>NC_134856.1:24298500-24914500 GCF_049852395.1 Peromyscus maniculatus bairdii
AAAATAAACCTGTAGAGCTTTCAATCATTTAATAACCAAAGTTTAGCAAATAACAGGCTTTTTTTAGGTATCACTCATTTCAGTTTCAACCTCCGTCATATCTACTTGATAAGTATCATCCACATTCATGTCATCAGTTTTTCTCCATTGAGCCATTTGACACTAAAACAGCCTTAGAAAAACATAGAGTTACCAGAGATTCTCTTTCATGGCTACAAAGGAAAAGTTGTTAGATGCATAAAAATGGAGTCAAGGGGAATTTACTAAGATGTGTGATGATATATTGTGTACCCTAATAAAATTTGCCTGAAGATCAGAGAACAGAACAAGACACAAGATTAAACACAGAGGTAGTACACGCATTTAATCCTAGCACTCGGGAGGTGGAGATTCATCTGGATCTCCGTGGGTTCAAACCTACCCTGGATCACATGAGATTGACTCAGTCTAGGAGAGAAAACAGAGCCAGGCAGTGGTGGCACACACCCTTAATCCCAATACTGAGAAGCACATACACCTTTAATTCCAGGAAGTGATGGCTGGGTGGAGAAAGGTATATAGGGTGTGAGGAGACAGGAATTAAAAGCTTTTTGACCAAGGAAGCACTTTCTGCTAGTGGCCTTTTGGCTAGGCTCTTTCAGCTGAAGGCTTTTGGCTGTGAGGACATCTTTCAGCTGAGGACTCAGGGACATTCAAACAGAGGATTCATTGAATTTGCGAGGTGAGACATGGCAGTGGCTTGTTCCTTTGTCTCTCTGATATTTCAGCATTTACCCAATATCTGGCTCCAGGTTTTATTATTAAAAGACCATTTAAAATTTGAGCAACAAAGATGTATTCACTTCCCATATGTTTATTGTAAGAAATGGTAGGCTTCAAACTAAGTGTTGTTACAGTGAGTGAGTGGAAGCTAAGAGAAACAAGTGGTATTTCTAGCAAAGGGACCAGTATAACTTCACGTTCAAATTCAAGTCAGCTAAAGTCGTCAGAGGACATCTTCATATGTCACCAAAACCTGATTACATTCATTTGAACATGGAATTACTTTCAGAATTTGACTATGTTAGTCATCAATACTGATACTTTTCTAACAAAAAATTAAGAGCTGTAATAAGTCAAGCTTATGATCCAAATCATATACTAGCAATATATCTAAAGACATTTCAATTATCTATATTTTCCTCAGGTTTACTCCATTGGTCAGAGGTGAAGAACATTTTGAAAATAATATGTTACATGGCTACTATGACTGCTGAATAATTTTAAGAATATTAAATCCCCTGGCAGAGAAATCTTTCTAGTAGAAAGTGGTTGCTGAGAAAAATCTGTAAGAATGCTATATGACCTTCACAATAATGATTGTAAACAAAGATAAAATATTTAGAGGAGAGAAAATTTAGTGAGTGGGAGTTTCCTTCTAACTGCATTCAACTTGTATTAAACATGAACTATTTCTAATATTTCAAGAAAAAAAGTGACTTCCGGAGGAAATTCTTAAGATGTGCAAGGAGACACAGAAACATGCAGACCTACTGTGCTCAAGATGAAATGTTGTTTGAATCTTAGATTGTCTTTTAATAAAAACCCTAAGCCAGATATTGGGGTAAAAGCTGAAAGATCAGAGAAGAAGAACAGCCAGCCACTAGTTCTTACCACTACAAAATCCTCAGCCTAAAGAGAGTGAGTTCCTGTTTCCTCACACCTTATATAACTTTCTCTGCCCTGCCATCTTACTTCCTGGGATTAAAGGTGTGTGTGCTTCCCAAGCAAAGGCATGAGATCTCAAGTGCTGGGATTAAAGGTGTGTGCCATCACTGTCTGATTTCTATGCCTAATCTAGTAGTGGCTGGCTCTGTCCTCTGATCCTCGGGCAAGGTTATTAGGGTACACAATATATTACCACAATGAAAACCAAAAGAAATGTGGAAGACACTTTATCAACTGCAGAAACAATCAACAAGCCTTTACCCTTCCCAGAGAATGGCCTGTGATGAACAGAGAACTATGCCCACCATTGGCTGGTTCCTTAAGGGTGGGAATCCTGTCTATTGTTCCAAATATTGCTAAAATTGCACCCAGTCAGCTCTTAAGCTTTCTCCTGTCCCTTCTTCCATCTTATGTCCTTCTCTCAGCACAAGGCTCTCATTATGAACAAAGGAGCCCATCTAGTCCAGAACACCTCATCAAAGCCCTTTCAAGTCCTTTGTATGTCTCAGCTGAAGAAAAGGTTTCTCTGGAGACGCCTCAAATGAGAAGTGAGTCTATTTTGTATTCTAGGAGGTTCTAGAGCTGTCCACCTCCACCTCTACTTTCTAAATGGTTATTTCCATTACAACCAAGGTAAACTTTCATCAATTAAAAAAACAAGTAAAATGAATAATAATCAGATATATCTGTATGCTGTGTCCATAGCCACTACTTCTGGAATGGTTAACTTCTGTTCCCGTGTCCACTTCCACTCTGACCACCACACTCTTACACTATTCTCTGTAGACCTCTAAGGCCACCTTATACAATAGCCACTTGTCTTTCTAGATTTCTGAATATGCTGAGGGCTCTAGGAGGCCCTAGGGTGTCGTCAGGGGCTCCCAGTGTGCAGTGCAGTGAATCAGGCAGAATGCCAATTCTGACTGAAGAAAAAGGCTCTCTGTAAAACTTCCCACCAATAATACACCTCTGTCTTTTCTTCGTGCATCACAAGACACACACTCCTGAATTCAAACTGGGTGAAATAAAATCCTATTACCAGAGGCTATCACACAGTATCCCGGCCTTTGCTTCAACATTTTATATCTGTTAAAATGTTTTATCTCCCCTAAGTCTCTGAACTTCAGGTGAGGACCAAACATGGCTAATCTTTCCATTTCAAATACCTACTGGACTGAAGACCTCAAAAATTATCTGTGGAACAGAAAATGAGGAAGAAAGAAGGGGGAAGGCCAATATTAAACAGTAGGAAAAGTAGGACTTTGTGGGAGGGATCACAAAGTAGTACAGGAAAATGATGGAAAGAAAGCACATCTATTTCAAGGTTTTTACTTGAGTCAGGATAAAAGTGGTAATTATTTCTCAAAAGCTTAAATTGGTTTAGTTAATTAAGTGAAGTAATTTCTTTTATATGTCTACTCAAATTCTTCAAATTCACAATGCATATTTTATTATATACATACATGTCTGACATATATATATGTGTGTCTGATTATATATATATGACTTGTTTATTCATGTATATATGTATATATATATTATAGAATATACATACATACACACACACACACACACACACATATATATATATATATATATATATATAGAGAGAGAGAGAGAGAGAGAGAGAGAGAGAGATCACAGAGATCACAACTAGAGGTCTCTAGGAATAGATTTAGTTGTCATGATAAGACTATAAGCCACATGCTTTAACCAAGAAGCACATATCAATACACCACCACTAAATCTGACTAGGCCTGTCCAGGCAGTAAAGTATCACCTACAAATAAGCCACTTATTGTACATCCATCCTAAGAGCTAAGCAGAGCAGATACAGTTTTCATTTTATAGCTGAGAAATTGAACTTCAGAGAGGTTAAGAGGTATGTACATCTTGGAGCTGTGAATGAAGTGAGGAAGGTGAAGTTAAATTGAAGAAATATCTAACTTGCTCTTTTGAAATGCTGTCGTGTGGGAAATACAAACTTCATCAGCAGCAACAACACTTACTCAGCACATACGTTGTGAAGCCTGTAGGTGGGTTTCCTGTGGTCGAAATTTTATAAAAAGAAAGATCGGTTGCTGTCTCGTAGACACTCAGATGCTATTTTAGAGACCTGGACCTCTCAAACACCTTATCCTCAACACTCTTAAATTTCAGGCTAACAAGAAAAGAATTGTTAACTAAAAATTTAACATGTAGTGCAGCTAGCACACTTCTTTTGTTGAGCGTGTGACTCAACAAAGGGATACCAGTATGCATATATATGTGTGTGAACACACACATGTATACATGTACCTCAGAGGCACTTGATGATCAATAGCACTCTGTTCTTCCTACCTCTGCCCCTTCCTGTTCCTCCCATCCTCTTCCTCTCTACTAGAGTTCTTTTCACACTTTTGTTTCCTTTGTTAATTTACCTTCTCCGGTAATTATGCACATGCATACACAGGGGATATGATGTCGGAGCCCTGCAACCAGTATCAATTTAATCACAGAATCACTAGATGGTGGGAATTAAGAAATCTTAATGTTCACTCTCATTTAAACATGAATAAGTTTCTTAGAATATGCATATGAGTAAACCTCTCCCTAGCAAGGGTGGAAATACTTGTATTCTATGACAGCTGACATGACTTTGGAGGGGGGGGGATGGGTGGTTCAAGACAGGGTTTCTCTGTGTAGCCCTGGCTGTCCTGGAACTCACTCTGTAGACCAGGCTGGTCTCAAACTTGGAGATCTAGCTGTCTCTGCCTTTCAATTGCTGTAATTAAAGGCAGGTACCACCACGGCCTAGCTGATTCTCACTCTTCTCCTGAAAAGTTTTTAAAATTTTAGTTTGGAAATGAATAAGGAAAGGCATTATAGGATTTTGCAATTTTAGTAATTGAAGTCAAGACTTATTCTTGGTTGTACACGATTTGTTTGATAACATACATATTTATAGCAAATAATTGTGATCAGGAATACAACTTTCACCTGCAACTTTCTCCTAAGGAGAAGTGTGGGCTATCTATGCACAGATGTATTTGTGACTGGGTTCCAATATATTTTTGTGAGAAGTGGAGCTTTCTTATTATGCTTGCTGGACTTCTTAGGGCTAAACCATGAGAGCAAATACAGTGAGAAGACTTACCCACTCTTCTTCATCATAGTCAGAATGATGTGGGATGGAGTCCTGCCTTCTTAGCTGAGGGGGCTCATCCTGGGGACAAGTCTCCTCTGTGCTGTCCTTGGGAGATGGTGGTTTCTTAAGGATGCCTCCTGGCCTTGCTGTGTAGAGAGCTAAAAGAGCACTCCTGACCAGCTGGTCCTTGAAGGCATGTACAAAAAGCTCAGTCTGGAAAGAAATTGATGAGGATTAGAAACCCATGGTAGGCATCTCTGTACAGAGCTGTGAAAAGGTCAATTGCAGATTTGTTGGTACTTAAGTGGTGTTTGTGGAAAATGCGCGGGCACCAAGGAGGGAGAGTGATTCATACCAATCAATGGGAAATAGTTTGGTTTTGGGATCCTGCCAAGGATTGGAGTCCTCCTGTTTTAAAGTAAACGCTGAGGTTTTAAATGCACTATAAACACCATCTGTCTCCTCAACTGCTTCTCTTTGAGCTCCACAGTCTTTGGAGACAGATTTCACTGGGGATAATCATTTCAACAACTACCTGCTGTACCTCTCATGCAATCTCAAACAGCCCCAAAGAAAGCCCGAACATACTATGTCTATTTTATATTTAAAGCAGGAGTAAAGGCCACAGGGGGGAAAGCTGCATTACAAAAAAATATTCAGAGTGCTTTCACGCCATGGAAAGATCTCAACAGGAGAGACAGCCTTCCCTATGAAAATATTTGCTATTTTATAATTTATTATCATCTCCCAAACTGTCTCCTTCACTACATTATGGCAGTAATGCAGTGTTAATGAGGTTAGGGTGAAACCTGGCATGGTAGATTTTACAATCTAGAAGTGAATACTTAGGAAGTGCTAGAGTAATGACAGTGTACCAACAGCAAAGAGTTTTACAGCTGTACTTTGCAATTTCCTGATCAAATGTTTAATAGCTTCATGCTATAATAGACTGAAGGATGCAGTAATTGATTTTCTTTAATATAGTAAACTTAACATGTCTGTGACCTAACAGTGTGTTCAAAGACTAGAGATAAGCCAGCATTGACCATTATGGTTCATAGTTGGTAGTCAGAAAGAGCCCCTTTACCCAAGTGTTATTTTTTGAGGGTTATTGATATCATCATCCAGTAATGTAGCAATCTCAGATAATGCTAACTTTATTATTGCAACATTACAAAGTAATTGTTTCTTAGTCTACTCTCAAAATCCAACCAACAGTGCCTTGGCTAACTTAAAATTAGTAAATTTTGTCTGTATCTTTTTGTGAATGTCAGTAATTAAAGAAATTCAGGTAATTCCTATGAAATAAGTATAAAATTGCTTATTATATCTGTATATTTTCTTTATTTCAATTGATCATAGCATTCTAGAGCTGAAACAGAATTGTGGTTGACCCTTCATTAATGAGATATAAAACTGTATTAGCTATTTTTCTATTGTTATGATATGACACCATAACCAAGACAACTTACAGAAGGAAGAATTTGTTTTTATGGCTTACAGTTTCAAAAGGTGAGTCTATGATGGCCGGGGTGAAAGGCATGGCAGCAGGCAAGGTGCAAGAGAAATAGCTGAGAGTTCACGTCTCAACATACAACCAAATGACAGAAAGAATAACTGGGACAGACACGGGTTTCTGAAATGTCAAAGCCTTCTCCCAGTGACACACCTCCTTCAACAAGGCCACATCTCTTCCAAACCCTTCCCAAACAGATCCACCAACTGGGGCCTAAATATCAAATGCATGTGCCTAGGCAGGAAGTTCTCATTCAAACCACCAGGGTCAAGGGAAGAGAGAGGAAGAGAGGAGGAGAGAAGAGGAGAGGAGAGGAGAGGAGAGGAGAGGAGAGGAGAGGAGAGGAGAGGAGAGGAGAGGAAAAGAGAAGAGAAGAAGAGAAGAGAAGAGAAGAGAAGAGAAGAGAAGAGAAGAGAAGAGAAGAGAAGAGAAGAGAAGAGAAGAGAAGAGAAGAGAAGAGAAGAGAAGAGAAGAAAGAAATGTTAACACCCTGCTCTTTGTCAGTCCAAATAACACTGGTCATGAGTTATCTAATAAGCTCAGTGGTCCTTCCTTAATCCACTCCAACCACCACTTGCAAGCAGTCTAGATGTCTGTGTCTTCCCTCAATCTACATCCCCACACATTTTGAAAATCTACTATTTTCAAAATGTATTTCCCTACTACAAATTGCCCATGGAATTATTATTGATGTAAAAATTCATTGACTATTGTCAACTTTCAACAAATGTATTAGTTACTCTGTAAGAAAACAATAAATGTGAAAAGCCAAATATAAAACACTAACAATTGGAAAATACTTTAGAATAAATTATGAGAAGTCAGCTAGCTTATAATGGAAAAGCTCAGTGAGTATTCACTTATGCACTAAATGTGAAAATGACAACGGAAAATGCAGAACAAATAATAATAAAGAAATTAACTAGATAGTACTCCATCTAGTCAGTGTGCATAAAGGAAAATGGGTAAACATGCTATTTACATAATTTCTCATAGCCTGGATATACCCAGTAATGCTAATTTAATTATTAAAAATGTTAATTTATTCCCTTTCAGGTTACCAAACTTTTTATTTCTTGCTAGTTTCAACACATTCTTTTGATTTACTGTTTGAACAACAACAAGACTCCTCTGCATCCCTGCTACTACAGCTACAATTTCTGCAATGCTTATGTAATTACCACGTAGAGGCATGGCAATTCACACCAACTAGAATCTTCTACAGTGCTGGGCTATTCACACTAACTAGAATTTTCTACAGTGCTTGGCTGTTCACCCCAATGAGAATCTTCTTCATTACTTGGGATTACTTTTCTGCAATACTTACATGATTCCTAACTACAGAGAGGCATGACTTGTTGACATCAACTAGAATCTTCTACTGTACTTGGGATCACTTTTTCCCAAACATGTATACATAGAATCTCCACTTCATTTATTTAAATCTCATTTGGGAGATAATGCAATAGTGTCTTGCAGACTCTTTTTACAACCAGGACTTCTTTTAGAGAGCTAAATACAAAGTAGTAACATTTTATACAAAAATCATGAGAGCTCCACTTTAACTTTCTGTTTCTATGTAAATTTTATCTGGATCAGTGGAAGTTCTCTGGATCTCTTGAAACCTGCACATGCAGAGTCTCATCTGCAAGATCTATGTGACTGGGGAAAATGTCTCAGTTTTCTTGATAAGCATTACTTATTATATAAGATGAGTAGAGAGGTTAGATGATTTATGATCAAAGTGGAAGGTTCAGGAAATTATAAGTCACTTCATCCCAATCCATTTGCATACTGCTGTTCTTGCAACTGGACAGTGTAAGGAAGACTAGGGAAGTCACACTCATGGGATGTTATGACCTTGTTTCTGAGTAAGTCATTGACTCTCTGTGAAACACTCTTCCTTTTTGACTCAGCTTACATTAAGAGAAAACAACAAAGCTGTCTAAATGTTGTCATAAGTGTAGGTCAAATAACTCATTTAAAATGTTGATTTAATGACGAAAGGATAAACTCTGAACCTGAGGATGATCTATATCACGCATTTCAGAATTTTTAAAAATGAAAGAAAACGCTATCTTAGAAGTGAAATATTTTACTCTTATAGCATTTTTTGAAATTCGTATTTCCATACAACTATTCTTCAAGGCAAAACACAGAATTACCTTAAAGTTTAAAACTACTAAAAATTACTTCTCTTGGGAATGCCTGAAGAAAATTTCCTAGGCTTCTGAATATTAATGACAGGAGAGTGGTTAGGATATGTTCATTTAAGACTACTCTTTTCCACGAGAGAATGCCACAAACTCAATCTATTCTTTTTAGAATTTCCTTCTCATTGAAAATGAATTCAAGGCAATGAATTACAGGTGCAATCTGGTCATTGCCCTTGTAACATAGAAGTAACCGGTGGCATGAATAGGTGACAGTTACTTTAATAGTCATTTATACAGCAAGAAAATCTCCATTTATTTGTATATTTGATATGCTTTATTTATTTCAAAGAGAAAATATTTTTATATTCCACCATTGTTGTACTGATATTTTTCAAAATCCCTTAAGGAAAATTATACTGAGCAGCCAGGAAGTTACAGACATCCCAGGCATTTATGTATCATGTATTTGACCTTGAATAAATCATTTCCCAGTTTATACAAAATAGAACTTTCAGCCTGTGAAAGTCTTAGTTCAAAATAAAGTGTAAACTTCTCTCTTCTGTTTACAATCCTGTTTTTTGACTGAATTTGTTATAAGTTTTCCTTTTGTGCCTCTTTACACCCTGGTCATTCTCGACACTGAAAGGGAAATCAGGAACCTTAAGTCACTTTTTCAAAAGCATTTTTCCCCTCTCTTGGTGATATACTGTTCCCTCATAGTCTCAATTACCATCATTATACTCAGGTCTCTGAAACCCGTCTCCATGCACGTTCTGAGCAATCTTCAGCAACTTAAGGTTTTTGCAGGAAGAGTTCAGTGCCAATCTGAATTCAAAGTGGGATTTTGCTCTTACTTTGTTTCTGTTCGGTTGTGTTCTAAGATATTTTACCCAATGACATCATTGCTTTTAGCAACCCACAATGCAAATTCCTGGAGTATTTTTCCTTGACTTCTTTATGTGGGATGTTGACCGGTTCCTTCTAGCTAAACCCTCCCAGTAATGGTCTAAGATTTAAACCCTGTCTTTCCACCCACAGTAAATCTCCTTTCCACAATCCAGTAAACAACTTGCCACAGAACCTTTATGGAATGATTTACTTTTCAAATGCTTTCTCTCTTTTTTTCCCAGGATGTTAGCTAAAAGCCACAAATATTAAAATATAAACTACGGAGTCTTGGCACTGAATAATGGATTAGAATTTGTATCTTTAGTAAGGTCTCCCGGAAGGTGACTGACATAACGTGATGCCCAATATTGACCAGAAAGGCAAATATACATCCCACTCTGCCTTTCTGTTGCTATAGGGATGGCCTGTGCAGAGCAGGGCACATGTGCAGACGTCAGAAGACAAGCGGGAGCCTCGGCCTTAGTCTACTTGGTCTAAGATTGGGTCTCTCTGTTGTTTTTAACTGTGTTCACCAGGCTGTCAGGTCTGTGAACTTCAGGAGATGCTCTGGTCCATTTTCCACCTCACTGTAGGATACTAGAATTCTATTTCTGTGTCTCTTTACCCTGCTTTACATGAGTTCTGGGAACACAGACCTAGGTCTTTATACTTGCACAACAAGCCCTTTCCCTACAGAGTCATCTCCCCAGCCCAGAGACTAAACCACTGGACAAAGAACTCCATACCAGTTAGGTGTCCAGATATCAGAGTTATGTGAAGGAGGGTTTTAGTTCTCCATTTCTTCATCCACATGTACCACATTTTGCTAGCTGCTTCAATAGGTGGTTAGTGGAATCTCATTTGAATTTCCTATTTCAATATGTGGTTAGTGGAATCTCATCTGCATTTCTCTGCTGAGAAATGATGCTGAGAAACTCTGCATGCACTTACTTATCACTCACATATATTTTGTGGTGGAGTGCCTTTTTAACCTTTTTCCATTTTAATTTGGTTGCTGGTCTTATTAAGTTGCATGAGCACTTTATATATTCTGATACAGGACCTTTATGAGACATATATTTCCCATATATTTTTACCAGGTTCATGACTTGACTTTTCTTTTTTTGTTGTTTTTAATTAAATATTTATTTGTTTGTTTATTGCATATGTGTGTATGTATGTATGTATGTATACATGTGTGTGAACACTTGCACCATGGGAACTTTTGGAGGTCAGAGGATGATGAGCGCCTTGGGTGTATACAGCAGTGTTTGACAAGTTGACCCACCAGACAGATAACTGATGTGGAGCTCCACCTGGCAAAGGCATGGAGTCACTGGCTGTGGAATTACTTTTTTTCTGCCTGTAACTTTCTCATGTGCCACCATTATACCTCCCTACAAGAACAGCTGTGGGGTGCTTTCCACAGCCTTTGGTAGTGTGTTTTACATCTCTGGGCACACATTTAGCTGTGGATTTCTGTTTAAGCTTTATAATTCTGATGAACAGAAATATTACCAGAATATTCTTCTTTACTCACACAGGAAAGTAACAATATTCTTAGTTTCAAAGACAGCCTTTTATACATTTTGCAAAGACCTTAGAACTAGCCCCAAACAGACTAAGCTGCCCCCACAGAATATACGCAAAGACTAACTCCCAGGTGTTGTTTATTGCTAAATCAAGGCCTGGCAGTTTACATCAAGACATAGTCCTTGCAGAAGCTCCCTTTCTGCACGTACTCTGACTGCTCAAGGTTCAGCCGGTTGTTTACTTCTTGGCATCCCTCACCAACTTAGAGCTGTGTGCATGGGTCAATGGGACATCACTAGCCTAAGAGAAACTCCGTGACTTATCTTGTGTTTTGAGAATGGGTAGGGCCCTGAAAAATGTAACACAATTGTCCAGAGTTTGGCTGTGAGGCAACAGCGTTAGGGTGGAGAGACTGCTGTGTAGAGCTATGTGAGAGCTGCGGCAGAATGTGTGTGTGTGTGTGTGTGTGTGTGTGTGTGTGTGTGTGTGTGTGTGTGTGTGTGTGTTGAGTGAGAGACGAAGAAGAAGAAGCATGAGAGAAGTGTGAAGGAAGGAGTGAGTGAATAATCTAGAAGTATGTGTGTGAGGGAGAGCTGTGTGAAAGAGCGGCTGCTGTGTACGCGCTGTGAGGAGCTGTGCCCAGGAACTGTGTGAAGTGCTGTCTGGTGAGAGAGCTGTGTCGATGAGATGTTCAGCTGTGGCTGGGTGGGGATTTGTAAAGATTCCTTGTGGAGGCAAGGAATGAAGCTGTATAGAAAAGAGATGTAGAAGAGAAATGTATGGAAAAGATAGATGTGTAGCTGTGTGAAAAGTGCACGTATGTAAAGATATGGAGATATGCAGCAGCGTGGAGACAGAGTCGAGAGACCATTTTTAAGATGAAGTAAAAGAGAAAGTTATCATCAGAAAGCATGTGTGTTTCCTTATTTCACCAGTCATAGATAGATTAAAACTTGTTCCTAATTACCCTCAGATGAAAAAGTTTCCTACACCGAGCTGCTCTGAGGCATCCCTTGTATTTCCCTGAGTGAATCGTGGCAGCTGGTCTCTCACAGTCTGTGTTAAGAAGACAACATGCAGGATTTTTTTCTTTCTTATTACCATGTGAGTCCTGGAACTTGAACTTAGAATGCCAGGCCTGGCCACAGGTGTCTTAATTCTCAGAGTCATCTGACCAGTCTGTTTTCACTTTTCCATCTTCTTTACTTTCTATTACATACCTGTGTCTGTCTATCTGTCTGGTGTGGATTTGTGCACACGAGTGCAGTTTCACTGAGGCCCCAGAGGGTGTCAGATAGTCTGAACCTGGAGGTAGGTGCTGAAACCCGAACCACGATCCTCTGGTAGAGCAGCTGGTTTGCTCAACTGCTGAGCCCCCTCTCCAGACCCCACCTTTTATTTACTTAACAATGTCTTCTCAGAAACATTTATATTTTTGTCATTATCTTTTTAAAATCCTGTTTCTCAAATTTACAGCAATATACAGTAAATAGTATTTTCATCATTAATCTATCCTTTCAATATCTCCTTTGGGGACTGGATATGGTCAAAATACATTTTATAACATTACCAAAGAATCAGTAAACATTATTTATTTATATAGATGAGGAATGTTATTTTAATAAAGTCATTTGTGTATCATTTGTTTGTGGAACCGGAAGTGGGCATGAGGTGCCCTGGAAGGAGCTACAGACAGTTGTGAGCTACCATGTGGGTGCTAGAAACCAAAGTCAGGTCCTCTGCAAGAGCAATTAGAGCTCTTAACCACTAAATCATCTCTCCAGCAATTTTTCAATACAAGTTTGGTATTTGTTTATATATTGGCATACAGTTTAATTTTATATTATCAATTTCTCAATTCTTATTGTATTCTTTTAAAGACTGTGTTGTTCTGAGGCAACTTTAGCTTACTTGAAATAAATGAGACCCTCTCAAGCCTTGTTTTAAAGCCTTATTTATGTGGATTAACCACAAATCATAATCTAATTTTCTTTTAGCTGAACCATCAGACCCAAATTTTCTGAGGACTCTACTCAGAAAATACTGAGTAAGTCTTTTCCCTCTGCTGTGTGAATATAAAGTATTCATAGCACTGTTTGAGAACAGAGAAAGTTCTATTGACTAATGTCTGGTGTTTCTTTCCCTGGACAAGTATAGTTTATTCATAAGCATCCATAGGTCAGACAAATCTTAAACACACTCATTTATGGAGCTTCAGAGTTCTTCTATGTTAAGTCCCATCCTCCTTAAACTAGCCTTTGTGAATCTAGCCAACTTGGAATTCCCAAAGTCTAGTTCCTGTCTTTTCTTTGAGAAATACAGTTCAGATCCTCTCTCCTGTACTACAGCCTTAGGGAGTCAGCTGGGTGTGCACAAGGATCAGCCCTCGTCCTCTACTCCGAAAGCATGGAGCCCATTTGACCGGCGTCCCTCTTGAGGAGGAGTACCTGTGTATCTACATCACACATAATATCTTCTGACACCGGGCGCTTCATATGCAAGTCAAATGCTTAATATCATCTTTGACATTGTTTTCTTTGTGTTTTCTATTCCCCAGTTTACCAATAAACACAATTCTTCATTGTATAACATTTCACTAATTAAATATTTATGATTTGACAGGGACTATGGAAAGCAGAAAGTAAATTCAAACCCTGAAGTTTCAACTGAATTTAATGAAGTAATTCTGGAGTTTTGTTTTGCCCTCCACATCTGCTTTTACCAACAACCATTAACAACCCCTTTCTTCTCTTCTTCCTTTCAATTTGAGGAAGAGACAGACCTTAGGATGGTTGAAGTGACTGAGGAGTGAGAAACGCCCTCTTAGGAACTAAGTATCAACACAGTGTTCTCTTCAATACCACACATCACTTTAACTTCTGAAAGACCAGAAATTGTAGAAAGAAATTTAAGGAAATCTTGAGTTTCAGAAGGAAACAGTTTTCATTTTCTTTTGGACATAATAGGGTGTACAGTTCTCTGTGGCTAAAGAGATGCTAGTACCAGATTTCTTCTGTACGCTGTGAGTTTGGCCTCTCAGGTTTGCATTGTAATTTCTTAAACCGTCCAGATGCAAATCTGAGGTTGTAAAAGCTAACGGCCATGTCTATGTAGACTTTATCTTATGGCATCAAGTACAGTACCATGCACTATTAAGTGCCCAATGGTGCTTCCTGCTGAGCAGGACAAAAATGACTTTTTATGCAGTGGAGGGAGAGATGGACATTTGAAAGCCAATGTCATTCATATTTCTGATCAATGGGTTATCTATATACTATCTATATTTTCCTTACTTTTCATTTGGAATTTATTTACATTAAATAATTTTCTTGAATTTTTGTCAAAGATCTTATCTGTATTTTAAGGAAAAGAAAACTACAATTTTAACTTACTCCGATATTGGCCATTCATATCATTTGTTAAAATTCTGACATTTATATGAAATTGTACCTTTTTTTGGACTTATTTAGCTAAAATCAGAGTTTTCTGTGTGTTAGATTAGTATGTAATTAAACTGCATCTTCAATATTTTTATGAACTAATAAGTTCATAAATACTAAGTATATACTAATAAGTTATTACAAAGAACGACTGCCCATCAGAAGATATTCCACAACAAGGGCTAGAGATTTAGCTCAGTTTGTTTGACTGGCATGTGTGAGACCCTAGGTCTAATCCCACATACCACAAAAGGATCTATAAGAAATATTAAATCATAATGCAATTTAACTGACTTTGTGTAGTCTAGGACAAAAATACACAGTAATTATTCATTATTATAAATTTCCCTTTATGCTCTCCATCACACATATTCCTTAGTCCACTAGATCATGCATATATTCAAAGATATTGTACAGTGGTATGAGCTCAAAGAAGCTTCAGCTACAGACACAATTTAGATGGGCACTAGCAATTGTTTAACATTTCTGTGTCCTAGTTTATAATGAGAACACTAACTTGATGGGATTATCAGTAGTGAATATTGGAAATGATACTAGCTCCCTCATGCAGTTGTTAAAGTTGGGAATCTCACTGTAAAGAAGCCTTCCACTGATCCTGAGGCAAACACCACTCTCCTCTGCCATCATCATTACTAACAACCATTACCATCAATGAAATGGTCTGGAATCTCTTGTTGGGAACAGAGCTTTTCTCATTCATATTCTATTCTGTGCTCCTTGGTTTGGGCACAGGGACAATAAAATTGTATGAATTGAGAAATTACACGCACACACACACACACACACATATGCTTTTATGAATTGTTTGGTCTTTGTTTAGAAAAGGACACAGTCCCACAGCATGGTTTTCAGTAGCAGCAGAGATGGCATGAACTGCTTTTGAATCAACAAATATCAACTCCTCTATCTGAATATGCCGCGCAGTCAATTGAGATCCCCTCTTGCTCTAGATTGAGTTATGGACATTGATAAGGCCTATTGCCGTGATCTCTGGGTGCCAATGCTTGCCTAAGAACAGAAACACTACCTCAGCTCTAGACTCAAACACTTCCTTTGGCATCAGTGTGCACTGTGCTTAGCCTGCCTCAGACAACCGAGTTTACTGTACAGAGCTCTCCTCTACTGTGTGCAGATGTTCAGTGCTGAGTACACAGGCAAGCATGAGCACAGGCAGATGCTAATGTTTCCTACGTGTTCTGTAGCATGAATTTCTAGACCAGAAAGACTAAGAAATACTATCCCCCAATGTATTAGTTTAGAAACAATAAAAGCGTGACATGTCAATCAGATGCTACAAAATTGCACACAGGTAGGATGATCAGGTCTTGAGACCAAACACACATGATAAACAAATATGAAGTTGTCCTGTATTGTGATTTGTTGAAAATGGATAGATTTTATCTATTCTTGCCTCAAAGGCACCAAAAATAAGAGCTATGAAATTACAAAAACAAACAAACAAACAAACAAAAAACCCAAAACACTAATTTGCTTCATTCTACTGACCTTTGAACTCTAAGATTATGTTTATGCCTTAAATAACACTGTAAATTTATTTTAAAAGTGAATACTATCTCAGGGTGTGGTGACACATGCTTTTAATCCCAGCACTCAGGAGAGGCAGGAGGATTTCTGAATTTGAGGCTAGCCTGGTCTACAGAGTGAGTTTTAGGACAGCCAGGGTTACACAGAGAAACCCTGTCATCCCCCCACAAAAAAGTGGATACTATCAATGAGGTAACTTTTATTCTCTAACCCACAGAATTGTAAGAAATTCTGAAACATAAGCATGCCAGCATAATATTAGATTATATTGAGATTTATGATATCTCTAAAACAACTATTTATGCTCAACTCAGGGACTAACCCTTCTTTTAAAGACCATGCAGAACTGTTAACTTTCATACCTCTTTGAAATTCCAGGCATGAATCCTTAAAAGGATGTGTGGCTTACAAACTTCTCTTTATCCTGTTAGTTTCTAGGGTAGAGAGATTTATCAGTAGACAAAGCCTGTCTACTCAACAGAAAACTTGAGAAAAATTTGGAGCAATTGTGGATTAAAGGAGGCGATAATACTCCGCCCATCCCGGTAGTGAGCTGCACATCATCTGTGAAATGACACAGCCCTGCCCAGGGCACAGGAAGGATATAAATACCACTCTGCAGATGCACTATTTCCTAAAACTTTCTGCTTAGGTGAACTCAGAAAAACTTCATCTCCTCCACCCACCTACCCACAAGAGAGATGAATCAAAGTGAGATTACATTATTTCACTGTACATAATCACCTTAGGGGTTTTCTCCCAACCCACCCAGTCCTAAAGGAGTTTTCCAAGTTAAAAACAACTTAAAAGCATCAATTAAAATATGTAAAACATTCACTTTACATAAATTAATCTGGCATACGTAGATAGATCACTCGGACTTTATTTGATTGCTAGGAATGACTCAAACTTTACGGCTTTGTGGCTTTTTTACTTTATCAGATTTTTAGACCTTTCCTCTGTGAAACAAAGGCAAAACTCATCCAACAACTGTGAAGATTAAATAAAATAGCATAAGCCTGGAGTCCCTTCCTTCCTTGACACAAAGTAGCTACTGGTAAAATTTGACAAGCATTTCTCTCCTTTGTAAGATAGACAAATCGGTTGTAGCATGGAAAGCCACTGGGTTGAAATGAGAAAGCTTGTGTTGAGTTCTTTTTCTTTTTAGATTTATTAGAAAAGTCATTTGACCCTTCTGAACAGAAACTGACTATTTTTCAATTAATGTGGATTTTAGTTTTCTCCTAGAAGTAAAATGTTCATAGAATTTAACAATTTAATGTAAAATTTTAAGTACAGCATTCTTAGTAGCAGTGGACATAGATGAATAAAAACCACAGAAATGCATGATATCCAGCTCTACAAATGCTGTCTTTAGAAAGGCAAAAAACCACAGATTTGGTTTATTCTAGAATTATTAGAAATGTTTTCTTTGGTCAGGTTCTTCACTGTGTCTTTATTAGAAATATCTTCTAACAGGTACAAAAAGTGTGGACACATAGGTGACAGATGAGCTCAGGAGTAGAAATCTCCAGAATGCTTTGCTTCACATTTAAGATCTTGCTCTGATTGGCCCATTTTCACCTCGGTTCTGTGTAATACAGCAGTTCTAATTATCTACAGAGTCGGCTACTGTGCATATGCCCCAGGCTTGACCACTTTTATTTGCTGGAGATATGGAGAAAGTCAATCTTGGAAAAACCACAGCTTGGGTTCTATCATATTTTTGGTAGTGTTGATAATCTTTGCCTGTTTGATAATGCTGTAGAAGACAAAAGGAGATGGAGGGATTGTCCCTTGTCACTGATGGGATCTACATTCAGGCTCTGCTTTGAATCAAGTGATCTCCCCATTGCAATTCACAACTACATATGCATAAAATTATGTGATTATCAGAGGAAAATAATTTTCAAAATCTAATTCAATTCACTTACCCAAACCATAAACCAAAAGAAGGAATAAAAATAGCAATAAAGGAGGAACTATATACCAGGCAATAACAGGTTTCATTTCCTACCAGAGAAAGAAATAATTCATACGAAGCCCACAAAGAGAATGAAGCCAATTCATTTTGATCCTGTGGCGATGCTTTGAAGCTTCTTTTAACCCAGTCTCTTTTACATTTCCAGATGCCATGAAAGTTGATGTAGGCAGAAGGCAACACTTATGGGACTGGGGGATTTCGTGTTGCCCACTAGAGTGAAGGTTTGGATCTTACTTTTTCTGAGAGCAGCTTTAAAGAACTCTTCAAGCTGTCTGCGGAGTGCTGGCTGGCAGAGTTTAGCAGCAGGTCGGCGTGGGTTGCTATGAGAGGCTGCAGCTGATTGATGTTGCTGAGGACTTCCTTGGCCTTAGCAGTGTTTTCCGGTGAATAGTAGATAAACTGGTAGCCCGTACTGCAACAACAAGGACAGCAGTTATGGAAGGCACAAGAAGCCTCCGCAGCTCTTAACAAACTCACTTCATTACTCTTACTTCATCAATAAGAACAGACGTAAGGCAGGTTTACCATGTCCTGAGAGTTTATGTAAAGTTAAGGCTAGATCATGTAAAACCAGCCCTCGATCAACCCGAGGAAAGATTTTATATGATTACATATGTTCAGAATTACTATAAGATGACTGCTAACATACATAATAAATCACTAAACCACACCAGGTGAAAGAGTAGACCCTCAACCCCGCCCCCCCCCAAGATCAACTCAGTTGCAGTATAAATCCTGGCTTGTGGCTCACTAGGCTGCTTTGGCAGGTTTTTCATCCTTAGTGGAAAAGAGGATCAACTTTGTAAGCAAATCTATGAAATGGTTAAATTTAGAGACACTCACATGCAGAGACGGAAACAATGCTTGGTAGGAAGGAAGCATTCGATATACTACCTGTAGTTTTCTCTGTGACATTGACAAGCACAAGGCAGTAACAAACACCATGAGCTCAAAAGTGGAGAGAAAATAAATCAACTCCAAGTGGCCAAATAGCCCATTCTATTTTAAAGAGAAAAAACCGAATCTAAAGCTCCATTTATTATCTTATCTCCACATTTGTTCTTAAATGTAGCCTAAGAAACTGAAGACTGGTTTATTAATTAGGAACTTTTGACTTTCATAATCAGTGTGTAGGAACTGCTGGGGAACCTGGTGAGAGGAAGGGTCCCCTGAGCAAAGGAGCCCGGAGCACAAAGCAGGGTTTGCGTCCCAGGATGTGCAGCAAAAAAAGAAAGACAAATGAGAGGTGGAGGAAGGGAAGAAGCAGGCAGAGCGGCCACATCCACGGGCTTGGTGCAATCTTTCCACATCCTTTTATAGCCAAGAGCCAAACTCTGTTTATTAAATACATTAAGCTGGGCAGTGGTGGCGCACACCTTTAATTCCAGCACTTGGGAGGCAGAGGTAGGCAGATCTCTATGAGTTCAAGGCCAGCCTGGTCTACAGAGCAAAATCCAGGACAGGCACCAAAACTACACAGAGAAACCCTGTCTCAAAAACAAACAAACAAACTAACTAACTAACTAACTAATTAATTAATTAATTAAAACCTGCTTTGAGTATTTGTGAAATATCTTCCTTATAGTTACTAGCTAAATTATTTAAATTCCCATAATTTTATTTTTATTTTTGAAAACTTAAAAATCACTGAAAAAAAATACTGTCTAGAAAGCAGTTTTTCTTTCTCCTTTCTTGGTTCTTTGGTAGAAATTATTTAAATCTTAAAAAGATGGTAATATTTTACAAATACATAATATATTCCTCACAATTTATATCCTTTTTTGTAAAGCAGTTATGAGCAATGTTCTGGCATGTTTGAACTAATCAGGAGAGAGCACAAGGAAGCAACGACAATGGTCACAGTGTTGGGGAGCCAGGAGGAGGCTGCAGCCTGGACAGCGCAGGGCTCGTCCTCTTGGGCTCGTCCTCTTCTCTCTGGTTGAATTTCCTGGTGGGAATGCTGCAATGCTCAACCCTCCGGTCCTTAAGAAATAAAACAACTCCACATTCCTTTTGTAAAGAAGACAGTTGTCTAGAGGTATCGATGTGGCATGACGGCGGCAATGGTTCTGGATACCCAACAGCTGTGGTTAGAGAGCTCAGGACTCACTGCACACCATGCACGGAAAATGGAGTGCAGTGGCTCATGGTGGCCCTCTGCACTGGCCTACTTTCCTGGTATGAATGTCTGCTTCCTGATCTTATGGGGTCTGACAAGCTGAAGCTCCCCACTGGCTTAGTCCTCAGAAAGCTAAAGTGCCCACGGCCAGCGTTCTCCCATCTTTCTGCTCACAGGACTTCTTTCTCGGTACATCATTTCTGACTCTCCTTATTCTTTCTCCCATCCCTTCATTGTGATGGCTGCCCCTCCCCCTCTCTGCTTTTCTGACACTTCACTTTGATGTTATTTGTAGATATCATCCACTTTCCCTTTATCCTTTCCTCATTCTGTGCCCTGAAAATTCTTAGCATTCTCCACCTGACTCTCTTAAATACTTTTTTTTCTTGTGCCTGAGGTGAGTGATGCCCAAATGTTAGCGGGCATAAAGTGCACTGACAAATGAAGGGACTTCGGCATTTTTTTTTAAGGATATGGAATCTCTTTGCAGTACCAAGAGACGTTGCTTCAGTGGGCTCTGCACTGTAATACACCATTGGGAGGCTTTACTGCCAGTGAACAGCTCTGTCATTAGAGACACCCACTGTCCCTGATTTGCCTCTGATGTCCCTGTAAATGCTGGGTCACACTTCACAAGGAGTCTGGTAAAAACCTCACTTTAGCCACCCTCAGTTTCTTAGAACTGTTTTACCGGGCTGCCTCTATTGTCTCTCTCTGTATTCTAAGGTCCTCCGGCTCCTCCCCCTGACCACTGCTTCTTCCGCCATTCCCAGCATTCTCATTTACCCTCTCGATGACCTCACCCTCTCACCCTGAGACAGTTCAGTCAAGCCTGGGACATAAACCAAGATCCTGCCACTTGTGGCTCAGTCACGTCTCCTCTGAAGCTGCTATGTAGCAGACATCTTGGTGAGGCTGAAAGATTCATTTTCCATAATGGAAGCCAGTGTTGCTGTCCACGATGACACAATATGGCATGGAGAAAAATCATCATCCACAAAATTATACTGAGTATGCACAGATTTCATCTAACTATTGAATGACTCACTCTTGAAACATGTCATATATTTAACAGTTATAGTTTCTTAAATGGGAAATTATGAATATAATTTAATTATCTAGAAAAAAAATAAGTATTTTATAGTGGTCTGAGATTTAGACTCAATCCAAACATTTGAGTCAACTGTCAGGATAAAACCAGAACAAGAGGAAAATATTTTTTTAGACTATAAATATTTTATAGACTATAAAAGCAAATTATGGATGATAGAAATTGAAATTGGTTTCACATTGTATTTGTATGAAATAAAAGATGATTTAAAGCATGTCCTTAGACTTTACACACAGCTAAAAACAATGAGAGTGTGGATACATGCCCTCTTACATATTTCATATGGATGTATGTATGACCTTAGTCTCCTATTGCTGGTCTAGCTTATCTCTTCATCTTCTAGTGCCAGCAAGACCCAGGTCTCAGCCCTTGGAGCTTTGGATTTTAGGAACCATTTGACATTCCTGAGCATTGAATCTAGTGGTTTAAATGAGTCAATCATGTGAAGGGTTCCTCTAGCGCTAACTCCAACCGAAACAAAACTTCTTTGGGCATTTCCAACTCAATATGTCCAAAGGAGATCTCAGGCTGCTCCCCATCCTCAACACCTAGCTTGGCTGGACTCTTCTGCACTTTTCTTCGGGACACGGCCACTAGCTTCTTCCACAAGGCCCTTACCATTATCAGAAGAGTCGCCCTTTTCTTTCAAATAAACCCAGAATCCAACCCCTTGTTTCCATGCTCACTACAAATATCCTGGTGCAAAGTGCCATTACCTCTTACCACTAGGGTTATACTACACACACACACACACACACACACACATACACACACACACACACACACACACACACACACACACACACACAATATAGCATTACATTTGGCTATTGGGGAAAAAGTGCTTTAAGATATGGACAATTTTTACTTCTATTCAGGGCTTAAAAGATATAGCCACACACACACACACACACACACACACACACACACACAGAGAGAGAGAGAGAGAGAGAGAGAGAGAGAGAGAGAGAGAGAGAGATATTTTTCTCAACCCAAGTCCATATAGCCCAGGACTTAACTGTAACTTACCTGTTCTTCCTCTACCTTCTCCAAAACTGCTTAACCCATTGCTCAACCTCATTACTATTATAGGCAATGGAGATATGGAACAATGTATATAAGAAACAAAGGACAGGCAGGAAAGGAAAGAAGAAGAAGAAAGCCACAAGGGAGAATAGCAGAAGACAGGGGCTGATGAATTTAAAAAAAAAAAAAGTATTCTAGAGTAGTAAATCTCTTTTTGGTGGAGTTAATTCTCCAAAGGAAAATTTCAGAATGATTTTGACGTACTTTTCCCCAGTGTGTGTGTGTGTGTGTGTGTGTGTGTGTGTGTGTGTGTGTGTGTGTATCCTGAATCCAAACAGGCATCGACATGCTCTTAGTTCTGAGAAGAAAACCATATGAATAATACATAAGAATTTCCACCTTAGTCCGTTGAATCTGCCCTTCTGGCTTCACAGGGCTTCACAACAAGCATCTGAAATGGCTGAAGGTGCCCATCAGCCCGCTCTGCCTCCCCTTGGCTGTTTTTTTTTTTTTGTTTTTTGTTTTTTTTTTTTTTTTTTTTTTTTGTTTTTTTTTTTTTTTGGATGTGAGGCTTAGAAAAAAGAACTAGAGAAAACAACACTTGCTTTCTTTGCCTGCAGTCGGTCCATTTATGAAATTAGATGACTTATAAGAGCTGTGCTTAAATTGGTCTTTGTTTTTCACGCTAGTCTCCTTGTGGAAAAACAAAAACAAAAACACGAACCTTGCACTCATGGAAACTTTAGGGTCCACATATGTTTTGATCAAAGCTTGATTCCACCACTCACTCTCTGTCAACTGGTGCTGATGCGGCGACAGAACCATGAACGGTATCAGCCACTCCACTCCTCCCTGGGAACTGTTTGTTACTCTCCTCGGTGTCTCTTACTACCTGTTTTAATTTTTAAGCTCTTGACTGTGATTTCTTAACAATGATGGCCTCTCTTGTATACAAGTAGATGTAAAAGGTCATCTTCATGATATGCAAATTGTATTTTGACAAATCTCTTTAAAAAAAAAAAACCAGTGTCCTTAGCATACATTCAAGAAATGGTGATTATTACCCATGGATAAGGATACAGGAAAATAGAAGGCACACTCATGAGCCATTTCATTTTCCCCTGTTAAATCTAATGTAAAAAGGAAGTTTAATCAAGCAAATAATTGATACTATAGATTTAACTAAATTCCAAATGTTTTCTCCATCAGAATAATAAATAATTGAGCCCATACTTTATGTGTCTAGTATTACACTAATGTTTTCGTGGGCTACATTATTTTATTTCCACAACTCTCCAGGAAGAAATACTATTACATTATGTAGACATTGAAGGTGAAGGCTGAGCGGGTCTTTGCATGGGTCCCACAACTAGTATGTGTGGCAGAACATGGATTCCAGATTAAACATTCATAATCACACAACTTGAACTCCTAATTATGTTTGCCTATCTCTTGAGCATTGTGTTGAGTCATTTTAGATTTTAAAACTTATGAAGCTATAATTAATGTGGGAAAGATCTACAATGTAATAATATCATAGCAGGTACAGACTATAAAAATTTAAAATTAAATCTCTCATCTTCTAATTAAGACTATTCATTAGAGAAGGTTATGATTCTAGTTTATAATAGAGATTAGTCTAAAGAAAAAATCTGGGAATCATCTGATGCTAAGTTACAATCAACACATTATTTACTGACTGCTACTTGGCCAATGAATTGAGCAAATGGTCAGAGCTAGCAGCCAGGCTGTAAGAGGATACATATTATAATTCCTGTTCACTAAATGTCACTAAATCCCATGGCTGGCTACATGGGATTAATAAAAAAGAATGAACCTTTTTTGGGGGGTGGGAGGGTGTCTTTTTTCTTGAAAAATTTCCAAAGTTGAACTCTCAATTCTGAGTGTCCACTAATACCCTGAGGGTGTCTACCATGACACAGCTTGCTCACTAAGCATTTTACTTTAGTCCCTGATGTTCACATCACACTACATAGATTTTCCCCACAGTCAATGACGTTTCTGTTCTTCAAGGTTTTATGATTGTTGGAAGTAAGTTTTCACACACACACACACACACACACACACACACACACACACACACACACACAATCTGCAACCTATAAGGAAATAAAGACCAACTATTTCAAAGCAAGAATGGTTTCTGTTCCGATCAGCAAACTTGCTAACTTTTCCAATATATTCACTAATGTGTATAAATTTGTGTCCTATGAAATGTATGTATGCATAAGTTCGTGTTTTTTTCCTTGTTACATCTGGATTCTCACCTCCCATCTTAACAAGCACACAGAACCCAGGCAATTCCCATTCCTTTCTGGACACTATTATCCTGATCCTCTTTCTTTTCACCTGTGCTGACCTCATAATTGAAGCCATCTTTATCTTCTGTATGCTCATGACAAGAGTATGATACTGGAATTTTTCAGAAAAAGTCACATTTAATAGATTTTTTTTCAATAATAAGTCATCTCATTTTAGGTAAGCCTATTTTCCCCCATGACATAAATCTCATGTGTACATTTTAAAGTTAGTATTTATTCACAATCTTACAAAAATGAGATTCTTCCTAGATTATTAAACGCTTTTTTTATGTATGTGTGTATGTGAAAGCCTGCTTATCATATGTGCATCATGTGTGTGTTTGTTGGCCATGGAAGCCAGAAGAGGGTTTTGGATCACCTGGAACTGGAGTTACAGGTGGTTGTGAGCCACCCTATGTGGTTCTGGTGACCAAGCACATCTCCTCTGTAAGGGTATCAGATGTTCTTAATGGAACCTCAGGCTCCTCCCTAGATAACTTTTTTAAAATCTGGAAAATACTGTTTTTAGATATGCTAAATTATTTTCTTTTGCTGCCTCTGAAATGATGATGGCCAAGTATATAGATTAATGAAGAGTTCTAAGAATTATTCTGGAAATCTCCGTGCAAGGAAGTCCCCACTGCTCTCATTCAGTACGTACAGGTCGACATGACACAGTGTCATGTCACATGCTTTCAAGTATTATTTTACTTTATGGGAAGCAAGTCCTCAGAATCTGCTCACAGTGTTTCAAAATAAGCAAAAGGAAATAGTTCTGGTCATTTGTTTATTGAAGCAATATTCTGGTTTTAATTCCTAATCTTTCTGTGGATTGACATCTTTTCTCTGATCCCTCCTTCTGTACTTCTCAACTCTCTTTCTGTGTGTCGGCATTGAGTGTGTGTGTGTGTGTGTGTGTGTGTGTACCTACATACAAACTTATTAAAAGCTAGAATCTTCCTAATTTTTATATGCAATTAAGACACTGAGTTATAAAATAAAATCATTTAAATTATTTTTCTGAGTAAACTGTGACTCGTTTACTTAATGTCAGTTCTCAAAAGTGTAAGATTTTTATTTATGATTTCCAGCAATTCAGCTGCAGCAACAATGTGGTAAATCAGGAGGAATCAGCCGTATATTTACATTGCAAATGAGGACCAAGGATGAATGGTTTTCTGAAACCTCACAATTCAAATTCTTCTTGTTTTGTTATTTTTACACAGCACTATTTTGACAAATTTAGTATCAAAACTTCTAGAGTTATTTACATATTGTCATTTATAAATGCGTAAGTCTTTTTCTTTAACAATTTTATTTCTCAAAACTTTGAACTGTCAAGTGCTGTTTCCTACCTAAACAACAGAACACACTTGGTCTCCCAAGCTACTGGTAGTTATTGGAGCAAATCCCCAACTTTCAAATGTTAAGTGGGAAGCAGACAAGGGGTATTATTAATTGTCAGCCATTAAGTTGGCTCGCTTTTATAAAAACTTCCACCTTTCTTGTTTAGAATACATAACTGTATATTTCCCTTCTTAGTGAGATGGGAGGAAGAGCACTTTTGTAACACATGCCTTGTGGCTGCTGTCTAGGACTACAAGACATTGTCTGCAAGTGTATATAAGACACTTTTACAAGTGCATGTTTCTGATTCTGATCCTGATTCCACTGTGTGTCTCTATGATCATTACTTCATTCAGTCACATCTGTCACTACAGGGAGAGTTACTGACCTCATAGGGAACCTTTTACTTCATGTATTCACTCCACCATTGTGCACCATTAACCTTGTCAGTGCACCAAACACCTGTTGAGACAGTTCCAGGGGATCTGGAGTATGCCAGATAACATAGTCCATGCTTTCAGAATAAGCTTTGTCTAGAAGGATGCTTACACTGAAGGCTGAATGCTGATGGAGGAATGTCTTTCTGTACGTTGGGAATATGTGTTTCTCTGATTGGTTGATAAATAAAGCCATTTGGCCTATGGCAAGGCAGTTTAGAGGCAGGAGGGAAATTCAAAGGGAGAGACAGGAAGAAGGCAGGAGGAGACACCAGCCCACTGTCCATGGAGCAGCATGTAATGACACACAGGTAAAGCCACAGACCATGTGGCAACATATAGATTAACAGAAATGGGCTGAGTTTAAGTGTAAGAGTTTGTCAATAGTAGGCCTGAGCTAATGGCCAAGCAGTTTTAATTAATATAAGCCTCTGTGTGTTTACTTGGGGGACACAAGTCGGAGAGATTTGTCCAGACCACTGATGGGCTGGGACACAGGAAATCTTATGTCTTAGCTACAGAATCTAACTGGGTTTCCAGTCAGTGCCCAACCTTAAAGTAGGGTCTGTGGCAGTGAGTGTGGATGCCCATGCTGGTTTGCTATGGTGGGCACTGTGTGTGAGAGGGATGGAAGTGTTAAGTGTGAGAGAGGAAGGTTAAAAGAAAGCACAGACAAATTCCACATGAGAGAGAACCCCTGTGTTACAGTTCCAATGTCAGATGTACTCCAACATGCTTGTGTGTCGAATGTTTGGTCCTACCTTGTAGTCCTATTATGGAAAGTTCTAGAAATTTCTGAAAGGGAAAGTATGTCAATGTGTGAGGACATCAATTTGTTGGGTATATCAGGTCTCTATATCCTCCCCTCAATCTGCTTCCTGTTCATCTTAATGTGAATAGCCTTCTCCTTACCACAGGCTCAGAAGCAAAGGAGCCAAATATGTGGATTGAAATCTGTGAACCCATGAGCTACAATAAACCTCAACTCCTCTTAAGTTGTTTATCTCAGGATTTCTAACTCAGAAAACTGCCTAACATACTCCTCCTTCCAAGTTATGCTTTTCATACTTTCAATGATCTATGGTCTACCATAATCTAAATGGAAAATTATAGAAATAAATGGTTCATATAATTTTAAAGTTACATGAATTTCTTAGTAGTGAGATGGAGTCTTGGAGCATCCTGCTCTGCTTGCTGATGGCTGCCCCATCCCTCTCTGCAGAGTGCTGAACACCCCACTTGATCACAGTCCCTTAGTAGCTTTCCTGGATATCAGCTCAACTATCAGGATATCTTAGAGCCTGGGAGCAAGTAAACTTTATTTTACTTAATAATAGACCCAACTATCAGGTATGATGCTACTGGTTACCTTATAACAATATATTTTTAGAGTTCTATTTTATTATTCATCCTTCTCCTTCTTCTCCTTATCCTTCTTTCTTCTCCTTCTTCTTCTCCTCCTCCTTCTTCCTCTTTTCCATGCTTATATTATCATATGTGTATGTATGAAGAAGTACAATAAAATGGTCTGGATCTATCTGAGGTTTAAGGTATTCTCCATGGGTTTGGGGATGCACCCCTTGAGGAAAAGGTAACACTAATGTACAATATGCACCTCAGATCATAACCTTCAAGTAAGAAATAGCCAAATTGTTTAAAATTATTAAATCACAAAATTATATTTGCCTTATAGAAATGTCATTCCAGACAAAATGAACCAAATGGTTGGATCAATGCCAGCCGAGAAACAAGGACAGTGATTAATCTCCTTGGCAGAGGAACACCTATAAGATGGTGCTCTGTGGGTCAGGATTATCTTAACCCATGATTCATTAGTGAAATGAAAGACTTACAGAGAAGTTTGGAAGCAGAACTGATATTCAATCTTTTCCTCTATTAAAATGAAGCAAAGGGAGTAGGATGCCAGGGATGTGCTGACCCCCGAGTAGAACATCTGAGGGGATGACAATGCAGGGTTTTTTTTTTTTTTTTTGGCTGTATTTTGTGCTTGCTTCAAGACAAAGAACCCTCAGGAGAGGAGACTGTGAGAGCCAGTGAAGTGGGAAGTGACTTGATATGGCCACCTTGAGGGTACGAGGGAAGTAGAGCTACCTATGGGTGGTTTTACACCCATATGTGCGCCCCCCACACACACACATATGCGCACGCACAGGCATGCACTCACACAGGCACATGCACACACACACACACACACACACACACACACACGCATGAACGCACACATGTGCGTGCGCACACATGCACACGAACACACACACACAGGCACACACTGATTTTACAAGACAGTCCTTCCAAATCTGGACATAACACAGGACTGTGTCTGAAGCCCAATGTTTGAGACTGAGTTGTAAACTGTGTATTTATGGAAATTAATGCTTTTTCAAAAGACAATTTAATATCATCTCTGAAATTTATGCACCTTTTGTACAAGAATTTATAAATAAGAACATAAATTTCCAGAATTACACGAATAAGGATATATTTTGGGAGTATAAGTGATTATAAAATTAATTAGAAATGATCAAATCTATGGTATATTTATTAATCATGTTATGTCCAATCAATAAAATCCAAGTCAAATTTTATAGAGCATAAAATCTGGACCTGGAGAGACAGCTCAGTTGATGAAGGGCCTGCTGTGAAACCATGAGGACCTAAGTTCAAATCCCCGGCACCTACCTAAAAAGCTCGGTGTGTGTGTGTATGTGTGTGTGCAACCTCAGTGCAGATGCCAGCGGCCTTGTAGCATAGACAGCCCAACCAAATTAATGAGCTCCAATGAGATATTTTGTCTCATAAAATGAGCTTGAGAACAACTGAAGAAGACACACAGTGACCACCCCTGGTCTCTATACCTATGTGCACAGCCCCACATGAATATGTACATGTATGGCACGTGCACAAAAGAATGAACATTTAAACATGGATTGATGAGATGTTAAAGTATTTTAATGAATACAAAGCTATTTATATGTTTTATATAACAATAGCTAATATTGATAAGTTTTTACCATATACAAGGGACAATTATAAGTATTATCAAAATTCCAAAACAACCTCACAGGGTAATAAACCTAATTTCAACTTTACAAATGAGAAAACTAATGTATGGAAAGGTGAGGTAATTTCATTAATATCACAAAGGCAATTAAATGAGTTAGAATTCTTTTTACATACCAATCAAAATGAAAAAAAACTTTTTAAAATAAATAAATTTTAAAAAATGAGTTAGAATTCAAACTCAAGCAGGGATTGATGTCTATGATCTATCTACAAGTAAAACTTTCTGTTTGCCCAAAAATAAAGAACAGAAAAATTAAATAGGACTAGAAAAACAGTCAGTCACATTACATTCAATGACTTGAATTTGTGAGGACACTGAGTAACATGCTGACATGGTTTTGACACATCTAAAATCATTTAGTGGGGTATACTGAACTGGTTTATTCTCGGAAAGGAGCCAAGGCATTTAGGATCTCAACTATATGTTCCTTTAGTCTGAACTGTATGCTACCAGCAAACATAATATACAACTAAGACAGGAATTTTACAAAGGAGAAAATAACATTTAAAATTCATTTAGGGTCACACATAAATTAGTGAAAACACTTCTGATCCCATGTACCATATTCCATCTGTGCTCTGCAAGCCTTGTCCTTCAGTTTGCATATATTCCCAAGCCATGGCAGGACTGTGTACTTAAAAGTACATATATATACATTTCCCAAGCTGTACATAAAAGACAACGCCCTTTCCTTCAGAAACATTTGGCATCATGTACAGAGGCTGTGCACAGGGGAGCACCCTTGAGCAGAAAAGCCACACGTGCAGGTTTGGCAGAAAGAGTTTTGTATTTGCTAAAAGATAAACTGAACTGTGAGCTAGAAGTAGCCGATGAGAACCAACTCACAGCAAGTAGAAAATAGACCCTTAAGGAATCAAATCATAATCAACACAAAAATTACATTACTGTCTCCTTCAAAATGACATTATTTCCAGCACCTGGATTCAGTTCAAGAGAAAAAGAAAAGGAATTGTCAAAGGCTTTTCACTTGGCCTTATTTCACTGTGCTGATGCGATTTCATCAAACCACTTACAAGAAAGTTTTTAATGGAATATGTTCTTTCTGAAAGCAGAAACAAAGCTGCACTTGAAAATGGATGATATGAATTTGAACTACTGGTTCAGAGACTGAACTTTTAAAACAAATTAGTTTGGGTATATTGGACACAACTCCCAAAGAAACAAAAAGACGTATTTTGTTTTAAAAACAAAGGGCATTCACTCATGAATGGGCCAAGTATTTCACACACCCTTCTGGCAAGACTTAGGAAAAATCCTGGAAGAGGGATAAAGAATTTTAAGAGCTGGAGGTTGGCAAGGACCTGAGAAAACAGTGTCTTCTGGGAGAACAGGACTGATGTATCCATGAACTTACATCTACTGTGCCTATACAAGATCACGTCAGTAAATATTCCAGTAGGTATGGAGTAACGGCATACAAGCACCCACCCCTAGCTGAGAAGTTGGTGACTATTGATCACTACTAGGGGAAGGAGAGTCTACTATCAGAAAACTCTGGACTGTCAAGTCGATGGTTAATATCACATAGGATGTCTGAGAAGAAGATAAAGATAAAATAATACAATGGCAGTGAAAGTTTCCCTAAACCATGGCTTAAAATGCCCATCTTTACCCATGTATCAAAGCAAAGAAGACCAAGAAGAGTTCCATCATTTAAAGTGATTTTCTGCCTTACAAAATTCAACCTCAACTTCTATTTATTCATTTTATATTCTGAGATATACTTTCTGGCATTGTCTCTCACTGAAAACACAGTATGTGTTTATTCAAAAGACTTCAGGAATATATGAATGGTGTGACAGCTCTTTTGATGTTGAGTTTGCTCAGGCTAGCTTTCAATGAGTAGCCCTAAAGCATTTTCAATTATATATGTCCTCAGCAAGTCGTATTTGATTCATATATTTCCCTGGAGCTCAGTACTTTTTGATTGACACTAAGTTCACTGATATCATTTTAGTGTATTTTACAAGTAAAACAGCAACAACAGGATATTTAACACATGAGTATTGCAAAGAAATCAGTGTTTAAAAGCACTGGACATATCTTTTCATTTACCTTAAATTTCATCCTTCATTTATACCCTTATGTGCAACTTCCCAGTGAGAAGTTATTAGTAAAGACATAATATATTCATGCAGATATTTCAAATGTCAACCTGTCTCAGAGTGCAAAGATGAACTCAACAATTGTCTTTGTCAATTGCATACGATGATAAATTATGAAATTGTAGACGTATGCCTTACATCTCACATATTGACAATTTGCGTTCAACTAGATTCTGGATGTCTTGTGTATTCATAAGTCTTGAGTCTTGTAATTATATTGTTATTCTCTTTAAAATATAATTGGTTGAAAAATAAATAAGACAAAATTACTAAGTCAATAAGAAATTTCCAGTTCCAGACAGGATAGCAGAAATAGCAACTATTTAACTTCTGCATATCACAATAAACCACTCCACATAAAATGTAGTACTCCTAAGAACTCTAAGGGGCAGAAGAAAAAAGGCAGAGGTTTGGAGGCCTCGGGGTGTAGAAGGTAAAATGAAAATGAATCTCTTTTGTTACTCTCTTTGCCCTCTATGTGCTGTTATTTGAGTTTCAGGGAATGCCTCAGAGCAGAAAAATGCCAACACCAGCAATAAAAGTCATAGTAACAAAATAACACTAAAAGAAAGCCAAGACCTGGTGAAATTGGTAGCCCAGTGAATCTTGCTTATTGGAGTCACTTCCATCCATTCCAGGGGATGAATGTGCAAGCCATGGCCCTTCTACCCGAGGCTGGTACGGAAGGAGATTGTAGGGAACACCTCTCCTCAGGAGGACGGTGGGCAGAAGAACACTGTCTGCCACTCACACTTGAGTAAACACAGAGCATCTCCTCTTCCTTGGAGTTTGTGGTTTAAACTGACTTCCCACTCCCCGCAGGAGGTAAATTCCTTCCCTGCAGAGAACCACTGGAACTCTGACTGTTACTTCCCAATGTCCCAATGAAACCAAACCACTTTCTACAACAGAAAGATTTGGAAGCAGGACATAGACAGTAAGGAGAAGCCAGGGGACAGGACAGGACTTCGTTATGACTACAGTGATGGGAACTCTATGATCCCCATGTGATACAATATTACAGACACACAAGCCAAAACTAAAGAAATGGAACAAGGCCTACAGCTGAGAACACAGTATGATGTGAAACTGGTAGTTTGAAGAAGGGGAGTTGGAAGAAGGAAAATACATTTGTATTGGAAATACAGTGATTCAGTTCTAGAACGCTTTCTTCTGAAACATCTGGCCTCTATGGAAATGGATGATTCTATGACGAATGTGCTCAAATGTTTAAAAGTTCTTGGTGTGTCACTCACATAAAGTGTCTAATAGTTATAAACCCAGCTGTCATTGTAGAACAGCTTCCCCATAGCTTTCCATTTGGAGGTTTCTAATCAAAGAAAAACCATTATTGTGAAGGAAAATAATTGTTCTAATCCTAATATGGTTTTTATGGCTTACACAAATGCAGTCATAGCTAGAGAAATTTACAAGGTGAGTACTCCTGAATGTGGGGTGAGGGAGGGCATATGTTACCGAGGCGGACGCTTTGATAAGCAGCATTTAAAAGTAGTTAGTGAGCAGAAGTGGAGGGACAGTAATGCAAACCGTTAAGAGAGATACTGTTTGAGATTCATGCTTTCTTTTTTCCTAAGTAACTAAGCTTCCAGCATTAGTTTAAACATCTAATGGACAGCTCTCCTTTACAAATGACACAGTTACAGGCTAGGGCAGTTTTACATTGTTCCTCAGTCCAAGGCATCAATCACCTACAGGGTCATCACTAACAAATGAAAGAAAAAAAGGATCTGTGTTCGTCATTAAGCATCTTTGTCTCCATGGTTATACCAGGTTATCAGTCTGCACACTACTTTTCCAGTGAGTAAGAGTGGTACCAGAGTATCCCATTGAGCTTTCAGGACAATGTTCTGCCAGCAGAGCTCTCAGGAAGCCCATTCATGAAGTTTGTGGGTTCTAGTCTATTCTCAAGTAATTGAGAGAAATTCAACAACTTTCATTTATCTGCTGGATAGAAATGTTAAGAACTATTCATTAGGATAGATTGATCTTCAATATACTAACCTTGTCTACAGACTTATTCAAAGGAAAGATGATGTCATCAATGAAATGTTTGTTTTCATTCTTTTTTTACTTACTTCCTTCTCTCTGTCTCAAATCTGTGGAGTAGTTTTCGAAGACCACCATTCTTGAATCCCTGAAAATGGGCAGCTGGGGCTCCCACAGTGATGACGTCATAGAGAGCATCTGGAATGAAAACAGGCAAGGAGATGAACACTTTGCAAACACTTGTCTCCTGCACTAAAGTATCCACTCTTCAGGAAGTTTCAGAAATTATTCTGTTTCAGTTTGTAGGAGTAACTATGAACTCTCATCTCAAGGGGGTAAGAAGAACTAATCAATCTTTCTAAAAGCTACCTATGCACATCAACAAGTTATAATATTTTGAAGATTTATAACTGCATCTTAATTATATGCTACACTGCAGAACAGCATGTTCTCCATCCCTCTATGTACTTACTGAGATAACATGTTAATTGGTCTTTTGTGTGTTTTACTTTATTGAGTTTTGCATCATTTAATTTGCAATCATATTGAAATTCAACAATAATGAACAATTTCTCAACCAAAGTTTTCAAAGAGAAGAACCAAAAATATTAATTTATTTTGGCTCAAGGGCAGAATGGTACAATCACATTAAAAACAAAATCTATCCAGTCATTTCCTGCTTATCTATTCTGAAATGTACACAGTTCGGAATACATACTTTTGTAATGTCTTACATAACGTAGAAAGAATGCAAAATGTCTCATTTTATTTTCCATCCAGATACTTTTTATAAAAATAAATCCATACATTTAAATTGAAATTAAATCTTTTGACCCTGAATGTTATGGCTGCAAAACATGTCATCATTTTTATATTCAAATGGACGATAAGGAGGGCAGAGTGTATGTTCTCTAGTTAAACTAAATTTTTGTTGAAAAATCTAATTTTATAGTAGATCTTTCTCAAATTGATTTTGATATTGACATATTTGTTGTTTCTGAGATATGTCCTACTGAGAAAACATAAATCGTTTTATTAGTCTTGGATAAACACCATTGCTTCTTCAAAATTATTCAATCTAGATCCACCTGAATTGTTATTGTTTTACATTTGAACGTCTCCACTCTGAAAATACAAGATCCGGAAAAATAAAATACAATTTTCAATGTGACCCAACCCTTCATAACAATCAGTTAATGGACTGTAATAATAATTACAACATGATAATAACTTTTCAACTTTTGAAAAGTCACTAATAAACTGAATTATAATAGTTCTTGAGATAGAAGAATAATTGTTTTATAAGAAATTTAATTATTTCCTACCCCAGAGAGTTTAACTTATGGTTAAGAAAAGGAATCTAATTCTAAGGATTAGCTTTTATAGTATCAGAAGTGCCATAGAGAAAGGCAATCAACAGTCTTACTCAGCTGTGAAACCTATAAACCACAATGACCAGCATGTCAAGAGATTACCAAGGATGGTAGTGGCAATTATATATGGGCTGTAACCAACAGCTGTCTAGTTTGACTTTAGACCTGCTCAATACAGGGAACACATGCCTAGCATTGAAAACCTAGCCAACTACTAGTAGTAAATGGACCACAGACCACGACTACTGCCACTTTCCCAAACCAGGATAATCTCTAATTGCATTCTTAATAGATATCCTTTTACCCATAGATAAGAGAAGCTCTTACCCATCTCTTCCTCTCTTTTCATTAGATGGGGACCATTATAGAAAGCCACAACTGTTCAAGATACAAGGAACAACTATTGTCTTTTTTTTTCTTTTTCTTTTCTTTTTTTTTTTAAGACAGGGTTTCTCTGTGTAGCTTTGCACCTTTCCTGAATCTTGCTCTGTAGACCAGGCTGGCCTTGAACTCACAAAGATTCACCTGCCTCTGCCTCCCAAGCACTGGGATTAAAGGCGTGTGTCACCACTGCCCAGCTACTATTGTCTTTTGATTAGAAAATGAAACATATGAATCAAGCCCTGAGAATTGGGTATGCTCTCTCCTATTAGAATGTCACCATTCCTGCCAATAGACAGAATAGGAAAACATTGTATACTTATTCACTACTGCACACAAACATCAGTATTACTCATCTATTTATCTCTACTAGACAACTAACAGAAATGTGAGTCATACGGATATCCTTGACTTCAATACAGAACTATAAAACTGACTCTGGGTTCTTCGACATTTATTTGTAACCTCTTTCTCTGTCATTAAGGAAGTTGATTCTAATTATCAACATATAGGCATATGTAATCAACCCCCCTATTCACATGAATTAGCTTTGTTGATGACCCACAAATGCTGCAAAAAGTTGCAGCACTTGCATTTTTTATAAACAGTGTTATTAAGAATAGCCCTCCTTGTCCCATTCACTTAATGAAATTACCAGCTTGAGTATTTTAAGTGTCATTTATTATCACATTTACAAGAAAGTAAAAATAAATTAAAAACAAAAGAAGGTAGAGTCTATGAAATTCTAGGGAAGATTTACATATTAATAAAAAGCAAGTTACATTTCTTCTTGAAGGTGAAAGGCCAGGATCCAAAAAAAGCAAGAGAAAAGAACACACTAATTGGCTACTCAATACCAAAAGCTCATCCTGAAAACATATACATACAATTAACACTATATAGACCAAGCAGGGTGTATTTATATCCTTAGGAAAAACTCTCCCTCTGTGTGTGTGTGTGTGTGTGTGTGTGTGTGTGTGTGTGTGTGTGTGTGTAACCACAACTGAAAAAATGCTATGAATTTGAATGCACAAAAAGCAGTACACTGGAGGGGTTGGACGAAGGGAAAAGGGAAGTGATGTGAAGACAATTCTAATCTTCATATAGAAAGACAAAAAAGTCAGGATAGTTCAAACAAAAGAACAGCAACAACAACAAAAGTTGCTGGAGGTATCACCATCTCTGATTTCAAGTTGTACTACGGAGAAGTAATAATAAAAATGCATGGTATTGGCATAAAACAGACAGGTGGATCAATGAAATCGAATTGAAATCACAGACATAATTCCACACTTCTAGGGACACCTGATTTTTGATAAAGAAGCCAGAAGTACACACTGGAAAAAAAAAAGAAAAAAAACTTCAACAAATGGTGCTGGTCAAACTGGATGTCTGCATGTAGAAGAATGCAAATTAGAACCATATCTATCACCCTGCACAAAACTCAACTCCAAGGAGATCCAAGAACCTTATTGTGACACTACATATACTGAACCTGACAGAAGAGAAAGTGGGGAACAGCTTTGAACACATTGGCACAGGAGACAGTTTCCTAACAAGAACACCAGTAGTGCTGGCACTAAGATCAACAATTAATAAATTGGACCTCATGAAACTGAAAAGATTCTGTAAGGCAAAGGACATAGCAGCAGCCTATAGAGTGAGAAAATTCTTACCAACTCCACATCCAATAGAGCTGTAGTATCCAAAATATATAAAGACCTCAAGAAACTAGGTATTTAAAAACTAAATAATCCAATTTAAAATGGGAATGCAAACTTGTATAGCCACTATGGAAATCAATACGGTGGTTCCTCAGAAAGTTGGAAATTCATCTACCTCAAGATCCAGCTATACTACTCCTGGGCATGTACTCAAAGGACACTCCATCCTACCATAAGGGCACTTGCTCAACTATGTTTATTGTGAATTTATTCATAATAGCCAGAAACTGGAAACCACCTATATGTTCCTCAATTGAGGAATGGATAAAGAAAATGTGGTACATTTACACAATGGAGTATTACTCAGCTGTTAAAAACAATGACGTCATGGAATTTATAGGCAAATGGATAGATCTAGAAAAAAATCATCCTGAATGAGGTAACCTAGATCCAGAAAAACAAACACAGTAGATACTCTCTTATAAGTATATATTAGCTGTTAAGTAAAGGGTAATCTAGCTACAACCCACAGATCTAGAGATGTTATGTAAAGAGGAGGGCTCTAGGGGCCACACATGGATCTCCCTGGGAAGGGGAAATAGATTTTGTAAGTGGACTGGGGGCTGAGGGGAGGACAGTGGAAGGAATCAGGTGGGGAGGTCAGGGAATGAGTGAGTGGACAGAGAGAGCTGGAATTGAGGGGCTTTGGGGGATTATGTGGAAACCTAGTATGGGAAAAATAATTTTATAAAATATTTAAAAATTATAAAGAAAACAAGATAGAAGTAATAGAAGAAACACAATGTTCATTTCTGATTTCTACATGCTCACATCAAAAACTTTAATGCTTAAATTAAATATGGCATGAATATTTATGACTCAAAAAGGAAATAAAATTCAGACCTAAATTTTAAAATTTATTTATTAAATTAAAAATGTCAAAGCATAACCAATGTTACATGATTAAGAAACTCCAAATCATCACTAGATATATTTTAAAGAGAGAAAAGACCCTAAAACATGCCTCATATTTGACCTTCATAGAAACATGTGAGATCATCCAGATGCAGGATCAGCACTTTATCTAAATTCTAAAATGGTGTCTCTTTCCCTTTCCCATGTCTCTATTCACCTGTGACATTCCATTAATGCAGTCTCTTGTACAGGGCACCTAAACTTTGTGTCTGGGTATTGAAGAAGCATTTAAGGTCTCACTCTGGTCTGCATTCCTGTGTGTATAGATAAATTGATTCTTCTTCTTAGCCAGACTCAATGCTTAGAAATCTTGGATCATTATGAATCTATTCTATGTTCATAAGTTTTGATGGTAGAGCTTTTTCCTATTTCACAATTTAAAAGGTTTATTTGAATTTTTAAATTTCAGCATTAAGACACAAAAAGAAACACTAAAGACACCAACTAGAAAATACTATTGAATCTTCTTCCTCAAATGAATATAGATTTCAGGATGAACAAACAGCTTTGTTTTACAGCTACAGATATGAATATGTAAACTTTGTCTCACAGTCTGAAAAACAGTGTAATGTATACAGTGTATAACTTAAAATCAGAGAGTCTGTCATATTCAAAGTAGATCACTCAGTTTCTTTTTTTTTTTTTTTTTTTTTTTTTTTTTTTTTTTTTTTTTTTGGTTTTTCGAGACAGGGTTTCTCTGTGTAGCTTTGCGCCTTTCCTGGAGCTCACTTGGTAGCCCAGGATGGCCTCGAACTCACAGAGATCCGCCTGGCTCTGCCTCCCGAGTGCTGGGATTAAAGGCGTGCGCCACCACCGCCCGGCTAATCACTCAGTTTCTTAAAAGCCACTATTTTCAATGGAACTCACAAAATTATTATCTAAGAGAGGCTTAGTATTTTGGAACACTCATCTGAGAACAAGTAGTTACTAATAAATGTTTGAACAAAAGTTTCTCCCGTTGGGTCCCAGAGCCTTGAATTTCACTTGCAATTACTACAAAGTAGCAGATTGATCTATGTAGGTAGTTAATTTCCTGGTCTCAGAATAATTAAGAAAGATGTCCAATTAAAGAGCCATATTTATTCTTAACCATATTCCTTCAAAATCAGAATTAACTACAATTTATTATTTTTCTTTAGGCAAGAGCAGATAGAATAGAATCATCCATATAATAAAATCCAAATTGAAAGGTAGCAATTTAATAACCAGGAAAGGTACTATCAGTTTAAATTATTCTTATTTCCCCACTCTTTGTGTATCTTCATAATTTGAACAGTTTTTAGTTGTGAATGACAGAACTCTTCAGATTTTGGTGCCAAGAAATAATCATTAAAAACAAGGTGGGGTGTTTCATAGAAAAATTAAAAAAAAAGCACTTAAAGCACCCCTCCCTTTGTCTTTCTTTAAAAATGTGCTGTAGCTGAAAGTTTTCTTGTGTCCCACCCGGTCAGCATCCACTCAGACCCAAGTAAACACACAGAGGCTTATATTAATTAAGACAGCTTGGCCATTAGCTCAGGCTTACGACTGACTAGCTTTTGCACTTAAACTCAGCCCATTTCTGTTAATATATATGTTGCCATGTGTTCTGTGGCTTTACCTATGTGTCATTACATGATGTTCCCTGGATGGCAGGCTAGCATCTCCTGACTCAGCCTTTTTCTTCCCAAAATTCTCCTTGTCTGCTTATCCCACCTATACTTCCTGCCTAGCTACTGGCCAATCAGCATTTTATTAAACCAGTGTACAAAAGCATTATCCCACAGCATTTCCTCTCTTCTCTTAAATTAAAAAGGAAGGTTTTAACTTTAAAATTGTAAAATTACATATAACAAACAAGAATTACAGTTTCAATATCTAGTCTATTTTGTAAAATTAAAGAAAATATTCTATCTATCCTATATTTGTGAGTCTAAAGTTTCATATCTATCATCTCTTATCATAACCAAGGAAAACCATAATTATAACCATCTAGTCTTTAACTACTTCAAAGACCTCAGAAGGATATAACATTACCTAAGTAAACAGGAAGTGCATTGCAGGCAACTTTCAAAATTCTAGAATGACAGAGACAGCTGCCTGCCTGGACAGTCACCCAAAGTTCTTTTGTAATATTGAGGCATCCATTTTCAGTCCACATGCCTAGAGTCTCTCAGTCATTTTTCTCTGTGTCTGGTAGAATATCTGGCAGTTTCTTCTGAAAAGCAGGAGCCTGAAGGACCATTTTGTCTTGCCAAGTTCAGCAGTCATCTTTCTATAGGGTCTGCATGTCCAGTCGATACAACCTTTTATCAAGCAGTCCAGGCAAGAACAGTTTCCTGCCCAAATTGCTATTTTTGCCAAGAAGAAGATAAACTCCATATGGAGTGTCTTTGATGCCCATATATTTTAGAAAGACAGGTCATCTTCAAACCCTTCAGAGATCTACAGAATATGGCATTTAAAATATTTTAATAACATAGATTTTTTCTTTCTTTCTTTTTTTTTATGACTATGAGACATGTCTGCTCCTGGCAGCACTAATCTACTTCAGAAAAGATATGAGCATTGAAGAAAATGCATATGGAGTTAACTTTCACTATGGCAAAAGTTAGCCACTGGGCAACAAAGTGCCCTCACATCGACAGGGGACAGTATGCTATCCAAAATGGACAAACAGGACACAAAACAAAAGACTGCTGATCTTTGCCAAGACAACTGTAGTTGCAGCTTTGACAACAGGCATCCTCTGAGGCCAGAGCAATATGGCACCATTGCTGAAGTGGCTTTGCAATCTGGAAAAGGTACAGTGCCCTCTTTCTTCAAAGGCAGCTGAACAGGCAGTGAACTGATGGCTTATAACAGTAGCTGAAACCATTATTCTTGAAGGAGTAACTAGGCTGACGGAGTCTAAGCTCTCAATGGTGGACAGACATTTAATAAAGGAGATGAAGCTACCCACAAGCTGAGAAGAATGGGCAGCCAAATTCCAAAAACACAAGCAATTTCCATGATTTAAAATCCTGAATCATGACAGGACACTGGTAGAATTCAAGTTTATCTGGTATATGGAAGACTCACACCAAATGTGAGGTCGAGCTGTAGGCCTTGTATACATCCTACTTCACAAATGAGTCTGTCAGATATGCTAAGCCTGTAGGCCAAAGATGATGCCCCAAAGTGCAGAGAAGCCCTAGGTGACTGTCCAGGCAGCTGGCTGTTTCTGTCAACTCACATTTTTTTGGAAGTCACTTGTTTGTACTTCCTGTTTTACTAGATAATATTATTTCCTTCTTGGGTCTCTGAGGGAGTTGAAGATTAGATAGTTATAGTTACAGTTTTTCTTGTTATGAAATTCAGAAAAGAAACTCACTAAGAGGTGTTAAGTGTGTGAGTTTGAAAGACATCATAAGATAGTTTTCTGTTGGTAATATAAGTCAGGATAGAAAGTGAATTAGGTACATTTTGTACTCACCAAAATAGGATAGATAATGGAATATTTTCTCTGAATTGGTCAATGCAAATGGACTAGACATTGTTTATGTATTTATTGCATATATATAGTATATAGTTATTGTACTTAGTTTTTCTTAATATGAGTTATAATTATTTTTAATTTTTTAATTTTTATTACACAAAAAAGGGGAAATATAGTGATATTTTATTTGTGCTGAAATGTGGTGATATTTTATTTGTCCTTTGATAAATAAAGATTGCCTGGAGATCAGGGGGGAAAGGCCAGCCATTTTAAGTAAACAAAGTCAGGCAGCACACGCCCTTAATCTGATCACTTAGCAGGCGGGGTCTCTGTGTGTTCAAGGCCGTACTAGGGAACAGAGCCAAGTGTGGTGACACACACCTTTAATCCCAGTACCAACCATAGAGACCTGGAAGTCTATACAGACAGACAGTGACAAGTAAGTGAGATAGGTGGGCTGAGAGCCAATGAGAGGGCAGAACAGCAAGACGTATAGAAGCATGGGTAGACAGGGAGTAGCTTGAATTTGGAAGCTGCAGAGTTGGTGAGGTAAGGTTGGCCATTGGTGATCTAAGTTTGGCTGGTGGCTCTCCCTATTTCCCTGATCTCTCTAAGGCTTTCTCACCCTTATATTTGGCTCCATGTTCTTTATTTAATAAGACCATTTAGAAATTCATCTACAATGTGCCTTCCTTTGTTGACATCACATGTATCTCAACAGCAACAAGTCCTATGCCAAAGGGAAGCAGAATTTCAGTGGGTGAGTTTCATCAAGTTACAAAGACCAGATTTATTTCAGAATTCATAATAGAGCTTTCTTGTAGCTTTTAAATGGCATTTAATAATAGAAATGAAATAGCTCTGTTTTCATAGGAGATCTCATTAAAATCTCTTCAGCTATAAAAATGTGTTAATAGAAAAATCTATGCATGATGATCTCATATCAAGGAACAATTTAAACCTAATCCCTGACTTCAAAATGGCACACAAATTCATTTGACATGAATCAGCAGACATTGGTAAGTTTGTGTTTCTAAATAGCTCAAACAATTTGGGATCGTCACTGAACTAATCTGAGAAAGATTATCCATACTGAGGAGGTGATGCATCCTGACTCTTGAGATACAGGGTTGAGGAAACTCTAACAGCCCCTCTTGTTTGTTTCTTCCTCATGGAACTAACACTCTCAGTTGCATTGAAAAATCTAATTGGTGTTGAATCTGATTCTAAGTTCATTCTCATGATATTAATATTTTTGTTTTTTATATTTTTAGATAGACATTATTTAAGGTACTTTCAATAGCAACCACTTGAAATAGTTAACAAGGAAAATCAATGAAAGTGCATGTGCATACAGTATGCTTGCAAGTTTTATTTTATTTTATACAAACCCAGAGCTGGTCCCTCCCCTATGGACTCAATTAGCAACTAAAAGGCTCCCATTTTCTGGTTGGCTTTAGTGGTATATCACTGATTTTCCTTTCCATGGTATAGGTTTGAATGAGAATCCCTCCCACTTCGTTCATATATTTGAAGGTTTGATTCCCAGTTGGTGGAATGTTTAGGAAGGGTTAGATGGTATGGCCTCGTTGGAGCTGTATAAGTGGGGGATGGGCTTTAAAGTTCAAAAGTCCACACCAGGTCCAGTCTTGCTTTCTCTCTCTACCTTTATCTTGCAGATAAAACATAGGCTTTTAACTCCCACTCCAGCTTTATTCTTTCATGCCTGCTTAGATGCTTCCTGCTATGATGATCATGGACTAGCCCCCTAAAACTATGCAAGCCCCCAATTAATGCTTCCTTTTATAAGTAGCCTTGGTCATGGTATTTCTTCACAGCAATAGAACAGTTACTAAGAAACATTGAAAAGAAACCAATGGTTGCTTCACTAGAGTGCAGTTAGAGTTAAACTCATGGACAGGATTGCCCAGGAAACTGAAAACTGAACCCATGAGATAGCTTCATTGAGTCAAGTTGGGTCAGGCATTCACTCTAGGGTCGTTCATTCTGTCTCTCCCCGCTCCTTCCCTTCCTGTTTCTGTAGCACAAACTCTGGCATCAGGGCCCTTTAACAAGTTCTACCTAGAGGACTAGAGTAAAGTTATAAAATTCTGGTCATATATCTAAGATTTATAGAGCTCTCCTATCCAAAATTAGCAATGTATTAATAGTGCAGTTCCATAAAAGAATTCAATGATATACATTTCAAATAGACCTGCCAAAATGTTGCTGCTCAATTACAGGATTAAGTGTAACTTAACTAACACTAAAGTTTTACTTCTTTAAAGAAAAACAATTGCTTTCATTTGAATTCATTACATTTTATACTCCCAATATAGTACTTTATTATATCTAACATATAAAAGAATTATAACAGATTATTATACTACTATAAGAATATGTATTTTATGGCCGGGCGGTGGTGGCGCACGCCTTTAATCCCAGCACTCGGGAGGCAGAGGCAGGTGGATCTTTGTGAGTTCGAGGCCAGCCTGGTCTAGAGAGCGAGATCCAGGAAAGGCGCAAAGCTACACAGAGAAACGCTGTCTCGAAAAATCAAAAAAAAAAAAAAAGAATATGTATTTTATAATGTTTGTAAGTGATAGACTGTAAAAGTAAAATACACTGAAGTATTCCAGAGGATGTACTTGTAATTTTCATTCTGGAGATTCTGTTTCTGTTATCATTGTCACTTCATCTCTATTGGGAATATTTGTTACACTTAGGTCATCAATAAAGATGAAAAATTAGTAGTCTGAGGGAACCTGAAGTTAACTGCAGGTTATCTCATTTGTCAGTTGGAGACATCACAACATTGGTGCTGCTCAGTCACCTGATTCAAGAGCTAGACATTAGCCTTGCATTGGAAGGATCTGTCCACAATCAAACCACTCTTTAGAACAGAGTCTTTGCAACACACTCAAGTTAATTACAGATCCCTGGGCTATGCCCTGGCCTAATATGACCAGTGTTCTTATAGAAGAAATTTGAACAGAAAGCTAGTGAGTGAGAGAAAAATAGGAGAGAGGGAGAGAGACAATGTTATAGAGGAGAAATGCAGGCAACATGTAAGCCTGCAGGATTAACAAGGTGTATATTCATATCAATAAAAAAGAAAGATCAGAATCCACTTAATAATGAAGGAAGGCTTCCTCTCAGGTTCACATGGTACATGGCCTGGCTGACACTTGGATTTCTGGTTGTTTCAGGTATTTCATCATGGTAGTCATTGGAGGCCAATATTCATGCCAAACCAGATTAAATAGATGAGGTTTTGTTTGATTTTCTAAATTCCTGCCTTTTATTTCCCAGTTGTTTTCAGAGAATCAGAGGCTAAAAAAAGTACATACATCCTACTCCACTATAGTTTATCTTTTAGATAATATTTTAGAACATGTCATAGTATACAAATTTTTATAAGAGATAAAGAGTATAAAAGCACTGTTAATAGATAATACAGCCTTATAATAAAATTATATATGAAATCATTACTAAATATTATAATGCCTAACTCAACCTGAACCCAAATCTGTACCCATTTGGCTCTATATGGTATATGTGGGTGAAGACGAAGACATTATCATTTGTCTGTGGTAAGAGTAAAAATTACTCTCTCCTTCCAACTTTCCTGTGCCTGCCATTAAGTACTTATATCTAGAAACAGTTCCAAATAGTTCTCTAGTTCACCTATTCCCTAATGGCCACTTCCTACTTCAAGACATTTGTCCTTGATTAGAGTTTGAGTTTTCTCTAGTTTTAATGGTTTTGATGACATACATGGATACATTTTGGCTTCATGATATCAAAGGATAACAACATGATCAACTACTATTCCTACATTGCTCTAGATGTCTTCCATAGTTCATCTCACCTAATTGTAAACAATATTAAGAGCCATAATCACTTAAAGAATTAAATGAAGGACCCAGACCATATGTAAAAGTTAGTACAGCTCTAATTCACACTCAAATCTGCTGCTGCAAGACATAGACTTTTCCTGCACCATAAACATCGTTTCACATTAGTTATTAGGAAAAATACATGGTGATTGTTCTTCAATATTAGATCTTACATTTTAGTGTCTGGTGGCTTTAAAACTATTTCATATCATTAATGTTGAAATTACTGACAGAGAGCAATCAAGGAAGAATTCTTGAAGGCCTTGATCCTGCCATCATATCCCCAGGACATAATAAGGTGAAAGGTATGGGCACACACCATAATCCCACAATCAGGAGGTGGAGGCATAAGGATCATCAACCTCATCATAGTAAATTTGAGGCCAGCCTGGTCTACATGTAAACTTGTCTCAAAGAAAAAAATTAAAAACAAAAACAAAGCATAAAATAAAACTGATAGATAAATAAGTTAAAGGGACTTAGGAGGAACATTTAAAATATTTTATTTTCAAATGACAAGGGGGGCTAGGAGCACTTGTAAAGCACTTGTCACCAATCCCAATGACCTGAGTTTGATGCTTGGTAGAAGGGAGACATGATTCCGACAGGTTGACCTCCACATAGGTGCTATGGTAGTGCATGCACACATACTATACATACCACACCCATATACAAACACCTTAAATGGGTGTTAAATAATAGAAGAAACAGTAAAGATTTTACAGAACAATAATAAATGTATTGCATCAGTCACTTGAGATCCTGCTCAGCTGTGCTCTAAGAACCCACATGATTCTCTTGGATAAGAGGTCAAACAAAATATTCTACCACTTGCTATTGACTTAATTTCACCAGCTCACTTGTTCTCACAAGAAAGAGAGTGTTGCTGTTAATAGTTACTAAAGCAGATAAGCAGGGCACTGATTCATTCTGGAGTTTAGGCCTCTACCAAAGATTACAATAGAGAGTTTGCTTCCTATTTTTCTTTTTTCCAATTAAAGCAGTCACAAAATGATTACCCTTCAGCCATTAGGAACACTATTTAGAGGGCCAATACTCTGAGTTTTCATCTCTAACTCAAGTCACGTGCCACATTTCTAACTATCCCAGGAAAAGCAGCAATGCTGTGGCTCTGTTTCATCTCTGAGGGCCAGCATCAGCTGCAGTTATTTTGTCCTCCTGCTAAGCGAACTCTTAATTAGGGACTCTGCTATGGTCAAGCTCTGTAAACAAGCACACCCGTGACACAACCTGACTCTCTTGGGGTATCAGATACCTTTGAGGTGGGGGCTGTGCACCTGCATCCGCTGCAAGTGTAGATTGATTGGAACAAATTCTAAGCTTTTCTCTCCTTTGCTGCTGCTGGATTTGAAAGAGGACCCTAGAAGATGAAGATTGGAAATGATTAGCAAATGAATAAACAGACACATAAACAAATATGAAACGCGTGTGTGTTCAAAGATACATTTGGCAAAAAATGATGTTACAGAACTTTAGAAAGGAAAACGCTAATTCCTTCACTTTCCCCATAAATATTAATTCAAAATTCTTTCCTTTATTATTATGTTACTATAATAATACCATAACGCAGAGTAACATAGTTTACTCTTCCTTGCTTTTGATGTCAAGATAAGAGAGCTACGCAGAGTTTAATTTTTGGCTCCCTTATCTCTACAGCAGCACTTCTCATCCTTGTTCCTACAGGGCATCAGTAAACATAATTCGGCTTGGGGAAGTGACGTCACTGCTTCTTACCTGTTTCCTTGCTGAGTTCTGTCAGGATGTCTTGGTACATAGTCACCATTTGATCACAGTGAGTAAGGACATTTTTCCGTAGGTTGTCCCAGTGTGGGGACAGGTCACCAAGGTCTTTTAACTCCTGGTTTCTGTTAAGAATACAAAACAGGGTCATTTATTTCTCAGAATATTTATCTACAGTTATTTTTATGTTTTGGTTAGTCACATATGTGATTTTTAAATAAACATGATTTATAAATACAAAAATAAAGAATACAAAACAATAGAACATTTTTTTTCCTTTGTCTCAACAATCAGAACTATTAATTAGGGCTATCAAATGAATAACAAATTGTTTCAATGTCCTTCTTAGGAAACTGAGTTTACCAGCTTGAAATAAAAATTAAATAAATAAATAAAATAAAAGTACAAGAAGTTTAGATGATACAAATATCAAAAAAAGTAAACTTTTTTGATGAAATCTCACAGATTGTAGACTCTAGTACAATTTCCTTGGCATTCACTTCTCTCAAGGACAATTTCAATACTCTGCATGCATATATGTTATCCCAGCTTTATCCAAAGGAAGACCTAATCCTGCCATTTAGGTTTAAATTATTAACTTTTATCCAAGTTCTAGCCTTTAGCCAAGTTAATTTAAATAATCAGATTGCCTTTTAAAAGTGATGGTGATGAATGGTTGGATACTTTGCTTAGTTGGATGGATCCTTATTTCCATGACCTTTTGCTGGCCACATTTTCGTGATGCTAATTTAACCAGCAATAATGAACTGTCTTTGCTATTTTGGCCATGAAACATGCTAAATACCAAGCTAATAAATTCAGGAGATGTAGAATCTTTACTATGTAGGAATGCTAAGTGCAAGAATAATTGATGGTGTATACAAATATGCCTTGTTTGCTGGTTTTTGCTGTTGGCTTTGCTTTGTTTCAATGGGAATGCGATGAGGTCCACTTCATCTTTCAATTGAGGTCTTTACAGTTTTTGCTAACATTAATCTCATTCTCAGCTTTTCCAGAGATTATCTTTCATGACACAATATTCATTGGAGAAGTAATTAATAGTGGAAAATGAGAGTAAAAAGCTTGTGATAAAATGGGAAGTGCAGATAGTGGAGAGAAGTTTTAAATATGGAAGAGTTACGTTCTCTGACCTCAAATCAAAATGTTCAAATTGATTACAGAAGAATGACAAAACAAGCAAGTGACTCCAGAAGGCCCCAGAAAGCCAAGCCTAGAAGAACCAAGGTTGGGTCTGAGATAGAGAACTGTGTGGTACATCAGCCTAATTAGTTCCAGCCTTTGCTATAAACACACAGCTCTATGTGAATAGTAGTACTTAGTATTTTTATGTAATATTAATAAATGTGATTTATGATGGCTCTAAGTCATCATCAGAAATCCTAACTAAAGGTTTCGATGATGAAGGAAAGGAGGGCGCATAACAGTGTTGCTGAACTTCATGTGCGATGAGTCCAAGTGGTTATGCATGCCAGTGACTATGAGATGTTTTCCGGAAACGTGGTCAAACAAGTTGAGCATTCTATGGGGAGTGACTTGAGAAGAACTGGAAGGATTTCATGAAAGATGGGATCAAATTTATTGTATTTCTCCAATATGTCACAGTCTATACAAAAATACATACATAGGCCTGGTAGTTCTAACAGATGAACTGAGAGGTACACACAGAAACATCAACATATGATTACTTCAAATTGAGAAAAGTTCAAATCATAGGATGAAACCAGAGCCAATGGATGGAAACAGCCAATGAGGCACCGAGTTGCTGGAAGGTTAAAAAATAATTGAAATAAAGTAATTATAACAACACATTAAGGTAGATTAAAAAGAGTTTATAGCAACAGAAATGAGTGAACCTTGCAATCAGGAGATCAGGGGCTATATGATCTGATATTGTACTTTATTGCTAAGTGAGCAAAACTTCAAACACCTTTTTCTACTACATGCTATACCTATTGGTTAAGAATTATCCTATAGCACATTAATTTTCTACACTTCTACCTGTGTATGTTCCCTGATAAGTTGCTACTGAACAGGCAATTTTCCTAGGTGAGAAAAAAAATGCTTCTTGACTATAAGAAGAGGATCCTACCTGCATTGCTGAGGATCCTACCATGACAGAAGTCATTTGGAGTATACTAAAGCCTGACCTTCCTCTCAAGGGGAGTTGATATACCTAGCGGTGTGGGAAGATAAGGTGACAATTTTGACAATATTGGGCTCACTACTGAGCAAGAGGCGAAGGCAAAACATGAATATGTACTTGAATTCAACAAATACAGAAAAGCCAATCAACTGAGCCACGACTAGCAACTACTTGCAAAACACGCATACACACAATTTTCATAGATACCATTAGCATATAAAACAATGTCTTTCCTCTATTCCAAGTTCAAGAATAATTGTTGAGGTAGGAAGGGGAAGCACTGCCTTGATCAGATTGGCAGATGGCCATGTCTGTGAAAGAGTGTTTTGATTGATGGTTGATATGGCGGAGCCCCTCCCACCATCTCTAAGCAAGCTGAGGATGACCCAGAGGGTGAACCACTGAGCAGCATTCCTCCATGGTTTCTGCTGCAGTTCCTGCCTGAGCTGTACTCTGACTTCCCTCATTGCTTAATCGCATACAATAGCAATTGGGGGAAAAGAGGCCATGAATTTGAAGGAGAATTAGGAGGTATAGATGGGAGGGATTAGTGGGGGAAAGGGAATGGAAAATGTTTTCATTAAACTATAATCTCAAAAAAGGTTAAGAAGAAAAAAAACTGAACATGGAATAAATTACACTGTGGGAATTTTTCCTTCTAATATTTTAGCAGTGCAAAGTAAATGAAATTATGTAAAATGTAACCAAATGAATAAGAGTGTCCTGTTCTGTAGGGCCTGTGTCCTCAACTCTCTAAGCCCCTTCATGAATATCACAGCAACCTGATGTTACTGCTGTCATTAATGACATGTTTTCACTAAGTCTTTGAAGAAAACGACAAAGGACATGAATTATGTAAATCTCTCCTTAATTCACAGACATAAAATTTAATAATCCTTTACAATCTATATAAAAATTATATCACTCACAGTATTAAGGTTTCTATTTTCTGTCTTCTACAGGTATTCCAACTTAAACACACAACCTGAAGATGCCAGGGTAGGCTCCATATTCCAGCCGAGGGGGCAGAAAGACTCTAAAATGCCAGGATTCTGGAAGGCTGCTGTGAAGTGGTCATTCAGTACATGATGGGGCCACTGCAATCATGAACTTGCAGCATTTGTGGGTGGCTGCACAAGACCTACACCAGATCCAGCCAGTCAACATGCCCCAGGACCAGAGAGTAGCTTATGAGCCCCGGGCTCTAGCTGAGAAGCTATTGACAACTGGCTGCTTCTCCAAGGGTCTGGCCCCTTTGAGAGTGCTTATGCTCTAGTGATGGCCCCACATCTGTGAGCATGTGGGCAGCACTAGTTGGAAGCAGTAGGTGATGACACAATTTAAAAGAAATAAAAAAGAAAATGTGGAAGACATGAAATGGAAAGGCAATTTGGGGTTATGGGGGAGTTGGATGCAAGAGCTGTGGATAAGATCTAAATACGTTGTATTCATGTATAAAATTACCAAGAAATTTTCATAAAAATAAAACATTCAAATCTGCCTTTCCATCATGCCTCTGTGTCTCCAGTAACACACTGATTCTTCCCAGAGAATGCTCTCCCCTGCCAAGAGCAATCACGTCCTCCCACTGCATTCCCTCATTGGCACTCCTCATCTTATGCACTCTTCTAGCCTGTCTCCCACTCCACCTCGTCCTTTAGCAAACAAAGGTAAATAGAGAAGGTTGAGAAGAACAGCTGGATATCAAAATATTAATAAGCACAGGTCCCTCACACATACAACATCTGCAAAGAGATTGATGATGGCTCAGGCTTGCTACACAGATAGCGCATGCTCCGTAGTTCTGGCCATCCCATGTGCCAAGTGTGACATTGTTCCTACCCAATCAGTAACTGCCACAGATCATAGCAATAACTTTAGGAAGAATCTACTGTGTGTGTGTCTGCTTTTGTATCACCTTATCTAACTATTTCAAAAACACATGTTTTTCCTGGCAGTGGGTGTGTAGTTCCCGGAAAATTGTCATGGTCCCCTGAATCTTCCACACACAGACTAACAGCATCCCTTCCCCATGTGAAAACACAAGCCACTGAATAATACAGATAAAAGAGATTTAAAAACAAAACATGGCTGCGAAGAGTGAAGGCAAATAATTGAACATAGAATGAGTCTCAAGAATCTGCATGAAAAACAACCAAATCCACTTTTTATGTTTTATCCTCAATGCATAAAATTTGCATGAGTACTCAACTGGTAAATGGTGTTAAAATGTCCCTTATACCTCGGGGCTACTGTGAATAGAGCAATGGGGGAAGATATTAAACTAAGGAGGCCAAGTGTGTGGCCAGGCACTAGCACTTCACCTTCACCTACCATCTCCTCCCATGAAGCTGTTCCATTTATATTTGATTTCAGTGTACAGTAATATTGCAGTGGGTAGGGTGTGCCTGCTGCTAAAATAAATGAAATAAGGTTTAAGGACAACTAAACAAAATTTTAAGACTGCTGGGAGGGGACAACTTGCAGAGGAGGGGATTCCAACATGGCTCACACGCACTAGGATCCTGTGAGTGAGAGCCATTGAGAAATTGTCACTTACTGTAATACTATATGTCAAATCCTTATTGCAAATCATACAAATATATGTATATCTGAACATGTATATGCATATAATATGATATACATGTAAAGTAGTTTGTGAGTCTGTATAGGAATATATCCTATATATTTTATCCAAAGAACCATAGCAGCAATAACTAAGCAGTAATTCCATAACATATGCTACATTTCTCTCTGCATGATACCTAAGAGGCCAAGAGTGGTAGGAGAAGATTGATTATGAAAATGGGGGAATCAGAGAGAAACATCTAGAATATAAGTGGTTCAGCCCCTCCCACGGACTTTTATTCCTCATTATTCATTTCATAAATAATCGCTTGACTCTTCAAAGTAAAAATTGCTATAGAGATGTCCAACCTGTCTGTGGGCTTTTACACGCACAGGGAATTTCTTTAATTCTAAAACCAAGACACCACATGTGGACACATTTATATTTAAAGGGTGTGTCCACAATTATAATTTTAAATGGGTTCATAAATTTAAAAATATCCTGGAAATTATTAAAAGTAATTATTGCAACAAGTATCTGAGACTAATGTTAATTCAGTTACAAGAATGTAGTCAGACCAAAGAGCTTGAGGAAAATTTATATACCAAAGACTATGGCTGAGTCATAGAGACAGTAAAACGGTATTTTAAATTGTTATTATTGAAGTAAATAGAAATATTTTCCCCACAATGAGCTCTATAAAACTATTTTGTGGAATAAAATAGCTATACAATTTGAATGGAACACTTTGGTAGTTAGACTATCATAAAACCACATGTGGGTGTGCATGGGTGGAAAGTTGCACGGCCAAGCTGTTTTCATTCATTAAGCAAAATTAGACCTTAACTCAAACCCAAAAGAAGTCACAAAAGATGATCTGTGAAGGACAACAATGAAGTACTAAATTGCCAGTGAAGAGGAGAGCACATAGATGATTGGTGGGTGGCTTCAGTTTCCTAAAGGGGTTGGTTGACAGCATGAAGCCAGCCAAGCTGAACTAGCTGTCAGGTTTCACAGTGCATGCAACCCACGAGGAAAACGTGCTTTCACTGACAGCAGGGTGACAATTCCATCCATAGATTGCAGGTTTCCTTTTTTAACACGTACTTTATAAATGACTGTGTGGTTAATGCTGTAATTGATGATCTACCATTTCACAGACAATGATGGAACCTTCTGAGTGGTCATTCACTCTGATTTTGACTTGACATTAAAATAAGTGGTTTCTCTACACGTAATAAGGCTTCAATTTATATGCAAAGACTGGGAACTAGAACACAGTTATTTCAGGATTTAGTTGTAATCACAGAATCTGTTTGTATGTGATAAACAGTAGGATTCTATAATTTAATTTTAGGCAACTGCATTAGAAGAAATGAGGGGCAATCAGCATGCCTTGTTCCAGGCTAAGAGTCTATTTGTTACTCTTGATAAAGGTGAATTGGTGTTTGCATCTAAACAATGCCTCATTCCTGTTACTGTTGGAAGTCATAAAACATGAACTGCAATTACTTCTTAATACCTGAAGCTCCCTGCTGACGTTCTGCTAGATCGTTAGGACACTGTGTTGTGTGATGGTTTCTCTCAATCCCTCTGTCCCATGCCAATTTGTTTTAACGAGTCATGAAAAGCACAAACTACACAGACACTGATAGAGAAAGGGAGGGGGTGAGGTTTTCTTTGTCTTTGCACCCTGCCTCTTCTCCCTCCTGAACACACAAGCATTTCTGGATATCATCTTTTCAAATTCCACAGCTGCATGGGCAGGTGTTACCCAGGAAGGCATGGAAGGTCTGTGCAAAGCAGGAGGTTTTGCAGATGTTTACATTGTATTTGGCTGGCTGGTGAGTGCCTCAAGACCGTCCTGGTAGTCTTCCTTTGCTGTTCTATTTGGTATTCAGAGTTAACTCGGCATAAAATACATCTAATCATTTGATTCTTACCACAAGACCCAGAATTCACTGTTGCGTGGTTACACTAAATAAATGGGGGATTTAACTGCACTGGGCACCTCTTAATGCTCAGTAGCCACACAGCTAGCGTCCTATGTGACATATTAGCAGCATAGAACCTTTTCTATCCGTGGAAGATGTCTTGGGCAATAACTTCTCTAGACAAGAGGGAGGAACATGACTGAGAAGTGAAGTGACAACTTCTGGGCCCCACTGAGGATGGAGACAGAACTGGGATGTATAAACAGGGCTCACGAGTGTAAATTCTACTCACTTTCTTATTTCCTAGTGAGAACTATTTTTTTCTAAGAAAGTATCTATGTGGGGGACTCATCTGAAGACTGTCCAACACCAAAAAGAAGCTGCTTCAAATGTTCTCAAAAGTGCATTTGCCACATAGTCTTGGCCGTATCAACTGCTGGAAAATCCAACCACACAGAAAAATATGTTTCTGCTATGTACTGATCAAACTTGTCTACGCCTGCTATTGCTCTGAGCACCTGACACATTCCCTCTTTTATTATCTGTAACCTGTTGATGAAGGTACAGTTTTCATCATTGTCATTATCATTTTACAAGTGGGGAAACTGAGACCCAGAGAAGTCAAGTAAGTCACCTATGGTCACCTGCCTGGTGCGAAGTTGAGCTGGTATTGCTCCCAGACAGTTTGGCTCTAGACCTGATAAAGGCTAGCTAGAGCTGTGTAACAAATACCATACTCTGGCTTTTTGATGGGAATGTATTTAGAGACTTCTGAAGGCTCCAAATCCAAGATCAAGGTATCAGCAGTTTGGGTTCCCTGATGCCTTACGGATCATTATCTCTGTTAAACTGTATCATTGCCTTTACTCTGTGTACATATTCTTGCTTTCTTCTTTATGCCCAGATTTCTCCTGTTTACATGGACATTGGCCAGGGTTGATGAGGATTATTAATATGGTAATGGCCTCATGGTCTCTTAACTACCTCTAAAGTGTATCTCCAGTACACTGAGGCTGTAGGGGTACAGTAACAGTCAACTGAAACAGAGCATGTGCTTTTAACTACTATTCTAGTCTGCAGTGACTTGAATCTTAAATTTAGCACCAAAGCCTAAGTGTTAAAAGTATGGTCACCAGCCATGGAGGACACATTAGGAGATGGTTGGGATATTTAGGAAATGAGGCTTAGCAGGAGAAAGTTAGATCGCTGGGGTCATGGTTTTAAAGGGAATGCTGGGACCCTGGATCTTTCCTTTATCCCTTTGGTTTTCTGGCCACCTTGAGGAAAATCAGTGTTTTCTGCCATGTGCCTCCCTCCCCCCCCCTCCTCACTCCCTCCCTGCTTCCCTCCCTTACTGCCTCCCTCCCTCCCTCTCTTCTCTCATCTTGAATCTACCAGTCTGGGAAAAACATAAGTGGAATAGCACAAGAATAAAGAGAAGGACGTCGCCCTTTGCTCCAGCGGGCAGAAGGAAAGGGTGCGAAGTTATTCTATCTCTTATTTCTACAGGCAGAGAACACCCACTGGTTCTCAATAGCCAACGGTCAGCCTGAAAACATACACATGAGTTAACAGTACACAGACAGAGCAGGTTTTGTTTAAGATTAAATACGTATGTGCGTATACATACATGCACACAACAATAATTAATGAAAAAGGAGGCCATGAATTTGATAAAAAGGCAGAAGGCAGAGACAGTTATCTGGGATGGTTTGGAAGGAGAAAGAGGAAGAGAGGAATGTTGTGATTATATTATAAATTTAAAAATAAAAATACAGACTCAACTGCTAAGTATCTTGGATCAATCCGATCACACAAAACTCTGTAATATCTGTGCTGTCTAACCTCGAGTAGATATGGCAAAACTGAAATAAACCCAGGGCATTAACATACAATTTTAACTTTATTTAATTGTAAAAAATGTAAACAAGGTTAAATAGCCACAGGTTGCAAGTATCAGATAGTGCAGTTTCAGTGTTAGAGTAGGTCATCAGTCAGGCACCCAGTAGGAGGCTGAGGCTTCAGGAGGCCGTTACAGCCGCCCTCTACATTCCACACGCCCTTTTATAGAGCTTGTCACAGTACTCATATATAAATGAGTCAGAAGACAGTCTGGGGCTGTCACACTGGCTGCCCCAAACAAGTTTAATTTTTCTCAGGAAAAAGACATTAACTAACTTTATATTTATTAGAGATAGTTTGACATGAAAATTCCAGAAGTACCATTAGCAAATTTGAGGTGTCCTTTTTTTTTATAATGTAGAATTCCTGAGACCCTAACACCTGATACCACATAGCTAAAGATATACCTATGATTAAAAACTACAATTAGCTGTGCCTTTCTGTCTCAAAGCAAGCAAAGCTGAGAGTAATAAACGTGGTTAGCTATTGTTTATCTGGGCCACAGAGAATAGCCTTTTGGAGCTCACTCACTAGCTCCTATAGCAATGAATTAGCCTTATAAACATTCAGGCAAGCATGATTGAGTCATCCTTGACAAAGCTCCTTAAAGATTTGAAGTTCATATGTTTATCTGCTTCCTCTTGGTTTAAAGTTTAAGGCAACACATTTGATCTCTACCCAGCCTTCTAATTTTCCAAATATAATCATACTGGCCTCTAACAATTTTGAGTTTTCTCAGAAAAAAAAGACAACATTATAACTAACTTCATATATACTAGAGGTAGCACTAATGTGCAGAAGTATCAACAGAATATTTGAAGTGTTCTTATTTTTATATTTCAGAATACCTGAGACTCTAATGAATCTGAAGCCTTATTGCTATTCCTAAATCAGTATCAGCTCCAACCTCCCAGCATGGTGGACAGAAAGTGAGTTCCATCCTTTTTTTTTTTATCACTGGGAGTTTTTGACACAGTGTATTAATGCTGCTAATGGTGTGTGGTACAGTATTAATCCTAAAGGTACACACTGACACATATTACATGCTCAATTTTGTGCCTCAAAAACTACCAACTTCCCATTGTGATAAGAAAGAATAATAATAACTTTGCTATATACATCATGTGGCTGCTGTGTTCATTATTTATTATATCAAGGCAAGGAATCTCAATATATTAAAGACACATGTGTTTATGTACCAGATATATGTCATTCATTGATCATTTTGCACATGTATGCATATTACTTAGGGGTTTTTGCACTTGGAAGAAATTGAAAATTTAGAAATGTCACACAGCTATTCACCATCACTGTGCAAATGGAAAAGTCAGAGGACAACTTGCAGGAGTTGGCTCTACCTTTCTTCCACAGAGACCCAGGGATCAAACTCAGGTATTCAGGTACAGCAGTAAGTGCCTTTTACTGATGAACCATCTCACCAGCTCAATACGTATAATTTAGTGTTTATGACACGCTCTCATATTAATTTTAAATAAAGAATCTTGGCATAAAAAGGCTGTAGCTGTAGCTCAATGACAGAATGCATGCTTAGCATTGAGGAAATTCTGGGTTTAATCCACAGTACCTCAAAAGAGTAAATAAAAAATAAGATAAAAACAATCACAACAGGACCGAATCTGCACACAACAGAACAATGCATCCTTCTAGATGAATTTCACCCCGTTCTTTCCTGTGAAGGTATTTTAATATCCGAACAGTAAAATAAAACCCACATTTTGTTGCCAGCTTGATGACACAAAATACTCCACAGGACCTCTCATTAAAGGATTCCAAGAACTCACAACAACGAACTTAATGGCACACAGCATCTGCCCTCTCTGTCAGGAGTTGGTAGGTCAAAGGCACTCATATGATGAGTAACATACCACTGTGCAACACCATAACATAAAGAAAAGTAAGCAGAAAAGTGGAGTTTGTCAGCACGAGCCCACAACAGAATCAGAATGTGGGGCTGTTAATTCATTCCTCTGCATCCTTAGGGTTGGAGTATCCTCAACGAGAGCAAACAAGGAAACAAAGAAAACACGTGAACAGAGGTGCTTGGAAATCTACACACCATCTATGAAACTCATCGGTTTGGGGCTGACTTGCTAAGTATACTGTCTAAGAAGAGTAAGTAGCTCACTCCTGACTGCTTGTCACTCTAAGGCATGTTCCTTTGAAGTCCGTAAAGGTTTTCATCATTTTTTTGCTTTTTTGCTTTTTTCAAGTATGTACAGCTCAAAGGACATTCTGAAAGGCTTAGGCTTCAGCTGTGTGGGAGAAAACAAGACATATTAGCCTGCCCATACACCAGGGACAGATCCCGATGCCCCTGCCTGGGTGCTCCCCAAATAGTTCAAGCCAAACAACCGTCTTCCATATCCAGAGGGCCTAGTCCAGTCCTGGGGCGGGGGGGTGGGGGGGGGTGGGGGTGGCTTCACAGCCACTGGTCTACAGTTCATGGGCCTCCAATAGTGTGGCCGGTCAACTCTGCACTTCTTCCCATCATGCTCTCGATGTTCCCAGACGTTATTCTGCTAAATGGACATAGCACGAAGCAGCCCTCCCTAAGTTTTTATACTTCTTCACATAGATTAGCGCACCTCTCAAGCCTTATCAGGAAATCTGTTTGCAGAAGATGGCAATCAATACGAAAACCTATAGCTTGTCAATGTATAGAGAATGAGTACATGGAATGGTCAGCTCTAAATATCATACCTTTCCCCACAAGGCTCGGGATCATCACAGGAGACAAACGGGGAAGAAAGACCATATGAGCTACAGGCTATAGATGTCTGCAGCAAAACTTCATTTGCGGGGTCCTTGTACAAAGAGCTCACAGTGTCTGCGGCTACATGCACAAGACCTGAACATTATTGAGTCAGTCAAATTCCCAAAGCGAATGGGGATGGAACATATAAAGTCCCATCCTCATCTGAGAAATGCTGACAATTTCTCTAAGGATGTGGTCACTGAGAGGCTGTGTTCCAGTAGATAGTCCTATACCCAGGTACATACAGGCAGCTCTAAGTGCATTCAGTAACTTCTATACACAAAATGAAATGAAATTGTGAGGAAATATCAGAGGGAGATTGGGAAGGCATTTGAGGAGGGCTTGGGATGTAATTTCAAGGAAGGCTTAAATAAAATATTTTATATACATGCATGAAATTTTCAAACAAAATTTAAAAATAGTATATAAGTAATGAAAAGCTCCCAGTTTGTGATCATTAAAAAGTATTTCAGATCTCTGAACCTCATTAGCAAACTTTAAATAATTATAATATTGAGTTAAACAATTACTGCAATAAGAAATTTAAGTAAAATTATAAGGATTCAATGAACATCTACTACTGTAATGATTGAATGATCTGTCTTCATAGTGCTTACAAGTTTTATTGAAGCAAATTTTATCATTTAAAAAGAAAAATTGAAGTATTTACTGACAAATAAACCACATGGTTGTCATTAATATGATTTATCATCATACACATGTTCAATTTTGGAAACTGAAATACTCAAGCAAAGTCTATCTATTCTTTCCTAGAAGTCAATGTAATTTTGCATATAAAGTGTTTTCAAACTCTGTTTCAGTTTTCTACACTCAAATACTTAGCTCATTTTTTCAGTGTTACTTCGTAAGTTTTCTCTGCATTATAAAACAAAGCATATATTTCTGTTTGATATAAAATTTGAAGAGTGGCTTCATGCTCATGATTATGAAACATTCTTATCCTCAGTTCCAACTTCATCACCCTATATACTGGAAAGATTCTCTGTTCATTAAATTAATGATTAAAATTGTAAACAGGAAAGGGATCATGGGAAAAAGAGATAAAAACTGACGCAATCGAATTATTTTCTTCTGGAAAGTTACATTGACTATAGAGTTCATTTATAGTAAAATAGAGTTTTAAATGTCATTTTATGGTATAAGAATTTATATTTCTTGATAAAGATAATACTACATAGCCACAGGGGTCTCATCTAAATACATGCATACCACACTAGATTTAATACAATATTTATAGTCTCCATGGAACTTATACCACATAGATACAACTATTATGTAGACTGAGCCTAGCAAGCTTTGAAATAGTGTGAAATCTAAAGGAAATACTCAACATAAAGAAAATATGTGGTGACATTAAAACAGACTATAAAAATTTTATGTTAGTAGTTTGAAAAGACTTATATAACTTACCCTACACTCAACCATGCTAGAAGAACTATAAACACAAGGAAAAACACACATAAACACACACACACACACACACACACACACACACACACACACACACAGATGTTGTTTGTAACATGTCTTTCTTTCCTTCTCATCAAATCACTCCACAGTATACTAGTTACTTCTCCTTCGTTCTCTAGTTACACTAGATCACATAAGTAATTTGCTTGTGAGTAGTAACAAACCCCCTATGTCTAATTATTATCAAAACAATTACACTTCTAAAAAGAACAGTGTAACTCTGAACACTCTATAAGGAGAAATTTGCCTCCTCATTCCATCCTGGCATGTAATGCTGGTCCAGTTCTCAAAGGGCTAAAAATCAAAGCTATCTCCAAAAAGCTCTCATTGCAACCTGCATTTTAGATATATTTCAATCAGACTGTATGAGCCTGCAATGTGATTTGTGGGTGTGATGTAAAAGTTAAGGCTGTGGGCAAACAAAAGCTGTAACTAAATTATCACAGGAACAGAATAGCGGGGTTCAGTCAGAGCAAAGATGGGGAGACAAATGTCATGGCTTTGTGAGAAATAGTAAAACAAGAACAATAAGAAATTGGAGTTGATGTGGGGTAAATTTAGTAAGATATACTATTAGGTTTGGAAAGGTTGTTTTGATTTTTTGAGACAGGGACTAGCTAAGAATGATTTTGGAAAAAAATCAATGAGTTAAGCTTTAGCCACGGTGGGCAACTGCAACAACTCATATAGGTAGTAGTGTTTAGCTAGCAATTAGAGGGGAGGATCTGGAGTGAGATACAAGGTTTAGGAAGCTACAGCATCAGAGAGCAGAAAAAGCAGGAGAGGTCAGCTGCCTAGACCTAAGCAGGAAAGCAGGACCATCCTGTAGAGCTCAGATGAAGGAACTGCTAGGGAGAAGCAGAAGGCACAGTGGGTTAAACTACCAGGAGAGTGTGTCTACAGAGAGGATGTAAGACTGTTTCTAAGTGAAAAAAATTCTGCTGAGAGAGCAGACACACAAAAGATAAAGGATGTTCGTTCTGAGTCATCGGCAAACTTAACCAATAGATTTTTTCATGATAAAACACTTAAGACTTTTGAAAGATCGAGCAACAGAAATCAACAACAAAGATGGAAATAATATCAGTAATATAGTGCCAATGTTACTTTTATGTTAATTAAAAAGAATGATCATATTTTTCTACATCTTGGATGCAAAGTAGAGTTTACTTTCAGCTATTCACGAAAACGTTGGGGAAAAGGTATATGTAAAAAAGACAATAAATAAGAAATCAGAAGCAACGTAAAACACTTAAGTTTGCCGGGCAGTGGTGGCACATGCCTTTAATCCCAGCAGTAGGGAGGCAGAAGCAGTCAGATCTCTGTGAGTTCAAGGCCAGCCTGGGCTACAGAGTGAGTTCCAGGAAAGGTGCAAAGCAAGACAGAGAAACCCTGTCTTGAAAAAAACAAAAACAAAATACTTAAGCTAACTAAAAATAAACACTGGTATCTTCATGAGGTTACAGAAAAGGAACAAATCTTTCTAAATATAATTTGGACAAAGGATGAAATCAAACTAAAGTTGAAGGCTTTGGAAAACAGTAAAATGTCATCATAAATCTCACAGGTGGCAGAGTATGTATGTGATCTCAGAAATATTCATTACAAGTCATAGTTTTAACTATTTCTTAATTTAAACAAACAGAATAAGAAAAAAAGCAACATGTGATCCACACAAGATGGAAGTTTAAACAGTGAAGATAAAATAATTTAATGAGATAGGAGAGATATACCCATAGAAATTCTTTTTAATGAACACTAAAAATAAAATACATTAACAAAAAACTGTATGAATGAAACTATAGATCTATATTAAAATAAATAAAAGATGCCATGGAGCTGGGAAGTTCCACAATCTCCTGCAGCTCCAGCAGTTGCTAGGGATTGGAGGGGCTGGCCCTGTCCTGAGCTGGGAATAGTGTTGTGCTCAGACCTCATCAGAGAATCTCCTTTGTGTAGCAGATGGTGCTTAATACAGAAGTTACAATTGGTCAAAGTGCAGAGAATAAGCTGAGCCACCAATGGGCCATCTATATCTCAGGCTGTTGTGATTTATTATGTTTGTGTTCTGATCAATAAAGCTTGCCTGAAGATCAGAGGGTGGAGCTAGCCACTAGTTAACCATAGAGGTCTAGAGGTCTGTACAGACAGGAAATAGGAAGTGATATGACTGGGCAGAGACAGGAAGTGATAAGGCAGGGTATAGACAGGATCTTGGACCCTTTTTGGTCTGAGGAGTTGGAGAAGTAAGAGATGACTGTGTCTGCTCCTTTACTTCTCTGATCTTTCAGCTTTTACCCCAATACCTGACTCCAGGTTTTTATTATTAAGACAATTAGGATTGGGCTACACAATGCCCTCCCCAAGGCTCAGAGACAGTTACCCTAGAAAATGGTGCAGAAAGAATGTAAGAGCCAGATTTGGGGAGGACTGGAGTGAAACAGTATCTTCTCAACATGACGAAACTGATACACTCACAAACTCACAGCAGCTGTGGTTGCCTGGACAAGATCAAGCTGGTCAACATTCTAGCATGGAGCAGGAGGGGATCAATAAGCCCTCAATCATGAGAAGCTACCAAGAGTTGATGGCTTCAAGGGGAAGCATAATCAGTTTTCTGTAAAAATATGGCTCCTGGCAGGCCAGCCACACTCCACTGGATGATGCCACACCCAGAAGTATGTGGATGGCACAAACTGGAATTCATGTGCTATTAAACTTAAAGAAATGAAAAGGAAGCAAAGTTGGAGGAGTAGGGAGGTAAGGCTAGATTTAGGAGATAAAGGGTTTATTAGGATGAATGTGATCAAAATACATTGTACAACATTCTCAAAGGATTAGCAAGAATATTTTTTAAAAGAGAGAGAAGATATTACATGACCACTCTCCAGATAAAAGAACTGTTATTACAAAGATATCAGATTCTTATTTCTTTTATTGAAAATAGATTTTCTTCTCACATAGTATATCTTGATTAAGGTTTATCTTCTTTTTATTCTTCTCAGTTCCTCCCCAACTTCTCTCCTATCTAGATCCACTCCATTTTTGTTTCTTATTAGAAAACAAACAGGCTTCTAAGGGATAATAATATAATAATAAAATTTAATAGGATAGGATAAAACAAACAGTAACATCTTGGAATTGGAGAAAACAAACAAACACAAGAAAAGAATCCAAGAGAAGGCATAAGAATCAAAGACCCACTCATTTGCACACTCAGGAATCCCATAAACGCACTAAACTATAAGCCACAATATACACAGAGGACCTGGTGCAGACTCATAAAGGCCCTATGCATGCTGCCTCAGTCTCTGAATTTATATGAGCTTTGATCATGTTTATTTAGAGGTTGTTTTCTTGGTGTCATCCATCCCTTTCTGGCTCTTGCATTCTTTCTGCCTCTTCTTCCTCAGGGATTTGATGGAGACATCCAAATTAGGGCTGAGTGTTCCAAGATCTCTCACTCTGCACAATGTCTGACTATAGGACTCAGTAACTGTTCCTATCTGCTGCATGAAGAAATTTCTCTGATGATGGCTGAACAAGGCACTGATCCATGAGTACAGCAGAATGACACTAGGAATCATTTCATTGCTACATTTGTTTATTTTAGAACAGTAGTATTTGAATTAGACTATCTAGTCTCAGGTTCTTGGTCACCCAAGAAATGTTAGATACAGGTTCATTCTCAAGGAGTGGGCCATAAGTCCAATCAGACATTGGTTGGTAACTCCCTCAAGCCTTGTGTCACCATTGCACTAGCTCATCTTGCAGGCATCGTATATCAAAGGGTTTGGGGCTGGATTGACATTTATGTTTGGTAGCAGGCAGAGTGTGTTTCTGTACAGAAGATGCTAGAATGTAGAGGTGAAGACTATGTAGGCACCAACTCAGCTTCCCCATGTTCAATGAGTTGTATAGGTGTTGTCTTCAGCAAAGGGGCCTTTCTGTCAGTTTGTGAAGAGCAACCTATCACTTTTGAAACAGCCTGGGTTGTTTGGGGATCCCCATGGGACTTCCTTTGGCCAACAACTCAATTAGGTACAACCCAGTGAAAGAAGTAGAAGCTTCATTTTGTGACAAGAGATGGTCAGTTGTGGCTCAGTCCACCCTGCTCCCCCACCATTATTTCCCAATTTCAATTAGACTACATTCATTTATAAAGAAGCCTCTACTTTATTACAGTTCCAAACTACCCTCAAATGGACCTTAATTTTCTCCTCCATCTCCCCATTTGATCCTGCTGTTTGCAATTCATCCATAACTGTCTATTCTATTTCCTTTTTCTAACAAGATCTATCTGACCCCCTGGAAATCCCTTTCTCTATACGTAACCTTTGGAGTTCTATGGATTGTAGCTTGGTTATTATTGACTTAACAGCTAATATCTACATATAAATGAATACATATCATTTATCTCTTTTTGTTTCTGGGATACCTCACTCAGGATGATTTTTTTAGTTCCATCCATTACCTAAGAATTTCATCTTTTTTAATGACTGAGTAATAATCCATTGTACAATGTACTACAATTTCTTTATCCATTCATCTATTGCTTGACATCTAGGTTTTGTCCAATTTCTGGCTATTATGAATAAAGCAGCAATAAACATAGTTGAACAAATGTCTCTATTGTAGGATCCTTTGGGTATATACCCAAGAGTGATATAACTGGAACTTGAGATAGATCGAGTCCCGTCTTCCTGAGAAACCACTACATAGTGATGTATAAGTTAGCATTTCCATACTGGCTGTATAAGTTAGCATTCCCACCAGCAATGAGTAGTATCTCCCTTACTCCATATTTTTGCAAGCATGAGCTATGATTTGTTTTTATTAATTTTAACCATTCTGATAAGTGCAAGATGAATTCTCAAAGTTTTGATTTGCATTTTCCTGATGGCTAAGGATGTTGAACATTTATGTGTTTCTTAGACATCTGAGTTTTCTCTTTTGAGAATTCTCTGTGCAGACCTGTACTTCATTTTTTATGGGTTATTGTCTTGATATCTGAGTTCTTCATGTATTTTGGATATTAGCCTTCTATTGGATGTGAAGCTGGAAATAAATCTTTCCCCATTCTGTAGGCTGCAGCTTTATCTGAATGACAGTGTCCTTTGCTGTGCAGAAGTCTTTCCATTTCAAGAGGTTCCATTTATTAATTGTTGGTTTTAGTACAAGGTGTCAGCTTTTTAAAAGGAATTCAGCTGGGCCAGCAAGATGGCACAGGAGAAAAGGTAGCTGTCACCCAGTCTTAAGACCTTATTTTGATGCTGGGGATTCAAGTATGGGAAGAAGAGACCCGATTCTGCATGGTTCTCTGACCTCCACACTTACATTGTGGCACATCCATGTGCACTCCTACCAGTCACAAACTTAAAGTAATAGTAACAATACTGTAATAGTAACAATCCTGGCTAAAAATTAAGTACTTCTTCCTGTGGTGACTGCTAAGTTCCCTTAACTTAGCGATGGTGGTGGGGAGCTGTGGGTATTCAGCCCAGAATAAAAGGTGAAAAAGAAATAAAAATTGGCCACATTTTCAGCAGTATGGCAAATTTAGCAGTTCCTTCTGCAATGCTAATAAGCTTCAGGTCACAAGACTTCAAATGTAAAATAAACAAAACATCAAGAGACTGATTAATATTTATGAGTGTATGTGTATGTTTGTGAATGCTGAATCTAGAGAACAACGTATGGTGTCATTCCTCAGGAGATGAGACAGGCCTCTCGGTGGCCTGCAGTTTGCCAGGTAGTCTAGGCTGGATGGCCAGCAGACCCCCCAGATCCTTGTGTTTCTCCCTCCTCATCACTGGGATTTAAGAATGGACCTCCAAACCCAGCTTCTTTTTCCCGAGTTCTTAGGACCGAATTCAGTTGCCACTCTTACAAACGAAGCACTTTGCTGGCTGGATCATCTCACTTGCTCAAAGCTGGCTTTTTAGTTACAACACAAAAGATCACAAAACATACACAAAAACTTGAAATGAAAATAATATAATGTAAAAAATATGATTAAAACAATATTTAAAACATGCCGTAGTATATATGTTAAGATGACTCTTAAAAGTAAAAAGGAACATTTTTATAGTTCTAACTAGGTCAAGGATCTTTTTGGTTTTGGTGGTGGGTAAGTGCATGAAAATATATTTGATAGTTAAAGCATAAAATCCATTGTAAAGTTCTATGACTTCAGAATGGCTATTCTAACTGTACAAAAGTTCAATGAGACATATAGACTTTGGGTCTGGTTAATTTTGGTGTGTAATATTTTTAATTTTTATGTTTTAAATAATAAATTTACTTAAAATTAAAAAAATTAAATATATTGGATTTCACATTGACATGTTCCTTGTGTTTTGTGTTATTGGTAATCAACACATGGGTGAATATTCATCCACATATGAGATAAAATATAAATGTCTTAAAAACAGTGAGTTTATGATTTGCATGTATAAGTAAAGGGAATTTTTCTATGCAAAGTTGCCAGAGATAAGTTGGAAATAGGAAATCAAGGCCATAAAATTCAAACAGACTTTGCCTCTAAACTCAAAATATATTAATGATATCCACTAATGTGTCCCTCAAATGTTTACTATTAAAATTATATTACATAATATAGAGCTGGGGACATGCCTCAGTAGTTTAGTAGTGCAGCAGGAAGACATGTGTTTGGATCACCAAAAACCCATGTAAAAGCTTGACATGGCAGCAAATACCTGTACTCAACACTGGCAAGGGAAGGTGGAGCTAGGCTGATCAGAGGAGCTCCCCAACCAGCTACTGTAGCTGAAGTGGCAAGCTCTAGTTTCAATGACAGAAATCACTTTAAAAAGTAAGGTGGAGGATAATAGAGGAAGATATGTAAAGTTAATCTCTGGCCTCCACATGTGCATGCACAGGCAGGTGTGCTCACATACAAGTGTCCTATGCTCTAAACACACAAAATAAAAAGAGGTAAATTAAATTGCATAGTATATGTGCAAACATTGAAGCAACAGTTTATATGTGTATTAGCAAACACTTATATGATAGAATACCATGTAATTATTACAAACAAAATTTTAGGAAAACTCATTAAGGCACAGAAATATACATAAAACTCAGGGTAAGTGAATGTCTTGTGTGGTATAGTATATATTTTAATATAATTTAAATTGTTTGAAAGAACATAAATGGAGCTACATAGCCTTGATGATGAGGCTATTTTTGTTGTTGTTGTTTTTGTTTTTCAAGACAAGATTTATCTGTGTAGCTCTGGCTGTCCTGGAACTCACTCTGTAGACCAGGCTGGCCTCAAACTCACCGAGATCCATGATGAAGCCATCTTTCCTCAGTACAGTAGCTAAACCATGCTGTGGAATTGCTGGCAGAAGACAGCAGCTAGAGGACTGCTTCCCTCTGACCCCACAGACAGCACAGGGTGTGTAAGAACGCTCAGTGACAGCACGTACCCACTGAGCTCTAGTGGAACGGCCGAAAACCCTACCATTTCTGGTGCAGTTGCACGATCAATATCAAGGAATAACCATGGGGAAGCCCTTTGAGATCAGATGCAGAGGCACACGCTGAGATGCCAAGACATTATCACCTGCCCGGAAGAGCCTTGAAAGCTCTGTGATTACAAGTGCTAACTACCAGGGAATCAAAGAGCCAGGTCTCGGGGTTCGTGATGTCTATGCAATACACACAGTAAGTCGATCAGCTACTGAAACATTTCCTTGGGGTAAATATAGGAGAAAGCAAACTTCTAAAGGTTTGCACAAGTATGTATGTGTATATATATGTATATATACAACAATAATAATGAAAGAAAAGAGGCTATCAACTTCAGAGTGGGGATGTGGGGAGGGGATTTGAAGGAGAAAAGGAAAGGGGGAAGTAATGTAACACTTTAATTAAATTGTGTTCTACAGATATCATTTATTATATATGTTGGTATCCATACATAACATATAAATTAGGTTAAGTTATATAAAAAACCTCTTTCAACTATAAAAAAATACAAGCAAAGGATAAAGGTTTGATAATTTCTCTAAAATGAAAGGAATAAAATATTTAAAATAAGGCTGAGGAGATAAATTTTGAATAGACAGTCATATTACTTGATAAACTAGAGAAAATGAACCTGCTATTAGCTGACAAGCCTAAGCTTTGTGTAAGAAGAGCAAGTGTTAGTATTTTAACTTTATATCACTGTGAAATAAATTAGCTTTTTCAATCTATAGTCCAGAAACAGCATTGTTAAGACATTAGTATATTTCCTTCCATGTGCTTTTAAAAATACTTATAAAAATTAAGACAAAATCTTTAATTGGTTATTAGCCTGTACTTTATTTGATTTCATATTGACAAACTGTAGATACATTTACAACATAAAGCAGACACTGGACATATAGATCTGTGTTAGAGTATGGTGGTATTCTATTTGTACTGAAATGTGATTTTAATTGTATGTTAATAAATAAAGTTGCCCGGGGGTCAGAGCTATTAGAGCCATAGGAAGAGCATGGCGGTGGTGGTGCAAGCCTTTAATCCCATAGATCTCTGTGTGTTCAGGGATATAGCCAGCATTGGAGATATATGCCTTTAAGACCTAGAGGGCTATACTTACAGGCAGTGACGAGGCAGTCATGTGTTTGGGTTTACAACCAATGAGAAGGCAGAACAGAAAGACTATTTAAAGACAAACACACAGGAAGTAGCTCTTTTTCAGAGAGGAAGGAGCACCGCAGGAGGAAGAGTGAGGTTTTAGCTCTGAGCTCTGACCTCTTGGCTTTCTCTTTTACATTGGTTCTATGTTTCTTATTTTAATAAGATGGTTGGTTACATCTACATTAGAGTGTTTCCCTGGCTTGTGCAAGGCTCCAGGTTCATTCTCCAGTACGATACATACCCAGAAAGTTACATATTAAAACACAGCTCAAGTAAGGAAATACAAACTTGATACCAAGGAGGTCATGACGGCCACAGATGGAAATTCTGCTTACCACAACCAGAGTAAATACTGGAGTTACAGACCCTGCCTTTTCCTTCTGGTGATGGAATTTAGAGTGATTTTACTCTTTATCACATTTTCTTTGTTTTATTACTTTAATTGTTTATATGCATTCTTTTCATAATAAAAATTCACTATATATTTCAGATCTGTATTATAAATTATATCTTCAGGAACAAATGTCCTGAAATCACTAACCACAAAATGAGCCCATCTTCCCATTTTCGCCGCAGTAAACCAGTGATGGCTCGGACTTTCTGCTTGTGAGGTTCCTGGAGCTAAACCATAATATAGAATCCAAAGTGCAGCACTATGAAAACCCTCCACTGCCCATTCAAAAGATTATTATATTTGAATTTAAACTGAGAAGATGCCACTGCCCAGGCCAGTTGGAGGGAGCTCCCAGAGGATTCAAACTCTGTCATAGCCATAAGACTGTGTATGTACAATCTCAAATCTAATAAAAAACGGTTCAGACTGGGTCCAAATGTCACACTCACTGTGAGACAAACAGCAAGTGTGGTTTTGGATGTCAGCTGCAGGCAAGGACAGATACTGTGAATGAATGATATGAAAGTGGCTGCTGTGCCACTTGTCACGTTCCTGCCAGCAGCATTTAAACTCGGGCAGGGTTGGCTGCAGAGACTATGCTTTTCTTCACTTACACGGTAAGAGGATACATTCTGCAAACAAGCAAACAGGGAAGACATAGACCTTGCAAACATGCCCAGACTAACTCACAAACATATGTCAAACTCAGATGCATGGAAGTCAGCGGTATACTTGACTGTCAAGATTTTTTCATCTTTAGAAGCAGATTTGACTATAAATAATTAGCATTGCATTAACCATTTCCTTCAACTGCTGTTACCTTTCAAAGGCAAATTCACAGTCAAACTTGAAGAAACTATGGGTCTCTGAGACTCAAATTCTCGAACTGATACCATCTTTTTCTTTCATTATGATTGCTACACACACACACACACACACACACACACACACACATGCATGCGTGCGAACACATGCAACCTTTTAGAAGTTTGCTTTCTCCTATGGTTACCCCAAGGGAATGCTTCAGTAGAGGACAGACATATTGCGTATATTGTTGCATATGCATCAAGGACACAGGGATCTGGCTCTTGGTTCCTTGCAGTGTCTTTAATTGCCCGGTGCTTTGTGCTGTGAGATGACTGGTAATCTCAGAGCTTTCATGGCTCTGCCTGGCCCTTTAGAGAATGCCCTGGTATCTCAGTGGTGCATGTCCTCGCATCTGATCTCAAACTGCTTACCATGGTAGTTCCTTGGTGTTGATAGTGTACCTCCACCAGCAATGGTGGGCTGCTCATTATTCCCTCTGTCATCATTTTCCTGTCCCTTTTCCTCCCTGTGGTCTTTTCGTGGGGACTGATGACGGCTCCTAGTGACTCTGTCTCCTCACACTGCAAAGATGGCTGGTCCACTTTCTATGGCTGCTATCCTGTTTCCATTTTGAATCTTTTGTAATGTTCTTTTTCTCTTTTTTTTTTTACAACATTTTAAAGGTTGATTTTTGAATTTTTAACAAGTTCTAACAATAGACGATTTATATAAAAATGGTAGCAAAAGGTTTACAGAGCAGGCTGGTCTTTGCTGTCCCTAGCTCTCCTATATACAATGGACAAAGAAGCTGAGAAGGCAATTAGAAATACATCACCCTTTACAATAGCCACAAATGACATAAAATACCTTGGGGTAACACTAACCAAGCAAGTGAAGGACCTATATGACAAGAACTTTAAGTCCCTGAAAAAGGAAATTGAAGAAGATGTCAGAAAATGGAAAGATCTCCCATGCTTATGGATAGGCAGGGTTAACATAGTAAAAATGGCAATCTTACCAAAAGCAATCTACAGATTCAATGCAATCCCCATCAAAATACCAACATAATTCTTCACAGACCTGGAAAGAATAATACTCAACTTCATATGGAAAAACAAAAAACCCAGGATAGCCAAAAGAATCCTGTACAATAAAACAACCCCTGACTTCAAGCTCTACTATAGAGCTACAGTAATAAAAACAGCTTGGTACTGGCATAAAAACCGACATGTGGACCAATGGAATCGAATTGAAGACCCTGACATTAACCCACACACCTAAGAACATATAATTTTTGACAAAGAAGCCAAAAGGGTACAATGGAAAAAAGAAAGCATCTTCAACAAATGGTGCTGGCATAACTGGATATCAACGTGTAGAAGGCTGCAAAGAGATCCATATCTGTCACCGTGCACAAAACTTAAGTCCAAGTGGATCAAGGACCTCAACATAAATCCAGCTACTCTGAACCTGCTAGAAGAGAAAGTAGGAAGGAGTCTTGAACGCATTGGCATAGGAGATCACTTCCTAAATATAACACCAGTAGCACAGACACTGAGAGAAACAATCAATCAATGGGACCTCTTGAAACCGAGAAGCTTTTGTAGAGCAAAGGATACAGTCAACAAGGCAAAGCGACAGCCTACAGAATGGGAAACGATCTTCACCAACCCCACATGTGACAGAGGACTGATATCCAGAATATATAAGGAACTCAAGTTTTCAAAATCTATTGGGTTTTATATAGTTCAGGTTCCTAAGATTGAAATATATTTTTTTTAACAATCCTAGTTCCCAGGTCCAGCCCTAGCCTTGGGACTCCACCCAAGCTTTCCACCAGCCTTCTGCATGTTCTAGTGAGTATTTGCTAACAAAGTATTTGAAAAAAGCAAAGATACAGGAGAAGAGGGAACCAGGAAACAAGGATGCATTGCAATTTTAAAGGAAAAAAAAAGATAACAGAAATTACTATGGCTTGTACCAACAAATTCGGCAACTTCGAGCCTTTCCTGACTTCATCCTCACTGATGCTCCTGATTTCTCTACCAGTGAATAGACTGGACAGAGAAGTATTAGTGAAGTAATGGCAGGTAGGAGGCAGGGGTTGGAGACGGGAGCAGGGGTGAGGCAGAGGAGCAGCTCTTCAGCCTAGGGGATGTTTTGGGGAGAGTAAGAAAGAAAGGAGTCTTTCTCTTGCACAGAGTTTGTGTACTCCATTCACTAATTTGTTGTATTTTTAAATAAAGTGGAATTAATGACACATCAATCAAGCTTTTCAATCCCCAAATTAGTCTAAAATAAGATGTATCAAATACAGAACATAGCATAATTATTTATTAGTGTGTGGACAGGTTTCCATTATCCACTCTCTGAGCCTTCAGCTAGTTTCTTGGGCATCTGGGACAAAGATGGAGTTCCTTAGATGCAGTTTTGGGGGTTAGGTCCAGTCATCACCTCTTCATCTGTCTCACTGGGCAAATCGTGCTTCTCAGCTGAGTGATGGTCCAGGTCCTGCCTGGTATTCTGCTGCAAAGCTCCCTCCTCCAGAACATGTCTGGGTCTTCTACTGGAAATCCCTGGCCATGCTTCCTGTGGCCTGAGTTCGTTTATACGATGTGATTTCTGTGTCCTGGTTTTCCTCATCCAGCCAACTAAACACCCACCTCCCTTTTCCTTTCAATTGTTGTTTCTCTAGACCCACACCAGTCTCCTTATATCCAAGATGATAGGAGTTCCAACCATGCTCCATGGTCGAGCATGCCTGGCCGGACACTTAGTCATCTCCTCCTAGTCATTTTTGGGTCATACGTCCTGTGTGACCCACGCCCCATGGTTATGTGGTCACTTGCAGGGACGTAACCACATGATCTCTGCGGGTGGGCCTGTGTGCGCAAATGCATCCTGGCCTTTATAAGGTAGCTCCATGATCGCCGGGTCTCTGTCTCTCTGTCTCTGTCTCTGTCTCTGTCTCTCTCTCTCTTTCTCTGCCTCTCTCTCTGCCTGGCTTCTCCTGTCCTATGCCCTCTTCTCTCTAATAAAGCCCATTCTAACTCTGGTAACCATGGCTGTGACTCTTCTGCCGAACAACCGGCACCATTATCCTTTCACAAGACCCTCCTTAATTTTTGTAAGTTTCAGTTTTTGCTAATACTTCTCCTTTTTTGATAAACAATAGTGCTGAGGCCGGGCGTTGGTGGCGCACGCCTTTAATCCCAGCACTCGGGAGGCAGAGGCAGGCGGATCTCTGTGAGTTCGAGGCCAGCCTGGGCTACCAAGTGAGCTCTAGGAAAGGCGCAAAGCTACACAGAGAAACCCTGTCTTGAAAAACCAAAAAAAAAAAAAAATAGTGCTGTATTTATTCCTACTCTAACTAATTTTGCCAGTAGTGTACCCACCCTTCTCTTGGGGAATATTATTTTAAGATGTGCTACTTTTATTTATCTTGCATTTGGTTAACTCTGTGGAGCTGTGTTACTTTGCCTGTCTAAAACACCGATGGTCTAATAAAGATCTGAATGGCCAATAGCAAGTCAGGTGAAAAGATAGACAGGGCTGGCAGGTAAAGAGGATTTTAATAGAAGGAAAAATCTGGGAGGAGAGAGAGAAGGAATAAGTAGCCAGAAAAGGAGGAGGACTCCAGGGGCCAGCCACCTAGCTACACAGGAAGCCACGGAGGAGTAAGAGTAAGATTTACAGAAGTAAATGGGAAAAGCCCAGAGGCAAAAGACAGATGGGTTAATTTAAGTATAGGAACGTTGCCAAGAAACAAGCCAAGCTAAGGCTGAACATTTATAATTAAGAATAAGACTCCATGTGTGATTTATTTGGGACCTGGGTGGTGTGCCCCCCCCCAAGAACAAAGAGCAAAGAGTCTGAAAGAGTAAAACAAACAACACCCTCCTGGTATGCCATTTCTGGTATAGGTCAATTTGGAATCTCCAGGGACTGCAGAGTCTACTAAATGGTACAATATCCCTTGTCATAGGTGTATGGCTGTTGGCCTGAAACAGGAACCCAAGCACAAAAATTTTACTTTCTACTATGTGTTTCAGCAATTATAGAATTATAAAACTATGAAAACACTGACAATTATGAGATTTTGGATGTTAAATGTGTTTCATATGATACAGTATTCTGTATTTTTAAGTCACTACAGGCTTGTTTGAAAAGCAGAAAATCAGATTATCTAATTATTCATGGTTCAGAGATGCTCTTACAAACCAATGAACTCACAAATCCTCCTGTGTTATTATAGAAATTGATTTGATTTCATTGTAAAAAGTACTTTCCATTAACATGTCTCATCAGTTATCTTTAATAAATGTTGGTTTTTTAGACCAATAAGTGTTTAAAAGCCTTGCTAAGTTGCACAGTCCATAGATAAGGCTACTCTCCTTCAATTCAAATAGGAACCAAAGAGTAATCTTATACAGATGAGGTAAAGACATGAATCAGCACTTGTAGTATTGGTTCACTACAAAGCTTTGCATAAGAATTGCAGCTCAAGATACAAAATAGCATCATAGTTGCAATTTGTATGTGTGTGGAGCACTGCACTGCTACTTTTGCACACACATTCCCAGGTAGATGAGCAAAGGTCGATCCTTGGTGTTTTCTTCAGTCACCCTCTACTTTTTCTTTAGAGACGGAGTCTCTCACAGAACCTGGAACTTGGCCATGCAGCAAGCTGAGCTGGCTTCAAGCTCCAGTAACCTCTGTCTCCACCCCCACAGCACTGGGACTGCAAATGTGGGCCACCTGCTTTTGGACTTGGCCACTGGGGAGTTCATGCAGGTCCTTCTGCTCTCACAGAAAGCAAGTAAGCTATCTCCCAATCCCCATAATTTCAAATTTTATATCATCCATATTGGAAAAGGTAATAACAAAAGTGAAAAGGCAGTTGAGGTCAACTTTAACATCATAAACAGGTGTATGAGGTAATGTATGTGTGAATTAATTGTAACCACCTCTCAATTTGCTAACTTCAAACAACATATTAAATATCTAGGATATAGAATTTTAGCTACAGCACAAAAAAAGAAATGGGAGAGATGATTGATATCTCTTACCTACACAAGTCTTCTTTTATGTGAAGGGAGATCAGTTCTTTAGGAATATGAAAAGAAAGAATGCTCTCTGACATCTGCTCACGGATCCGCATCCACTTATTGTCGGATGTGGGAAATCTATATAATTTACACACAGGATTCTTTAACACTGGCAAGAAGAAAAGGGCAACAGTTAGATTAGAAGCAAATGATGTGCATCACAAGAAGCTCAGTAAAGAAAACCATTAATCAGGGCAATATTGTGCTTATCCATTCAATAAAATCCTGCTTATCAGAACCCATAAGTGAACTTGAATTTTTAATAATTTTATTTACATCTTATTTTGTTAGCTTCTAGAACTCTTAGTTTTTGTTAAATTTGATAAGCACACCTGAAAATTCAATTACTAAATGCTACAATGGGGGTTCTTCATTACCTACTCAGTTCTTTGTCTTTAAATGTTTTCTAAAACACACACACCTATTGAGAACTGCTGGTAGCAAAAGTCCATGGAGTATACAGCAGTGACAAGTAGAGTTCAGAAGGTCAACCTATCAGAACTGAGGGTTCTGTTAGAGGAAACCATCATGCAAGGCATTATGGAGTTACTGCCTTTTGAATGAGTCCCAAACTCACAACATAGTCCCAATCATACATTTAAGGGCAGAATGTTCTTCCAATTGCTACTGAGTGATGATACCATTGTAACCCTCATACACCCAAGTTTAAATAGCAGTACAACCTCAGACATTACCAGTCAGAGGGAGTCAGCCCCAGTTCACCAACAGAGCTCATTAAAACTATTAGTTGAGGCCAGGCAGTGCTAATACATGCCTTTAATCCCAGCACTCGGGAGGCAGAGCCAGGTGGATCTCTGTGAGTTTGAGGCCAGCCTGGTCTACAGAATGAGATCCAGGACAGGCTCCAAAACTACACGAAGAAACCCTGTCTTGAAAAACCAAAACCAAAACCAAACAAACAAACAAAAAACTATTAGTTGATATTGAAGTGAATCTATCAGATTGTAAGTAATTCTGAGCATAGAACACGGATTAGGTCCACTCACCATAACATGGAAAAGGACTTTCAAATCTTTAACATTCTGTAAGAATACCATATCTCATTTGCTACTTGAGTAAAGATAAAATGTCTTTCCTGAACTTTGAAATGAGAGTATGTACACCCATCCATCTATAACCATCTGCAGGAAAGCCTCTGAACGTTATCCTTATGAATATGTATGTATATTATTAGAAGCCTTGATTCTAAATGTCACTTTTTATTTTGTATGCATGTTCATGAATACATGTGAGCATGGGATAAGTTCATGTATTATATGAGCGTATGTGTGCAATGAGTACACTTGTGCATGTGCTCTCAAAGGACAGAGGGCTATATCAGGTCTTCTGTTTTGTCACTCACTGCCTTCGTTGGAGACAGTGTCTCTCATCAAACCCGAAGCTAAGCTAAGAGCTTGTAAGTCCCCATACACCCTCCTGTCTCGTCTCCAGCCGCCCAGTGCTCAATGTTCCCATGCAGAGACATGGCTGTATCTCGTCTTGCCTGTGGATGTTGGGATCTGACTCAGCTCCCATACCAGCACCGTGAACATGCTTATCCACGGACACAGCACTGAATTCTTTAAATGTCTCCTTCTCAAACCAGCAAATTCAAGTCTCTTAAAACACTTCTCTACCCAGCCAAGAATGAGACAGAAGACTCATCTTCTGTGAAACTGACGAACCCACAAAGCAGCAGCAACTTTACAGGATAATGAGAGAAAAGAATTTAACATCTAGAAATGTATGCTCAAAGAGATCGTCTTCTTGATATTTTCATGATTATTCGAAAATTTATCAATTTGATTACACCACAATACTTACAAAGTTTACTATACTTTTTCATCTGAAAGAAGAGTCAGTAAAGACTTATAGCCAGAAACTATATGATTTCATCCATTATTAAAGTAAGTGTGTTTCAAAGATGTGAAAAGTTCACTACCACTTCTATTAGCCTATCTCTAAGAGTTGAGAAGAGAAGAGAAGAACAAAGAAAAAACATGAATTGAATTCAATAAAATACCACTTGGGTTAAGATTTTATGAATTCACATATGCATACTGAGTTTAGAAAGGTGAAGCTTTTTTGTGGTAAAACAAAACCTCAATATCTGAACTGTCTAAAGTATTTCCTACTAATGTATGAAAGTATTAATCAGTTATTATGTAACCACTCTGTTGCTATGCCTTAAACATCTTTTCAGAGTTACAAAGCATCTTTCTGTCTCCCAAAACACTTACAAAGGTTCTTTGGATTTTTCTTGCCCTTTAAAGATCAGTAATTATTTTTTTCATAAAATTTAGATTTTGAGTTCTGTCAGAAAACATAAAGCTCCCCGTTGTCTCTGCTGAGCCCCAAACAAGTCCTTCACCTTTTGATGTTTTGTTTGATTTTCCTTTCAATGCTCCTCAGGTTTTCTAAATATAAACCTGTGTTGAAATTTTTTAAAGCAGAAAACAAGGACAGCTTGATTAATGATCAGTAGAGAAACTCTCCTGTGACCACTATACACACAACACCCAGACTCCACAGAGGGGCCGCTGCTGTTGGAGGAAACCTGGGACAATAACAAAGTACACACAGGCACACACACACACACACACAAAAAAAACATGTATGCACACATACACTCACATACACACACAAGCACATGCATACACAAATACACACACAACACATACAAACACATACACAAGCACATGCACACACAAATACACATGCAGCACATACACACAAATGTATATAACACACCAACACACGGCAATATATATACACACAAACACATATACAACATACAACACACACATTGACAGAAACAAATACACCAACACATTCAATACACACCCACACACCCCCCCCACACACCCATACCCACACACTCTTCTGGTAACTTAACCATGAAAGAAAACTACTTCACGAATGTCTTCCATGAAACTTGTATAGTATGGGTGCTGATATTTGAGACTCGGGTTTCCCAAAGCAGTACCAAACTGCATATATTTGTCAGTCTCAGAACAAATATGTAATATGCTATGTTTTGCATCTGAAATGACTTTTAAAACCTTGTTTGTATAAGACTCGGCTGCCAGCCTTAGCTCTGTGGAGAGGTGGCAGAGCCATTGCTGATGTCCTAGAAACCATCAGACTTCACTCCTGCTTCTCTTTCTCTGCTTTCTGGCTACAATGAGTTGACCTACTGTGCTCCATCGCACATTCTGCACCATAATGGTCTGTCCTGCCACAGGCCCAACGGTATTGAAGCCAACTGACCAGGCCAAAATAAACCTCCCAGTTCTCGGGGATTTTGTCACAGTGATGGGAAGCTGACTGCCTATCTCATGATGGAATCCTCTTCACAACTCAATTTAATCCAACGGCTTTCCTTTATGACACTAGGTCTCAGGCAAGGATTTCTCTTCTATATCATAAAATACCATAGAATGGAGCATGAGTTTAAAATTGGTATGGCCTGATCTTTAACCATCATGAGAATATTCTGGGCAATTGAAAAAAAATACAGACAAGATGATCTCAAATCAAATTTTTACTTGGCCAATGATGGCAGGTTTCACATCCTCACATAAAAGGCTGCTGAGAGACTCATACATTAAAAACCCAGCAATGGACCCAAATGCTGAGTGTGTCTGCCAGCTCTTTTCCAGCCATTCTGCATGCACACTCCAACTGTGTAAATGAACATGTGACTGGGACCTTGAACTCTGAATCTCCATTATGCCTCTTGTTTACGCTTTTCTGACTGTACAATGGGCTTACCCCCCCCCCCAATTATAGGTGTGCAAAACCTAATGAGTCACAGTTCAAAGATTTACTTACTTTTATGTATGTGTATGTGCTTGCTTGTATGTTGCAGAATATTTATGCAAAGATGTGTTGCATTTGTTTAACTATGTAAAGATGTGTTATATTTGTTTATGCTGCAGAATATCTGTTTAAATATGTAAAGATGTGTTGTTGTTTACCTTGCCTGCCTAAGGCACCTGATAGGTCTAATAAATAGCTGGATGGCTAAAAGCAAGGGAGGAAGTATAGACAGGACTTCCAGGCAGGGAGAGTAAGTAGGAGAAGGAATCTAGACTCAGGGGAGAAAGAGAAGAAAGAAAAAGAGACACCAGGGAGACGCCAGGGGCCAGACAGACAGACAGAAGAAGCGGGAAAGTAGGACATACAGAATGAAAGAAAGGTAAAAAAAGTCCTGAGGCAAAGCGTAGATGAAGAGAAACAGGTTAAGTTAAGTTATAAAAGCTAGTGGGACAAACCTAAGCTAAGGCCAATAAGTCATAATTACTAATGTCTTTGTGTCTTTATTTGGGAGCTGATTTGTGGCCCAAAGAAAATTCCAAGTATATTTGTGGTTAAATGCATCACATGGATGCAGGTTCCTGTGGAGACTGGAAAAAAGTATTGCATTCCCTGGAACTAGAGTTATGAGAAGTTGTGAGATGTCTGATGTGGGTGCTGGGAACCAAAGCCAGGTCCTCTGCAAGAGCAGTAAGTGCTCTTAACGGCTGAGCCATCTCTCCAGCCCTACAGGAGTCATTTCTAAAGACTTCGTACGTGTATCCCCATTTTCATATTTATTATGTTTTTTTCCAAAGCAAAGGTTAAAAGTACCATATGACAGATTCCACAGAGAGAAAAGCTCTTGAGATGTTTTGCATCGTATTATTTATGATAACTTAATGAGTCTTGTTCTAAACTGGTCCAGATCTCAACTGATACATTACCCTCTTGAGGTCCAGCCCCAGGCAAACATAAGAGCAGAGAGGAAATGGAAGATTTCTGTCATTTTAGCATCTCTATTTAAATATCTGTATCATCTCTCCCAGACTCTGTAACAGAAATGTGCTAAAAGGTGGCATGCCACCTGCTTTCTACAGGGTTCATCAATTATAAAAGCCAAGCTGTGACAATTCTGAATAATTCAAAGATGCTGAGGAAATGTTCAACAAGACCAAGACAGACAACACATAATAGCCCTCTGTCCAAGCAGCCTGGGGCAAAAAGACAAATCAGAATCAGCAGAGATGTTTTTCTCCTGTCTATTTATGGAAATAATGAAGTATGAGGGGTATCAGTGGGCTAACTGGGGTTTTGAAATGTGACCAAGGGTCCAAAGGATCACCAGAAAGCACTATTACTTATTTTATCATGTTCTCTTCATCTGCTTCTTCAGAAGTACATCTATGCTCATCTTGATTCCCCACATGGCTGTGAGGAGGAGGTAAAAAGGACTTACTTAAGTAGGAACTGACGTCATTAATTTCAGATCTTCCAAAATGATGACTTTAATGTACTGTGGAACCTTTGAGGAAATCCATTCTTCCCATACTTTCAATTATACAGTTGTTTAATTGTTTAATTTTCCAGCTGCTTGTACAGATCCTGCCTCTTCTCTAAATACTGTACTGTATTATTAAGGGTATGTCCGTGTAATTCAGTTAGATACCGATGCACCTCAGTGGTGCTCAAAATTACCTTAGATTTATACACATCTGAAATGGTACTCAGCTCCCATTAAGACTGGACAAGAACTAAACAATCTAAACAGAAATAACAGACACCCTGACAAGAAGAGGAAGTAAGAAAACCACGAGAGCTTAGAAAGCAGAAGCAGAAAAATGGGGAAGAGAGAGCTCTGTAAAAGGCAACACGTGTGGTATAAACTGTTCACAGATTAAGCTCCCGGGGCTGGCAATGAGTCTGTGATTAACAGTGATGACTATTCTGCCAGAGGGCCTGAGTTCAGTTCCCTGAACCTGTGTTGGATGGTTCACAGCTGCCTAAGATTCCAACTCTAGGAAACCCCCGTTCCTGTCCTCTGTAGTCACCTGCACCAAGTGCACACACCCAAGCACAGATAAATGCATATGAGCATAACTTTATTGTTAATGATAAAAATAAGCTCCTAAGAAATTTGTAGTGATTTTCTCTAGATACATTATGAAATCTAAATTGTGTTGCCATCATTCAATCACAAACAAAAAAATACCACATAGAAATGGGTTCTAAGCTGAATTGACAACATTGCTTCTCTCATCCCTCCAGACCCATGGGTTCTTGGTCTTCCAAGTGTTGATTTAAGGGCAAGAACAATAGAAAACCCTAGCCATCACCCCGATAAAGAATAAACAAAATAAATGACTCCATGGCTGATGCTTGGTGAATTCAGTCTACAGAATTTCAGTAGTCAGAGAAGGGGTATGTTTCAGCTCTGTCCATTCTGTGATAGATAGGGCAGGATGCACCTGGAAAAACTCAAAGGCAGTTCACATTTCACGCAGAGAAGACTAGTTACTTACTAGTACACCTCTTCTCAAAGCCGTTGATATGCCTCAAAGAATCACCCCCTGTCTACCAGCCTCAGTTAGACTTTCTATAAAACCACCTGAGCCAACACTTAAGAAGACTTCCTCAGTCTCTACTGTTTCTGTCCATCAGGGGTCTCTTGTTTTGACTGCACATGCTCCATGCTTCTTAGTCTACAACTGTGTTGTCAGTTTAGATGTTGTGCTATGTCTTCTAAAGGTCCTTGTGTAAAACATGTGACCCTCTAAGCCGGGCGGTGGTGGCACAAGCCTTTAATCCCAGCACTCGGGAGTCAGAGGCAGGCAGATCTCTGTGAGTTCGAGGCCCGCCTGGAAAGGCACAAAGCTACACAGAGAAACCCTGTCTCACGGCCATCCCCCCCAAATGTGACCCTCAGGTGGTACTAGTAGAAAATAATCTAAATTTTAAGAAATGAGGCCTCTTAGGAGACTGTTAGGTCACTGAAGACTGGAGACATTCCCTCCAAAGGAAATGGGAAACTGCAGTTTCTGGTCTCTTTTCCTTCTCCTATTCCTTCTTGACTCCCATTGCAAACCATTTGCTCCATGGGTGCTCCCACGATGATGCGTCAGTCAAGTCAGAGACTGCCCATGAATGATATCACTTGATCGTGGGCTACAACCTCTAAACCTGTGAGCCAAAATAGCTTTCTCTTTATAATTCATTGCCTCAAGAGTTTTGTCACAGTAATGGAAGGCTCACAGCGCTGAGTTAGCATGGGACACGAGCCACCTTTGGAGAGTAGGTAGGGATGAACAGGTTGTTGGTTTCCCTGTATCTGCTGCAGGACTCAGGGCTCATTCCACAGAAATGCAACTCACAGATTCCCATGAGCAGAGAGGACACAGCACCAGCCACCATGTTACCTGAGAGGGCGAGGCAAGAGAAAAGGACAAGGCCGAATGCCTTGCTTATTAAAGCACAGAGCCTCAGGATGGTGGGAAGAGTAACCCTGGCTGAGAGTGCTCTGCATATCCTTCCAGCAAATTCTCCTGCTCAATGTCATCCCCCTGCATTGGTTAACTTTGTCTATCTGAGGTAGACAAAAGCACAGATAAATAGAATGCAAAGTTGGAACATAAAAGGGATCTTAATGATTACACCACTGGTTAGATGACATTTACCCTTTCATGGGAAGCTGATTAACATCCTAAATATGTTAGCACAAACTAAATGAGAAGAGCTGCAAAGTCCCCATATGCAAGGGGAGTTGATTACATTCGATTATTAAAAACAACAAAGGACAAGGGCATCTGGCATGTGGCAGCAAGAAGAAACCTGAGAAGTTGGAAGGGGACTCTTGGAGGGAAGGTGGGGCCAGTGGGAAGGCCTGAGCAAGAAGGGATAACGGAGGCTGAATGTGAGCAAAGTACAAGATGTGAGTGTGAGAGGGTGTCACAGAGAAAACCACTGTTTGGTAAGCTAATTAAAAGATAAAGAAATAAAAGGAATAAGGACCAGAGTTTTAAGTCAATATAGCCCTAAGTTTTATAATTACAGAGTAATGCTGTGAGATAATCCTTTTGTATGTTGTGAATATGTTCTATTCCCATTGGTTAGTAAAATAGCTGCTTTGGCCCATAGCAAGCAAGGATAGAGCCAGGTGGGAAATCCAAGCAGAGATATAGGGAGAAGAAGTGCAGCTTCAAAACAGACACCAGCCAGGCAGCCACCAGAGGAGCAAACTGTGTTAGAGCACAGGAAAAGCCACAAGACACGCGGCAACACATAGATGAACAGAAATGGGTCAATTTAATTGGAAGAGCTAAGTGGTAATAAGCCTGAGCAATAGGCCAAACAATTTGTAACTAATACAAGATTCTGATTGATTGATTATTTGGAAACAGCTATGGAATGGGGCAGGACAGAGAAAAGCCTCCATTGACAGAGCAACAATCACACAGGTATAGATCTTAAACTAGTTGAGCAAACACCATCTCTGACATGAAATGGCATCCCTGTACACTTGACAAGGTAACCATCTTAGTTCTGTATGAAAACAAGCGAAAAGGAAAAATACTGGAGAGCTGATAACGAGCTGGAATCCATGAGCACCCAGAATGAACAGGGTGAATATTTTTACAGCCTCAAGGTATTCTAAATCATGGATAGGGTGTTAGTGAGGAGAATACAAACCCAGTGTTTAGTTTAGTTATGTGTTTCTGTGAATGTAATTAAATCCTAAGGCAACACATAAACTAGAAAAAATGCTGAGGTGGAACCTGCCTATAACTGTAGTATATGGGGAAGGGCATAGCAAGAAGCATTATAAAGCCGGGCGTTGGTGGCGCACGCCTTTAATCCCAGCACTCGGGAGGCAGAGCCAGGAGGATCTCTGTGAGTTCGAGGCCAGCCTGGGCTACCAAGTGAGCTCCAGGAAAGGCGCAAAGCTACACAGAGAAACCCTGTCTCGAAAAACCAAAAAAAAAAAAAAAAAAAAAAAAGAAGCATTATAAGTTCTGAGGTAGCCTGGGATACAGGGCAAGATACTTTCAAAACCCATGTGCGCACATGTGCACGCACGCACGCACGCACGCACGCACGCATGAATTTCACAGTGATTTTTAAAGATAACAAATTCTATTATTCAAAACTTAAATGCAATTATCTGTTAAATGAAGCATATAATCTAGCAAGAACATGTATCACTGATCATTTGACAAGGTGGTATCAATTTCTTATGGTATTCTGTTATGGAAGAGTCATGTATTTGAGAGCGAAGAATGTATCGCTGATTCAAGTGCTCTCTCTGCACCTGCTCTCAGGACTTCTGAGCTCCTTGCTACTCTAGGCACCTTCCATTTCCATGTGTGCCTGTCACTGGCCAATGACCACCATCATCAATCACAAGAAAGCTCGTCTTGGGTACCTTGTGTTTTAAGAAAGTATCATTGAGAAGACATAGATATATCAAGCCCCCCCCCCCATTCTGGAGCTGGAAGTCCATTACCAATAATAAAAGTTTCTCTCTTTCCCTCCATCCTACCCTCTCTCCCCCCACCCTCCTTCTCTGTTTTGTGATCACTGTTAAATAAAGGACCATGTGGAAGAACTGATTGTTTTGTCAGGCTCACTTGAAATATCAAAGCTGTGCATTCACCAGGACTGAAACTACTATTTAATAACTAAACTTTATTTTACCAATAAATTGTTGGTCAGGTTCTACAGGGCTGAAGCTTCGTATTGTGTCAGGAGAAAAGGGTTATTACTAAACAACGGGAAATCGAACTGGCCAGGCTTAAGGGCCCCGCGTTTGTTAATGTGTGCAGCACGTTTTCAAATGAAGATGTGGAAGCAGCATCTGTGCAGAAGCTGGCAGTCTACATCACCTGCAAAGCGGAGCAGACAGTGGCTGACGCTACATACTGGGCCTATTTGGAGAAAGGTTGTGGTTCATCTCTGAATCAAAAAGAACTAGTCAATCCTCTAAATAGAAAGATAGTCTGTAGGTGTTGGTGGATGACAGGGCACATTCCCTATGTCTGTTTAGGATCCACTTATATGCCTAGAAATCACCACTGTTTGATAAGTATGCCCTCCCAGATTAGGAAGGGCAGTGACATCTTAATATACAACATGACAATAATCTTTAAAGGACAAAAGCTCATTTCATGACTCAGTAAATAGGGATGTATTCAAAGAAGATGATTCGTCAAAACTAACACTTGCTGACAGCCAGAAACTCATAACAGGGTCATTCACGAGTCTGATTTAACATCCTAATAAAAAGATTCAGAGGATTATTTACACTTCAGAAATATAAAATATGTGTACATATTTGACAATATAGAGAGAATCATTTCCTCAAAAAATTTTAAATGTTTTTGGATGTAAATGAGAATTTCCAGAAAAAAAATATTACAATGGATTAAGAGTTTGTGTGTGGCTCCACAAGAAAGTACTTCAAATGAACGTGCTTATGGAGTGTTTCAAAAAAGATGGGAAATTTTCAAAAGCAAAATTATGCTTGCTGCATTCAATTCAAATATTTAAGGGTCAAAAAGAAGCCAGGTCTGGGAAGATGGCTCAGTGCTCAGATCCTTACTACACAGGCTTGTGGGCTTGGGTTTCAATCCTCAGCTTCCATGCAAAGCACTAAGGAAAAGTTTGCAGCCAACAAGACAGACTGACTCCAGGTGCCTGAAGGCAGCCAGTCTAGATGAAACTGGGAGCTCTGGGTTCAGTGTCAAATCTTGTTTCAAAAAAACATGGTGATGAGCAATTGAGGAAGACACCTACCGCCTACCTCTGGCCAAGACACATGCATGCAGAGGTGAGCATACCCAGCCACACATGCACTCACACACAAAGCAGAACAAGATTTCACAGGGAAGCCCAAGACTGCTCAGGAGAATTTGGTCACTGACATGCAAAGGCTGAATGCCAGCTAGGTCACCTTGCTGCTTGGCAAGCCGAGGCTTGGACACCAGTTCTGGGAGCTTGACTATCTATGCTCCTGCTTTAACAATGCAAGCATCTTCCAACACTACAGGAACCTGTCTGCTACTCAGAAGCACAGAGGCAGAGGAGGTGCCTAGGCAGGAAAGCCCAACCTAGTGACTGTAGGACAAACTACCAGCTATACTTCTCTAAGTTCCAAATTAATTGTCCCAATTCCCCATTCCCCAACATGAAATAAGTTCAATTTTCTTACTACCACCCTGCTTAAATAAATAAAAATAGGACACACAGTGGGGAGGTTGAATGAGAAGTGTTAAAGTGTGGGAATGTTTAGTCCTTAGTGGGTAGTGCTGTTTGAGATGATTATGGAATCTGGGGAGGTAGAGTCTTGCAAGAGGAAACACACGGCTGAGAGTGGGTTTTGAGACTGTATAGCTTCACCCTAACTCCAGTTCACTATGCTTCCTGTTTGGGTTGAAGATGTGATCTCTCAAGCTTCCTGCTCTGGCCACCATGCTGCCACTTCCTGCCATGCCACCCCACCATGATGGACTCCTCCCTCTCTGGAACCATCAGCCCCCAAAAACTTTCCTTAAGTTACTTCTGATTATGTTTTAGCACAGCAACAAAAAGGAACCAACAACATATTTCCAACTTGATTGTATGAATTATATAATTATAATATGCAATTTTATCAGAGCTTCACATGCATGAAGCTTGCTCTGCTTCTAGGGTCTTGTTTTCTCACATAGTTAAGGTACTTGCAGATCTTTTTTTTGTGACCTATAGGCTCCTCCTTGAGTTTTCTCTGCTGCCCTCAGATCCCCAGATTCCCAACACACACGTTCAACTTTGCAGCATCAACAAGCCAGGGAAAGGATGAGACCTTCAGGCAACAGTTTTTGCATTTTACAATAGACAAGAGAATTTCCTGAATAGTGAAAAACACCTCTAGAGTTATAAATGGAAGATTGTAGATATGACATTCTCTCACACTCAGTAAGGATCCATAACTCACTCCACGCTGCCAAGTTGCATAGACTATATTAATGCAAGCCTAGAGAAGAATGCCAATAGCTCCCTTTGTCTAAAGATTAAAATTCCCACGGGGGAATTTAACCAGGTTCATGCCAAAGCTGCTGAATTTAGATAGATAAATAAAGACAAGGAAAGACAGGAACACATAGGCCAAAGTCATAGTAACTTTTTTATCATCTGCACAATGCACTTCTTATCTGTCTAATGTGTACTTTGGGTTTTTTAAATTTGGAAACTCTAACCCTTAGGGCCCTGACTCAAGTGGCCTCATTCTGCCTAGTGTAAGGTGACATCTTACATTCTGCACATTCCTTGAGGTTGCCTAGATTAAGACATTTAGAAATATATTCAGAAATGAGTGGATGGTCACCCTCAAACCTGTCACCTCCATGAAAAGAGAAAACTGATAATTCATTATGTTTTATTCCATCAAGCACGGTGTGAACTCAGTACTCAGGAGTGCCTCTGAGAGGATGCTGCCCAAGTTCAGCATCATAGAATCCACAGGAAATGAAAATGTATGTGTTCACATAGCATTAATGCAAGTATCCAAAGTTGAGTTACATACCTGCATTTAATAAAGGCAAGTTGTCCTTTCCGCTCACACTTTCTGGTGCTGTACATTCATATGCTAGCGCACACTAGGAATTAATAGAAAAAAATTAATCACACTTTAAAATAATGAAATGAGAAACTAAATGATTTACTTTTGTTTGCAACAACATGGAGCTCTACATGTGATTTCAAGAATTTTAAACAAATTGTTTCTAACTTCATCTTGAATGTATTGTTTGCTTAAACTGTGACCATTTGCTCATGTCTATATCTAATACACTTGGACTGAGTAATTACAGAGTCCACTTTCGTTCTGATTAAAGGGCACTCAAGGAATAACTAAAAAGAAAAAAATGACTGTCGCTCAGTACAAAAATAAAATATACAACCTTAGGAAAGTGAGTCAAGGACCCAAATATTTACATTCCCTTCACATTGGTAAATTTCAGCATGTCATTACCTATATTTTAAGTAAAGGAAACATCAAACTAAAACAAAAGCATATTGAATAATCTCACTTATAGGACAAACAGATATTCTTTGTCTCTAGCTCATAAATTAAGATAATCTGCTTTGCAAAGCCAATGATTGAGAGTTGAGAACATCTGGAACTAAGAATTCTCTAGATAGAAGGAGAGGAAGGCACAGAAGAGGACAGTCACTTGTCCCCAGCCACCAAAGCACAGCAGGCGACAGTGTCCTGAACATGTCCTCACTTATCCTCCTACGAAGCTGTAATTGATAGAAGAAACAAACCCCTTCCAGCCCCAAGAGGCTGGTGAGAGACTAATGTTCCTTCCTCTCCTGCCAAAGAGGAGAGAAAGCAGGGAGAATTTCCACAGCAAGCATGCCAGATATTAACAGTCAACAAAAACAAAACAAATAAAAGGCCTAGAATGTTCTTAGGTTGGGAGAGTCTAAGGAAAATGATTATCCATCTGTAAGTCCCACCGGATGCTTCAGGGAAGCATCTACAGCCTGAGAACCCGTTCCCAGGGAGGTGACCCAGAATTCCTTGGGCTATTTCCTATCTGCTCTAATATGCACCCCCTCACCCTCATTTCCACTCCTTCCTTTCCTCAGGGACTGGTCTTTTCTAGAAGCTCAGACACAGAACCCTCATAATAAAGGAATACACATATTCCTGAAACACTTTTGAAGAAGAAGACAAAAATTCCAAGTCTTTGTTAATAGCACTAAATTCTGTCTAGTACTTATGCCTTGACTGTGACATTTATTAACAATATGCAGTAAGTTGGCTAATACAGTTTTGCAGTTTCTGTATTGAGTTTACAGAAAAGTTACTACAGACTTTATTCTTTTAAATGATTCTTCTAACCAACTACAAGTCATCTGTGGTTATCTTCTTTCACTCACAGCTAGGCTGGAAAGGTATTCTTTTCTTTTTTCTTTTTTTTTTTTTTTTTGGGCGGTGGGTTTCAAGACAGGGTTTCTCTGTGTAGCTTTGGTGCCTGTCCTGGAACTCACTCTGTAGCCCAGGCTGGCCTCGAACTCACAGGGATCTGCCTGCCTCTGCCTCCCGAATGCTGGGATTAAAGGCATGAACCACCACCGCCCGGCTGGAAAGGTACTCTTCAAACCCCTGGAGACCCTTGCAGTGAGACTTGGGTTACTTCAGGCTCATTTCTCCCATTTCCAATATGTCCTCTTCTCTTTTCAGTTCCCACAAAGCTGTTAAATGATCACTTAGGAGTACTGTAATCATCATATCAGCATGTGGTGTCTACGTGCTGAAGTCAGATCTAAGGGCCTCAGACTGGTGTAGAAACTCTTCCACAGTGTGTGTGTGTGTGTGTGTGTGTGTGTGTGTGTGTGTGTGTGTGAGAGAGAGAGAGAGAGAGAGAGAGAGAGAGAGAGAGAGAGAGAGAGAGAGAGAGAGCTGCCCATGAAATAATTAGATACAGTTTTGAGACATCGTCTTTTGAAGAAGCATGCTGTCAACAAAGCACAGCAGAGCGATCTATATGGAACCTTTTTAACAAAATACTGAATTCACAGAGATCAGGACTGTTCTTCTGAGATACTGTTTTCCTCCATGGAAGCAACACTGGCTCTTTGTCGTCAAAGACCACTTTACGATTAAATACAGATGAGGACCTAATAGAAAGTCCTCATCTGTGACAAAGGACACATGGAAATGGGACCTTCCCATCCCACATCTCCCGTCCAAACTGGAAAGCAGATAGTATCATCTCAACTTAATAGCATTCTAATTTTGAAGGGACTATTCACAGTTCTCTGGAGATTTAGATCCATGACATAAAATCATACAACATCCCCCACAACTGATTAAATCAACAAATACTGCTCACTAGGAATCAGGATAAATCAACCAATTCTGCTCACCAGGAATCAAGTTAAATCAACTAATAATATCAAGTTACCAAATTGGCATACTGATTTTTAGGTTTATACACTCTAGAACTATAACAAATAAATTTCTATTTTTTACATTACCTAGAGCACGTACTTTGTCATGGAATCCCAAACTGTCCAATGCAAACAGCCTTTTGTAGGTTTCAATCCACGTGACACACGTCACTTCCTGAAGCACCAACTATAGTGCTAAGAGTTCTACTCTTTCCTTTCAAGTCCATGCAGTTTTTATTTACTGATTTCTTCTCCCCTCTCTCTCTCTTTGTGTGTGTGTGTGTGTGTGTGTGTGTGTGTGTGTGTGTGTGTGTGTGTGTGTCCATGTGCACACTGTGGAAGGGAGGGCAGAACTCTGGGTGTCTGGAGAGGCTGTCTCTCACTGAAAGGAAGCTCACCATTTTGGCCAGGCTGGCTACCCAGCAAGCTCTCAGGATCAGCCTGTCTCTACTCCAGGTCCACAGTGTTGGGGTTACAGGCACTCACAGTCATGCTCAACTTTTTAGTGGGTGCTGGATCTCAAATGCTTGTTTGGCTAGTGCTATTATCAAATGGGCCATCTACCCAACCATTCAAAACCATGTAGACTATAAAGATGGCTATTATTTCAGTAGTAACTCCTAGACTAAATCTTTTATCAGTCACCAGCCACATACATTTAGATCAGCTCTGGTGACAGATGGTGTCACACACTTTATAACAATTTTGAGTGGGAAGATCTATGGAGAAGTTTATCCTTGGCCGTTCTAAAAACATGTTGCAAAGTGCTGAAATAAAATTTATTTTCATGTAATTCATATGAATATTATATACATGAGAACTTAATATACATTCATCACTTAATCATAAATATTCTTAAGTGTTGGCAGAAGACTGTAAGTCATTTTATAAAAAAGAAAATTACAAAAAGTCAAGATTTGCTGAAAATCCAAACAGGACCAAGTTTATGCCAACAATGTTTGGCATATTTATGAGTTCTATTAACTTCCAACACACACCTGGGACTGCCAATGTCTATCAAAAACAAAAAATCCATTTCATCTGTTATGAATCCACATTTCTGGCCCATAAAAATTATGTGGTACTTTGGTGGGGCATCCTGGGTAACAAGTTCTACAGTTCTGAAAAAAGCATCTCTCTGGTTACACAGTTTTGTCATACTACTAAACTAGAGTACAGGGCAGGTGAACTGTGAGGAGAATTCAGAGGGGGCTCAAGGCAGACCCAACAGCCCTCAGTTTGCACGATCTTATCATAGCAGTGCACTGAGGTCCAGGAGTGGGTAAACAGTTGAGATAAAGTAGAACATTCTGGAACAGACTTAGCATCCCTCAGTTTACAAGGCTTTGTTCAAGTAATGGCCTGGTACCAAGGCGCTGGTCAGTACAGGGCCATCCAGGGACAGACAGATGAGGAAAAGCAGCTCATCTTTGACATGAGGGTGATGCTATGGCAGCTGGGGTCCCGGTCATTGTCACAGGTTCAGGCAGCCCTGTCTGCTTTCTTCAGTACTTGGTGCCCAGTTTAGAATTCGAATTGTCTTTTGTCCGAGGTAACGGGAGAATGAGCTTTATGTGGCGTGCTCCAGGGAACGTGGCTGGAGTGGAAGGACTGAGCCCTAGGCCAGACGTCTCAAATGCACAACCCCAAAGATCTGCTGCAGAAACTTGTCATGGCCCTACTTTCAAAGGCAGCCTTGGCATATGTCAGAGTGTCTGATAAGGCCCCTGGAGGATGGGAGAGGAGAATGCATTTGGGGAAAGAGGAAATAGCAGCCTGATCAGGGAAAAGAGAAACAGTTTTTGAAAGACAGTCTTAGATATTTTTTAAAATAAATAAGTATGTTTTATAAATGTTAGGTAAACATAATCTCCCAAGTAGATATTTCACAAGGCTCAAACGTCAAGCACATTCTATGCTGGCTAATCTTGGTTGTCAGCTTGACTACAACTGGAATCAACTGAGACACAAGCTGAGTGGGCATGCCTGTGATGGTGTCCTCAGGCAGATTATATGAAGCAGGGATATCCATCCTGAATGTGGGCTGTACCTTCTGGTGGCAGCCCAGAGCTTTCTGGACACAGAAGAAGAAACATTGCTTTTTGCCTGTTGGCCTTTAATCTTGCTGGCAATTCCATCTGTCCTGTGGCTGTGGCATTCCTTCCCCAATGTGAGAACCAACTTCTTTGACATGCCAACATGAATAAAGACCAAGAGCTCTCCAGGAACCTCCAGGCCTTTGGCATCAGATCAGGACTGCAGAGGTATCCAGCCTCAGCATGGACTGAGCAACTGCTGAATTCCCCACCTCTCCAGTGAGACAGCCATTGTCAGTCTCCCTGGACCATACCCTTATAACACACACACACACACACACACACACACACACACACACACACACACACACACAATCTATCAGTTTCAGCTCTGCTCCTTTACATAAACCTGACTAATACATATTCTACGTTAAGGAGTAACAAACTAGAAAGTAAGTCACAGCAGGCTTTATCCTTGAAAATGATCATTTAATACAAAGTATAGGTTATAGTATGAAAAAGCATTTTGTTGTTAAAATTATAGTATAAAATGTCTTCCTGTTAAACTCTTGGAAGTTTTTTAAGCCTGAACTGTGTGTCCTAATTGCTTTAATATAATAAAAATTACATTTGTAAGGAAAAGATTAGGCTGATGTTTATATTGTCTGTTGTTATTGCTGTCATTACAGAAAGGGGAAAAGAAAGAAAAAGGCCTGTGTAGATCTTCCTCAGGTTCAGACCTCAAAAACACTGTTTTATTTTATTTATTATATTGCTAGCATTGACTGTCCTCCAGACCTATGTCTCCATTCTATTCTGCTCTCTCCCTCCCTCTGTCCCTCCATCTCCCTCTCTCCCTCCCCTCTCCTCCCTCTCTGTGCAATTTTATAAAATACAAAGTTCCTGTTAAATATGCCCTCCTTTATATAAAATTCAAATTAGAATTGCATCTCTTTCCAAAGATGTCTTTGGGAATAAAGAGCAGGCTATGCTTGGCAGTCACTTTCCCAGAATCCTCCCTGTGTCTCACGCAGGGTAATCATGGCAGAATGCAACAATGATCTCCACTTTTGTTCCAGCTGAGAAGAGATCATATCAACATGGGGCTGGCACAGAAGAGAAAGGTGTTCTGAATGGCACAAAGCTTTAAGTAGCTCTGGGGAAATGGGCACTCTGCTTCAGAGAGGAAATGCACATATTGTGCCTTGATTCCAGGGATGATTTCTCATTTAGCTTTTGAATAATGAGATTTCAAACCCCACAGGATGTTGGCAACACAGGCTTCTGGCCAAACTTATCATTTCTAATTTAATCTGTGCAATGAGCTGACTGCAATCCTACCTTTTGTCCCTGCACATCTGTCGTGATGTGGTCGGTGTCCCCATCCTCAATCTCCCCCATCTTCACAAGGCTGACTTCTATGGTGCCGACCACTTTGCCACCATCTGAGGTTCTGCAAGTGAAAAATCAATGAAATACTAAGATAAGTATCCTCTCTCTTATAAGACATCCGGAACACATTTACTTCTGAAAAACAGGAACTGTTACTTAATTTAAACAGATCTGGTCCGTGCACCACAAATCACATCGCTAGCACTGTGTCATTTTCGTGAATTCATGAGGTAGGACCATGGACTGCAATGTGAAGAGGAACCTCCCAAAGGGCTCTCAGGAGCACCCCCAGAGGAAAGAACACAATGCCAGAGATCAAAACCCTACACTACATTGTAAACCCTGGGTTATAAATGCAAATCTCTACAACAGCATAAACTGGTGCTCCTCTATCCCAACCACATGAGATAAAACTCATGTCTACTACAGAAGTACTGCTGTGTAAAACCAAAAAGAAATATCTATGTATAGTGGTACAGCTGGGCCACTGGCACCAAAATGTAACTCTGTTCCTATTCTTTAGTATCGTCTTCTCAAGAGACAATGCAGAGATGTGCCAAAGAAAACCTAAGTGAAGATGCTTGAAGCAGAACCACGAGCATCTTAGTAGTAGTAGTAGTGGTAGTAGTAGTAGAGCATCTTAGACAAAAGTGGGAATCTAAAGCAGAAATGACTCATCCAGGAACAAAGCGGCAATGCTAGGCATCCATCTTCTTAATGTTTATTAGTAATTGAAAGGCTCATTTATATTTAGTGATGATGCTGATTGTATTAGTAAGATTTTCATCATCATAATTTTTATCAGTATAAAATACTACGATTGGCAATAATAAAGCACACTAAAGGGCTGGAGAGATGACTCAGAGGTTAAGAGCACCGATTGCTCTTCCAGAGGTCCTGAGTTCAATTCCCAGCACCCACATAGTGGTTCACAACCATCTGAAATGAGATCTGGCTCCCTCTTCTGTGTTCATAATAAATAAATAAATAAATAAATAAATAAATAAATAAATAAATAAATAAATAAATAAATAAATAAATAAATCTTTAAAAAAAATAAAGCACACTAAAGATAAAATTAACAAACCACAAAGTTTGAAGATTCTCTAGTTTTGTTTTGTTTTTCCCTAGGCAGGAAAATCTGAAGAAATGGTTCCATCACACCATGGAAACACCAGCACCATGCTACTAAGTTTCCCTTCAGCCTTGTGAAAACAGGGGTTGTGCCATTCCAGAGGTTTGATGTGTTAGAACTGCCTTCTAAGCCCTGTTGGCTCAGTATCTCAGGTTAGACTAATGCTCTTTGCCAGCATTCTGTTCTGAAATCTGTCTAACTTTATTCTTGATATTGATGTACATAATTTAACAAGCACCTTCTAAATATCCTTGTTATAAGAGGTGTTAGAAAAAAATAAGAAAATTAATGTAGTTCATCAAAATGCTAATTAAAGAATGAGTAAGTGAAAATGATGCTCAATTGTGTTACTATTTCTTCTAATAAAATAAAACGTAGAAATTAAAATGTACAAAAAGAAACTGGAATAGGGAAATCCTGGTGATATTTGTACAACTAAACTCACGTTAAAATAAAAATAGATATTCTTCACATAGAAGAAAAGTTTGATTTATTGTTAAATAGTATGCCAAATTTCTTACTAAGATATTAAATAAACGCTTCTTATAACTTTAATTTCAATAGTAATTAAAATATCATCTCCAGTTTTGAAATCAAAATAGAAAAACATTCATCAGTTGCTTTTGTATGTGTGTGTTGTGATCTGTGATAGTGTAGAAAACCACATTAGTGTCAATTCTGAGATAGTTTTAAGTAATTCATTTTATCATTTGCTGCTTAAATATGTCAAAACAAGGCGTTACGAGTCATAAAATGGCACATCTCTGAATAACTCTTCAACACCTGTAGTTAAAAAGTTTAATCATGACCTTTATTGGTAGTATGAATCACTGTTTCCTAGAGATGTGCAGACTTTCCCCCTGAAATTGCTTACCCATCACAAAAAAATAACTTTTAATTCTCAAAAAGAAGTATTTGAACATTTTTGCCTGAGCACACTAAGCTAGTCTAATTTTAAGTAATGTAGCGCCTATGTATAACATGCTGGATTTCTCTCTCAGCTAACACACGCATTGCATCTGATGACTGAACACCTGGTAAATGAGTGTCTCTCTTCTAGTGCTGTGTAATAAAGGGATTTATCCACACCGTGTACAGATAGGCACCTGAGGACTGGGTTTGCAGTCATGGGATGTTTAGTTTTCCTCATTTGAACTTAGTCCTTCTTTTCCCGACTAGATTTTGAGAGGTGATGAAGGTTAGATGTCCAGCCAGTGTCTTACCAAGGTCTCTACTTCCTCTCCACTTGGACCCGGTGCTAGAAGCTGTACAGCAGCAGGCAAGCGGGCATGAATAGAGTCTCCATGGTCATCACATTTAGTGTAATTCTCTCCAGACGGTTACCGAAGTGGACAGAAGGACTGTGACCAAAGCCTAGGCTGCATCTTGGCATCTTTATTTCAGGAGTATTTGGATGCTCACAGCACCTATAGGAGCTTAGTGCTGCTGTGACATTTAAAATCCTAATGGTGGAGAACAGGTCAATCACTATTGCAATGCAAGATAACCTGCTCAAAATGCTAAGGTAGATTAATAGACAATGCACAGGGTGTGTGTGTGTGTGTGTGTGTGTGTGTGTGTGTGTGTGTGTGTGTGTGTGTGTAAATTCTGATTCACTGATCTTTTGTTCCCTTTTAAAGCATCTGGCTGCTTGCTCAATGACCTACCTGCCTTTTGTGTTTCCTACATTATCTCCTATATCAGTGGCTCTCAACCTTCTTAATGTTGTGACACTTTAATACAATTCCTCATGCTGTGGTAACCCTCAACCATAAAATTATTTTTGTTATTACTTCATAATTGTAATTTGCTGCTGTTATGAATCATAATGTAAATATCTGTATTTCTGATGGGTAGGCGAACCCTGTGAAAGAGTCATTACACCACCCCCCCCAAATGGGTCATGAACCAGAGATTGAGAACCACTGCTCTATAGACTTCCATTTAGATACTGAGTGGAATAAAAGGAAGGCTCTTGCTAAAACTACTGATATTAGAATTCTAGCTTTAATTTCCCCCATAATCACTTTCCATAGGTAGCTGTTTGAAGTTCTCAGAAGTGCACCTCCCCATTTGAGATCTGTGACACACAGAGGTGGATCAGGTTAGATACTAAGGAACTGAATCCATGACCGCCCAAGCCTGCTTCAGCCCTTTACTGAACTAAACTGTAATGTACATTTGAGGTTCTTGGTTGTGTTACAATATTTTTCCACTCAGAGTACAGCCATCAACACACTTCTTAGATGGCAAAGTCACAGTTCATGAACCTAGAGGTCGTTACAAGACAACTTCTGAAAGATTTAGAAATAGATGTTTTAGTTTGTTTTTCAGATTCAGGACTAAAGACAAAATTTCCTTTATTTCAACATGGTAGTCTTAATGCCATTTCATAATGCCTTCCAAAACCAGAAATACTGGCCAGTGTACCAGCATCCATCATCCTCAGATGATGTTTAACTATGCTTCAGCTCATCTCTCTTCACAGGGAGAATGTTTTAGCAACAATAGCTTAATCATTATTCAGCATGAAAGCCCTAGCAGATTCTAATTTTTGAAAATGGATCATTATCTCTACAAAAATATATTGAAGAGAGTTTTGGACTAGGAACCAAGAAACCCCAGTTCTACACCCAGCTCAGTTATGGATTAGCTCCTTGAGTTAAGGCATACTACTTCTCTGGGTTCAGTTTAATTTACTGGAAAACAGAGTTCAAACTGGTTCTGGAAAAAAACCATTCTAGCTCCATGTTCTAGTCATTTCTGTGACCCCCTTATACACATCAGCAGCAAACATGTTGATGTACATGTGAGAACAATGTCAGGCATCATGCGGCCTCCCTGCTTTTACCTTATCTACCTACCCTTCTCCATTTACCCCCAAACAAACCAAATGTCTGCCAAACTTGGGGAGTAACTGAACAACAACTTCAGTTGAAGCAAATACAAAGGCAATCCCGGTACACCCTAGTGATCATGTGGCAATGCAGTGAGGTTAAAGTGTTACCACCCCTCTGCACATGAAGAGATAAGACTATGTGCTCTTATGTGGTGCACTGACGGCTCATTACTACCAGGAAGAGCACCAGAGAATATGCCCCCTGCAGTATTTCCATCAGACCATCAAGTTCCCTTCCCATCATCAAAGGGACCTAAATATTTCATTGTGACCAAGTTGTGGAAGGAAAGAATGGGGGATTTCAGCCACACAAATCTATACACCCTTCCTACTTAGGATTTCAGAGATATGAATGCAATAGTGATGGGGGCCCTTGGAAGTCTGACTTTAAAATATACCCCCTCATGCTTCCTAATGAAATATTCAACCTCACAGGCAGAAACATGCATATATTTTTAGAAGATAGAAGGAAATGCAAAAGATGGAGTGTGTGTCTTTTAGTGACACACATTCTCTAAGTGTTTTCCTACCTATTTTGCCATCCTTTAACAGATCAAAAAGAAAAAGAAAAGAAAAACACTCCGGAAGATGTTAAACATCAAAATGTAAACAAGGCCTCTCTTCTGGAAATGCCACTGCAATGCAAACCAACAAATGTCTCTGTAAACATCCAGGGGAAAGCCATCATTAGCCCTGTCAGGCTTTGTGAATATCAAGCAGTTCTGGTGTCATACACAGGGATTTGCAGCCGTGAGACATGCTTTGCATCTAAGCCATCTAGACATGCAGCTCGGAAATGGGAAATGAAAATCTCATCCGGACAAGAAAACAAACAAAGGCCATATGTAGCAGACACAGTGAGTCTTTCTGGTGCATATAATTATACTGTTAGATTAACCCAGGGTGCATGGAAGTAAGAAGACCATGTAGGAATATATAGCTGAGGACATCCGAATTCTGTAGGACATTCATGAATAATCAAAGCCGAAAAACTCTTCCAAGCAAGCTGTTAAACATTAGGTTCCAACAGGTCTCAGTCTTACAGCCCACACCCCCCACTGTGTCACCCTTGGGGCATTTATCTTTCTCTTTAGAAACTCATCCCCAGAAACTCTACAGGATTCAGCCCCTCTTCTGTGAAACCCTAACACAATTCAATACATCCAGCTGGGCCCCCAGCATCCCCATCTAGAACTCCAAATTCCCTTTCTCCTGACCTCACTATTTTATAGTCTATCAATTTATACCCAGACCTCCTGTCTTCAAATCCCAACTCGTTCACATAAACAGTATTGGTTTTGGAAACCCAAGCCCCAAGTATCCGGTTTCTACCTTTCCCTAGTCCTCCAGTCACTGAGCCCCAGTGTTTCCTCCCTGCCCCCCCCCCCCGCCACACACACACACACACACACACACACACACACACACACACCAAGCAGCTTCGTCATTTCTCTTGCATTCTACCCAAAGAACCTGCTTCTTCCCTGACGTCTTCCTCTCACATCCCAGCCACACCAGGCTCTCTGCCCTCACTCTTCCTTTTATTATTTTATTTTGTTTCTCATAGTAAGTCTTTAGCCATTGTTCAATCTAAATTACAGAGGCTAAACAGTATGATCTATCTTTCCAGACCTTATAGCAGGAACTGCTAAATTTTATGGAAAACTTTGTATTTTGATTTATAATGACTTACCTCATTACTAAGCAATTGTTTAATAATTAAAAAAAAACTATTTATTTATGTGTTTATGTGTGCCTAAGTGTATATATACATGTATATATAAGTGTGTGTGTGTGTGTGCATGTGTGCATGCGTGTGCATTATATGTATGCAGTGCTTTCAAAGGCTGGAGGAGCGTACAGGATCCCCTGGAACTATATTTATAAGCAGCTTTTAGACAATTGATATGGGTGCTGGGAACCCCAACCTCTACAAAAGCAATGTGTGCTCTTACCAGCTGAGCATCTCTCAGGCCCTTCTCTGTTTTTGAGAGAAGGTCTCATGGATCCTAGGCTTACCCTGGACTCACTACGTAATCAAGGATGACTGTGACCTTCTGCTCCTCTTGCCTCCTCCTCTCAAAGCCTGCAACGCAGGGTTATATATTATTATAGAATTATTAGTATAAAGCTTGGGTTACCAAAAAAATGCACAGGATGGAACTATTGGCCATCAATGTTTCAGACTCACTGGTTTGGAATTCCTCCTTATTGCTCAAAAAAAAAAAGTGCCAATCAGACATGAGGAATTCCAATCAAATAAATCAACAAAAGCAAATATTACTCTACTAAATTAAAATAAATGAATTTTAGTTGAGAAGCTGTTGGTTTGATGGTAAGTGTGACACATAAATGATTTCCTTGAATTGAGGCATATGGATCATCAAGATGAGGAAACAGGTTGACTTATTATAAACACCTTTGTCAGAATTTGAAGCAACTAAGCCTACACTGAAGTTCACAGGAGACTCTAGGCTGCCAGTTGAATTTCAGTTGTAGACAACGTGGAAGGCTACTGTGCCATCACACACTGAGTGAGCCACCCAGTCAGTGCAGAAAGCACAATCCCTGCAGTATTTGAGGTCTTGAAAGCAAATAGCAGCGGGCATATGAGACGAGAAAGTCAGAATCTCAAATATCAGCGAACCAGCAGCTATGAGCATCCATTTCCCTTCTGATCTTCCTTGACCTAGACTAAACACAGTCCCGGTCTTAGAGATTATCCTTAGTGTAAACAGGGTCCAGACCTCTGCTGTCAGCTCAGGATACAGAAGTTAGGACTCCTGATACTCCAAGATGAAGGAGTCTCTTTCTTCAGTCTCTTGTGCTCTAGATCCCTGTAACCTCATGGTGACAGTGGTGGGGGGCAGTGATCAAAGTGGATGGAACCAGGGCTCGTAGTCTGCTTTATCATTCACACCTTCCTATACACTACGAGAGGAGAGCTTCTCCAGGTGGGGCAACGATCCCGATTGTGTGGGATGGTGCCCTTTACATCTCCATCATTTCTGTTCTCCTCTCATGTGGGAGTACACAGAAAAAAGGGCAAATAATAATGATGGAGAACCAACAAGGGAAAGCTGCAGGACACAAAGCAGAGCCAGAGTGGTCATGGAGAAGACGGAGGAAAGGAAAAGGAGCTCCAATGTTGTTAGTGGGCTCCCAGGAACAGGCTGTGGATCTGATGTAGACTCTGAGAAGTGATGTATTAAGACAGATCATCAGGAAGGCTTGTGTACTTGAATGACAGATATCAGGATGGATCCAAAGGACACATGGCTTGGAAAATAGAAATGAGAATAGAAGGTTTCTCCAGACAAGAAGTTAACACACAAACATTCAGCCATAAACAACTGGAAAACACAGTTTTAAATACCTTTATAGGAGGTTCAAAGGAAATAAGAAGTTGAAACATAACTGTATCAAAAATTGTAAAAGGTAAAATCCTATTAATGCCAATGATATACATAAAGAAAGTCTAGATAAGTGGACACACATTGATAAAGGATTGGAAGATATAGAATTATTAAAGTTGTCACCTCTCCCCAACCTGGTCCACAGATTCTGTATGATATGACCAAAAGTCCAAGGACAAGTGTTTGGTGACTTCCTTGAACTGATTTTATGGAGTTCAAGAAAAAGGAAAGAGAATTGACAAAACAACTTTGAGAGAGAAAAAGTGAAATATTTGCTGGAACTGATGCAAGATGTAGTAGAAACCTATATAAACTATACAGCTATAAAGAGAGCCCAGATGCATTAGTAAAAGCTAAATAAAAGAAAAGAAAGGCAATATGCCTAATTGGTTTCTGAAAAAGTTATGAGCAAGTCAGTAGAGAAAAGTCTTTTCAGTAAATGGTGCTGAGACAATAAGATCTTTATTTGAAATAAATAAAAAAAAACCACTCGGCTTGAACTTCACAACTTTAGTAAAAGATAAAGTAGTCCATGAACCTGAACTTATAAAAATGATGCAGGGTAAATTGTGTACCAGACTTTAGCAAAGAACGTGTGACTCCAAATTCATGTCCTCTGAAGGGAGAAAAGTGTCAGGATATGGGAGCTAATTATGGTAAAGCCAGCATTTGGGAAATGAAGGTAAGAGGATGGGTAATTCCGTGTTAGCCTGGGCTAAAGGATATGACTATCTTAAAACATCAAGCGGTGGGCAGAGACCGCAGGAAAGAGGGATCAGGAGACAGGGGAGAAGGAAAAAAAGAAGAGGAAAGAGCCAGACTGGAACATCGTCAGAACGGACAACTTCAGTGCTGGGAAAGATTGTTACAAGAATAAAAGGTCAGGGTGGTGGTGCTCACACACCTTTAATCCCAACACTCAGGAGGCAGAAGCAGGCAGATCTCTGTGAGTTCCAGGACAGCCAGAGCCGTTACACAGAGAAACCCTGTCTTGGAAAACCAAAGTAATAATAATAATAATAATAATAATAATAATAATAATAATAATAGTAATAATAATAATAGTAATAGTAATACTAATAGGACAAGTATTTAAGTAGGAAAAAAATTCCGATGTGGCATGTGTGAAAAAGAATTTGAACCTAAAATACACAGAACGCTCTCAGAGCTCTGCAACAATGAAACAAGAAAACACCCAAATAATGAATATGTAAAATACGTGAACACTTACATTTGAAAAGGAGGGTGTACACATGGCACAATCACGTGACGAGATGATCTACAGCGTGAGAAAATGAAAACCGCTATGATATGCTGCTTCGATGGCTTAGGCAGCCAGCATGGCTACACAGTGACGGACACTCATGTAATGCTGACAGGGAAATAGTTCAGCAGCTTCTCAGAAAGCCAAACACTTACCAGGGAAGCTAGAAGCAAAAATCCTAGACATCTATCCTAAGAAGTGAAAACTTGGAATCACTTGTAAAAGTATACAAAAAAAAAAAATTAACAGTTTTATTCATAATCACCAGATAATGAAAGCACCCCAAATGTTACATAATGTGAATTATTCAACAAACGGTAGTATACCCATGGTATGAAATATTATTTATCAAGAAAAAGAAACCTGACCCACACAAAAAAAATTGTATAAATTTTAGATATTAGACTTAGTGAACGGAGTTGATTTCTATGGTTTTAGACATTATTAGATTCCCAATTGTTCAATTTCTATCTTAAAAATTAAAAATCTACTAGAAAGGACAATAGACCCTTTGGGGACAGAGGTGGCTTTGGGGGGGTGATCAGAGCTCAGCAGCAGCAGGAGGGCTTTCCTCGTGGTGGTGGCCCGACCTATACTCTGCTTCTGGTCCTGTTATGCACACTTCATCATGTGTTATAATTCACAGAAATATACAAACACTTTTACACTATTAGGTTGTAAAGCTGAATAAATGAGAAGGAAGACAGCAATCTTCTCTGAAAATAAATTAATAAAAAGCAAAACAACAATTTAGTCTGGGAAAATAAAAAAAAAATCCCCTCATCTTAAAGGGGTTTCTTTTCCATTTCAACCAAATGTAATTTTTAATATTTCCTTGGGATGGCAGACTCAAAGTATGCATTTTATCTTATGCACTAAGCTTTTAAAGTAACTAAAGACATTAGAAATCTCATACATGAACTGAAAAAATAATACCACAATTCATCAAATTGGATAGGAAATTGCTCATTCAAGGACACACAATGAATTTCCCATACCAGTGACCCAAGATCAGGGTCTAAGTCCTTCGGTCATCTACTGCAAAGGCGTTCATTGAGACAGATATAAGAAAACTATTGCTAGGCCTTTATTTTGTTTATGATGTTGACTTGTCAGCATTGATCACTTGAGTAAGAGTAGGGGGAAGGGTGGGTGGAGAGGAGGGTTCACATGAGGAAGAGCCAATTGAAAGAAGAAGGAAGTGGTGTCAAGACCAGGACTGTGCAGGGTTAATACACAAACAGCCACTAAACTTGAGTAAATGTGGACTTTTTTGAAAGGAAAAAATGGGACTGGTGAAATGACTCCCTGAGTAAAGGTGCTTGGTCAGTATGCCTGATAACTGAGTCTGATTCTGGAAGCCCCCACAGAGGAAGGATAGGCCCTATTTTTGAGTGTTTTCCTGAGGTCCACAAAAGTGTTGTGACATGCACATGTCCACACAGGTACACACAAACAACAAGAAAAATATAAAAATAAAAAGATTTAAACGAGAAGAATGTATATATATTTAAGGTTGGGGCAGAGCTTTTGTTCTTTCTACAGAACTTTTTATGTGAATGGCTTTCAAATGTTACAATGGTAATCAAAAGGCACTTGGATACTAAAAAACATACATGACAATCGTGGAAAATTGGCACACTCAGTTATTAAATGCTGATGATAAGAATGTATTTAATATTAAAATTTTGAGGTACATATTTTTAATCAGACTTTTTTGTGCTTTTGAGTTTTGTGTCAGCTTCTAATAGCAGGAGGCAGTACAAGAGATTTCTCAAGAATGCCAGAACCCAAAGGTCAGAATTATGGTGTGCGAAATGATTTTAAAGTATAATGTATTTCAAACCTGTACAGTCAGAAATTCAATGAGTTTTAAATTATAGGAGACATGTACTTTGAGACTGAACAGCTCTCATGACCTACATTCTTATGCTTAATTGCTTCTGGATTTGTTTTAAATTCTTCTAAGACTCACTAACAAAATCTTTCAGTTTTTCCAAATGGCATTTTCTTTTCTCCTTTAATTTAGCATCATCTTCCACCAATGGTAATTTGAAATTCATAAAAATTCTATAGAAATATATAAATAATGTAAAATTAATAGAAAACAGTCATTACTTAAAAACACTTGTTATTTGTATTATTAATCATTATTCAAGTCACAGGAATGGAACAGAGCAAAGGACAACAATGCTTATCTTTATGGAAATTACATTCTAGAAACAAACAAGCTATATATCAGATGGTCAGACCCCTGGAGGAAATGCAGTTAGTGGAGGATAGTGAAGTGCTGTGTTGAGGTTGTTACTTTGCAATCAGGGGTGGACAAAGGTCTCTAAAATGACATTTGAACAAGCACCAAAGGAAGAAAGGCTGAACTGTACATCTCCCTGAAGGAAGAGCATTCCAGGGAGCAGAACATTCAAAGGTCTTGAAATGAAATGGTGCTGCCATGTTCTAAAAACAGCAAAGCAGAGATCCCAGGTCACTGGAAAAAAAGGACTAAGAGATCCATCCTAGTTTCATGTCTATTTCTGTGATCAAATATCTTGACCAAAAGTAACAGTGGGGAGAAATGGCCAATTTGACTAGCAGCTCCAGGTTATCATGGGGAAGTCACAAGCTCAGGGCCTTTGGACAGCCATACCACATCCACAGTCAAGAACAGAGAGAAGCTCTATGGTTGTGGCACACACCTTTAATCCAGGAGGCAGAGGCAGGTTAATCTACAGGTTCGAGGCCAGCCTGGTCTACAGAGCAAGTTCCAGGACAGCCAGAGATACACAGAGAAAGAAACCCTGACTGGAGTGGGACAGAGAGAAATACACCAAGGCCTGCACTCTCACTCTCTCTCTCCTCTTCTCATTCTTGCAAAGTTAGGATGTAGCCTAGGTAATGTTGCTATCCACAGTGAGCTGGGTCTTTCTATATCAAGTCATGCCACAGACATGTCAAGAGCCCAATCTGATCTATTCCTCATTAAGACTTTCCAGGTGGTTCTAGGTTGCAAGTCACAGTCAAGATACAGGCTGGGTATAACAATCTCTTTCACTTATGGAGGCTCTAGGGAAGAACATGCTTCCTATGAGAGCTGGGAGAATGTATTCCCTTGAGGCTATGTTTGATTGAGGTGTCCATTTTCTGTCACGTTATCAGTTGGAGTGATGCTTAGTTCTCTATTCCATAAGAGTCTCTCCAAAGAAACTCCAACACAGTAGTTTGGTTTTTTCAGAGCTAACAATAGGCTTGCCATGCCCGGTTAGCTAAGACAGTATCTTACATGGTACCCTGGCCACTGATATATAAAGTATATGATTGGCTACACCACTAGCAGAGGATGAGAGCCGAACTGATGGACAAGACGGTTCCCCTGTCATTTTCCCAAGTCATACCCACACAGAAGAGGAAGGTGTTGTGCAAAGCATTTCTCTAGTGGTGGGGATCTTTGGGACTATCCTAGCATCCTGTCTCTCATTAACAAAGGTTTATGAAAGAGTTTAGACTAGAATTTTACAGGCCACAGTAGGAACTTTCATTTTCCTTCTACCAGAATAATCAACAGAGCATTTTGAACTGAGGTAAGCTTTGAAGCGAGAACTTGAGTTACGAGTGGAGACGTGATGGGTAACTGGGAAAGTAAAGCCCCAGGAAGACAACTGGGAGAGACAACGCTAGAGTCGAGGTGGATCGGAGTCTAGTTTAATTTGAAAATATGATTTGTAAGATATCTGAGTGGTAGGATGGAGAGAAAGAAAGAAAAATGGATTATAATAGTGAAGAGGATAAAATTAGAATGTCTTGAGTTGGGGAAGCTATGACAATTAATATGATTTGGGGAGAAAGGCAGGCAATATGCAGGAAGGGGGAATTCAATTTTGAATAGTTTAAATTTGAGACACCTATTTGGACTTCACTTATCAGGAGGTGGTTGGATAGTTGGCTTTTGAAAGGAAGTGTAAATCTGGAAGATAAGTCCATCATTACAGTGTGAACAACTGTTAAATTTTGCTTTCCATTGAAACAGAAACCAGGTAAGTCAGGAGAGAAAGAGAAGAGGAAAGATACATAAGGGATTTTATTGACATCAATATCAGAATATAGATCTAAGGGCTGGAAGAATAGCTCAGTATCTGGATGCATACACACACACACACACACACACACACACACAATTATTTATATAATTTTTCTCAGCACAAACACAAAATTGAGGCTATTGAAAGCTTTGGAGCTATTGAGAAAAGAATGACTGATGAGAGAAAATAGGAGAATTCCTATACTAAATTGCAGTGTAAGAGATATCAATACTTAGAAATCAGACCAATGAGGAACAACCAGGAGGAACAGAGAAGAAAAAGTCATTGGTGGTAGGAAGTGGGTAAAAGCCTGGTGTTCCAGATATCAAGTGAAGAATATCTTTTACAGAATAGGCAACTGATCCACTATGTCGATATATTTTATGAGAGGTAGTGGGAATTATTCATGGGCTTTAGCAGTGAGGCTACCGAGGATCATACGAAGTGCTGCTCAGGTAAAGCACCAGGGATGAAAGCCCGGGAAGGTGTTTTCAGAAATGCTCTAAGCAGGTGAAGTGGTTCTGCTGTAAAGGATGCAGGAGCCGGAGCGTGAGTCAGAGAGGCATGTGGAAGGGGGAATGGAGTGTTTCCGTGCTGATAGACAACTGGCAGTTATCAGTTTATGATGTATGAGTCAAAGTGGATAATCCCTGGAGCCAGCTCTCAGATGACTATCTAAAGCACGATTTTTAGAGAGAAAGAGAGAAAGTTAATTTACAGGAGGGCAAGAAGAAAATACTAGTGATTGGAAAATACACTGTGGGAAACTGTCAAATTATTCCAGTGAAGCAGAAACCAGACAAATTAGCTGAGAAAGAGGAAGGGGTGAGAAAGTTTCCAGATTTGAGGAATGATGTAGCATAAAGCTATGGCCCAGACAGTGAGACCATGAATGAATCACGGGTTAAATGGTGGTACTACACTGTTATTGAAGATACCCAAGAAATTAGGGTGCATGCTCCCAAATGCAGCCTGTGAACATGGAAGACAGATGCCTCTACACAGTTGAAGAAATGTAATTGTGAGGTAGGTGAGCTAGATAGTAGTTTAGTTAGATTTATTTGTATCAAAAATAGTAGCTTATAGTTTTAATTCAATGGTTTATTACACTACATTTTGCTCAATAGGAAAGGGGAGACTCAGGAGTTGAGGGCATATGATTTCTAGGAGATGGACCATGAGACCTTAGTTAGGCAAAAGGACCTCTCCTGTGAAAGACAAGGATGTGAAGTGGCAGTAGTGACTCGGGGATCACAGACATACTACTTGGAGTGTTCTAGAAAGATCCAAAGCCGTATGCTTAAAGTGGAGACTCTGGAGGGATGGGATTAATACCATCTGTCAGGTAGCTAAAAAGTAACCTTAAGATAAGATGAACTACTAAAGTAGGGTAGAAAAGCCCTAAGAGTTCAATGATTTCTAAAGGTCACTGACATGGCTACCGAATCCAATTGTCTGAGAGAAGTCATGCTCAACTGATACTGTGTGGTCAATAGTTAAAAGGCCCACAGATGGAGGTGACAGATAAAGTGCACCATAGAAAGGGGAGAGACTCCGATGGTAGGAGGCATCAAATTCAGAAGATTCAGATACTATACAAAGAATGAGGGTTAAAAACAAAGGTGGTTGGGGAGAGCTGGCCAGGCTGTGAGAGTGGACCTCAGATTCCAGAACTCAGTCAGTGAGCAGAAGCCAGCAGGGGGAGAGCCAGAGCACCAGAGAAAGAAGGCTATGACACAAGACAGAGGATGACAAAGGGCACCCTGGAATGCCACATGATGACTAAACACTGCAGTGAAACACAGACTGAGTTTAGTCAAAGCATGCCAGGGTAGGCAGTCTTAGTCATGAGGCTAGAATAAAGGCCTTCAAGGACCTGTCTTCTGGTTCTAGCTTGTTCCGCCTTATTGTCTGAACTCGGCATTGCTCAACCATTTGGTAAATATTCTGGAAGTCAAATGATTTCACAGATGAAATGGATTAAATAGAGTCATAAAGATTTGGACAGAATTCTGTTATTTTTGTTGAGGAAGTAGGGCGAGTATATTGTTTTTATCTGCACCAAATAGGGACATCAGCAAAGACAAATCAACAGCAAAATGAAATCAACTGTCTCCTACCAGTTATCTATAGAGTAGCCACGAAGGATGTGTGTCCTCTCTCCTCTACTTCTTCCCTCAAGATGTCATTTCAGATTTCTGACAATAGCAAGATGCCTCTCTTAGTAATTCTAAGCACACTTCTAAGGATTCATGTGAGGAAATAAATTTGGCTTTAATTTAGACTGAAGTGCAAACAGGACGGGGCGATAGATGGCCAGAAGCCATAGAATTAAAATTTATAATTCCAAAAACGTCATTATATTCTTCTGTACATTTTAGGTAACTAGAAGAAATGTGTTCCGAGTAAAAGGATTCACTTGTTTACCTAACACCGGATTTAGCATTTCTTATCTGTGAATATTCGAGAAGCTCTTAAGTCCTTTGCCCATCAGTGGGGACTACAGTGAGTGAATCCTGTGGTCCATGCTCACCTTCAGCCTCTCCTGGTTCATCTTGTGGAAACTGAGTAATCAGAGGTACTGATGATTGCCTAAGATGATTACCTAGGGTCAGAAGATTGGCTTGTATTTATTTTAAATGTATTACTGAAAGCCAGAAGAGAAGAGTAGCATTATTCTGATTTTTGCAGTGTCCGTGGGAAACAGCAGTGGTTTGGCTCAGTTCTCAGCAGCCTGCTCTTCAGCTCTGAGGAAATTTTTCCTTCTGCTATACTAATTGATCTTTCCTCAGAGCAGGCCACGTTTGGGAGGAATTCATCGCTCCTCTTTATTTCCTTCCCTGGGTTTCTTCTCATGGGCTGCATTGTCTACACAGCAGCAGGAGCTCCCACTCCTGTTTCCTCTGTGCTGGGTTGTGCTGTTCTTTATGTGTAGAGAATGTTTCTTATAAGCATCTTTATCTTCTTCCAGGAGAGTACACGCATTATCTGCAATGTTCTGGTCCATGGTGTGCTTCCAAATTACTGCTACAGTGAATTTTGCTTCCCAAATGTGACTGTGGGATCGTTCATTATCAAGAATGATAGACTAACTTCCTTCTATAACTCCCTTCAGAGCCTGTTAAATACTTTATTTCCAGAATATTCCCAACAAGAAGTGTAAGTGCAAAACATTTTCATGTCTTGTGAGGGGAGTTCAGAGGCGTGAGCTGCACAGAATGCCAGGCTCGGTCCCTGTAATGATCAATCCTCACTGTCAGCTTGTCTGGATTTAGAAAGTCAATGGAAATGCACCTTTGGGAGTGTCTATGAAAATGTTTCCAAAAGATTTCAGTCAGTGGAAAAGACCACTCTGCTGGTGAAGGACATCACACCATGGTCTGGTGTCAGGAACTGAGTAAAGTGAAGAAAGCAAGCTGCATCCCAGCATGCACCTGTCTCTTCTCCCTGACTATGGACACAATGTGAACAGCTGTGTTGTATTCTTTGGTCATGTCTTCCCTAGGATGATGGGCTGCTCTCAACAGTAAAGCAAAATAACCCCTTCCTTAAGCTGCTTCTGTTAGGCATTGTATCACAGCACCAAAACAAAAAGCAAGAAAGACCTAGTCCACCCTTTCATGCAGCCATGAGCAAACTGTCCTGTCGGTTGCACAAACCATCATCTTGGATAAGGATTCAGCGCATTTTTATCCTGGATGACTATGTGTCTTCAAATGCTGGCACATGTTTAACTCTTGCCTTCTTTTAAGCACACTGATGTCTTTAAGTAGACTGTATTCTTCACAACTTCAATAAACTTCCTTCTATGGAACTGAGTATCACATCTGTTGCTTTCAGAAGTGGAGTAATGGTATGTTTGGGTTTTTACTAGTAATGAGGAAACACATATGATGCAGCCAGGGTACTGCCTGAAAGTGTTTAAAGAACTGTAGCAAAATCTAATAACCTTCATTTTAATCCAGAGAAGTAGCAACTCACAACCCCACCACCAACCTGGGAGTTCCAAACTCATCGGTTCCCTCTCTCATAGTTCTGGAGACCGGATGTCAGGCTCAGGGCTCTCATTTCAGCTTGCAGGTGGCTGCCTTCAGCTGTGTCCTCACATAGGGCAGAGGGAATAAGTTCTTAGCACATTGAATTCGAGTGCAAATCCCAGGAAGACCCCTCCCCATGAATCCACAAAGCTCTAACCATCTGCCTAAATCGCCATCTTCAAGTTTAGCATGAGAATCGGAAAGGATGAGCCTCTAGCAATCTTCAAACACTCCCATTTCTAAAATTACCAAAAAAATCTTAATTTTGGTCACTAAACATAGTTTTTATATAATGAAAATCTTTGAGTCATAATTTGAGAAATCTGGGAAGTTTTATACTGTGGCTTTGAGTACTTGATCTGGTCCACCTTCTTTCAAATAACCCTCTTCTTGCATTCTGCAAGATCCCGTTGTGTACAAGTTGTCTTCTCTCGACAGAATTGTCCCAGGGGGCTGACTCAGTTGAAAACATTCTGTAGTTATTTGGCTGAGTTGTTTGTCCACAAGAACTATTGTTATTAAAGGATGTAGCCACTGCTTTCTCCCCAGAAGAGAGGGAATGCCTGGACTCACTGGGTGGAATTTTATAGTGAAATGAACTCAGATGATGCCACACACATTGTTTCCCTAGGATGTGGTGTTTCTAAGCGATATCTGGTCATACCTGGAGCAAAGAAAAGAGCGTGGGAATGAGAGAGTAAATGTGACGGTAGCTGTGTACCTGCACCTAGCTGCAATGTGACCATCTACCGAACAGTCCCACTGCCCTAACTGGAACCACTTCTGCCACCACACCCTCCCTGCCATGGTGGACTGTAGCCTCAGACTGACGTTTCTGCCTGTCAGTGAAGATCTTCTCAACAGAAGTCAAGAATGACGGCAGAGTCCCAGGAAGACACAAGGACTGGGATTCTAGAGACAAGTTACTATTTTCTTTCTATATGTATCAAACTCTACCACAATGAGTAGACATAGGAAACACACCACCTAAGGGTAACTATTAAACACACTAGTGTTCGTTGTCCTAGTCAGGAGACACTGATCAATATCGTGTCCCTAAGAACTTAGAGAGCAGGCATTCAGAAACTCCTTGTAGGATACAAAGGAACTTACATAGTCAATCCTGTGATGTTCAATGTTTGCCTGAGCCTTCTGCCTCTGAGGCCCAGTCAGAAGATGCTCACATTCAGGTTCCCTGAAAATACTCACAAAGATGTAGATTCAGAGAACAATGCTAGGAGGAGCCTTGAGACACTATGCTTCTTGGACAGTCATTACTCCGGCTCATAATTTTCAAGGGTCACTATATTGTTAGAGGATATATATATATATATATATATATATACATATATATATATATATGTATATATATATATATATATCCTCTCTATATATCACTTTTTCCTATATGGACTGATAGTCTCACCATGTATAAACAACATGTAAGTAGTGGTGTAAGCTCTGTATTTGATTATACTATAAAGCATAATAAATGTCTACTTGAGTACAAAAATCTCTGTGAAAATTTTAAGTGCATCAACTCTGGAAGAACGATAGCTGGAGGGAAGGCCTAGGACAGTTGGAGGACAACAAGAAGGCAGTGCTGGCTCAGAGGGTTTGGCTTCGCTTCACTCTTGGCTGTAAATTATACTTGTTAGTGCATTAAAATAACATTTTCTCTCTCTTTGTTTTCCATTTTACTTGCATCTGAAATGAAATAGCATGAGCACTCCACACATCGTTATTTTCTGGTACTTCTGCAGAAGGCAGGTGGCCCTAGCAATGCTAGGATTTTAACTCTTCAAATATGACTTGGGTTCGTTGTCAGTCTCAAAGGTTAACTTTTCTCCAGTAGGAAATTACTATTTTTTTTAAAAAATTTTCATTGTGTGTTTTATATAAGGCATAGGGTTCGTTTATCTCTATAATAGTCTCTCCTGCTATTTTTTAATGAATCAATGTGTTACAGACTATTTGTTGTTGTTGTTGTTGTTGGTTGGTTGGTTGGGTTTCTTTTTGTTGTTGTTGTTGTTCTGAGACATGGTTTCTCTGATCAGCCCTGGCTGTCCTGGAACTCACTCTATAGACCAGGCTGGCCTCAAACTCAGAGATCCACTTGCCTTTGCCTCCCGATTGCTGGGATTAAAGGTGTACACCATCATCACCAAGTTAATTACAGATCTTTTTTGAAAGCACTGAACAATGCTTTCTAGAATATCCTTTAATCACTGAATGTTAAGGCTTTGGTGATGATTTTTCTCCACTTAATCAGAAACATATGTCCTTGACTATAATTTTAAAGACCTTCCTGGTCTACAGGGAGTGTTATGATTATTTTCATATTAGTTCATTATTGCAGACTTCAGTCATTTAAGTGGATGAGATTCAGAACTGAGCTCAGGACTGTCTTCTTAACCCCACTTCCTGTCAGTCTCCAACAGCAGCTCCACAACCAAACCAAACCAACAAAACAAAAACAACAAAACCTTGCATTCATTTTGTTCTGTCTTTTCCTCTCACATCTCACATCCACCCTATTGCCAAATCAAATCCATCCTATCGCCAAACCAAGTTTGTCCTTTTATGGACAATGAATCCAGAATGGGATTCTGTCTCACCAACCCTGAACTACCTGCTTATTGCCAACTCCCAACACTGCTCACATGACCTGATATGGTGGCTTCCCAGTTCTCATTTTCCCTGCTCCCACTCTTGCCCTCCTGAAGTCTGTCTAATCACATCTTGGAGGTGAATCTTGCATTTGTCAGTTCTGACCCCTATTATAGCTCAGCTTTACTCTGAGTACAAGATGATACTACGGGTACCATGGCCTTCACCCATCCACCAACTGGATGTTAGTACTTCCTTAGTCTCTTCCTTGGTTCTGTGGCTTGCTCAACTCACTCAAACATTTGCTCCATAGGACTCTGCTACTCCTGGTACACAACAGATAACCTCCTTCCGGAGCTTCACCTGACCTCTGGTTTTCTGGGAAGAGCACCATCACCATCACCGGTGCCAGACTTAGATCTGTGAAGTGGTTTTTTTCACTGCTGACCTTGCTCAGATAGTCTTCCCAACAAAATCTGCACTGCAGTCTCAGGACTCAAGTGACAATATGTGAGGACAGTATAGGACAAAAGCAAGAAGGCATTAGTCAGCCTGGGTCGTTTAAATCCCATTTGACGAAAACAAAACAAAACAAAAAACCAAAACAACTGTGTCTTGGTGTCATGGATACTTGATGTCTGTGACAGCAGTAGTGAATAGCGGCCAGTGTTCATTACAGACTATGGAACAGGCACTGCCTCAACTGCATTGCATGTGTTACTAAAAAATTACAAAACACATGCTGTGCTTGGCTCCGTTTCCAGGTGATATTTGTGAGACTTCTGGAGAACCCGAACTAGTGCCTCTGTTTCCCTCTTCCTAAAACTTATGTAAAGTCACCAACTGGCAGCCCTACAGTTTGCCACAGACCCTCACGACTCATAAGGATGTGGTGACAGAGTACAGAGGACTCAAAAATTAAAGGGAAAACTCTCTCAGAGTGGCTGTTCATGCATTAGTATAAAACATTGCTTCATTCTCTGGTTCCGGGCTCTCTAACAGTTGCATGAGTGACCCAGATCCTGTTTAAAACCAATTACACTTAATGTAGCTTGAAGAATTCTCAGCTTCCTTTCCAACTCACCTCCCTGCAGGAGGGCACAGGACAGAAAGGGTGCAAGGCTCCCTTTGAAGACAGATCCACAAGGTGTAAAAATGGAAAAACTCTACAGGGACGGCACGTATCCCCATTTTTAGTCACCCTTATGAGGAAATTCAAATAAAACTCTTTTGTATCATTTTATTTTCATGACTGGGCATCTTCAAATTCAAAGAATTCAAAGACATGACAAGGATAATCTTTTAGGAAATACTATAATTCCATAATAAATATTACAAAAGAAGATATATGCATTTCTAACATTTTCCTCTTCCCACAGCCTTCATGCAGCTTACAATTTCTCTTGGTCTATTCTTCAAGTGATCACTTGAGTAGAATTTGCTTCATGATGTAGTGAAGGTGTTGGGGACTGAGAGATGACATGAAGAAGAGGAGGCAGAAAATCCTTGTGATCAAGTGATAGCATCATTTACTTTCAACCTGGCACTGGAGTTTATAATTTACCTCTTCTTATTGGTGTTATTCTCACCACTCGACAGGTTGGGAAATTTAAGCAAAGTAATTAGTTCCTGATGACAGTGACTTCTTTCATTATCGTCTCAGCTGATCCTTTCATGTTCTTAAAGGCCGATGCACTTATGCCCTGCAGAAATCCATCTGTGCTGGAACTAGTGGCAAATCTCAACAGCCAAGATATTTAGTGTCAGTGGGCAATTTGCCCAATAAGCAAACACAAGGCCCCTTGGAGACCATCTCTCCTATTTACCGTGTAAGCCACTGAGAAATCTTCAATTTGAGTTTAGATAAGAAAACAGTATTTTTCATGCAAATCTAATAAGTTCCAAATACTCCAATCAGGGAATCCAGTGACTCACTGGTCTAAAAACAAATGTCTCCCACTGTAACACAGCATTGAGGAAAACAACCCTGATACATTGGTTTTAATTGTGTTTATTTACACATATATTTATTTTGTTGTGCTGAGGATGGAACACAGGGCCTGTGTACACTAAACAAGCACCTTGTGCCTGAGTGGGGGAGCAATGCAATGACGTAGAAAGGACAATTTGCTGGAGCTACTTCTTTCTTTCCAGCGTGTGGGGCCATGCAATGAAACTTAGGTTGTCGGGTTTAGCGGCAAGTGCCTTCAGCCACTGAGCCAGCTCACTAGCCTCTGAGCTATGATTCTACTGTGAGATAGTCATATTGCATTCCACAGCAGCAGGACTCGCTGAATTCCACTAAGTGAGTCAGCACAGGGGTCCTGAACCCCAGAGCTTGCCAAAGGAAACACTCTACAAAGAAGGAAAGTTTTCCCTCTGCTCCCAGGCAGCACTTTCGATTGCTCTCACATGTGGCTATTAAATAGGACTGATCATTTATCAACAGAAAATCCAAAGATAGCCTCACAGTTAGGAGCTAATGACCTTCTTTGGCCATTCAGACTCTATTAGCTGGACTAGGAATGATGGACTCAATGGAAAGACAAGAAGAAAGTCATTGGTCAAAGGAAATTGAGGAGTCAGTGGGAAACCATGGACATGTCAGTGACTTGACCTTCCTGAGAACATGCCTGGATTGTTTCGGGTTTTCTACGGGGATAAGAGAATTTGGGGGTGAGGGATATGAAATGATCGCCAGACTAGTGAAGCAGTTTGATCTGCACGCCAACATACACAGACATGGCCACGCTCTCATCTAAACTGAGCTCAGAGACCATGAGAAAAAGGGCTAGCTATCACAGGAATGTAAGAACTCTGATCCCACACTAGGACAGGGACGGATGGAGCGAATGTGAGATTGAAACGCTACCTGGCTAAGGTGGAGAAGCTGCAGTGCCTGCCTGAAGTTCCTGTATTCCTGTGTGCCTGGTTCTGCTCACTGTGGATAGGAGGCCTTAGGTGGGGCAGGAGGAGCAATATGTGAAGTTCTAAGAAGAAAAACACATAATCAGATAAGAATTTCAGGAAGAGAGAGTTGCAAACGATGCTGAGATTCCTACATCAGGCTGCATTTTAAAAAGCTGCAAATGTTTCATTTTATCAAGAAAGGGACAGAGCTAACAGGAGGAGCTCTCAAAAGGAGAGTATAGTTCACTTTGTCATGGTTAAAACAAGCAGTCATTGTGAAATTTACATGTTCTGTGTATCCAAGCTTAGAAGAATTTGCCATGACCTCAACCCTTGATAAACAATTAGAGGTAAGTAAGGAATGCTGAGAGCAAGAGAAATAGTCTTCCCAGGGAAGAGCACCTCAGTTGGTTATCTAATATCAAGTGGTCCTACCTGACAACAGGCATGCAAAGAGCATTATTCACACCAAGCAGGTTTACTTATGTATTAGGAATGCTCATACACATATATTAACAATACTTAAAAAAAAAAGGAGGTGATAAATTTGAAAGAAAGCAAGGGGTAAGGGACATGGAAGTGTTTGGAGGATGAAAGGTAGGGGTTAAAGGTGTAATTATATTACAATATAAAAAAATCAAAACACCGTAGAAGAAAGAGATAGCGGACAATTTGAAAGTCTTTCCTTGAACATTTTGTATGACTTGCAGAAGTTGAGATCTACACAGTCCAGTGGTGTAGCTGTAAGTGTTCTGGGACTCTAAAAGCCTCCACGGGGAAATGGGGAAAGAACAGTTTGATATGTGAGTTGAAAGTGAATGTCCATTTGATAAAGTCCCACACACCAACCTACTTAAGTGCGTGCTAAAGAATATGCTATGGTAGAAGCTCATACGTAAAGGTAGACAGTGCATCTTCTATTTTCTTATAAAATTCTGGTTTTTCTTTACTACTGCTATGAAGGAGGATTTTCTAAACTACATAAGTATATTGAGCCATGGACTTAACTAGCTGTTAATCAATGGTCTGTGAAGAAATTGGCTCATAGTCAACCCAAATAAAGTTGTCGTCATGACATGTGTCCTAGGAGTCTCCCAAAGTGCCTTGGAGGACTAGTGAAGACCGAGAAGTCATTTCAAAACAAAGCTTGCCTTTCTTTTCTTTACAATGTAGGAGCTTCAAATATATTTCACCATCAAATTCCTTTCCTTGAATATATACCAATAACAACTGTGATAACTAGTAATACAAAAATCACTGTTTGCATAGAGATGATATAAATGCAACAGAGAGCAGAAACATGGTGATAATGATGAATATGACTCTGGTAAGTAGGAGAACATCTAATACAAAATGTTCAAGTTGAATGTAATTCTTTTCAGGCTAATCATTCCTGAAAATTATCTTCACAGGTAAATTAGGTCTCAGATTTCTCAAGCAGGTATGTCTTTGTGTACAGAGAGTAACTTCATGCAATTCACATTTTAAAAGAGGAAAGACTTCAGGCCTTTCTGTAAAAATTGAGTAGCTATTGAATGTACTCTAGGCATGTGCTATCCCATCAGTGTCTGAGAACTCTAAACCAATTTACAACATGACGGATTCCACATCTTTTGAACAATGCAAAGGAAGAAAGTGCTAATTGGCTTCCATGGCCTTATCTCTAGTCATGAAAATGACTTAGGGCTATAAATAAAGGTGCAGAATAAATACTTGCACAGACATCTAAGATGTAATGAAAGCCTAGCTGAATGCAAGGGAAAATACCATGTTGATATAATATGATAGTATTATTGTCAGTTAAGCAGTGGGTGGCTGAGGAGAACCTGTGTCATCTACTATTTCAGCCAGACTGCATACAGAATGCCTAATCTAGTCCTATAAAGAAAACAGAAAACTCCCTTTAGATACCAATAAAGAAAAATATCAAAAATAAATATTAGCATTCTCTGTGCTGGGCATCATTATAAACACTTCATGTTAGTGATTCACACAATCCTTACAACAAGCCCTGTGAGGGAGGCAGTACTGGAATCCACATCTCACAGACAGGAAACTGAGCTTAGGACTGGTGATGAAGCCCATTTGGTAGCTGGCCTAGCATTCTCAAAGCTCTGGGTAGACTTCTCAGTAGCTAGGAATGATGGTGTGTGACTATTGTCCTAGAACTTGGCAGATAGAGGAAGACCAACCAGAAGTTCAAGGTCATCCAGTCTCAGAGCACTCAACCATTTGGCAAGGCCATAGAAGAGCCAGGATTTAGGCTCAGGAATATTTTTAAATTAAATATTCTTTCTTTATTGTAGTGAACTGATACTTGTATGATTTTCATTTTCCACTAATTTTTAACGAATGGATGGAATTTCAAGAGATACTCCAAGATGGCTCATGTTAGAGACCTTTGGTGATGTCTCCCCTAGGGTCCTTAGCACAGGCGCTTACAAGAACTTAGTTTTCTAAGCAAACTCCCTGCTCTTCTCTTTGATGTATCCCTTCATTCTTAGGGTGCAAGCAAGAGAAAGAGTCACTTGAATTTATTCTGTACATAGTATTCGGTATATTCTGTTAAAAAAATAGTATCAATATGGGAGTGGTTAGGAGGCAATCAAAGGGGAAGTGATGTAAGTGTACTGAAACTTCAATAAAGTGAAAACTATTTTTAAGCATATAGAAATCAATAATAAAAATTCCAGATACAAATTATAGCCACGTGACATTTACAAAGTTCTGTCTTGATTTTAATCCTATACCCCTAACATTGTTAGTAAAAAGTTGTATTTACTTCCCCCAGGAGGCTTCATCCAAACAAACTGCTGTGTGTGTCCTCTGATGGGATCCAAAGGGATAAAAGCCAGAATTTAAGCTCCAGATAAGAATCCGTGTCTTGGTCATTGAAATTTTGCATTTATATAAAGAGTAAGTCCCTACTGCTGCCATTGGCAGATTAGAGAATTGTGGAGGTTATAGTTCCAAGCAACTAAATAAGCAAACTAAACAAAATATTAAGGGATATGTGAAGAAATTAACTTTAAAGCAAGGAGCAATGGAAAAGATATTATAATGCTTTTCTCTAGCACAAGGCAGGGCTTGGGACCTTACTGCATTTATTAATTTACCCAGAACCACCCACCTCAGAAAAGAAATCTTTACAACCTTCATTAGCAGACATTAGAGAGGGAGAGCAAGCAGCCTGACCCCAGTGACTTGAGTGGTCACAGGACAAGGACTTGAGCTCAAGGCCTCCTGGGACCTCAGCGCCCCCTGATAAGAATACTTAGGGTTGGGTAGAAAAGATGCTTTCAAAAGCATCAGAGAGCAGGGAAACTTCTACTCAACTCCGGAAAGATGAGCTGAAATTTAGGAGAAAGTACAAATACTTTTCTAATACCAGGCCTGTCTGTAAATGGAGAGATCATCAAGTGTGAGTACCTCGTCACTAGTGGGGTCCACAAAGAGCATCAAATGCCAGTTTGAAGGTCCCTCCCCATCCTCAAAATAACTAAGTGCTAACACGCTAAGAAAGATAATGCACATGCTCTGGGGAGTCCTTGGTGGACAATATCCAGTCTTCCTCCTGCAGAGGCTGTGGAAATTTAGGAAGTCAAGCTGCTGCTCAAATATTTGCTCATCCATAACACGAGAAAAATATCATTATCTATCCCCTTAGAAAATGAAATAACACAAAAGATGAAAACGCTTCCTCTGTGGAGATCTAGTAGGTGTCAGAGCTGCAGCAAAAACCTCCTGTAAAGTTCCCGCAAAGAGGTCAAAGGTCAGCAAGGGAGGGGTGGAGGAGGCTCCTGGGAGTGCACCATGGAGTCAGTGCTTTGGGATAGAGCTCTTCCAAGCAGAGCCTCTGGTTCATCCTGCTGTGGGGCTGCTGTGACTCATACACACTCCTGCACACTCACTTCCTGTGATAAGGATGCAGCATCTTGATGTACTGTTTTTGGGCACTAGTACCGTGATTTTTACCTTTGTTGCCAAAATAACAACGAAGTCCATGCCGTCCCTGTCATCTATATCTCCGCAGATGTGTTCCACAATATTCAATACTATTCTCCTTTAAAATTAAGCAGAGATGTGCTACTCTCTACAAAAGTGGATGTTTCGGGTGACAGTTCATTTATATTAACATTTTTTTAACACAGAAAACATTTTAGACATATATACCTGTGGGACTAGCAGGTAGTTCTGTCATAATCATAATTGATGCTCCAGTAAGAACGCTGACTTAAAGGCTAATAAAGCCTAATAAAAGAGAGAGTCTAGGGAGATGGCTCAGTGGATAAAGCTCTTATTATACAAGTGTGGGAACGGGAGTTCAGATCCCCAGAACTCACATGAAAGTCACACAGGCATGGCAGGATGTGTTAGGATGAGCTGAAAGAGTCTGTGATAAGGTAGGTAAAGGATGAGGGTACTGAGGTCTACGTTGAAATAAATGTAAATCTTAACCCGGGATTTAGCTTCTCAAGGACACTACAATCTATTCCTTGCTACTGTCCTGCAATTTACTTCTCTTGCTCCTGGACAGACACTGGGTGAGAAACAAGATAGGGAGGAAAGGTTTATGTCGGCTTACAGTTGAGGGGTTCTGTCCATCACAGCAGAGAAAGCAGGCAGCAGCAGGAGACGGAGACCGTTGTTTACCAAGCATTCCCTTAGGAAGCAGAGAGTGGACAGGCAAGGAGTCTGGCTATGAAGATTCAAGATCCTCCCCTAGTGGCCCCTGTCCTCCAACAGGGCTCCACCTCCGAATGTTTACATAGCGATCCAAAACAGCTCCACGGACTGGGAAGCACATGTTCAAACACACGAGCCTAGGGGGTGCATTTCACATTCCAACAGTAACGAACAGATAATCTTATGCTTAGACAATCATATTCACCGACTTACATGGAACCTACCTAGAAATAAATTCTTGGTACTATTCTTACATAAAGCAATTAAAAGATATATACAATGAACCCATCATCAAAATAAATTTCTAACTGAAATTCATTCACTGAAGCTGTGTTTTGCTTCAGGCATACAAAATTGAACTTTATGATGGAACATCAAGAAATTAAGACTTCCCAAACTGTCCAAATGGGGGAGTAGCTGCCAGAGATATAAGTAAGGATTTTAGTAAGGCTGTGAGCTTCCTACAAGGTGGTAAACTAGAAAGTGAACACATTAAAGAATTAACCTAGTTCTACCGTTCTGTGGATAGCCAGCAGCCATAGGATCTCAACCAAGCTAATGCCAAACAGAAATGGTGTCGCAGGAATTCAACAAGCTGGTGCATAAAAAGGATCGATCACAGTGCTTGCACGGAGTATTGCTTAATAGATTATTCACTAAACACGCTCTCCGTATCAACTGCGAAATAGTTACCACTGCTATGTTTTGAAAACCTGTCACTGTCCTTAGCACGTCCAAAACCTTAGCATTTGCTAACTGAATATGTGCTGAATGGAAGTTCACTGTGAGGAAAACGAACAACAAAGCCCAGGGAAGTTGGAAACACTCCTCTCTCTCTCTCCCTCTGAGGATTTTCTAGTAGAAAAGTTTAACCATTTTTATTGCTTCACGTGGCTGTTGGTTTGCCAAAGTGTGGTACAAACAATGGGATTGTTCTCTTGATTGCTAGCCCACTCAGTAACAGATCCTTGAATTTTCCACTCTGACACTAAATAATACGAAATACTACAGCTCTCCTAAGTTCTACTTGGATGGCCTCAGAGGTTTGAGACAGGCTAGAAGAGCACATGAATGCCAGGTACTTGGGTGGCAAACCGTGCCCAGTTGCTTCAGGTGGCCACATTTCTGAAGCTGGTTGGAACAATTTTCATTGTTTCCCTCAATAGTTTGAACTTGGTTCCCACTCTGGCACCATGGCGAACATATCCGAGTCCCCCACAGCATACTGATACTCATTTACTTGTTCCCTATTGTAAAACTGGGTGCTGTGAGGAAATCAGAAAATACAAACCAGTGAAGAAATGGCCCTGTATCCAAGTCCTTGCTATCACTCAGCCACCAAGCATACATGGCAGGTGATATTTCATACTGAATGCCAGCTGTCTCTTGCTAAGTTGTTGAAATGAACACCTCTCCAGTCAGAAGAATGTAAGCTTAGATCAATTCTTTCCTATTTAAGAACATGATAATCTTGGAAAACATGCTAAATTCTTTCCACTGCTGTTTGATTTATGGGATGGGTTAAATAGCATTGTTGGTTAGTTTGATAAAGATCAAATGAGCTACCTCCAATAGACTCTCAGAACAGAGCACACGATGTGCTGTTGGTGGTGTGTTTTCTTCTAACTTCAGTTACTAATGTAAGAATCCTCAATATCTGCCACAATTAAAATCATAATCAGCCGGGCGTTGGTGGCGCACGCCTTTAATCCCAGCACTCGGGAGGCAGAGCCAGGCGGATCTCTGTGAGTTCGAGGCCAGCCTGGACTACCAAGTGAGCTCCAGGAAAGGCGCAAAGCTACACAGAGAAACCCTGTCTCGAAAAACCAAAAAAAAAAAAAAAAAATCATAATCAGTCCTCTGATATGCGCAAGTCAGGACAGTACAGCAGCAAACTGCACAACCCCACAGAAAACAGAATTAACATACGACAGAAGTGGGGGATGGGCACACATATAAACCGACAAAACCAAGTCAATTAACAAAAAACCATAGAGGTCACTATTAAATAAGGACACCAAGTCCATTTGGGAACTGGTGACATGTGGGTAGGAACCAGGTTATATATTGGAGGCCTTTCTCCAAATATATGTAAAGAAATGTTATCCTACAATCTTAAAAGATACACACATGAAATTTGAGTCTAAATCTACAAATTATATGTATGTTTCTTTCTCCTTTAAGTTTTCTGTAAGAAAAAAAAATCCAATGTACTTGATGTCCAGTTCCAAGTGTGTGAGAGGAGCCACAATGAACACAGGCTCCTCTTCTAGGGGACTAGATGGAAGATTGGAATTTGAGTTTCCTGTTAGCTCCAGAAGGGCCAGAACCCACAGTCTGAACCTTCAGGTTTGGGGAACGTGAAACAAATGGGCCATAAAAACACCAGTGCCTGGAGGGACGTCTACCACCATGCCCTCATTTCTAAGGATGCGTTCATTCTACGGTTTCACAACAACAGCGGGAGTGTGGAAAGGACAACGGGCATGGATAACCACATGAAGATAAAAAGCAAATGAAAACAAAAATGTTCCTCAACCCGACTTACTGTATTCCAATGCAGAACCCCACAGACAGTCCATCAGAAGAAGATAAATTACATCAAAACCAAACCAAACCAATTACAGGTCATGTGCTGGAAATGCACAGGCTAAGGTAAGCTTATAATCTGCCTGGATCATGGGAAAGAGTGCCATGATTTGTTGCAGTTAATATTTTTCATACAATCAAAATCAAATGACTATGAATTAGAGACATTTAGATCAAAATAGGAAACATTTCTATTTCATGTAATTCTAGAGATTTTTACACTGCTTTTTTTTTCTCCTCAGTATTTTAAACTGGACCCTCCTTACACACTTTCTAAGGCAGTCTGTGTGTTCACTAATTTTTATCTCATTGAAGAGTTCTTAATTCCATCATTTAAGAAAGAAAGCAGGAGGATCCAGGCAAGTCTGAGGGCCACCTGGTCTACAAAGCCAGTCCCTTGGGCCAGCCTAGGCTACACAGTTAAAGCATGTCTTCACAATACAAACCTGGTTTCTGTTTTAGCCCCAAGTGCCGCATCAGTGTACAGCACGTTGCAGGTGCAAATGAAAGAGAGTCATAAGATGAGGAATAAATGTTCCTTAATTGCACTAGAAAGCACGTGGGCAAGCCAGGCACACTGCTGCCCAGTCTGCACTCCCTGTTGGAAAGGCTGAGGCAGGCAAACTGAGAGCTTAAGGCCAGAGCAGGCAAGATCCTATCTTTAAAAAGAGAAATGAATAAATAATCAGGCATGCAGGCTGATAATTTTAAGTAAGTTCAATGTTTGATATCTTCAGCTGATCCAGGGTCTTGGGGGTAGCCTCAGTTTCAAGCACCATGCTCGGCTGATATATTCCAGAGTGATAGCTAGTCTTTGTAGCTGGCCCATCCATAACCCAAACCAAAAACCACAGCAAAATTTATTGAGGAAAACATTACAACCCTAGAAAGAGTTTTATGTCTTCCCAGATAAAATATACTACCATACCATGTTTACAGAAACTCTCCGACAGAAGCTAGAAAGATTAGGATTGCCTTTCAGAACTTGCATTCTGCTATCTATAGAGTATTTATTAGTATAATTGTATAATATAACATAATATTTGGAATAAAAATGCAGACACATGAAGATCAGGGAAATTAAGTAAGAAAAACACATGAATACAGATTCCACCAAGAAACACAGAATACTTAAGGAAATAGATCGGATGAAAACTAATTGCTTAAATTTAATAAAATAAATTGTGGCTCCAAGTGGTTCTTGGAAAGAGAAAGTACAACAAATTTAGGACATTAGACCCTGAAAATAACCTCATCAGAACAAGAGCTTTTTGAGATTAATGAACAACTAACTATATATACAATTTTGTATCCATTCATGTTGCATAATTGCAGAGTGGTGTTCTTTACATATATTATGTCATAAAGTTTGTTATACACTAGAAATAATAAACTATTTTCAAATTTATTGCCAGTTTAAAAAAATACTCATTCTGTATCCTTCCTAGTACGAATATGCCACTTTGTAAGGCTGTTTATCTGATATCAAAATAAATTAGGCTCAGAATAGCTAGGACCCATTGATCCACTTAAATGTCTCATTGTCTTAGGATTAATACAGTAGTGACAACATGGAAGAAGTCAGCTCCCTTTTCCTATCATAAAGCTACCACTTTGCACCAAGCATAAAAACTGACCCATTGATACAGTGGCATTTTTATTAGAGAAATTTCTTTCACAGCATGATCAAGGTTTGTGCTTGTTTTATTCCAAAGACTGTTAACACCTTACTGCTGGCACAACTGTTTTCCTAACACAGACTAAGAGTTCCGCCTCTGGAAGTGATCCTGGTGAGTTGCTGTTCCGCACTCTGTCTGGGAGCAGTTGCCTGTGAGAACCGGGCTCCTTCAGTGCGCAGCCAGCCACACCCTGGCTGTTAACTCTGCAAACAAAGAGACTCACCTCAGGCTCAGCGACAGCGGTTGCTCCTTGGACCTCAGCAGTTCTCCAACTTTAAAACTGGCCCAGCCCAGGAAGCTCCTCTGAAAATGAGGGAGAATATTTTCATCAACTCCTGCGATTCTCTCTCTGTTTTTGTTCTCACACCAGTTACACAGAATTAGCTTTGAAAAGAACAAAATACTGAATCAATTAGCCCCCAAATAATTTACTGACAGAAATACCATGCTGAAATATCAGCTTGGTTAAAGAGAGACATTGACGGCATGGGAAACAACAAGAAGTAAAAGCCAGCAGTCAGGACTTCCCACTAACTACAGTTTCCTCCCCACAAGAAAACCAGGGTCAAAGAAGATGCTAAACTTTCAATAGTCACCAAGATATCCACTTACTAGAATGCCTCAAATCACTGGCAACAGCAACTCTGTTGAAAATAATGAGAAAATCTGCCTTCGGGAGCTATTTTTACATGGGGCTCTGCGTGAGTTATAAATAGAAAGACAATATTTCTCCCCAACACAGAAGCATTTCGAAGCATTTACTTCCTTTGTTGGTTTTTACTAGCCTGGGACAATTTCATCCCAAACACACAAATAAATCGTACTTCTGTTATATTTTCTCAAATTAGTTTTAAAACATCTCACAACTGGGCGTCATGTTTACCAGTAAACATTAGCTGTCTACTCTTTTCAACTCAATGGAAAGAATAAAACTGTAAATTGTTCTTTACTGGTGTTAGGATTGCAGTCCATTGACTGTTCTGGTTGCTTCTGGTTTGAATGGGACATTATGGCATAAACACCATAGAGAGAATTTCTTCTAGCCTTCCTTGAGGGTGATGGCCGAACATAGAAGTGTCAAGCCCATGTAGTCACCTATGCCACTGCTGATGGGCAGCATGTGATGCCCACAAGAGGCCAACAACACTTCTTCCAAACTTCCTCTGGCACAGCTCTGCTGCCAGACTATGCTTGATGAGAAGCTGTGATAAAGAGCCTGAGGCAATGGAATGTTTTCAGAAAAAATTGAAAATCACTCCATACATCAAAAAGGGCAGTGTGTGTGTGTATATATACATATATATGTATATGTATATGTATATGTATATGTATATGTATATGTATACTGAGTTATTGCTGAAAGAAAAATTTCTGGTCAGAATCTTGTATTAATGTGTACGTATATTACCTGTGTATGTTTTTGTGCTTTGGGATGAGCAAGGAAGCCAAGATGAGGAATCAGATTCACTGGAATTAGAGCTACAAACAATTGTGACCTGCCACATGGGTGTTGGGAACCAAAAGCAGGTCCTTTGCAAGAGCAGAAAGTGTTAACTGCTGAGTTATCTCTCCAGCTCCAGGTTGTAGCCCCCGAAAAAACTTTTTTTTTCTTTTCTTTTTTTGTCTGTAGCAGCAAAAGCTATATCCACCATGCACCATGCTGCAAGGCTTGGAGACGCTACTGTATACAGTGGCAGGAATCAACCATGTTGCACTCAAGCCCATACTCTGTAAACCCTCATACTGTAGCTCAAGTCCACACACCAAGGCATCTGAGTTCCTTGGCATCTCTATATCTCGACCAGTATGAGATGAAGTAGAAAGCTGGTTTTGGATCTGTTTCTGTGTGTTTAGAATCCCTTTTTAAACTCTTTTAGGCCTTAAGGAGATTCAAGAGTCCCATGTGGGCATGGTGGGACCTGGAGAAAACTTCCAACTACACCAGGTCAAAATTTTTGAAGCTCTTTTCAAAACTCTACCTTAGAAGAACAGGCTCAAAAGGGTTTAACGACAGACATCTGAAAACACAACATGGTTTTGAAATTGTACACAACCACCATTAATAGTAGCCTCAATTAGAAAACTTGAAGCTCAAAATGCTATGGTATGCACCCAGTCACCAAGGACTGGAAATTCTGAGCTCATAGTGTTAGATGGAAAAACACTGGGTCAAACCAGAGGATGTAAGGAGCAATGGTATAAGTCTGAATGGAAGCTGAAAACCGACAGCAGGGGCTTATCAACAGAATACAGAATCCGAGTGACTAGTGTGGTGGTATTGTGTTCCCCAAAATATTGTGTACCCTAATAAATTTATCTGGGGTTAGAGAACAGACAGCCACTAGATACAAAGGCTAGAAAATGGTGGCACTCACACCTTTAATCCTAGCATTCCAGAGATAGAAATCCCTCTGGATCTCTGTGAGTTCAAGGCCACATTGGAAAGAGCCGGGCATGGTGACTCACGCCTTTAATCCCAGAAAGCAAGCCTTCAATCCCAGGGAGTGGTGGTAGAAAGCAGAAAGATATATAAAGTGTGAGGATCAAGAACTAGAGGCATTTTGGCTGGTTAAGCTTTCAGGCTTTGGAGCAACACAGTTCAGCTGAGATTCATTCTGGATGAGGACTCAGAGGCTTCTAGTCTGAGGAAACAGGACCAGCTGAGGAATTGGCAAGGTGAGATAGCTGTGACTTGTTCTGTCTCTCTGATCTACCAGCATTGACCCCAATAACTCGCCTCGGGTTTGATTTTATTAATAAGAACTTTGAAGATTCATGCTACAGACTGGTGAATAGGCAGAGGGCAGGGCATGCACCAAGCCCACCCAGGCACTTGAACTCCCTCCTCAGAGAGCCTCTGGAGCAGACACCGACAGAAGGCACTGTCTCTCCTCCTCTCTGTGGGTCTCTAGTCATTGTTTCTTCTCCATTTGTATTGAACACCACCTGATATATTTAAAATGGCTTATCTTGAACCCCTGGAAATAATTATGATTTCAAGTTCTACAAGGATGATTATTTTCTGTTGTACTTTGCTGAATGCACACTAGACTTGGGAACAAAATGTTAACTGGCAATGAACGAGAGGCTGATGGAGCCCAGTTTTCAAGTAAGTGACTCACAAATTTATTTTTGAGATCAGATCTTGATCAATAACCTAGAAATCACAACATAGCACATGGTAGCCTTTTGTCTCAGGCTCCTAAGAGCTGGAATTACAGGCATGTACCATCATACCCAAGTCAATCAAGTTCTTTTAATACATGGGGGAGACATTTCTTGCAGTTATTTATAAATCACCGTAACTCACAAAAATGAGAATGAGATAATATAGCAGAACACCATTCCAGCAATTTGTATTTTAAATCTTTGTAAATGTATATTTTGCTTTTTTAAAAAATAATATGTATGTGTGTTTGGGGATGGGTGTATTCATGTGCACTCAGGCTTCCCTGGAAAGCTGGATTCCTGTGAAGTTGGAGTTAGAGTTGTGAGCTGCCAAGTGGATGCTGGAAATCAAATCCGGGTCCTCTGAAAGAGGAGCAGGTGCTCTTAACCCCTGAGCCATCTCTCTAGACCACACTATAAACTTAAAAAGCATATCCAGTTTACATTCTCTCTCATTGATAATTAGGAGTTTTAACTTAAATCCCTATATCCCATTCTATTCATTGTTTACCTTCCAATAAAATTCTCAACAGCTTGTGAATTTCATGAAGCCCCTGACTTTCTAAGCTTGTTTGCTGTACCCTTGAAAATCGTGTAGGTCTGGAGGAATGTAGAATAAAAGAACACATGCATGATACCATGGTGGCCTTTCAGCCACAAAGCAGCAATAGTCCCAGACTTGGATTCTGCAGCTAGAGACAGGTAGAGTGGCCTATCTGAGCTATGAGCTACGGCCACACCATAAGGCACAGCTGCAAACGAGGTTGGTGACCACAGCAAGGGCTGGCTCTGTCTGCCGGACCAGGAGCCCTTCCGGAAGCAGAGCTGCAGCCCGTCAGTCTCAGAGACAACCCAGGGCTGCAAACAGAGGGGCGTGTGTCATGAATTATGCTCTACAGTGAGCATACACAGTGTGCCACGGCCGATGACCTGAGGCAAGCACTCCCATCAGAACTGCCGGCCCAGGCTTGATCTTAGGCTTGATCCGACACTTCAGAGCCTTCCAAAATAAGACACATTAAAAATTAGTGCTGGTAAAGGCCTGAGAGCATGCCTGCCAAATGAGATGAGAAGTTACTTAGTTAGAAAAGTTTATTTTATTCAGTACCTAAGTTTATCTAGGGACTTGATGTTGGATGAAATGAACCATCGGAAGGCCCAATTTTGTTAAATTGTCTTTATTTACTCACATTCTAATTAAAATATAACTATGTCACTCCCCCCAGATCCCTCCACATCCCTTCCCTCTAAGCCTTTCCATGCTGTACCACTCTCAAACTGATAGCTCATTTTTCTTTAGCGTTGTCTGTCTGTCTGTATGTATGTATGTGTGTATGTATCTACATGCACATTAACATATGTGACTGCCCATGGAGAGGGGAAAAACAACACACAATGCTAATGTAAAACCATAGTGATACAGAGTGATATTTGTCCATATACATATAATATATGTATATATGCTATGTTATAACACTGTAACACCAAATAAAAGAATATATGTAAACACAATAAATTTCACAAGGTCCCTAACTTTGTTCACCTTGTGTATGAAATTGTGTAGGTCTGAGTGACTCTAGAATAAAGCAAACTAAACATGCTGTGACATTATGACAGTCTCTTTAGCCATCAAGTAGCAATTGCCAGATATATTCATGTATTTATCATTATGTATTTGTGTATTATATATAATATGTAAACAAATTCATAAATAAAGTTTTATGTGTAAATATAATGTGTGTGTGCTGAGTTTATTTTTATTGTTTATATGCATATGGTTTCAGGGCTGACCACTTTGCAATGGATTCTCCAATCTGGGTGCTCATCTCTGGAAAAGGCTAATTCTCCCTTTCTCAGGAGTCATCAGCTGTCTGTAAACTCTGTCCAGGGGTGGGGGCTCTGTGAGGTCTTCCCCTTCCGCTATAACAAGCCTGCTGATCTGTGCCATTGTTCAGGTCTACTTCTGGAACATTTCTAAGACAGGCAGTCGCACAGCAGACTTCCTGGTCCTCTGGCTCTTACAGTCTTCCTGCCCCTCTTCCATGATGTTCCCTAAGGTTCCATTTTTAAAATAGGATATTAGTGTTTTACAGTGTAACACCAAACAGGAGAATTATCTATACATTTACATTCCTGTATGTCTCTGTTGTCGTTATTGTGTTCCCTTTACCTCATTATAAGCCAACATAGGATCCTCTTGACCCCCAGCCCCCAGAGAGAAACAAACAGTCCACCTATGTGAACACTCACTGGACACACTGAAAGAGCATCAATTGGGGAAAAATCGGTCTTCTTTCTTTCTGAGATCTGAATAGCCACAGAGAGGGGACAAACAGCACACAAGGTTCATGTAAAACAATAATGATATAGAGCATTATTTCAAGCATAAAGTAATCCAGACAGAACCCTAGTAGCTGTGTGAGGAGAGCAGACCATGCATCATGGACACTGACCCAGGGACTGAGATGACACACCCACGGATCTACTGCCTTAGAGGTGTCTCTTGACCACCCAATGGGGAGGATAGAGAGTTTGAAGAAGGAGGGGAGGAAGAAGGTGGTGAAGAGGAAGAAGGGGGATAAAGAGTGGGAGGACTAGGGGGAGAAGGAGAGGAGGAAGGGGAGAGAATAAAGAAGCAAGAGAAAGACAAGGGGAAGATGGAGAGGGACAGAGAGAAGATGAGGAGAAGGCGGCTTATTTATTATTTAGTTGAAAAGTATCTGTAATACAGAAAGAAAAATATATATGCAAAAGTAAAAATTTGATTCAGGTGAAATCTAATGAGAAGGAATCTAAATATGATAAAAATAGAAGATATAAAGGCAATGATGTCCTATGCAGTTACTACTGTTGAGAAATATTACACATGACAATTTGCTCACATTTGTGTTAGCACATGTGAAATATTTACAAGCACTGTCTATAAGCAGAGGAAATTGCTGGAGTCCATAAGAATAATCTGTCTTGTACACAGCCACAATAATTCAGGTTCAGGAAGCCATGTTAGACCAGGTTAGTACCCTAGTCTCTTGCTCTCTACCCAGCATCTTTTCATCCATAGTATGCTGTGCCTAGATTCCAGGGCAATTCCCTATCCTGATAGACTCTTTGTTTGCACAATTCATAGCTCTGACTGCCCTTGCCTGCTCCTGACAATAGAGCACTCCCAAGTATCATCCTGGGGAAGACGATCATTTCAGCACACGATTTCAGTCACTCACTGGCTGGAGAGAATAGCCAGGTGAAAAAGAGGTCATCAATAGCTCTTCCTGGAATCTCCACATAGGGAATGTGGGGCCAAAAGTTTATCCTGATGCACTCTGTAGGGACATAGAGCATGTTGTAGATAGACAAACAGCTCACAAGACTTGAGACCTCATGCTGTATGTCCACAGCGGCTTCCTTGATCAGTATTAAGGATGCTGGCTGAGATATAGAACCACCCTCAGTGCTACAAGACGGCAAACCTCCATCATGAAGGCTTCTCACAGCATTAACTTGGACGTTAGTCCTTTTTACTACTATTTACAGGGTTCTCCTCAAAATATTTCAACTACTATATAGAGCTGTATTACACAAATGGATTAGTTACTACTTTAATAGCTTAAAATGTGGCTACTCCATGTAAAGGGATCAATAAAACTTAAAATATCCACTGGGTTTAGAAAACTCAGCATGGCAAATACAAACATGGACTATAACTTCGTATTATATTGAGCATATTTTTAAAATATATTATTTTGCATATATTGAGTTAAGTAAAAATACAATTAAGTTAGTCTATTTCTTTAAACTATTTAAAAACCTAGCTACTGAACATTTTTAAATGACATAAAAAATAAAAAAATAATTTTAAAAATTACATGTGGCAAATCTTATATGTTACTCATTTAATTTTGACTGGATACTGCTACATTGCAGATTAAATGAGTTGACCTTTCTTATAAAGCCATATGTATGTGTATTTATAATTATATAATGTATACATAAGATGTACATATACATAATCATAGAATAAGAAATTTTATAGCCTGGGAATTTGTCTTCACTGTCAACCATAATGAATTTGGTTGCATGGTGTCTCACTCTACAATAAGAACTGTTAATAGTGATAACAGCACCATAAAGAAAAAATGGAGGCTAACTATTAGGAGTTTATGAATAACCCCCAAACCAAACTAAAGAGTATTTTATGATGGGTCATCTACAAAAGAATTGCATATTTGTTATAAATATGGTTCCGAAGGTCTAAGGGCACAAATTTGTATCTATTTGACTAAATCCTGGGAAAGGTTTGGATATATCCAGTAAATGTTGCTGAAGTATGCTCAGAAATAAGCGGAACACAATTGTAGGAATCGCAGCGACAGCTTTCAGCTTAAGTTGGGATGAGTGTTCTTAGTACATCATAAGGACAGAGTCGCTATCAGCACTGTGTTCTTGACCAATAGCGTCAACTCTCAAACCCGTTAGTAGCATTCAAGGAATTATTCTGAAAATTGATGGGATATGTAATAAAGAGTGGTCCTTCACAGGCGCTCAACATGTGTTAAATCTTCACTATGCAGAATAACATGACTTAGTTTGTCAGAAATTCAAGCTATGTTGACTCATCCTTATTTAAGGTAATTCTTTCTGAGATTGATTTAATGATCCTGTTTAACAACTGATTGGAGTGCTGATGTCATAAAACATGCTCGATTTTCTCATGTTAGTATGATCATTTCTAGACTCTCCTCTGCTTTGTCTGTGATTTGTCCTCTTACGGCTCTAAAAACAATGGAAAGTAGTTAGTAGATCAAAAGGAATGCTCTTTGATTATTTTATCAAGAGTCTATGTATAAACCTAGAGTGAACCAAGTCAAGAAGTCATTTTTGCCACAAGCACAGTGCCTAGAAGTGTGCAAATATTACAGAAATCTAATACCCAAATTTCCATTACTAATAGAGTTTTATTTGTTGCTGTTGTTTAAGCAGGAACCATTTGTAGATGCTTCTGGAAGGACTCAGTTTTTCTCAATGACACATAAAGGGCAGAATACCAAGCAGGAATTCCCAGACAGTTTATGTTTTCTAAACCTGAAGGAGCACGGTGACCTGAATTTAATATCTTACTCTTCCAAATAGGAAGATGAGGAATATATTATCTGACATTGTGGTCAGAATGCACAATACCATATGAAAAGAAGCTTATGTGCTTATGATACTGGGAACATTTCTCAAGATTAAACAAACAAACAAAAAAACTACTAACTGATTCCTTTTAAGTCAGTTTGCCATTTTCTGTACTCTGAATGGCTGACTGGTTCAACAGTCATGTCACAGAATCTCAACTAAGACTTCTATTTGAGACCAGGAATTGTAGCTGAGTTTTGTCAAAGAAGGGACACGGTATCAGAGGCACCCCATCTCAGGTTCAGGGAACCTCCATTAGGAGCCGCGACCCATAGTGCTGGGAATAAAGTGCTGAGAGGAAATAAGTTTCACAGAACTGGCCAATCATCCACCCTCAAGACCTCCCATTAACAAAAATGTAGGGTTATGGTAAAGAAGGCTGGAGTTTCAGGTGTACTGCCTAGGTGCTGGGTCTTTCTCCTAATTGTTCTCTAGGAAAATATTTCTATGCCCAAGGCTAGTAGTGTTTTGTCCTAAACAACAGATTGGAGGCATCAAAACCATCTTCCTTCTGTAAGGATGTGGGATGGTCTTCTTTGGGAATCATGGGTAATCTAATGCTGAACGTCATTGGGTCCCATATAAAGGCACAGTGGAGAGAGGACACAGCAGTGAAGATGCCTGTGGGGCTTAGATGTGACACAGTAAACTTACAGGGGTTTCACAGGGTCAAGCTGGTGACACAGAAGGTGGCTCCCTGGCATCCCTGTGCTTAGGAGGAATCTTGGCAGGAAGAGTGCAGGGTAGGAATGGGGTTAGACAGTGAAAGAGCGGATCCTGAGCCACACCCTCCAGGCTAGGGAAGTAAACAGTAGGGGAAAACACACAGGGTCCCTTGGATCGAATCCACAGGGCAGCTTGACTTTCTGTATTGGCCATACTGAGGACTCTGACAGGTGTCAGAGCCACAAAAAGGCCATACCCTCACCCTGGCAAATGCAGAGCGGTCCCTGTCCCTACCCCTCTATTTCACAGCCTGAGCAATAAAAAGGGCACAAACATGTAAAACTCTTGGCAACGGCTGGAGTTACAGAGATGTGATTGTCATGGAAAAGGGTGGGAAGATGGGGCAAAAATAAAATAAAATAAAATCAATCGCCAATAAATTGACAAAAAAATTAAAAGTTCACACATTTAAGTCAAGATATTATTAAGTCAAAAACAAGTGTGCAATTGAAAACGAGCAACTTGGGGGACAGGGAATTAGAGTAGAAAATTCAACCAACTCATTCCTTGAACCTCAATAAATAAGCAGAACTCTTTAATAAAACACTGTATTAGTTATATCATGGGTTAAAATTTTCTGGGGTTCTGGGGTTTTACAAAGGCAGTCTAGGTGTGGTGAGGGCATGCCCTGGAGCCTGGTTTGCAGGAGGCCGTGGTTGGTGGCCGGATGGTGACTGTGGCTCAGAAGCAAGACAGAACAAGTGCAGAGTAGCACCAGGGTCAGCAGAGGCCTGGGCTGTGGATCCTCCTCGGCTGGGAAGAGCTTGCTGGGCCCTTTGCGAACTAGAGTACAAAGAGCGTGTGTGGCCTGAGGACCCACGGACACGAGTGCTGGAAGAGCTGTGCTGGGAGCTCGTACAGGCAGAACACCAGCAGTGGAGGTGCCGTGGTCTCTGGAAGCCCGACGCTCTGGTGGGGAATAAGGGAGAAGAATGCCCCAGCCTGCCTCCCTTCTCCTCTGTCCCAGCAGATGCTCTGTGAACTGTCATTCTGCTCAGCCAACTTGCACTTCAGCGTGTGCTTTTGAAAGATCCCCTTGGTACAATGGCAAGCGGCCACTTTCGATGAGAAGAATTGAATAGCACCTCAGCCCTCACGCCTCGCACAGTGGAAGAAGGCTGGCAGGTTCCTGAAAGATTTCTAAATGAGCTCTCAGTCACCTACTTTACTCCTGAGTGTAGAGGCCTCGGGGATTCTGCTGTGGGGCTGTTTGTTCAGATTCTACCACCGCCAACTCTGGCCTTGTCCAAGCAGAAAACACTGGTATCTTGCTCTTTCACAGGTTACAGATGCAGTGTCAGGCAGCCCTCAGTGGGTGCTCGATGCTGCACTAAACAGACATGGTAGCCTGCTGCTTGCTTCGCATCCTAGGCAGCAGGAAGAAGCATCCTGTCCTGACTAGCCCTCTGGCACTCTGCTGCGATTTCCCTGGCCCCCCAGGAGTCCAGGAGTGCTGGCTTATAGTTGCAATTCTGCAGGACAGTGTCTAGGCTCATCTCTCCCCATCTAAACTAAATAAAAAACTCCTTTAAGAATGGATTATTTCCAGGAGACAAGAGATGAATTCTGCTCAACTCAGCAACAAGACACGGTTGACTCCTCAAATAGTCACACCCTGGTAACTCACTTGCTTTTGGCAGCTATCAGGCAGACAGGAAGTCAGAGAAAATCCACAGAATTAATTTACAAACAATGTGTGTACCTTTGGAGTTATAAGAAGCACCTACCCCAACTTCTGGCGGGGGATCCTTGCGCTCCGGAAGGACACTGGTTCGAATCTACGGAGAAAAACAAACATTTCCTCTGTGACTTCTGAATAGGAACTTGGGCAGAAGTTTCACACAGTTCTGGGCTTCTGTTCTCTTCTTCTGATGTCAATTCAAACTTGTGAGTTAATCATCAACGAAAACACCTGCCCTCAATGTCCGCTGCAGGGCAATAAAGCTGTCTTTTTACAGTCCTAAAGCTTCCTGGCTTTTGGAGAAGACATAGCTCCTTGACCCTCACCCATCTCGTCCTTGTCAGAAGCAGACATCTGGGACTTAAGTGAATCGCCTTTTATTCCCTCCAAAACCAGCTTTCATTCACTGTCCCAAAGGAATGATAGAATGGGAGAGAGAAAGTAATTCCATGCATGCTGGATAACTGTTCTCTGAACGAGAGAGCCAATGCCCAAGCTCCTTCTAAGAGATTCCTTCCCTGTGAAAACGCTGGGCCATAGGATAGGGCAGTCACATCTGAATTAATCTGAAAAGTAAGTCTCATGCAGTGGTAAAAGGATCAAACACCAGTCACCAGGAGAAGCATGCCACATGAATATTCCCAGTGAACATGAACGCTTTGGATAATTAGACATGCACATTTTACTGAGGGGTGGTTATCTAACCTTGTTTTTAGCTAGAGTTATGGGGGTATTTTCAAACTATTTGTGTTCATCCTTGCTCCTGGATTTTCTGAGTCTGGTATGTAGCTACTGAGCCTAGTTCTCCTGAGGACAATAAAAAGTTCCAAGTAGGGGAGAGAGATTACCTTTCTCACCTAAGAGAAAAGGAAGCAAGAACAAAGAAGCCTGGTGTAACAGCCATTGAAATAAAATGGGATGATCCATTTGAATGGATGCAGGGCAATAGGAAACTGTGACCTGTTTAACTGGAGAGCAAGAGTCATCAGGCATGGGAATGGATGAACAGACAAGAAGTAGGCCATGGAAAAAATGTTTCTTGAGGTCATTCTAAGAAAACCCTTTAGAAGCACAGCCTGTGAGTCCCTGAGGTTCTGATACACCTGAGTATTAACAGGTCAATGGTTCCAAGAAGGGGTGGCTACAATATCCCTGGTATGTCAAAGGCTTCATCCAGCTTTTATGGCCTGTGGCTCTTTAACACAGTCTCCATGTCAGAATAAATTCATGTGCTTTGGCAGAACATGCCTTAAGGCTCTTCATTTCTTATGACAGATTCAGTTCAATCACTTGCACAATTTCTCAGTCATTGTACCACCAAGGTGTTTACCAGTGAGCAAAAGCAACACCAGGAAGGATGCCCAGAGTGTGAACAACACAATGTATGGCAGGTGCTCAGCTCAGAATGCATGAGGGAAGGCTGCCTTGCCAAGAGTTTGGTAGCTGCACGGATGCTCTTTGGCCAAGTTCACTATTAAGTCTCATTATCTGAGAACTGTCAGCTATCCTCGGAACGATGAGGAAAATATATAAATATTGAGCTTTTAGGGATCATGGAGAGCACACACACACACACACACACACACACACACACACACACACACACACACATCATAAGCAACTGTCCATAAGTGCAGCCTTGTTCCTTGTTCCTTTCTTCAAAGTTCGCAGACTACGAAGACAATATATCAAAGGTATGTATATATGTATATACAACCTATGCACATATACACACATGCTATTCACATTCTTTTTCAAACTACTGACTCCCAAAATCATTCTCAAAAGGGAAATACTTGTATTGAGAAATACAGTGAAAAGTGAGAGAAAGTGGTGAGGCTCAACCTGCCCAGGACTGATGAAGTAGTTGATTTAGGGAATACTGTGTGCATACAGAGAGACAAAGTTAGAATAATATTAACAATTCCAACACGGCCCATTAAACTCTGATATTCATGCGATTTTTATGATTCCTCATAAATATGAATAAGCTATAGAAGAAAGAAGATTCTTTATCTCAAGTCATATGCATAAAAAATTAAAGGTATCACAGACTGGTTTGCTCTATTCTGTGCACGGGTGTTTTTATGTATGTAGGGGAGGGAGGGGAGGAGTAGGAGAAGACACAGAAAATGAACTTAATATTTATTTTGAATAGTAGGAGGTTAAGTGCAGGTTTGCACAGTGCTAAAATGTTGGAGTTGATACTGTTGATGTCCTGGTACAGCTTTCCTTCCATGCCATGTGTCCTATTGCGCATCTCCACTGCTGCATGGAGGAGAACAGTGGTGTGCCAGTGAATAGGGACCTGTCCTTCTCTCTGGGGTTTCACTGTCTAGGGGCTGTGACAAATATAAAACGTCCACGTACAATAGCACAAGTGCTACAATAGCAATGTCCGCTTTGGCTATCAGTGTTTAGACAGAAGACTAAAGATTTGGCCTGTGGCTATCAGGGGAGGCTGCACAGCAGAGGTGCTCAGGGTCTTGAGAAATGGGGAGGAGTTCTCAGCAAGGAAGACCACAAGGGAGCATGAAGGGTGTAAGGCGGTAGGTGTGCACCATATAGCAGCTGAGGCCCAAATGCCTTTGCACAGTCTTTCTTCCTGAGGATGCTCCAGGGAGCCTGCAAGGAAGAGACTTGATTTAAATAAGTTTGGAGAAGTAGATCGGGCCCCCAAATGTATAAGGCCATGATGTTATATAATTGGAACCTTTTTATTTATATGCTTCTCCTAGGCAACAGAAAGCCGGGGAAGGCTTTGGGGGCAAGCATTTGAATCATCCCAAGTCCTTCTGAGAGCTCTGAGCCTCTGCCCTTCAGCCTTCCTGTTGGCTTGTGAGATTAGTGTAGGTCACTGTACTCCATCCTTTTCAGCCCTTGGAGCTGTCCTGGGCTAGAGAGAGGAGGTAAGGAGTAAGAGGAAAACTAAGGAAGTGGAATAAACGAGGCAGGAAAGGGGTGAGGTGAGAGGAAAACAGGCAGAAGACAGAGGGGGTGAGAACAGAGTAACTGGAATGTGGGAGAGGGCAGGAGTGTGTGACTCATGACTCAGTTCTACACAAAACTGGATGTGGCCTCTAGGCTTCCAGCGGAAGAAGATATGGAGTCACGGCTGTTAGTGAAGTATTTGGAATGTTCTGGTTCCTCACCATGTCATGCCTCCTGAGAATTAATGGCCTTCCTTGGGAATTCATTTTTCCCTTTTTCGGCCTTATTAACATTTTTTTCCTCCTGAGTGTCTCCAATGTGCTTCTTTTAGAATTTTCCCAGAGCAACAACAACAAAAAATGTTTATCCAACTATATAATTGAAGCCCTCATGGCTTTGGTCTAGAGTTTTATGACAGCAAATGAATCAAGGTGGACCAGGTGATATGTGCGACCCGATGCATGCTCACACTCTGAGTGTCATCGTCTTATCCCCTAAGTTCATGTAAAGGAAATTGCTTTCCTGTCTTTTCTTACCCTCTGTCAACCCCAGAAGTTCAAGGTTCACATATGTTAACTTTGAAATGATAAATATAGGTAGTTAACTTTGATATGATAACCACAAGCTAGCAGGTAGGGAAGTCATCCTGACTCTCTCATCAACTCCCTGCAGAATACTTTGCTAACTTTCAAAGCTTTAAGGAACTGTCAGACTATGACTCCAATAGGTGAACACAGCACATTCAAGCTCAAATCCACAGAGGAAAACTCCGGAAGCAAGTGAATCTTATTATACAGAACATGGGTAAAGACTGCTGCATTTTCACTGGGGAGTAAGTAACTGAGCATGTGGCAATGGGCTGTGTTGGAGATCCAGACCAGCCAAGGAGAAGGTCATGCTATCAAGAGTCTATGTTCCTGGCTGCATTCCCTGGACCTCTGGTTGGTCCATTTCTACACCAGTAGACAAGGAAGGAGCAACCTTCTCTAGACAGACACAGATGAAATGGGGAAGTTGGAGATCATCTGGGAGGAATACCCATGAAAGAGCCTCCGTCCTCCACCAAGAATGTGGTCTAACTTGGTAATGTATTTGGAAGTGAACTGCATATAGAATCAGTCTTTATTTCTTAATATAAATGTTGCTCTAGACCTCTGTGTGTCTTGACATTGTCTTGCTCCACTTTGATGAGAAATGTACCTACCTTGATATTAAAATATGAAACCATGATGGGGACAAAATATCTACTTCCTTCTGTAATATGAACATTCTGTAAGGAAGTGTCTCGGGACTCCCTTCACTCAGGTATGACCCTGTGACTCAATCCCACAGTCACAGTGTATGTCAGGAATAGCTGTTGCATTTACAGTGGGGTTTCTCAAGAGGCTACAGTATGCCATCTTAGTTGTCTCTTTGTTCTAGTGGCCAGTAGTCAGGTCATCCAATTATCTGGTAGTACACAAGCTGCAGACTTAGAGAGCCAAGTCTTACCACCAGAGCAAATGATCAACCAAGAGCCACTAACCAGCATATCTCTATACTAACTGGTTGTAGAATTTTTACTGATGTGTAACAAGCTCAACTGCCTAAAACAATGTGCACTGATTTGTTCTCAGGTCTGTGGGGACTCAGGATGTGGAAAGACTGGTTCTCCAGGCAGATCTCAAAGGCTGCAGTCCAGAGCAAGCTGCCCATGCCCTCACTTAGAAACTCTACCAGGGAAGACTTGCCTCCAAACTCCCACAGGCTGTGAGTAGAACTGAGTAGCCCACAGATTGAAAACAGAGGTCCTCATTTTCTAGATGATTGTCAGCTGAGACAAATGAAAATGTCACAGGCCTCATATCTGCACTCTGCTGTGTGGCCTCCTCCATGTTCAAGTCAAGCACTAGAAAATTCTTTGTGAAAAGAGACCCATATGCAGACCCGGGGCAGACTTCCCCTGGCTCTGAGGAGGAAGCTAATTCCTTCCCAGTGCCGTGATGGACCAAGCCGGGCAAAGAGACCCCTACACAGGCCTGCCCAGGCTTTGAGGAGAATGCATGGGCAACCTCGTACCTTGTGGCTCCAGGCAGACGGGGCACTATTATGGTGAGCAAATGTATGGGGGGGGGGGTTCATTTCCTGTGGACAGAGGCATATCTGAAGAGATGAAGCAGTGAGGAACAGGATGAGGTGGGAGGCTTCATTGCCACCCGGGCCCATGGTGATGTCTGGGCCTGGGCTGCTGCTGTGGCACATGTCTAGATTCATAGCCCTGATGCAGCCACAGTCTGTGCTGATGTTCCAGGTTCCCGATACCACCAAAAGCAGAGAGGATAGGGCTGTACAGAGTTGGCCCTGCCCCTCACTGGCTGCAGCACTAGGGAGAACTGGTCCTACCCCTCTCCAGCTCAAGTACTCAGGAAAGCGGGTCCAACACCTTACCTGGGCGGCACAGTAGAGCTGACCCTGTTCATAGGGGGCATGGGTGAGCTGGCCCTGAGGGCATGAGAATAGGAGAGCATATGGCGCCCCTCTCATCTGCCACGTGGTGGCGTGGGTGAGGGAAAAAACGCCCTCCTCCCCTTACCCTTAGACACATGTAACAGGTGGGAGACCTGACCCAACCCCTCACCAGCTGGAGCACTTGGGAGAACAAGCCCTGTGCCTCACCTCGGCAGGACAGTAGAACTGACCCTGTAGACACTGGTGAGCCAGCCCTGAGGGCATGAGAGGGGCATTGTTGGTACCACTTCCTTTGTCTGCTGTGTGGTGGTGGAAATGATAGAAAGATGCCTCCCCCCTCGCCCCTACCGCCTCCAGAGGGCGAGGGAACCGACCCTCCCCTTTACCAGCTTCAACACTCGGGAAAGCACAGCAGGCCCTGCACATCATCTGGGCAGCACAGCAGAGCTGACCCTGTGATGGGAGTCACAGGTGCGCCAGCCCAAGAACCAACTGTGGGAGATCTGGCCCCGCCCCTCATCTGCCTATGGCAGCATGGGGTGGGGGAGGGAGATGCCCTCCTCCCGCCCCTCTGCAGTGCCTGAGGCAGGTGGGAGGGCTGCTCCTGCCCCCACCACTGCAGCACTCTAGAGAGCAGGCCCTGCATAGGCCGGGCAGTACAATAGAGCCAACCCTGGTGGTGGATGGAGGTGTGGGGGAGCCACCCTGAGGCTATGAGTGTGGGAGAACTGTCCCCACTGCTTGTCTGTCACAGGGTGGTGTGGGTGGGGAAGAGATGCCCTCCTTACCCCTGGACCCTAACAGCCTGCAACGGACAGGGAGCTGACCCTCGCCCTCACCAGCTGCAGCACTCAGGAAAGCGGGCCCTGCTCCCCTCCTGGGCGGCACAATAGAGCTGACCCTGGTGGCAGAGGCATGGGTGAGCTGGCCCTGAGGGTGTGAGAACAGGATAGCTGGCCACACCCTCCTCTTCTGACATGTGGTGAGGGCAAGGGAAAGATGCCCCCCCCCCCTTGTTCCTGCCACCTGTGGTGGATGAGGGAGGTGACCCTCCCATTTACCAGCTGCAGCTCTAGGAAAGTGGACCCTGCACCTCACCTGGACAGCATAGTAGAGGGGACCCTATTGACCAAGGTGTGTGTGAACCACCCTGAGAACGTGAGCATGCGACAAGGCCCCACCTCTCATCTGCTATGTGGTGGTGTAGGTGGGGGAGAGATACCCTGCCCCCCACCTCCTTCAGTCCCTCAATGTCTGAGGCAGTTGGCAGAGCTGACCCTGAAGTCGTGAGAACGCGAGAGCTGTTCCTGCCCCCCCCCCACCAGCTGTAGCATTTATGATAGTGTCCCCTACACCTCACCCTGCTAACACAGTAGAGCTGGCCCTGAAGGTGTAGGTGTGGGAGAGCCAACCCTGAGGACAGGAAAGCAGGAGAACGGCCCCACCCGCCCCTTGCTCACTGCTGCAAGGAATGAACTCACAAGGACAACGCTGGAGCACTCACCCTGGTGGTGGAGACAGGGGACAGATAGCTGGCTGACCAACCCTGTAACTACCCAGGCCCAAAACCAGGGTTATGAGGTGGCCCACCCCAGCATCACTCTATATGTGATCTGCTGGAGCATGAGAAGGGACCCAAAGTTGCAGGATCTCCACAACACAGGGCAACAACAGGATGACCAAGAGGAGCTCCAGTGAGGGCCCAGCATGGATAGTGTAGCAGAAACCAGAGGCCTCAGACCAAACCAACAACTCTGCAATGAACACTTGCAAGTAAAGATACATGGACAAGGGCTTACTGTGTGACTCACTGTGCCACACTGCAGCTTCCATGATGAGATTTTTCCTTTTTTCTTTCTCTTTTTTTTCTCTTAAATTCTATTTTATTTTATTAGGGGGCGGGTTGCGAGAGCAGAGGGTGGATAGGAAGGGATGGAAAATGAATGGGATGGAGATGCGTGATGTGAAAGACACAAAGAGTAAATAAAAAGAAATTAAGAAAAAACAAGAAAATTCTTTGTACCAAATTCTTCTCACACAGCAGATCTTTGTCTTCAGAAAAAAATCTATTCCCTCTTATAATCTTACTTAGCAGGTCAGGGTGTCCTCAAAACACTTCTCTTTTCTCTTTCATTTAAAATAGACTTATTAAAACCGATAAGAAAATATAAAAAATAAACACGTATATGAATACCAATTTGGATCACATGGTATTTGGGCATATGTATGTATGTGTTACTATATTGCATACTGTTTGTGGTGCTGGGGACAGTACTCAGCACCTAGTACCTCACACTAGGTAAGGACTATGCTACTGAATTATAACCAGCCCTACATGGTGCTCAAAATCAAGTTAAACACTGCCATCTCCCCAAACACACATCATTTCTTTATCATGGAAACATTAAAAACCCTTCTCCTTTTGAAATCGAGAACATCTAACTGCTACATGTACCACTCTGTTATGCAGTAGCCCACTGGGATGTCCCGCCTCTCTGTCAGTCTTCCCTACCCGTGGCCGCCTGGACTCTCCCCAACATGCTGTAACCACCAGTTTACTCTCAGTGGCTGTGACCTGGTCTCTCTCGTAAAGGGAGCCGCGAAGACTGACGGGACCATGGGACTAATGCTATCATGTCATAGTTCTGGGAATTATTCTGGAATATGTGGCATAGAAGGAGGATCAAACAGCTCACTTTAAGATTCTGCCTCCCACAGTGACCACTCAATGAGCTTTCAGCATAAGACACAAGGGTGATTGATGTTCATAACTGTCTCAGAAGCCAGCGGAATTTACAGTTCTCATTTGTTTCTAATGGAAGTTTACAGTCAGATCGTAGTTAGGATGAAATAAAGCAAAATAGTTTATGCTTAATTGTTGTTTCCTACTTAAATCTCACTAAACATATGGCAAGCACTTAGTATGGTCCAACCACCATTATACATATTGTAGTTCTCAGAAAGTTAAAGGTTAATAAAACAAACGGGTTTTTTTTTCATGTTGGTATTTTTTTAGGGGGGTGTCATTTGGGGGTTATTTTGTTTTTTGTTTGTTTTGTTTTGTGTTTGTTTGCTTGTCAATCTACAGGCAATAAGAATGACCTGGATAATTAAGTGTCAAACGTCCAAACGTAATGGATAATAATTTTTAATTTTCCAAAACTCATCAGTGAGTCTGGGCTAGTACATGATTTCACTTTTGCTCAATTTTTTAAAGTAGAGGACATGTGACATATGTAAACTTAAGTGATTTTTGACAACAAAATGAACCTCGCAACGTGGAAATATGATTCTCAATATTCTAGAGCCATACTTAGAATTTCTGAATCCTGAATACTTCTAGTTTACTAGCTCATTTGTGAGGATCATAAAGCCATTAAACAAACCCAGGAGCAAGAGACAGGTTCCCTCCATGTGGTTGTTTGAATAAGAATGGCCCCCATAGGCTCATGTATTTTAAAGCTTGGTCTTTAGGTAGTGGCACTACTTCAGGGATTAGGAGGTATGGCCTTGTTGGAGAAACCCTGCCAGCGTCTGTACATTGCACTTCCTAACTACAGGACTATGGAAACGTCTCAGTTTCTATTATGTCAATATCCCTTCTGTGGTGTTTCTCCTGAGCACCTTGGTAATGACACTGGGTTTGTGTTGTATGACTTTCCCAGATTTAACTAAGATCATGGTTAGTCTTTGTTTCTCAAGCCCCAAAGAGCCCACAATTATCTTACAGGGCTTCTGTGTGTCTCTTTAAAAGCATTATACCTCCCACTGCCTCAAAATCTGGCAAATTTCTTTAGCATAAGACTAGCCTGGAATTTGAGTCCTTTTTTGGTCTCCAAGTTTGACACTTCAGCTACACATGCAATCCAGAATCTTTGCAGAGTTCTGATTGCCAGGATCTCTGTTCTGTTCAGTGAAACCTTGATATTTCAGACTTTCGGTTCCAGCAGGATCCGTGGATGCCTCGAGGTGAGAAATGGCCCTTTTGTCCTTCTGTGTCAACTCACTCCCTCTGTGCTTCTCAACTGTCCTGCGTTTTGTCCTTTTCCCTAGTTTCCAAAGCACTGGAGAACTCTGGGAAATTCCGTTCTGCTCCCCACCCCCATCCTTTGCCTGGTCCCTTAGCCTCCCACCTATCCAGGAATTCAGTAGATCAGTAGTTTTGAACTAATGAAAACAAAGCTCCTCAATGAAAACCTTAATGTCTCCATTTCTCACTTAATCCAATAGAAAGACTGAAAGCCTCACTGATTTGTCTTCTTCTATGCAGGCAGAGATCCTTAATGTATAAAATTTTCCATAGATGAAATTTCCTCTATCTGGTCATTTCTGCTCACACAGCTGGATGGTATGTTCAAACAACAGATTTTGTCATCTGTCTGGCTCTTCTTCTACATGTAGTCAGAGGATTTCTTACTCATATCATACTCCAATAGAATTTGAATGCACGTTGCGTGTGTGTGTGTGTGTGTGTGTGTGTGTGTGTGTGTGTGTGTGTGTGCGTGTGTGTGTGTGTGTGTGTGTGTGTGTGTGTCTGGAGATTGAACCCAGGGTCTCATGCATACTGTGCATGTGTTCTAGTATGAGGCAATACCCTGATCTCTGAACTTCTTAATATGCAGAAGTTGTTGGAAAGCTAGTGAATCTTCCCAACATGTGACTAAAGGATAAAAAGCTAACCTTTAATAGAGGTCATAAAGTGTGATTGCAATGGTAAATAAAATGATGCCCTTATATGTTAGTTTGTTCATTGAGAAGTCTCTGAATAAACAATTTACAAATGCATATTTATAAATGGCTTTTCTGGTAAATAGGATTTGTTCAAAAGCCTAAATATCATCCAAAAATGATGCAGTAATTATTGACAATGATAGGCTATATTGGTTGATACTAGGTAAATGCAATCATCTTTCAAATGCCAAAACACAATGTACCAAATTGTATGCATAAAAACATTCTATAGACTTCAAAGAAAAATATGAATAAAAGCAAATGTAAGCACAGTTTTAGTTTGGATGCATCCCATGTGCCCAAGATGTTTTTCATTTCTCTAAGGCAGTGATTTTCACACCACAGATCTCTAGTCACATGGGTCCCCTTACATTGAACGGCTGGCTCTTTAAGACGTCTAATTTCTCTCTATGAACATGCTATGATACTAAAGTCTAGCAAGCACACAGGAGGCCTATGGTTCTTCAGGTTAATGGTGACTATGATGGGGCTCCTGAGTCCCATAACTCTCAGTATCCCTGCCGTTACCTCCATCTTATTCCATGTCCCTTTCCAATGATAAAAGGATCTTTGCACACAGGTGAAAGAATAGGGAACAGTAAAAATGTCTGTCTATTTTCTTTCTTCTGAAGGCTGTGTCTGGAAGACCCACCTTCTGCTGAAAATATGAGCTGTCAAAAGAAAGGGTTCAATTCTGTGGGTAAAAGACTTCTCTCTTCAGCGGTTCTACTCTGTTTCCATATAGTTTATTTCTGTATCTTTCCAAACCCAACATCAGGCAAGGAAAGTGAGCATCCTCCAGACATAGATGAGTCCTGCCCTTTACATTTACCTAAAGTAAAAAGAAAAAATCTCCCAAGAGTAGTGCAGTTGAAAACAACAGATTTTCCTTAAGTACTAAGAAATGTTTAAACATTTCAAATAGAAATAAAGTACAATGCCCCTTTGCAATACAAACACATATTCTAAAGTTGGTATCCACAGGTGCTAAAGAAAAGACCTGGATCCTGACTAAGCATGTGTTCTCTGGGTGTGGACTCCCATCCTGCTGACTCACTACAGGTAGTCTGTGCCTGTAATGTCCACCTGTCCATCAAGGGTGTGGTGCCCAGCTTGGCTCTATGAGGATGCAGTGGAAACTTCAGGAGGTGAACCTTAGTGGGATGGCTTGAGGTGGCCAGGGGTGTGCACTTGAAGGGGAAAGTGAATCTGGTCCCTTCTTTTCCCTCCTATTTTCTATCACCTAGCTGTGAATTGGGCAGCTCTGTTTCTCCATACACTCCTGTCAGATCCACTACCTCACCAAAGACCAAAGCCAATGGCACTGATGTAAACCTAGGAACTGGGAATCCAAATCAGCCTTTCTTTGTAAGTTGATTTTCTATGGTATTTTCACGGTGATAGAAAACTAGCATGCCCCCCCCCAAACTCATGCATGTCTATTACTAGCATCTAAAGTATTTGTAGACCCCAGTTCACTTCCATATATTCTACATCAAGAGTTTGTCAGGTCAGACCTCCATAGTACATCCATCAGCCTCCCTGTCCTTATCCAGCATCTTAATATACAAACATAATTGTGTCATCATTCTGAAAAAAGAGAAGAAAGTCATTAAGGCTGATTCATTAATCTCACACTAGACCTATGAAAGTTAAAGTTGGAGCCTCATTTTTTCTCCCAACACATATTTGAAACAAAGAGCTATGAAGGAAAATTCGGTGCTTAAAGTGATCTAAAAATTTAAAGCAGTGAAGATCTATGTATTTCTAAGAACTTTCTACCTTCAAAAGACATAATTGAAAGCTTAGAGCTGGTGAATAAGATAGTGAAAGCAAAGTAAAAAAATAAAAATAAAAAATAAAATTAGGCTCAGGTTTATTTATTTCAGGGATGCATGTGCTAATTTTAACTCAAGGTCACCTCAGTTCTGTACTGCATTATTATTGCCCATTTTGCAGGTGAGAAAACTGAGTTTTAGAAAATCGAAGGAGTTCCTCCACATCACTTCATTAACAAGAAGCAGGTTTGACCTCAGATGGTCTGCTTGTGGAGCCCATGCCTCATGGCAGTGTGTCTCTTCAGAGCCAGGACTGATGGTGACTCTAATGGACTTCCCTAGGGTTGCTTAATGAAAAAAATTTAAAACTGAAACTTTATTAGCCTCCAGGAATAGAAACAGAAACAAGTGATCACACTACTAGATTCAAAACCACCGTTGTTACATATTAACAGCCCCACAATTAAGACCACAGTCATGAGTCAATGAACAAGCCATTAGACAGAAAACAGTAATATTAACACAGCACATGTCTATTAATCTGTTGCTCCCTGGAAGTCATTATCTCCAATAACTTAAGGCTAAATAATTTCTAGGCAGAATCAAAACAAATGTGGTATTGCCCAAGTATTCCATAAGGTCATTTACAACTTAGAGTTTGTTTATTCTTGTCAAGAGATTATAGAACCCTGTTGAGAAATCGTTTATGTAGTATACCTTTAAAGCCTATTTTTTTCATGAACTAGAAAATAGAAGGTTAATATGAGGCATGGGATGTAATGGCCAATGCATCTATTCAACAAGTATTGCCTTCCTTTCTAGGCAAAAAGGAGATGGTGATTCCAGTAGGTAGATTCTACTATCACAATAGATTCCTTCCCCATGGAAATTTTACCAAAGCCTCTAATACTTTGGTCCATAAATCTCAACACAGATCCTGATTTGAATTACCTGTAGAGTTTTAAAATATGCTTATACCAGGGTCTTTGTCCTCACTGATTTAAATTTTTAGATCACTCTAAGCACCAAATTTTCCTTCAAAGCTCTTTGTTTCAAATGTGTGTTGGGAGAAAAAATGAGGCTCCAACTTTAATTATCATCTTACAAGAAAACAAAAATCAAAGTAGCTTTTCCACCAAGACATATGAGTGATGAGTGGAGAGATTAGCATTTCAATATAAATTTGCTGTTTCCCAAGCCAATGCTTAGGCCTGTGATCATGTAGAAAGTGATAGTATACCATCTACCTGCAATTATTGACATTTCGGTTGTAAACCTAGCCTTTACGGCTGAGCTATCTTTCTAGCCCATCCCTGCAGCTCTTATCCAAACCACAGGTCTGCAGTTCTCCAGTGTGATCCAGTAAGAGGGCAGGTATGGTCAAAACTGTGTCCATAATCATGCTCGGGTAATAGTCTCCTTTTAAATTCTCATCCTTTGCCCAGGACACAGTAGAGTATTCCAAAGATTGTATGGTCTATAATACCACAAAAGATTACACCAGAACACACATTGTCTTTCCTTATTGATCAGAACTTAAAGAGATTTATGAATATAAAATAGTGCTACCTTCTTAGGACAGATTTTGATTTCTCATAACAAGACTCAAAATTACGTTTAATTTAACTTACAATAGATTGTTTGTGACTTTATACAAATCTGAACTTTGAAAGTTTCTGAGCTTTGATTTCTAATAAGGGAAATGTTCGTGGCTAGCACAACACATGTAAACAAAAGTGCCCAAGACTTTCAAGAATTCTTAAGATCCTAAAGTGTCTGAAACCCAATGTTTCAGAAATACTGGTGCAAGTGGGCTTCAGTTTTGGGTCAGTCTCACCAAGTCTTTGTCAGAGGTGAATGGATATTTGTCACAAGCACGTAATACCCCAGGTACCAAATATCCTAGGCTGCCCTGTGCCACAATGCTCCCCTGGCCTGGGTTGCTCTCTTTGCCTCTAGTGTCTTCATACATTTTGAGGAAAGGCAACACAGTCATGAACAAGGAACAATCTCTTCAGGGATCACATTTGAACATCAGGAAGAGATGGAAAACATCAAAATAGGGAAAGTGTGTATAATAGTGAATCAGCGTTGTGCTCTGAATTGTAACTAACTGAAGTTATGTCACCAGCTCTAGTGAAGCGAGGTTGCTCTGATTCTGACTTTAAGTCATTGCTAATGAGAAAACCCAACTCAGTGGAAACTCAGAAAGAATAGCATCTCAGCAGGCTAAGGAAACCGTAAGTGCAGAAGCTCTGAAGCCAGAGTGACTGACAATTCAGAGAGAAGAGGTAAGAAGTGAGAAGCAAGGTCAAAGAAAGGCAGGACTCCAGTAACACTGCTTCATACTGAAATTGCCATAGGAAACTCTGGTAGGGTTCTGAGCCAAGAAATGGTGTGACTTTTTTCATGCTTCAAAAATAGCATCCAGTCTGTGGAGAACAGATGGCAAGAGGTCAGCAATGGAAGACAAGACAGGAGCCATTTACAAATGAGAGTTGGAGGATAGCGATTCTCCTTTTTCTAGTCAGGACCAAGCTAGGCATGCAAGTTTGAGGGAACCCATCATTGAATTCCCTTAAGTCACTTGTTTTCAAATATTTATACAAAGCACATTGGTATTGACAGAAAGCAACACATGCATGAAAATTCCCTTGAGTGTGATTGCATTCATCCTTGAGGAAAATAATTCTCAAGGGTCACAAACATATTTGTGGGTTAATCATTATTTTAGTAATTTTAGCACTAAATAATGATTGATAAGTTGTTCATAGCCTATTTATATTGCAGCTATTAAACAATAGCACAGCTCTTGAAATATAGGAATAGTTAGAAGAATGTAACCTAGAGAATGAGGTTCTACAAAAAAAGTATATGCACTGAGACAATCATACCATTACAATTACCTGTGGGAGCCTGTAATGAGTGTGTCAGTGGAAGGACATGTGCACTCGGGCAGGAACCTACAGCAGTGCTGAACAGCAAATGCCTGTTGCTTCTTTCTGCATGGGGACCATATCAGCAAGCAAGGGCTCAAAGACGGGCCACTGGCCAGTGGTCACACATGTGGAAGGACACAGAAGGAAAGACAGAGCCCACAGGTTTAAAAGGAACTAGTAACAACAGTCCTATCAACAGGACTCGGTGAAAATGTGTGGGCACAGTAGTGTGCCTGATGGTACCTGTATCTGGCTTTGTCACTGAAGTAAGGAGGCATGCTTCATCTGCCTTAGCAGATGTGACGTGATTAAAGCCTTAGCCCTGTGACGTGATTCTTTGTCTACTGAGCAGTTTCCTCCATGTTTTACAAAGCAACACACACACACACACACACACACACACACACACACACACACACACGCATGCAAAGGAATATTCTACAAAGCAGATCAATTTCAGTGAACTGCATTTATCAAATGACCAAAATAGACCTGTACATTCAAACCATAAAATTTTATAAAATGTATCTTCTCATGTGCTTAAGGATTTTACTATCTCAAAGAAACTACATTTGAAATCAAAAGCTAAAGCGTCGGAGGATCTCTGTCATGGGTCTCTTTGTGCTTGAGTTGAGTTTAAACTCAATGTTTGAGCTGACAAACTGTAGGTAATGGGTTCAGGCATCTTAGAGAATTCTAAAATCCCATGTACTAAGCAATGTCCACTCATAAGAGAAATAAGAAATGTTGTCACAAACTCATCTTGACACAGATATGCTTTTTATCTCTGTCATTTCCTAAGGTGAATTTCCCTATGATGCAGTCAAGAAGAAACTAAAACATCTCACCTAATGATGTTCCTCATTCTCACAGGGTAGATGAAGCCACGGAGAGCAATGGATTTAATCCAAACTGGCTTTTCCCTTTCCTTTCCCTGTTTTAATGTTCTGTTTCATTTTGTTTTCACTAGTACTTTGAAAGTTTTAATTTTTGAGGTTTCAATATTTTATTCAGGTTTTATTTTCAGTAATGTTAATTGCAGCATTTGAAGTGGAGAAGCAAATTCTACACAAAAGAGAAAACTACATACTGTCGGAGAAGGCTACACTGAACCCATTAAAGTGCTGAAAATATGAGTGGTGAAGCTGTAACAGAAGCCAGGTTAGACCCCTCATGTTGTCATGGTGACTGCAGTCAACTGCCCAGCTCAGAGCTGGGGATCCTGGAGATTTCATACTCGGCTGCAATGGGAATCAAGGCAACTAAAAAGAAGAGGAGAGGAGGAGGAGGAAGAACAAAAGAAAACCATACCACAACACAAGGAATTAAGAATTAAGTCCTGAATGACTGTCTCCATCATACCCAACCTCTCCACCCTAAAATGGCACAAAAGAAATAGCTAGCCACACCCTGAAGACTACTTTTGGTGTAAACCAGGTAACTGATGGGGTAGAGATGGGAACAGGGCATGGAGATCTGTCTGAAAAGTCCCTTTCACACAGACGTGTACACGCTTCTCAGCAGTGAGCATTAGGATGCCAAGACTCAATGCTCAGGAAGCCACAGTTTCATGTGTGGACTCATACAGGTTTACAAAGGGCCAGCACATTCCCAGCTTCCATTTGCAGCCTGCCATCTAGAGGGGATCCTCCCCAACCCACATCTACAGCTAAAAGGATCTTTACTAGGCTGGAGTTTCTTCTGTACATCCCAAAGAGTAGCACTTTAAAGCTGAGCCATCCCTAGCCAAGAGATCTAAGGTGGTACTTATCAGTTCTTGCATCCCCAACATACAACATTAAATGGTACCCTAAATTCTGAAGGTAGCTATACTTCAGAACAGTTTAAAATGAATGACTGTACAATGTTCATTTCTGCTTTAAATTCAAGTCCTAGACCAGACTTGTGGCTACCAGCACTGATGTTCTTGCCATCGAACAGAGCTGGCATCATCAGTTTGATATCTGGCTTTATGGTGTGAGTGAGTGTACCCTAAGCCGATCAGGCATCAAGGCTGACCTAATACTTGGCTGCTATTCCAAAGTGAGTGTTACTGTTTCCTGATATCCAGGAGAGACTGAAAGCAATCTCTAACTTCTTGTTCGCCTTCTGATAAATGGGAGCTTTCAAACTCTGTCTGGTCGTTCACATTGGTATGACCCTGGAATTTGTCCATCGTGTAGTCAATTACGAAGTTGCTTTGGGTCACTTGGGACTTCAAGGTCTCAAAATTCATCTGATAGCCAGCCAGCCCTCATAGCCAAGCTCCAGGTCGCCTGGGACGGAGGGCCCAGGAGCGTCAAAGTTCACATCACAGCGCAGGTTAATATGCTCCCTCTTGTACTGTCTTGGTCTTAGCATTCCTCCCTCCCCTCTTAAGTAAGAAGGATGAATCAAAGGTCAGCTTCAGTGCATATGGGAATGGTCTTCCACGGTGACCTCAGTGCCCAAGGCACTGTCTGTGTTCCACTTCTCTGTAAATACCCAGCAGTACTCGATCCATCTGTACTTGGTTTCCAGGCTGCCACTCACTTTGATGGTCTCCGTGTTGGAGGAGCCTGAGCTGGTAAATTCCAATCCATTCTCGGTCTCATTTTAAAACCACACTTTACGAAGTCAAAGCTGTAGTCCTTGGTGAAGACTTCCCTGGCGAGCTTGCCAGCATAGGTGAGAGGCACAGCCATTGTCTCTGAGGAGGTGATGGCAGGATTATCGGCTGCTACCTTGAGGCTCAGTTCTTTGAAAGTTTTAAACAAGATGTTTTGATCACATTTACCCCTTCTCCTCAGCTTCTAAAGACTGTAAGCTCCTGAGGCAGCAGATGACCACAAGGAAGATGCCACATCCAAACTCCGAGAAGCTGTGACACTGGGTACAAATCCTGTGCACTGGGCAGCCCAAGCAGACCAAATCCCAGGTAGGGGAGAGGAGTTGGGCAAACAATCTCACCCCAAGCCATGGAGTTACCTGAGACTGACAGCTGCTGGGAAAGGGAGAGACGATTTCCCATAAGAGTGTAGCTCCCAAACATTTTTGTTTTTTAAGAACAATGGTATGCAGTAAATGTTTAACTGTAAACTCTCAGAAGCTAGGGGTGGAATACTCTGAGCTATCTGTGGCAATAAACATCTCAACTAGAGATACCATACTATTGACTTGAGATTACCAACTATAGGTTGGGTAGGGATGGGAGTGACTGGCTCTCTGGGGCTATGACAAACAGATTCTAACACCTATTATAGGATCACTGAGGTCCAGTGGTGGAGATGTCTGTGGGACCCATCCCTTGAGATTCTGGTGTATTACGAGACTGGCTACAGCTACCACAGGCTTTAACAAGAAAAAAAATTAGCATGCAACTACATTTTCATGTATAACCCTTTCATCTTATGTGTTACAAGATAAGATCATGTCTCTGAAACCAATAATTTTAATTAAGAGTCAGTAGAGTCTAGATGTCTAGCTAAGATGAACCCAGAGCTATCTGCTCAAACAGATTCCTAATTGAAAAAAATCTTTAAAAACCAATGGAAACTTTGGTCATGGGAAAGACACACACACTCCAGGAATCTGGCTCACTACAACTGGTCTCATGACATATCTGGGCCCCAGGGTCAGTGTTAAGTGCCCTGGCAGTAAGTACTGGATGCTTCAAAATTTTCTCTATCTTTGGAGTATCTAACTGCGAGCTTTGTAGACCACAGATCACGTTCTATACCCGTGTTTAGAAAAGTAATCTCACTCAAGGTCCCCGAAAACAAGGGAAAAAGCCCAGACTCTGCCAGTCTGTAATGGTTCATAGTTTCTAGGTAAAAGTCAACCCATAGAAAAACCTCCCATTAAGGAATTTTAAAATGTTTTACAATTAAGAAGAGGGTTTTATTTTGCTTTAGTTTTTTTTAGTATATTGACCATACTAATAATATCACCTCCAGAAGAAACTAAGTTCTTTGGCTTCTTTATATTAGTATAATTGCATCGTTTTGTCTCACTCAAGCTCTATAGTATGACAAGTTTTGCTTTGTTACCACGTTTTGGGAACATTAAATTATTTTATTGATGATAGAGGAAGAACATTTATAACCCATAATGAGACCCTTTATTTTTGGCTTTTCTTGAAATAAAACAGCCAAGGGGTTAACTGTCAGCAAGCATCTAGAACAGCTTTTATAAGGATTGTTAAATCAGTAGCCTTCGTGGGGTATACCAATCTTCATGAAAAGAACAAGGGGAGAGAAAAGTACTAAATGCTAACTTGAAAAGAAGCTAAACTGATCCTCAATAAACTTTGGGAAATGAACAGCTAGCTTGACTAAAGAGGAATAATATGAATCCGGTGACGAAAGAGAAAGAGAAGAAACAGGGTTGCTTTGTCGTGAAAACCCAAGGGACAGCAGGACGGTGCACCTGTGGACAGACAGATATTTATGAGCAAATGGTTATGAAGACTAGACAGGGCCAAGGAAGGAATTCAACCCTGCAATTTCTTCTTCTCAAGAACAAAATTGTGTCTAGACTCAATGTTTTCTTTTCTACTCTGTTTTTCATTTAGTACCTTTTAAAGCCACAGGCATAGACTCACATGGTAACCTGAAAAACATAAAACCTGGAGGTATCAAAGAAGCCATCCACGTGCATCCTGAGCATGGGTGCTGAGCAGGGACATGCCCAGTGTGCCTGCTCTGGTTAGCAAGTGTCATAGGTCTGTCCCCTCTTGTCTCACTAATCTAAGTGAAGTCTGTGGGTGACAGTCCCAGAATTACCTGGGAACTTGTTAGAAATGCAGACTCCTTTGGTGCCATGTTGGTTGGATTACAGCATTATACTCTGTGTGTTGCAGGGTGGTCCTTAAGTACATGGAAGTCTGAGAAAACCTGGAATAAAGGACTCATTCATCAAAATGTAGGAGTTTGCTAAACAAATGAATCGCCCCATTCTATCTTATCTGTATTGTGGAAGTCAGGAAGATGGAAACATAACAGAGTATTTAGTAAGACATATGTTTAAAATATTAAGGGTACTCCATCATAGTAAGGTTTAAACATCATAAAAGTCAACTGTAGAAGTTGATTGCATCATCTTGTCTTTATGACCGATAATGTATTTTTCTTTTTTGGTTTACTTTTATACATACTGCATTTATATCACTGATCTTCTTTCTGCCTTTATTTACCTGGGCTTTGTTGATGTACCCTTGACAATATGGACTGATGAATACATATACTGTGTACAACATGATGTTTGGGTATGCATGGATTTTGAAATGATGATGAAAAGCTCATTAACCTTTTAGCCACTTCCCAGATAGATTTCTTCATGGACATCTGAGATCTGCTCTCCTAATAAGTTCAAATAAACAGTCTAGAATTGTTAGTTGTAGTCACTACACTGCACTTGAGACCCTCACAACATTCTTATAACTAAACATTTGTGCCTTTGGCCAACATTTCCCCACTTCTCCTTCCCCTGCCTGCAATGACCACTCTTCTAATTCTTCTGTCTGTTCTATGAATTTGATGTTTAGAGATTGCACAGGTAAGTGAGATCATCCAATCTCCCTCTGCCTGATTTATTTTAATGTATACAAATATATATATTGTATGTGTATGTATATACATTATAGTATTATGTGTGTATATACATTATAGTATTATGTGTATGTATATACATTATAGTATTATGTGTATGTATATACATTATAATATATATATATATATATATATATCCCTTAAGGCTTACCCGTGTTATATTCCTCCCAGCAATGGTGTGCTTATGTTCCTTCCCTGTATCCCCACCAACATTTGTTTCCCTGTCTTTCTGAAAATAAACACTTTTACAGGTATGAATAGATCTATCCTCTGGTTTTGTGTCCATTCTTTTATGACTAGTGAAGTTGAACATCTGTTTCTTCTGCAATCATCCTTGCAGAGATGTCAGTTTGAGTCTTTTAAAAAAAATAGTTAACTTTGCATGTGTGTGTGTGAGTGTGTGCATGTATTCACATGTATGAACACCTGAGTGGAAGTCAGAGAGCAATTTGTAGGAGTTGGTTCTTTTCACCATGAGTTCTGAATACTGAGCTCAGTCAGTCAGCAAGATCTTCACCCTATGAACCATCCTGCCAGCACCCTCTGTCCATTTCTAGATTAGATTACTTGTTTTGTGCTATTAAGTTATGTCTTTTCCTTTACACATTTCTTACATATTTTGCCTATTAACTCCCTGTTACACACACACACACACACACACACACACACACACACACACACCAAATATTTTCTTCCACTGTATATATTGCCTTTTCATCTTCTTTTTTTAATTCTGTAATATTTACTAAAAATATTATCTTTTTAGGGGTATAGGAATTTATTAAGATATGTTAGGGAAATACTCTCATGAAATGCAGATTTTCTTAATTATATGTCTTTAAATACTACACACAAACAATTTAAGGAGTTACTATACATTTAACAAACACAAGCTGCCCAGTTAGAGTTTTGCGCTGTAATACCTCCCAAGAATAGTGCTTGAAATTCAGGCAGCTTCCTGGGAAAGAATGCAGGAGAGCGTATGTCTTTCTGAAGATTTGCAAACTCCCAAAGCAGCAGGAGAAGTTATAAAAAGAAAGGCATTCGACCATTTCCATGGGAACATTCTAATGACTCCCGTTATCTTTATTAAGTGAGAAAAAAATCTAGTGAACAGCTACCTAACATTTGTATGGGACAAAGGATTCTTTCTTTCCTAACTTCTGATACAGTGTGCTCTGTGTGTGTGTGTGTGTGTGTGTGTGTGTGTGTGTGTGTGGTTTGTGTGTACATGTCTGTTTTGTGTATGTGTGTGTAAGCTTGCATGTGTGGTGTGTATGTGTGACTGTAGGGATTTTTTGTGTGTATGTGTTTGTATGTGCCTATATGTGTGTCTGCATGTATATGTGTGTGTAGTATGTGAGAATGGATGTAATTTTGTATGTGTGTGTATATGGTTGTCTGTGTGTGTCCAGGTGTGTGCATGGATGCATGGATGTGCCTGTTGTGTGCTTGTGTTTAGTGGCCAGATCTGTAGAGCTGGTTTTCTCCTCCTGTCTTTGCATGTTCTTCAGAAGTTCCAACCATTGAACTCCAGCCAGCAGTCTGACTTCGTTTACCCGCTGAGCCTTCCTGCAGACCCACTGTGTGCCGACACACGTCACGGAGCAAAGTCTGCAGTTTTGTCACTAACAGTAGCTGTAGGTTTTACCCCTCAGAACCCACTGGATCCATTAAGCTCTTGAGAAATTCACTCTCTGTGTACCAAAGAGACAGTGCTACAAGCTGAATGGACAATAATCATGTATTCACTCAGCCTGAAAGTGTCTGATATTCGAAACTCTCCAACACTAGAATGAAATCTGTGATATAAAAACAATGCCACTACATCCCTGAAAGACAGGCAGAATTAATGATGAAACTACAGGATGTGAACAGGAGAATCAACGACTTTTAAAGTATTTGATATATATTTGTGGGACGGAAAACTGCGTAATTGTTTAGATGCAGTTAAATGACTGTGACTTATCAACATAGTGAAACTACTACCTGGGGAAAAATCATACAGCTTGGCCAGTAACCCGTCGAAGCCTTTTCCCCATGTGACTTCTGCCTCTGCCGCAGAGACGATCACGTCCTGCGCACGGCTTTCCTTTCTTTTCCTTAAAGTATTATCATGAAAGAATATGCCAGAGGCTACTGTGTCCACGTCTCATGCTTACTTTCATGTCTAGCTGAAACCACATAAATCCTGTACATATTCTCTTATTCATACATCTTTTGAAAGTTACTCACATTATTCCTTACTGCTAAGGTTTCTTTTTATTGCCAGATGTTAGGTTTTTGTTTTTTTTTCTGTGATTATACATATACAGTGTTCTATCCCTATTACTCTCAGTAGATATTTGGTTCATTTCACTGTATTATTGGGTTGCAATAAAAATAATCTGCTGTTATGAAATTCTTCTGCATGGGTCCGATGACCATGTGTAAGTCACATTCCAATATACAGACTCAAATCAGTAACTGCTACATATCTTTAGCCATCACACCTGCAACTGGACTCACATGGTTTATCACCCTGGATGCCTTCATGAACCCCCAGTAATGTGAAAGTGTCAGGGCTTGATCTGTTCTGGAAATGGTTAGAATTTGTTTTGGCCCTCATTGTAGTTTTAATGAGGCTGGTTGCTGCGTGTTTATTGGCATTTGAGATTTCCCTTTTGTGACCTGTGGGCTTAAGTCTCCTGCTCTCTATTTCCCCGGTTGACTTGCCTGTGCTCACTTATAGGGGTCTTGGACATGTGTTACTTAGCCATGTCTCTTTGTCCTTTGTAGCTTATATTTGTTGTAAAGCGTTCCTCATTCCTCTTCTTTTGACCCCCCGTGGTGCCTTTTCCACCTGACCCAGAAATTTGGGGTTGACAACATTATGATAAAGCAATACAAATGAACAAACAATGACAAACAACAATAGGCCACTCATTTTATACCTTTAAAGGGTCACTTCTTGAAAATGTGTCCAATATCATCCTCCCCGATTCTCTATCCTAGCGGTGATCCATTAGTACTTACACATCTGGCTTAAGCCACATTGGCTCAGAATTGTCTTTGTAAATGCTTTTAGGTTTTTCATGTGTCTGAAAGTTTCTCTCCCACGAAACCTCACCACTGAAGTCTTAACCAACATCCAACAAATTAGTTTTTTAAAATCCAGTTGATTAGTGCCACATGAGAGACTAACTTTCCAATTTCTCTAGCAGTTTGCAATTAAAGGCAACTCACAAAGAGAATAAGGTAGATTGTGTATGGAAATCTCAGTGGAAGTCTCACTGTTCACCTCAGCATACAGACCCAGCTAATGAGTAAGCTGGATTTTTATTTCCTTTCAAATTCAACACCACAAGTTTCTTGAAGCCTAAATTCCTCATAAACACCAAGCACTAGCGGCTTTACTTAGCATGAAGAACTCCACGCACTTCCAGGCTCTAATTCCGACACCCTGGAAGTAGTGTTCAAAAGACCCAGTCTTCCATGTGCCTCTCCCGATCCCTGGCCTGCCCTTCTCTGTTTTGACATTGGTGCCTGGAGGCCAAGCCCTGGACTCTACCAAAGGAATTTCTTCTGCTCCACTTTCCTAAGGTGTATAACCAGTAAAGACCATGACACGAGAACAGAACACCCAGAAGGGAGCTTGAGGTTGAGATGCAGGCTACCCTGTCTTCCTTCCTGCTCAGACACCCTCTGCTCAGTTCTGTCTGTGTTTCCTGGGAACTCTTCCCTTTGAACCCGGGAGTGCTGATGGTTCTACAATTCCCAAGCCATGCTATTGCATTCTCCGAGCTTCCGCTTGCAAACAGTCCCTTTGTAAATAAACTCTCCTGGAATTATTCTCATTTGCAAGTGCCATCTGTTTCCTGTTGGGACACTGACTGATACAGCTTTAATAGCCAGGCCATGCATGTGGCAAAAGGAGAACCCAAACAAAGCATTAAGGCACATTACTGTGAAAACTGCTCTCTCAGGCCCATGGAAAAAGTACAGAGAGGCACATATACTTTTTCCTGAGGATCTCAGAGAATGATGAAGGAGCACATTCACTATGTGGAGCTTTGGAGATATATGAAATAATGAACATGAGATTATCTGTCTCTCTGAAGGACAGGTGCTCTCTCCCAGGACTGGGTTGTAGACCTCAGGCATTGGCTGACAGCTGGATTTCATGCTGTTAGTTATGGAAAGCATTGTCTCTGTACAGTCCCTTCAATCTTCTTGTTAATACTTTAATAGTCACTACCACACTTCGAAACTAAAATGAGACATTACTGTAATACACTTTATTCATGAGCCAATGAATCCCAGCTATGAACTGAATTCACAAATTTTCTCCCTTACTATTTTTTTCTTTCTTCCCTTTGTCCAAAAATGACAAGGCAGATATTTTTGATACTTATTCATTGATTTCATATTCTATATTCTATCACTCTTTTATTTTCTCAAGCTTTGAATATTAAAAATTAAAATACCCCCTATTTAGTAGTTCACATTAATCCTGAAAAGTAAAATAATTATGAGAATGTGAATAAATGTATGTCAGGATACTTTAAGAAAAGACTACTTCTCAGATCCAGGATGGTTTTTTAGAGACAAGTGTCGTTGTTTATGGACCACAGGAAGAAATGTGTGCACACTAAGACGCATTTAACACTGCAGGAAAAGCACTTTGATCTGTGGAGCCTGTTAGCTGAAATCACCAGTTGGAAATACACAGGGTATCTGGACAGGGAAGAGCTGTGGGGCGCTCTCTGTAGAGCTGCGGCCCCTACAAAAACTGCGGCCCTGCTGTGAGGTGACAGGTGAGGAGTGATTGGCCTGAGGTCCCCGTGCTCCCCAGTGCACTCACTTTTGCTACTTATGGAATAGGCAACAGGAAAGTGAGGGCCACCCTCCCCACGCCTGCCCCCAGTGCATCATGGTTTCTCCTTTCCTTCAGCTGACAGTGGTGAGGAAGCTCAGGCCTTGCACTGCTCTGTAATTAGCAGATCATTCGGTTAAACAGCTGGTGATCTGAAGGCCCTGAAAACACACACAATCTTTTACTAACAGGCCATCAAATGCTGTCTGTATTAACACTCTGCTCTTCTGTTGGCTGAGTCTTGCTTCTGAGACAGGACCAGACATCTAAACCTTCACAGCTGGAGCACTGCACCCTAAGAACTGAAACTACAGCCCACTGAACCTTCACAGCTGGAGCACTGAACCCTAAGAACTTAAACAACAACCCAGAGCACACACTACCACTATTCACTGATGATTCTGATGGTAAAAATTAAGTTACATTTTTAACAGAAAAATACCACAAATTCTATGGTACTTAATGATGAATATTTAAGTATACTTATTTATAGAAAAGCTACTTTGGCTACTCTTTTGCTAATATTTAACACTTTATAGAAAAGTAAAAGTGGGTCTCTATGTTAATGCTAGTTGATATCTAAACTCAACTGCATGTTTATTTTTTTAAACATAAGATGTGATACAAAACATGGATTTTTTTTCAGGGGATAATTTAGATCGGAAAAAAATTCACCTATAGAAGTTTTATCACTTACATTCTACTTTTTAAGTCTATCAGAATATGAATGATAATAACCTTACATAGTTGTACTGGAATTACTTGTGTTCCATGGAGATTGAAGAATACAGTGGGTAATATATTGTATTGCATGTTACTTTTCTCATTGATGTGAGCAACACCAAAAGCAATCTAACGGAGGATGGGTTTGCTTTGGTTTACAGCTTGAGGGATGCAGCCAATGGTAGAAGCCATAGCAGCCGAAGAAGAGGGAAGGGGCTGTTGGCCACACTGCATCAGCAGCCAGAGGCAAAGAAAGAGAGCAAAGGGTTGCTGTAGTAAACACCTCAAGGCCTGGCCCTCAGGAACCTATTTCCTCCAGAAAGGCCCCACTTCATAAGCTTCTCCAGCTCTCCAAAGCAGTGTTACCAGCTGGGGACCAAATGTCCCAACACATGAGCCTATAAGGAGTATTTTGTTTTCAAACTACAACCTGCAAGCACATTTAATTCCGTGAGATTTAGCTGTAATGTGATCTCTGTGGCTATGATTAATTCATGGTGTTAAAGGTAGACCAGATCTCTAATGATCCCTACATCATGTAAGCCTCTCAAATCCTCAATATCCTTGGCCCACGTAATTTCTTTGCCTTGAGTGAGAACGAGACTTGAGGCTTGCTCCTAACTTAGGCAATGACAAAGGTGATGGGCTATGGCTACATTAGTGGTCATACTACATGGAAACTGATGATATCGTCTTCATGGACCTTTATATCGTCGTTATGGATGATTTAGCATAATGGGCCTAAAGGCTGTCTTTACAGACTGGGAGAGGTTCACATTGCAAGAAACTGCAAGTAGCCTCCAACATCTGAGATGACCTCAAGTGTAAAGGTAGCAAAAGCTGGGGTTCTTATGCAGCTGAAAGACACAAAGTTCTGCCTACAACAGGAATGATAAAAACAAAGAAAGAAAGAAAGAAAGAAAGAAAGAAAGAAAGAAAGAAAGAAAGAAAGAAAGAAAGAGAGAGAGAGAGAGAGAGAGAGGGAGGGAGGGAGGGAGGGAGGGAGGGAGGGAGGGAGGGAGGGAGGAAGGAAGGAAGGAAGGAAGGAAGGAAGGAAGGAAGGAAGGTAGAAAGAAAGAAAAAGAAAAACAGTGTTCTTGCCAAAGTGAGTTCCAAGACCAGAAGAACATGTGTTCAATACTTTGACTCTATCATCTGAGACCATGGGCAGAGAACTCAATGAGGACAAAGTTACTGGACCCAGAGTAACGAGGAGACAGTAAATATGTGAGGTGGTAAGCTACTAAATTGAGTTATTATACATTTCTCTACCCTCAGTTCTTTTACATATAAAATAGAAATGTTGAATCTCCTATATTAGGCGCTGTGGGCACTAAGGGCTTTAGTGATTTCATCACACACACACACACACACACACACACACACTTCATCACACACACACACACACACACACACACACACACACACACACTTCATCACACACACACACACACACACACACACACACGCACGCACGCACGCACGCACGCACGCACGCACGCACGCACGCACGCACACGCATGCACATGCACACACATTCCTGGACCTGATTCTGGGAAAATCTCAATTATTTCTACTGCAATGATGCGAGATAATTACATTTCCAAAGAGTAAATATAATTGTCTTAGCAAGATGTGAACTCAACTAAGGTTAATAGTGAAAATGAAATCAAGAAGAATACTGATTAACCAAGAACTTGACAAACTTAATTGCATTATATTTGACTTTTCAAACAATCCAAAACAAAATTGAAAGCCAGGAGAAATTGCCTCAAGGCATGCTTCCTTGTCCTTTCAAGCTTTCTCTCCATCCTTCCCATAATATTCTCCGGCCTCCAAGGCACAGTTTTCCTTAGTAACTCTGTATGGTGGAAAAGAAGAAATCTATTTTAAACTTATAATAGCTCAAGCCATGCTTAGAACATAATCACTTCTTCTGCCAAAATGTAAGAATTACTCCATATTTGTACAAGAGGATAAATTAAAATTATAGAGAAATATTTATAACAAAACAATTCCATAACACATAAAAAACTCAAAACAGAATTCATGCACTTAAAATAGATAAATCCCATGGCTAAAGCCCCCCTTTTCTTTAATAGCCACCCAAACTGGCTAGCTTTCAGCCTGAATCTCTGAAAGTGAGCTTTATTTATTACTCTCATTTTGATTTCAGATCATTTTAATTACAAATAAAAAGCAAGCACCAATACAGAATGGAATGTTTATGGAATGTTACTTATGTGGATGTTTTTAAAGCGAGAATAGATAGTGGCCTCATTCCAAAGGCTCTATAAAACACTTTTATAACTGAATGCTGATCATCAAAATTTTGTAAAATCCCTTTTACTAGTAGAGAAAATGCAAAACAGAATGGCTAGTGTCTTAAAGCATGCCACATACAAGTCTGGATATTTTACCTAACTATGTCAAGTGTCACCCATGCCTCAGTTCTGTTATCAGAATTATCACTGCCAATATGAAGGATTGCCTTTGCATACTTTCAGTGCAGACACATGAGAGGGCATTTGAATATTACCAGCATCAGAGCTGATGTGAAACAAACTGTGGTTCTAGTTTATCACTCTGAAACCAAGAGGACACTTCGCAATACAAGCTGCTGAACAAGAATTGGTAAAGTGGTATGCTGCCTGGTGAAGTCGACAGGGATCCCAATGCCGACTAGAATTTGTAGCCTGTCCTGTTTTATGATGAAGAAGATATTGATGTTCTAGAGATGGAGGAAGAGCCAGGAACAGAACATTTATCTAATGGATAATCAGAATATCTTTTGCTTCTAAGTTCACATAAATTCCCATAGCTATGAAAGCTTTAAAAAAATCCTGAGAGTTTATAATAAATCACACTAATATAAATTGGCCTTTCACAAAACTTGGAAACTGGAGTTTTGCCTGTGTTTTTAATAATGAATTCTACAGGCAGAACTACTGGCTGCTCTGTCAAAAAAAAGTAACCAAGAACTCCAAGTCACCCAAAATGCCTTTAATGCCCTCTTTATCTGCCCTACAATCTGATTTATATACTTTCTCATCAACTGAAATGCTAACAAAATTCAACTATTTGCTGCTTTTGATAGCTCAGCCACTAACTGCTTGTAAATTTGGTCAGACTATTTAATGTTTTTGACCCTTTGTCTCTACAAACAGCAAGGAATAATGTCCTTCATTCTTTTGTCTGAGGGAGGGGAGGCTCCAAAACAATATAATGTGAGTGTACCTTAAAAATAGCAAGATACTATGTAAATGCAACACAATGTTACCATTAATATTAATACAGCATTTCTAGCCCATTGGATGTGACTGTTGCTAATTCATAAACTGAGTTTCACAACATTTATTAGCAGTGGCACTTTGGTGCTTTCAAGATATCACCATTTAATAGTCAGCAGACTTTGCCTATCCTTTCTAATAATGGCTATAAATCAATTTCATTCATACTTTATAAAATACCCCCTCTCTTGCAGCTAATGGGGACCAACTACAGGAATAGCAACTTGACACTTCCTTCTTCCACAAAGGTTTCTTAAGCCGCTGACTGTTCCTGCCAGATCAGGAATGTAAAGGAATGTAAACCAAGTGACAATGGGACACACACACACACACACACACACACACACACACACACACACACAAATGCAAAATTTAAGCAAAGATAACCAATTCATTTAGATTCCCAACAGAACAACAGTAGCCTACATTTGAATCATTTTAAGATCACTAAAAGAGCTGGAACTATCACAGAAACATGTTTTTTGCTATACTGATACTAGGAACAATAACTGTCCATGCCCCTCCCTTCCCCAGTAGTCCCCTTTCTATAGTGTACAACTCACTTACCAAGCTAACCTCTGGACTGTGGTTCCCAGATCTCTATTTTTTTATTATGAGATTATGGTAATTCGGACAAACTTTCATCTCAAGTGCCCTCTGTTTACTGACACGGGCAAACAGCTATCCATCTTTCTCAGGAAGTCATAAAGACATAGTCACAACAACAGGAAAATGAGCCCTAACTCATCGCATGTCATTAGTGTCAAAAGGTGTGCAGACCTGGGCACTTAATTCACATAGACACAGTCTCTGCACCCTAGACGTTTATGAAATAGGAATCAACAGCACTTCCTTATTCCCTTCCAGGAGAATTTGCCCCGCAGACACCTTAATTATTAAACCCACATCAACGCTCTAAAACAAAATGGTCATTAGCTTGGTTCCATCTCACTTTCCATCTTTTTGTCTCTTGCCTTCTGTTACTCAAGACTTTAAGGAGATTTGTATGAGAGAACATACAAAAAGAATCAAAATGCAAAATATTTTCAAATACAAAATGCCATGAAATATTTGAAGCTGAAATGAGACCACAAAGAGTGGTATACTGATGAGGTGAGAAAGGATAAACAAACAAACAAACAAAACATTACCCTTATAAACCAAACAAGAAGCCAAATAAACAGAAGGAGAGAAATTTTATCTGGGTGAATAATGATAATCAACACTGTAGATTGAAGCCAAAAGGGAGAAGAGTGAGGATTTTTGTTTCCAAAACATTAAAAGGGAGATTTTTGGATCTGTTAAAATAAAATGTATTTTCCTAAGTATGATTTCTGCTCTAGCTACTCAGAAAAATAAAACAGATTAGAATACTGTCAAGTCAAGCCTCTTCTGTCTAGATCACTATTTGGTTTAAATCGGGGCCCACGTTCTAAGTCATAAGTGGTAATATTGAGTAGCTTCGGTGCTGGATTGGGACAATTCAAGAGGAGAACACGTTCCATAAATTGGAGTCCTCTGAATTTAAAATGGCTCAGGGAAGGGCATCTGGAGCCATTTATTCTCCCAGTGACCAGGTTCAATTTCACAGCTCATCTGGATTTCATTAGATGGCAGGCTTACTTGGAAATCTGCAATTGCTTTAATTTCCATTTCACTTTGTGAAAACGAAGCTCAGTCCACCCTTGTAGAAATTTTGAAACAACCTATCTACAGACTAATGTCTGAAAGTGCCTTGATAAGCAATTAATCTTCAATATGATAAAAGGAGGTAGAGTCGTGATGGTTCCTGTCATTTGACTCCATCACAGGAATGCCATCCATGGCAAACTTCTATGGCAAATAATGAGTTCTTTCTTATCGAACAAGCCAAATGGGAGATATATAAAAATTCATGTCATTTACATTTCAAATTTAATAAATAGTCAACAAATAAATATTAAATATCTACTATGTTCCTGAGTTTTGGAATGAAAATTCTTCAACTTTCTGCTTATAGATGTAAAATGAAAGTTGTAAAGAATTAGGACATGTATGATTTCAGTTTTCAGATGAAAGCACTACATATATTCAAAATATTTGATTATTATTATCTGGCCACTGCTCTGAGAAAAAACCTAGACCATTATCACTATGGAGCAAAATACTACATCATCACTGATGTACTTTGATTATGCACTGTTCTCCATGGACCCATGTGTTAAAGATGTGGTCTTCAGCTTTGTTCAATGAAAGGCAACAGAACCTTCAGGGTGTGACCTGTTGATAAGTCTCAGGTCACTGAGACAGTGTCCTCAAACAAGATTACGATGGGGTGATCCTTCTGTCTCCCTTCTTACATCCCAGCCACCATGAGCTGCACATGTGTGTTCTGGCATGTCCCCAACCATGCCGTGTCTATCACCACAGACCAAGAAGCCGTGGAACCAATTCACTATGGACTGAAATCTATGAGAACAGGAGTCAACGAAGACGTTTTTTTTTTTTTAAGCTGGTGACCTCAGGTGTTTTGCAACAGTGGCAGAAAGCTGTCTGACACCCAAAATAACGATTAGAGAAAGCCAATTAAATATTTACTTGAGCATCTGCCTGGGGTAGGATGTGTCTAATATCTAGTAAATTAACTTTCTTACTATTACACACATTAACAAAGAAGCCATTCTTTTCATTTAACTGGCAACTTGAGAAAATCGAAGTGAAAGATGGTAAATTTGAATAAAATATTATTGAAACTATCCAATGATGAAAATATCCAAGCAAATAAAGCCTGTATGAAGGTTGGTGACATCTTCTGGTGTCATGGACATAGATGACTGCAACAGAAATACAAGGCATTAGGAGAGTTGGGAAGACTTCAGCAGGTGAATATTTTCTCCTAGATTTAACTATACTTCGAACAAGGGTGGTTCATAAAAATGGGATTACCTTGCAGAAAGGGGAGGGGAAATAGGGTTCCAGGTCCCAGTGTGAGATGCAATATTCTCATTCTAAGTAAAAATTATTTATTAATATTTTGAAAGAAATAAAAGACAGAGTGTGGTGATAAATTTTCATGAAACCATCACTTGGATTCTAAGAAACTGGAACTTTTGCTGGACCTCAGAGCCAGAGTTAATAACACACCTCGAGATCACTTAAGACTTATTATTCCACTGTGTGCTCAGTAGTTTGTTTAACCCAATATTAAGAGAACAATAGAATGGCCAACCTCACTTGTCTTGGATTCCCTTGTTTAGTGAGCTTTTATAACCTAAGGTAAGTCTAGTTTTCATCTTAAATTATGTACTCTTCTATGCCCCAAACCAAAGCAGTGTGTGTGTATGTGTGTGTGTGTGTGTGTGTGTGTCTGTCTGTCTGTCTGTCTGTCTGTCTGTGTCTGTGTGTCTATGAGCAATAATTTACTGAAAACAGCAAGCAGGGTGAAAGAGACCTTATACAACAAATATCTACCATAAATGTTGGAAGCAGCATATTGCTTGGTAACAGTATGCTTGCAGTAGTGAATTCTTTGGGGTCAGGTGAAATGAATAATTTAATCCTTTGTTAAAAAAAAACTCTTCAAGCTTTCTGTAAAGCACCCCTCGTTCCTTTTCCATGTAATATTTTCTACACTGTCTAGTAAAGATAGACAAAGTTTTTCTTAGGGACACACACTGATAGGAATAGAGACACTTTCAAATCAGACAAACACAGGCAGATTACAGGTAGGTCAGCTACAAACTACAGCCAGACAGAAAGCATATGGAGTGAAGTGGAGAATTCAACCTTGGGCTCACTATCAGGCAAATTAACCCAGGAGGAAGTCTGTGATTTTTGTTCCTGAATTTAACATGGAGGCAACAGAGAACTGTGATTATAAGAAGCATACCAGAATATGAGAATAACATAACTCCAAACGCTACCCTGTAATTATGAAACAAGACATCATCACGTGACTGCAAAAGACCATGAAAACCAAAAATACTCTTAGTTCCATGTTGGGAATGATATCCTTCCATCTTGAAGCCTTTGCTTATGCTACAGCAGTGGGTTGAAACCAACCCTACCCTGCTTTCCCAGGAGGCTACCAGACAGCCTGTGCACTCATCAACCCCTAAGTCAGTTGTCTCACTATTAATTGGCAGAAGGTAATAATATATATATATAATGTTAATATTGCCTACTTATTGAGCTCAAGGCATTCAGCAGTTAGATACACCAATATCAGGTCTCATTGAAAAAAGTAATTTTATTTCCAGAATATTTTACTTTACCGGATAAATCACTAATCACTTAGGAATTAAAATCAGGCTTGCATCCATCATCTGCATAGAATGCTCTATCAAGGAGAAGCTCAAAATCACTACATGGAAGGCCTTTTGAACTTTCTTACTTCCTTTGCCTTGTTGGATTCAAACCCAGAGTCTTAGGCATAAGAGAAAAACAGGGTCCTGTCCATGTAAGTCACAAGTGTAGATCTAAGATATAAAGAGTAAATTTAACCTTTCTGAACAGGAGTTTGGTGATGGGCTAAATCAAGTAGTAGACCCTCTATTTTGCAGACCAGAGCTGGCCCAACTCAGGGCAGTGGCCGTGTAAACCATGCCTGGTAAGGAGTCTATAGGAAGGGCAGTTCCTTCTAAAGACATGACAGGTCACCAGAGCCAAGCTTTACTGTCCCACAAGCCTGCACAGTCCTCCTCACTGAGGGCCTCCTCCAGGCAGAGTCATTCTGTTGGTGCCCGGAGTGGCTTGAAAGCGTTTGCAGTGGGCCGGATTCGGCAAGCTGAAGGACTGACTGCTGAAGAAGCTGGTATTCAGTGCTCAGTCTTGCCAGCACCAGGGAAGGAAGCAGCTGTGAGTTTTCTAGGGTTTTTACAGCTCCTTCCCCTCAGCAAGAAAGATTTGTTGTTTCTCTGCCAGACTCCTACTACATTTGTCTGTTTATTAGCGTTTGCGGCATACTCTGTCCGGTAGCCAAGATCGTCATGGTGATAGCCACTTATTTACAATCTGTGTTTAGATAAATTAACTCCGAGTCAATTATCAGCTACATATCTTTATTTAGATAGAAACTCTGGCATCACTAGAGACAAGCCATTCTCGGGAAGCGAACCCCAGAGAGGAAGGATGGCAGCACCTGAGATGAAAGGGGCATTGCAGAACCAGTTCCCAAATCAGAGGGAAACTCCAACACAAAGGGATGCTATTTTTGCAGTCTGCCCTGCTCTCTCTTTGCAAGCAAGATTGTTAGGAATCCAGATCTACTTTTTCACAGTAACTTAGCACCACATGAACCTCTCAGGGAGGGAAAGTCAAAGAACTGTCAGCCAACTGCTCAGAAAGGCGGCTTGATTTAGACCGGCAGAATCTCAGGGATCAGTCTCTCTGTTTCTTGCAGAGACAAAAATGTTTCTCTAAAAATGTGAAGCACAGGTTTCTTTTCAGCGTCAATTGTTTCTGAAAATACTCAATAAAGATTCCTTATATAGCACCAAAATGTCTTTGAAGAAAAAAATGTATGGAAAAGGGGGAAATACAGGAATGTGTCCATCAATTTGGTGTTAAGAATGGCTTTCCATAAATGCTACATCTTTAGGTTCTTCCTGCTTCCAAAGGAACCAAGGGATCACAGATTCCATCAGGGTTATTTCTATTTTGTTGTGGCACTGAGGATCAGACCCAGGGCCTCTCTCAGGAGAGCCAGGCGCCCATGGCTGAGCTACAAGGCCAGCCCTGCTTCACTGTCTTCAGTCACTGTGTAGAAGCAAAGAAAATGAAACCTTGATGCACAAATAGTTTAAGATCTTCTTGGACTCTATCGACCATAGGTAAGCTTTGAATTAAACCATCAGCACCATGTGAATCTGTCCATTCCTTTTAAGTAAGACACAGTTGAAAGCAAACAAATAAACCACAGATACTGGACTTGTTCTGAAAGTGGTCTTGCTGGAGGACTTGGAGCATCATTGCCACATTGAACGTGGTGGTCTCTGAGCCTTCAGATGCATACAGGGAAAGCTTCCCTGAGCTTGCAATGCTGAGGAATGTGGGCTGGATAGAGTTTTCATTGTGGAAAATGCACATCTCCATCCTGCTTTCTCTGCACATCACAGGTATGGGCTGTGAGTTTAGCCCAAGCACACGGGCCATGCTCTTTCTCAATGAAGGCAAAATAATAAGAGCAGAATCTTTGTTCTTACATTCCCTGATCAATACTGGCTATCCATGTTTCAACTGTAATTTTCACAGGACAATTTAAAGATAAAACACGAGATGTATGACTTGCCTTCTGGCTATTGTCCTTGGCAAAACCAATAGGAATGTAAACCCTAAACCCATTTTTCTTACACATCACTAATATAGATACAACTACAATTCTCGGCACATTCTGTCTTACTCGGGTTAATTTCATTCCTCATTAATGTTTTTAGCATTACTTTACGATACTGGAATATGTATATTACTCATAAGCCATTGAGCCTCAATCAGAAGGAGACCTCACATGATGTAAACATTGGTTAAGAGCCCTGCTACTGGGAATCGATCTGATAATGTTGAAGTCATTTAAGAATATCTATCCTACTGTTATTTTTGAAGATTTAAAAGAGCCAGAATGTTAATACTTAGAAAATTCTGCTTTTACTTTGCGAAAATAAATTTGTATTTCTTATCCCAAAGCACTTTCTCGATCTAAGCTCAAGTTCTGGTTCTTTGTATTTGCTTTGTAATCTAGGACCCGAGACTCCCCGGATGATCTTTCTGTTATTTCAGCTGGTTCTCCCTCAGGCTTTCCCAACAGGGAATCTCTTACAAAGACTGAAAGATGCTCTCCCTCACTGAATCACCCATGGGCTGTCTTTTCCCCAGGGCTAGTGGAACCACCTGGCAATATTTCCAGCAAAACAGCACTATTGCGAACTTTGTGGGACCCCCAGGGCCAGCCACCCTGCTCCCTCTGAGGAGTATTTGCTCTCAGACCTCAGCCAGAGTTCCTACCCCCACTCATCAGATGCCAGTTAACTTCAACTCCACTGGTCATTTCCTTCAAAAGACCAAGTGTTAATTATTCCTGTTTTCTTATTGTCTCCCTAGATCTAGGGGAGGAAGTTGCCTTCTGCCTCTGGTACTTTAGTGACAATTCAGAGGGCTCTTTTGGCACTTTCCAGAGTCACAAAAGCTTCCAGCCTAATAAATGACCCCTTAAACACCGTGTTCAATAGGCTGTGTGGGTTGTCTTCTGACTGGGCCCTGAGGGATGTGATAAGTCTCTGAGACAACTAGGTTAGTGTCACTGCCCCGGCCTTGCATAGGTAACATTTTGCTAATCATGTGGTGGGTAGGAGGAGACCCTGGAACTTGAACTCAGTTCAAACTTCAATGTGAATAAATTCCTGGAGAAACTGCTTGTGCTCATAAAGGGAACAAAGTACTTGTATACTTATACATCAATCAAAACTTGTATGGATAGTTAAAGCAGATCTTCTTTATTATGCAAATGCAAAGCTAATTTTCACATCATGATTCTCCACTTGCAATCATTGCTGGAAATAGGTTGAGATGTATATACCATTAAAGCAGGGATGCCCCACAAAATGTGAACTTGCTGAAAATGTCCTAACAAACCTATGCACTTATTGTTTCCTTTAAAGCCAGGGAAGCAAAGTGTCCACGGAAATGGCTCTTGTCTCCCATTTGGTACTTTCAGGCACTCTTAAACATACACACAGACACACAGACACACAGACCGTGGAAGTAACCGGTCTATTTCCTGACGGGTTCTCGGTACAGATTTCCAGACAGGAGTATCCTTACTGTGGTCGGCCAATTCATGTGTTTCCCTTTCTTCTTGACTGCTCAGTGGCTCTGCTTCTAAAGACTGCTTTGTGTGCCCATAAATCACAGGAATTCCTGCCCAGCACAATGAGAGACACCAGCCAAAGTCTAATCAAGTTTATGAAAGTGTCACAAATACTTCCCCAGTGGCCGCCCGCAACTGGTGGCCTGAAGACAAGAAAGGAAAGTGAAGACAGAGGCGCCAAACCTTTCTCCTCTTCCCCCAATGTCAGAACTGAAGCAGGAAAAAACAAAGTTGCAATATATTTGTATTCCTTGCACTGTATGAATATGCTAAGATGTGTTCTGTATGCTATGAATACAATTTTTTATTTTAAAATCTTATATGTGCATATATTTACATGTGTGCTCTATATTATACTATCAGTTTTCTCCAACCGTATGTCTATGACTCACCAGGAACTGAATAAATTTATTTCTTTAACGTTTCCTTCTTTCCTGTGTGTTTGTATGGATGTATGTGGGGATGCTTGTGCCGTGGTCCATATGTGAATGTCAGAGGACAAAGTACAGGAGTCAGTTCTCTCCTTTGATCATGTAGGTCCCAGGGATTGAACCAGGTTGTCAGGTGGCAAGTGCATCTGCATGCCGAGCCTCTTTGCCTGCCCTAAAGACTGGAACAGCCTTCGTCCTACTTAAATGAGATGGGACTTAAACTGCCTTTTGGTAGCGGCACACAATGAGCAGAAGTCAAAGGAAGATACAAAGAACAAACCAAACAAATATTTCCACCTCTCTGTTTATTTGTTGTTGATGAGATTCCTGAAAGTGTAAACTTCTGATTTTAAGACCCAATGTTATCAGGATGTATCACTGAGAAACTAACAGCAAATGACAATTTCCAAAGTGTCTCTGTGTATTGGTGAACACGTTCTCCTGCAAGGGGCCGCTTATCACAACAGTCATGGGCTCAGTTATGCGTGGCAGCTTTTGCTGACAAGCAGCCTATTGAGCTATGAGTGCTCTTTCCGAGAAATCCATAGGCTGATGTCTCCCCAGACCATCACTCAGATAATTAAACTTTATCACTCCTCTTTAGAGAGTTCCTGTACTTGGAATCACTAATGCCTATGGTGCTATCTAAGAACATATATTAAAAAGTTAAGAGTAGAGTGAGGGGAGATGACTCAGTTGGTAAAGTGTCTGCTGCAGAAGCATAAAGACCAGAGTTTGCATCCCCAGAACTCATATAACAAGGCCTGTGTGGTGATCTGTGACTATAACCCCAGTGGAGGGGGCTGAGAGAGGCAGCTCACTGCAGCTCACTTAAGAGGCCAGAAACCATGTGCTTCAGGTCAGTGAGAGACTCTCAAACATAAAGAAGAAAGACACTAGACATTGACAGCCAGCCTCCACAAGCTTGCACAAGCACCACTTGCCTCTACAAGCTCATGTGTATAAGTACGCACATACACACACACACACACACACACACACAAAATTTACTAAATACAATTACATTAAGCATAATAGAAGCAATATCTACACCTTTAATATTTTATGAAAGAGTTGAAATTGTGTATATTCTAACTTTATCCCTCAAAATTTGTGAGGGTATTAGAGATCTCACTAGCATATTCAGCAGCAAATTGTCAAGGCTAGAAACACCAAGACTGCTCAGTTACAGTGTCTTCAATCTGCAACTGTGTGTGTGTGTTGGCCTCTAGGGGGAGCACCATGCTCTTCTCTCACTGTTGCTGATCAGATGTCAGGACACTGTAGGAACTGTGTTTTCAGGACTGGGGCTTTTAGAAGCATTGAGAGGTTAGTATAGTATCACAAGTATGACAAACAGTCTCCATCCATTCCTTCCATGTGGCAAGCCAACACAATCTGTCTCTGTCTCTCTCTGTCTCTGTCTCTCTGTCTCTCTCTGTCTCTGTCTCTCTCTCTCTCTCTCTCTCTCTCTCTCTCTCACACACACACACACACACACACACACACACACACTCACAGACACTTTTGGCATTTTGGGTGAACTGGCTGTAATACTGAAGCACATTAGTTCTTTTTTCTGGCTTCTAATAGTAGTATGTGATGATATTATAGAGGTGATTTGTTAACTTCATGGAAGATCAACTAGTTCTGTGACTTTAATTGTACCCGTTGCTCTCTGAATCCCACTTTCCTTACGAGATGGTTTCTGATGCACCCCTAACTACACAACTCTGTGCATCTTTATTTGTCACAATTTATTCTCAATGGCGTTTCTTTCCAAATGAAATTGTGATCAATAACTCTTGGCAGTCTAAGGCATTTCTCCACTGTGTGATTTAATTGGAATATTATTCCTAAGGTCACAGAACAAGAACAAAACCATACAGAAAGCACATAAGAACTCAGGAGAGATGCACATGATTTTTCAGAAGCAGAAATCTGACACAGAACAGCCCCAAACCACCTAAATAGAAAACTCACCAGCAAAGTCACATCTACCAAAATGTAATCTATCTTATTGTGCACCACATGCCACCCCAGCCTTGCCAGAGCCATGGGACTTGGGCTCAACAAATATGCACACATATCCTTACACCTACAATTTCAGAGGGTGTGCAGACACCCCGCCCCTCACAAATCATTGTTCTGCCTGAGCCAGCTGCATTTCTTCTATAACTATGGCAGTTCAGGCACATGTAGGGATGGCACACAGCTCATCCTTGTGGAAAAGTGCTGTGGATATCTGTATGCTGTGAAATGTTGCTCTGACTGATTGATAAATAAAATGCTGATTGGCCAGTAGTCGGGCAGGAAGTATAGTGTAGGCAGGACAAGCAGAGAGGAGAATTCTGGGAAGTAGAAGCCTGAATCAGGAGATGCTGCCAGCCATGGCCATGACAAGCAACATGTAAGATACCGGTAAGCCACAAGTCATGTGGCCAGATATAGACAGAAAAGGGTTAATATAAGATGTAGGATCTAGCTAGCAAGAAGCCTGAGCCATTAGGCCAAACAGTTTAAATAATATAAGCATCTGTGTGATTATTTGGATCTGAGTGGCTGTGGGCCTGGGTGGGACCAGAGATTTCCCCAGCTACAGAAAAGGAACAGGGCTTTCACAAACAAACAAACAAACAAACAAACAAAACAAGTGGGATTCCTCATCTCTCCCTTGCATATAATAAGTTCTCACTTATTACAATTTGTGTGTGTGTGTGTGTGTGTGTGTGTGTGCATTTGTGCATGTATGTGCAGGCACACCTATCTGTGTGGATATGCATACACATATGCACATGTGGAAGCCAGAGGACAGCACTGTATATTATTCCCCAGGAGATGTCTCACAGGGTTTCTCACTTCCCTGGAGCCTGACAGAATAGGCTGGCTCACCAGCAAACCCCAGGTCCCTCCTGTCTCCATCTTTCCACCATTGGAATTGCAAGCACATCAACATTTTATATATATTCTGGGCATCAAATTCAGGTTCCCCATGTTTTACAAGGCTTGCTATTTACTGAGAAGCCATTTCTCTAGCCCTCCAATTCTACCCCTTATGTATTTAGGGTACTCAGGAATTTACCTGAATTGAACTGGGCAGATCAATTCAGGTAAAGGACAGAGAAGAGAATTAGAATCATAAATTCCAACCCTTCTAAAGAATTCATCTGAACAAGAGTAGTTGAAATTACAGAAGAGAGGACAAAAAAACCTTAAATTGCATTTAGCCCATTAACCTAAATTTTCAAATTAGGAAAATGAAAGAAGAGAGGCCCAATACTTCACTAAAATGAACTTTATTTGGGCTCATCTCAGGTATTATTATGTTATCTTCCATATGGCATATGGGCAATCACCTTCTGACTACACTAGAGTTTAAGGACTCTGGTTAAAATATACTTGAAACATGATTTACCAGTCCGTTATCTGTTTAGAAACTCTCTTTAACATTTATTTATTTATTGATTGATTGATTGTCTAGGGGTCTGTGTGTGGGCATATGCACACCGTGGTGTGTGTGTGTAGGCCAGAGGACAACACAGAGGAGTTGGTTCTCTTCTTACACCACATAGGTCCCTGGAATAGAACTCATGTTATGGGGATTGGAGGTTGCTGATTTACCTACTGAGCCATCTCCCTGTCCCTGGTTACCTACTGGCTAAATGATGTTCTGTCATTCCTCACGTTGTTGTGGACTGACTAAGCAGCTGCATCTGGCTCACTCAGGTATTGGACGAGCTACTGGCTAGGCTGGAGCCAGATGCCCGAGGAGAGCTAATCACATGCCTGGATCCTCAACCAAGATGGTTGCAATAGCTGTCACATCTGGGACTCACTCCTTTAGCCATTCTTCATCTGAGCTTTTATTTGATGCTGGAAGTCTCCCAGGAGGGCAAAGGTAGACCCTGGCGTGCCTCTTAAGTTAGAGGACCAGAAGCCATCATACACCACTTCTGCGGCAGCCTGCCTGTCACAGCACAGGAGAGGGAAGAAGGGACCTAAAAGGTGGGAGATTAGACTTCGCCCCTTTATAAAAGAAGAGTCTAAGAATCTTCCAGCACATCTGACCAAACACATAAACACAAAAGAGAGGATCCAGGAGGTTGGATAAGCAATAAGATGTAGGCCCGTTTCTTTCTACAGAGTGTGTACTGACAGACAGATGAGAAACCGGAGGACCTTGGCATATTGCTCAGAGTAATTATTTTGAATTCTAACAAATAGGAGTCATGCCAATGCTGTGTTTGCATACCGCATGATTCAGGCTCAGCAAACCCTCACTCCACAGCAACGGGGACAGAAGTAGAAGTGAGATTTTCACAGAAACTGAGCTGGGCCTTGTCAGTTTATTTACCAGGTACATATTCATTCTTATCTGCTATGAAAGACCATGACCTTCTCAGCCAAGGGAAGCGATTACTGTAGCACAGAGAATTGTTATGTAACAACAAAAGAGATTCGGAAGTCACCGGTTTCAGGCAAGACTAACACATTCAAAGCAGCCACTGTTTAATCACAGAAACCTCCTGGAGCAGTTCAGCTTATCAGAGCATGAGGCTAATGAAGTCAAAGCTTTGATCCCCAGATAGGCCAATTAATTTCAAGGGGAGAAATACTTCTGTACAGAAGGATTGCCTCAACCGCACCCTTCCCTGCTGAGTCCTGTCTTAACCTCCAGAAAAATGGACAATAGGATTCAATAGGAAGCATCTATTTTTGTGAATTCCACATATGCTGCTAGATGCTGATGTGGCTACAAAAGTATGACCTATATAACTATGTTTCCAGAAAAATTCAGATTTGTGAAGGAAAAAATAGGACAATTCAAACATCTAATAGCTAGCAGGTGTGTCCAAACTGTGGCCTGAGCCATGAACCCATGTGTCCTGTGTAGCCGTGAATGTGACAGGTCATACTTTATAAATGCCACAATGTCTAACTATTGGAAATTCTTCTTTGCTGTGTCTAAAATGAGTAATAGCTAGATGAGAGGTGCAGATTCTGCACTGTGTTCAGGGGAGAAAGGTACTTTTTAAAAAGGAGTATAAACAAGGTACAAAGGGCTGGGAGATGGCTCCATATCAAGAGAACTGACTGCTCTTCCAGAGGACCTAAGTCTGATTCCCAGTCTTCACTTGGTGTCCCGTGATCATCTGCAACTCCAGTTTCAGAGGATCTGATACCTGCTTCTGGCCTCTATGGAATAGGGCACACATGTGGCACATGGACACACATGTAAACAAAATATTCATACACATAAAATAAAATAAAATTCTTTTACATGTACAAAAGTAGTGATATTCACACTACACATTTAAATATGAATCAAATGGTCCAAGTTAAGAGGAGGAAGTAGCATTCTGGATTTTCAAAAGGGGCTTGGGGAAGGGAGAACAGAGAAGCTTGAAAAATCAAGTTGTATGTGCATGTTAGTCTAAAAGGGGACCAAGACAGTGACTATGGATGCTAGTGAGGTGGGAGAATTTGGAACTGTGGGAGGTGATACATGCAAGCAATCCCCGAAATTAAGAGGAGGGCAGGGATGCAGTTTGCGGTCTGCCTGGGCTGAGAGAACCTGTCTTAGAAGAAAAATCAAAAAGAAAGTCAGAAAAGAAGAAGAGAGGAAAGCAGGGAGTAGGAGGTAGCCAGAGAGGAAAAAAAAGCAGAGAAAGAATCTACATTGTTTGGGAAAGTATTAGACAACAACTGTAGGTCATTGAGCAATGAAAGAAATAAACCAAGTATTTTTGGAAGCTTATTCTGGCCACAGAGAATGCAATTGCACGCAGAGGAAATGAATGGTCAGGAAGGAGACAGTAGTTACCCGATACAATAAATTACATGAGTACACAAAAGGCCAACGCCATGTGGAAAACATCCAGAGCACCAATGGACAGGTCACATCTCCAGGGTGATGTGTGGTTGATTAACTGTGCTCAGAAAAGAGTTGAGTGAAAAAAGAGAAAATGGAAATTTTCTATAATGCTTGATAAAAGAGAAAGTGTGAAGAAAACCTGCACAGCACAGAGTCTTCTACTATTGACTCTGCAGCTTCTAGACAATGACCAAAGGCTTTATTGGGACCACCCATTAAGTCTGGGGACTTCTTGATTTGTGTGTTAGGGTGGTGACCAGTTATGAGACAAAAGGTTGTGAACAGTGTCAAGAGAATAGCTGAGGTGAGTGAGGGCTGGCGAATCTGATGTGAAATTCTCTTCAGCCACACTTAGTGCCCTAAGAAAAACAAAAGTAACTGGACAGTGGAACATATCCAGGCTGGAAACCCAGAAACTGCAGGAAATGTTTTAATGAGGACATCTGAAACAATCCCATCATATGGCTGTGGCTAAAGAAAGGAAGCCAGGTTAAGTAAGCAAGACTGACAAGCCTGGTTAAAAAGGAGGAGGAGGGGAGAGCGAGGAGGAGGGGAGGGGGGAGGAGGAGAAGGGGGAGAGGAAGAGGAGGAGGAAGAGGAAGAAGAGGAAGAAGAAGAGGGAGGAGGAGAAGAAGAAGAAGAGGAGGAGGAGGAGGACGAGGAGGAGGAGGACGAGGAGGAGGAGGAGGACGAGGAGGAAGAAGAAGAAGGAGAAGGAGAAGGAGAAGGAGGAGAAGGAGAAGGAGAAGGAGAAGGAGACTTGGATCCTTAGTGGAAGAAAGGAAAGACTAATGTAAGACTTCCTAGCTGTTAGGAGACAACACAGGGAAACATTTCAAGATACAAAAAGGCAGGAACTTTCTAAAAAGGACAAACAGGATTGCATGGAATTAGAAAGGTTCTAGAAAAAAGGAAATAACAGAATAGAGAGATGTCGTAAAAAATGGGAGGAAAACCCTTTGTAGCTATTCATATAACAGGGAATTGGTACCTAGAATGTGTAAAGGTCTCACAAAGTCAGGAGCACAAATAAATGGTCATGCCATCTTAATGGTCACTGAAATCTATAATTTTATATTAATTCAAAACATTTTTGCAACAAAATTCTGGGAGACTGAATTCAATATAATTATAACATTATTGATATCTGAATAATTTTTAATCTGAAAGCTCTATCTTAAATCCACATATACCACTTTGAAATGACACCTCAGCAGAGATGAAATACAATATGTACAAGGTAAACTGATGCAAAGAGAGGCAGCTACTCACAGAGTGTAAAAGGGGACCTGTCCCCTGCTACATCACCAAGCACACCCAAACCCACCAAGAGCTACAGTGAATTAAATCTCACCAGACTGAAATTTCTCCAGCTTCCAACATAGCTGTATGGTGTGAACATGCACTGAGTCACCCTTTCTAAAGCAAGAATTCTCAAATTAAGCTGCATGCTGGAATTTGTCGATAAGTTTTAAAAATTCTGCTAACTCATGTTATGCCAGACAAAAAATATCCAGAGGAAAAGATCAAGACAATATTGTTTCTGAGAAACTCCCTGGTGACTCTAACACAGCCAGGGTTTAAAGTCATGCTGGTCAATGGGATTCCCAACTCTCCTAAAGTAAGGGAATCAGGTGGAGACCTTCTTACAACGTGAATCTCCAGTGCCTAGGTTCCTAAGCAGCCAGGCTGGGAATCTGTACATTCAAACGATGCTCCAGACAGAGAGCAAGAAGAAAAGTTCCTATGTCTCAGTGAATAGCGCTCAGAGGCAGGCTGTAAAGCCACTTGAAAGCTCTTATTTGCTGGAACAATCAATTTAGGAAGCAATCTCGTCTTTCCAGATAACACCCATGTCTAAATGGCCATTCTGACCTTCCTGCTGCAATGGTCAGTCTGGCTACAATTGAGAAAATCAGTTCAGAAACCATTACAAAATGATTCTGGCCTATGGAGGGACTTCATATGATGGTCAGTGGCTGGAGTTGTCATGCCTCTCACCCCATGGACATATCATCTTAGAAATAACCACCGATATTATAGCCTCAAAAGTCTCTGTGACATTTCTTCAAGGAGCAGCAAAGAACACTGGTGAATAGGCTTCGGGGCAGGGCTGCAGGTGCCTTGCCTCATAAAATTAACCATGCAAACTTGGGTTATTCACTGAATGGTATCATGCTCTGGTTTCTCCTTTGTAATCTCAGGAACTGTAATCATAGTACCTACCCTCACATTGTCACCATGCACATGACAAGAAAAACAAGGATATATGAGGACAACCTAAGCCCTTGGCAAGGTCCATATGTATTACTGCTAACCTCACAAAATGTACAAATCCTGTACAGTTAACCAATGACATCAAATGGCTTTTATGTCCATTCTGTTACTATCAACAAATTATGTTGAGATACATGAATTTAAAAGTAATGCATTGATTATGCTTACTTTGCTTAAAACTTTATTTTCCTTTAATTTGTGTTTTTCAAGGCTTTTGGGATCTTGAAGTCCTGTAAACTACTTCAGTAAGTTGTTGAGTTAATATAACCTATCTCAGCAAGAAATTCTTTTTCATGTCAAAGTTTATTCAGTCATGCTGAACTTTAATCCCATTTTTGTCTGGGTTTGGTTTCTGTGCCCATTTAGAAAAATGGTAAAGTGATAGCTTCTATTATATAATACTGATTGTAGAAAGAACATAAAACCTAAAAATTAATAGTGGAACCTTGAGATGTGTTTCCCTTTGCACTGAATGTCATAGGTAAGAAAAGATTTTAAAGAATGCCAAACAACGCATTATTAGAGGTCATTTTAACCACAGTGTAGACACCACTATAGACCATGAGTTCACAATCCTACCATCATCTTTTCAAATTCTGACTCTATAAGAGTATTCATATAAGAATAATGCATACATGGATGGTAATTATGAAAACAACCCTTCAGAAACCACTGTGTATAAGGGTGAATGAAGAGCCAACCCAGCAGGTATCAAAGAGGGGTCAAAGTAGAAAACTTGTGTACTTAAGATTTCCAGTACTATTTAGAGATTATTTTGTATTTAAGAAACAGCTGGTCATCTAAAACCATTTGATTTTTTATCAGATAGAAAGATATTATAGTCAAGATGTTTCAGAATCATTAAATGCACTTAAAACCAGGGAAATTCATGGGAATCTACCCTGAAAGTTCATTTCAGAGATTCATATTCCTGAGGAATATTTTATATTCAAAAGTCAAGTGTAGTTATAATATACTAGAAATAATTAATGCTAAAATCCTTCTCTAGCCTGTGAAGAATTTAGGTCATTCTGTGGATAGGATAATGTCTATGTTAATTCTCCAAATCCCACAGGATTCAGGTCAGAGACCTACACACTGCAGAAAGAGAGAACATAATTTTAGATAACGTTTGAAGGAAATCTTGAAAAATGATTAAGAATCTGCATCAGCATTATCCTTATTGGAAGCTCACCATAGGCAAATATTTATAGTATATAAATACTATACCTGCTCGTTATGTTCTATAGATAGCACACACGTGCTAGTTTTGCTCTTCGGGCATAATCTTGATGCTGTCTCATTATGCCAACTACTCTCTAAGGATCTGCTAAGTCCACTGTTTCAAGTGTATTTAAAGTCTCAGCACTTTGCTCCATTACACTGCCAACACACTGATGTGGCCACACTGCCTTACACTCTGTATCCCACAGAGCAGATGGCACAATCATTTAAAAGTGCAGAGAGGGGATTTGGGGGTCAGAGAGATGGCTCGGTAGTTAAAAGTACTTACTGCTTTTGCAGAGGATGCGGGTTCAGTTCCCAGCACCCACATGGCAGCTCACAACCGTCTTTAACTTTAAGGGTTCCTGATGCCCTCTTTTGGCCTTCGCAGGTACTAGGCACACTCATGGTATACATACATATAGGCAAAACACACACACACACACACACACACACACACACACACACATATACATATATATAATAAAAATAAATGTTTATTTTTAATTTAAAAACTTACAAATGTGGTTATGTCTTTTCCATGTCTAAGAGCTTTCAGAGTCTGAGAAAACTGAAAGCATCATTAAGATCCTAAGTGGGATGGTACAAACTACAACCCTAACACAATCTCTAGTGGGATATGAAGCAGTTTTGTTAAGTGGGGCAGACACTGTTATTTGCCTACCCTATATCAATTTGGTATATGTCCCCTAATGACATAGCCCCAAATTTGTCAGGACATGCAATTTTTCCAGCTTTTTGTATAGTCAAGGTACACTCTGCCTGATTGTAGCATCTATGACATGTAAGAGGCTGTATCTAATTGAGGGGCTTCTGCTAAGTTTCCAGTAGGTTGTTGAAGAGAAATCCCCTATCCATCCTCTAAAATTAGATTCCCTACTGTTACTGTGCATCATAGAATCCTGTTCTTTGTAACACTGTGTTTTTGTAATTTCACTTGTGTCTCTTGACTTTTCTGCACGTTCTATAATCATTATTTCTGCCTTATTTATAGTTGGTCATTGCCACCTCTCACAGTATTGGTACTAGATAAATATTTGTGGCAGATAAGAAAGAGTAAAGTCATTTATTTTATAAGAATTAAACATCATAAATGATATGATAAGTCCATTACATCAATGAGAGGTTGTGACACTTTTATCTTGTTTAAGGCATTAATGTTGACAATGCAAGAGTAATGAACAGTAATTATGACATGGGTCATGCCCTGAAGAATGACACAGACCAATGCAAAGAGAAATTCATGGGCACATGCGATTATTATGGGTGTCACAAACATGACGCACATGCCATAGAGTTCAAAGGAAAAAGAAATCCTTATTGCTGAGCACTGGTGTTGTGGCTGAACTGATGTCTAGGCTCACAACATTCAGTCCTATATGAACGAAGCAGGGAAGATGTGTGAACAGTGAGGATGAGCAACAACATCTCAAAGAGGTTACCCAGGAGGTGCCTCCACAAGCTCAGGTTGTGCATAGGGAACATGGAAGAGCTTACTAAATATGAAGACTACAAACAGCATCCCTGTGTGCTCACTTCCTTTAGCTCCACCCTCAAGACAATCCAGGTGGATGCAAGGAATAATAATGCTTGTGTTTTGGGCTGGCAAGATTGCTCAGTGCGTAATGGCGCTGGCTGACAAGACTGATGATCTTTGTTTGATCTCCCAAACCACATGGTACAAAAAGAGAAGCAACACCCACAAGTTGTCCTCTGATCTACACATGCATGCCTTGATAAGCACAGGTACACACACACCACCATCACCACCAACAAACACCGCTTGCCTGGGCATCAAAGGAAAAAGCTAGTCACTATATTAAACATAGAGGTCAGGCAGTAGTAGCACACGCCTTTAACCCTAGCATTCAGGAGGTAGAGATCCATCCAGATCTCTCTGATGAGCTCAAGGCCACACTGGGAACAGAGCCAGGCATGGTGGCCCATACCTTTAATCCCAGCACTAGCTAACTATAGAGGTCTGGAGGTCTGTACAGAGAGACAGGAAGTGATAGAGCTGGGTGGAAAGAGGAAGTGATGTAGCTGGGTGGAGAGAGGAGGTAAGATGGCAGGGCACAAAAAGATACATAGGCATGAGTATACAGGAAGTAGCTCTCTTGGGCTGAGGATTTCCTAGTGGTAAGAACTTGTGGCTGGCTTGTTCTATTCCTCTGATCTTTCAGCTTTCAACCCCATGTATCTGGCATTGGGTATTTTTTTTTTTTATTAATAAGACCATTTAGCAATTCGTGTTACAACCACATGACATGTAAATTAAAAGCAAAGTTTTAAAAAGAGTAATTATGCTCTAATGTGGAAAACTTACAAAAGTTCACTGTGGAGATGGAAGAGAGAGGAGGCACAGGGTGTGAATGTGGGGTCCTAAGCAAATTCTATCAGCATTTACAGAGGGTATGAATTAAAATTATTATAAAATTACATCTCCATAATTTGTAGAATCTAGAAAGATTAAAAGAGAAGTTACTTATTTAAAGGTATGGACATCATTTTCTTTCATGTCCAACAAAAAGTTGAAAAATGAAAGAAAGGAAGCACACGGGGCTTCCAGAATTTGCAGAGCAAAAAGACTTTGCCTCTGACAGCTGCTCTCTTGTAGGCATTCCCTACTTAGAACTACTTTGCCCTCACTGTAGCTTAAACACCACCACCAGAGGCAAGGTTCAGAAAATGCTGGCGCCTAAAACAAATTTTAATTACCTCTTAGAATCTAGTAACACAAACACACATGCACAAGTGTGTGTGCACACATTTTCAACTTTTCAAGGAGTTCCGCTGAACTGATTATATCATAGACTTATATCAATTCAAGAAATAGTATTGTCCCTTCAGATGGGCCACCTAAATAATGCAGTAACTGGAGTGTGCATGGATATACATAAAGAAAAATATGTAATGCAGTGTTCTATTATTTCATGAATGCTATAGTTTGAATGCTGAATGCCCACAAAGGCTCAGGCATTAAACCTTGGTCCCTAGAGTGATGATATTAGGAGACTGCGGAATCTGAAGAGTTGTAATCTTATAGGATATACTTAGAATAATGAAGGTGTGCTCTTTAAAGGCATTTGGGGACCTGGGAAATTCTTTGCTTCCTGGCTCGTTTCATGAAGTTTGCTCCAAATGTACCCTCTCCCATAGCTGGCTGGCACTGCCATTCCGTGCTTTTACCAGAAGTCCCAAACAATGGGGACACCAATCTTGAACCTCCAAAACTATGAGCTAAAGGTTCTGCTTTATGATTTAATAGTCTCAAGTGTTTTGCTGCAGTAATATATAGCTAATATACAATATATAGCCATATACCTATTTGCATAATACGCATTTCACAATGTTCTCATGGCTCATAGATTTCTCTTACTCCTTGAGTTACTGGACTCTCCCAGTGCCTCTGCAGGTTGAATCAATTTTGCTGCACATTTTTAAATATGGAAATAAACATAAAGCATTGTATGGTACTGCTTGCTTGAAAGGAACAAGAGAGTGTTTGTGCCCCAAAAGAAACAGAACAGAGAGTTCAAAGACTTTCAAGTCTTCTACATCCAGAGCAGCACAAAGACCCCTCTTGTGGCAGGGGGAAGAATGACTGAGGTGCGTATCACATGAAACATTTTCCAAGATTATACATCATATTCCTTCCAAAGGTTTTTGGATATTAGCTTATTTGTCTCCTTGCATCTCTGAAAGATAAATGAGAGCATGCAAGTTCATATTGCTTCTCTGAAAGGGGTCACCTGAGGCAGGGAAGGGTGAAGCTGAGAAGAATTGCTGAACTCAGGCAACATCGGACAGAATTGGAGTCTCCTCTCTTCCATACATAGACTCTTCCTCTTAACATAATGTCTCAGTGAGGGTGGGGGTGGTCCAGGGGAAGAGGCTGTGCCTATCACTGGAGGACCAGACTTCTTATATATTTGTGTGGTGCTTCTGCACATCAGACCATAGGATAACAAGGTAATGAACCTTAAATTTGACCAATTTGGACATTATGAGGAAGACCAGAAAGAATAGTAGTACCTCCCATTCTAAACAGAACTGCAAACAAATGGGCTACTTCTATGGCAAGCCTCCTCAAGTATCTGAAGTGGACTTAAAGTCACAGTAGCCTTCCAAGTCCCCTTAACTATAAAATACACAGAAAAAGAGATACAGAGGAAATCACCAAAGCCTTACATTCTTGCCACAAGCTGTTGCCCTGACGGGAGGCAGCATCTAATAGAGCTAGATGCTAGTATCTTACTTGTTTCCACTCACAGTCTTTTCCTGATCTTTCTGGTGTTCGTCAAGGATGAGAAAAAACAAACTGAAAAGAAGGCAGACAGCAGAACACAGTGATGCTCTCAGCACCACGGTTTGCTCTCCCTTCATGTATCAGATGGGAAGGTGGGCATCTGGGAAGAAAGCTGGATGGGAACCTGTCCCGCTTCAACCTCAGAGCAGTGGACACTGGCATTTCTAAAGCAAAAACTCCCAAGTGCAGTCATGAGATCTGGTTCAGGTGATTGCCAGGAAAACGTTCCTAACCCCTGAGCCATCTGTTTAGCCCTTATATGTCCCCAGGACAGACAGCCATGCCACTAACAAGCAATTGCCTAGAAAGCAACGATGATCCCCACAAGCAGGACACTCCCAGGAATGCAAAGGATGACTGGTCTTACTGGTCCCCTTTGCCTACCTCCCACTTCTCTAAGTAAGAAAGAGAAGAGGAAGAAAGAGTGCAGACCCCAGCCAATAACCTTTCCCTGAAGATGAAGAAGTAGATGAAAAAACCAAACCACAGCATCCTCAGAAATCAAAGAGCCCAAGACTGGCCTGTAATGTTGAAATTTCTACCTGAGAAATGATACTGGAGTTTTCAACCAGACAGAATGGGAGTTGTGAAAAGTGACTTGAAAGTTGTCTAATCTGCCTAGGATGTTGCTAAGGGATCTGTTACCCCGCTGGGAAGATGAATTTGACCTAGCACAGCAGGGGAGCAAGGACTGGTGAAAACTAAAACCACTTCATGCTTGTTTCCCACTGAGCCTAGCCTTCTCATTCTACTAGATAGACATGGATGCAAAAATCAACAGAGACCACGGGGGAGGAGGGGCAGGCACTGGCAGGGAAGGAAGACTGCTATTTCTGCTTCTTCACAGAGATGATTTACCGCCGTGAAAGCAGCCCATCAGCGCTAGGTGTAAGAAACACAAAGAAAGGAGTCTGCAGCCTTTCTTACAGCAGCGCCTGCTGTTTTCAGGTTCCCGCTTTCACACTCGGACGTGGGCAGTGCACACTGAGCAGTCTAGAGAGGGTCACACTTGATACCACAAGAACATTTATTTCAAGCATGAGCTACACCAATTAAATGCAATGTGTATTCACAACATTAGTCATTTCACACAGCAGCTGATTATAATGCACGCTCCCTGCAAAAGCAGCCAGGATTTAGCAAGGTATAAAACCACAAAATACTGTTCTCAATCATCTATCATGATTTTTAAAAAAATATTACAATTTTTAGTGGCTTAATGCATGCCAAGACAATCCATTATTTTTCCTCACTCCTGGTAACTGCCGTTCGACCTTATGATCATCTTGTGCAGATGAATTGAGCCTACAATAACCTTAATCTGGCAATAATTTTTGAAAGTATTTTCCCACCACCACAAAAATAATAGCTGTGAAGTTGCCATAAATACTGACAATAAATACTACCAGATGCAACTATCTCTGATTTAAAACTCCTGTGATTAAGTTTCAGACAAGGACAGCTACAGTAAGTCATATAATTGAGAAGTAAGAGAGGTGAGACTTAATTCTATATTTGACTGTTAGTTTATGTAAGGAAACTGCCACTCTGTAATCTATGTGCAGTTTAACACACTGCTGCATAGAGTGAAAATAAAAGAATCTAGTGTGTGTTCAAATCAATTCAACAGACTCTAAGCATCCTAGAATAATACATCTTGTAGAGGATTTATCAAAACTCACAATGGTAAAGATAAACAAGATACTAGAAGCATGTAAGTGTCACCATAAACAAGATGCTATGGAACAAGCCAATATATTTACAGCCCACAAGCAAGTCCCACTCCCTCTAACACTCAAAATGGTTGAACTATAAAAGATTAAAGGAAATGACAGTCTATAAAGGAGAGGAGGGTCAAGAGATACAAGAAGGATTAGGGAAGCAATGAAGACTAGAGCTAGATGGAAAGGTATAAGGGAAAGAGCCAGGTTAACAAAGGATTTGTTGAGAGAGTGAGTGAGGAAGTGGATAGGCCAGCCGGAACAGGAACTGGAGCAGGAGAAGGAAGCAGCTAGATCCCTAGAGAGGGAAGCTGATCTAGGGCTGGGAGGGTCAACAGCCCAGCTTTGCTCACCTTCCATGTTGTCTGCTGGTAAGGGCTCACACTGCCTAGAGCCAATGTCAAATTCACAGCAAGACTGGGGGCAGAAATCAGAGAGTCCAGAGCAGGGCACAGACATGTGGAGGGGATGGGTTTGGGTGCTGGAGGGAAAAGGTGAGTGAAATGCCTGGCTTGTTTGTTAAAAATAAGAATTCAGAAAACAGTAAAACAGATTTCTTGGTCAGGTGTTTGAGGTCACAAAATCCTGTCTTGATCCTGAAACCTAGCACAATACTGATAGAAGAAGACGTTGAAGAGCCTAGTAGTATACTCTGGTCAGGCCTCCTGACACTAAGAGACCATGCCACCGATCATTAATTAAAGAAATGACTAGTGGAACACATCAGCTTTTTTCCTTCTCAGGCACAGGTAAAAACTTTGGTACAATGAGTGCATTATTTTATGAAGCTCTGAAATCTTCTCCAGCTTACAGGACAAATTCATTACTCAATGAGTACTTAAGAAAGGCATTTAAGTGACAAAAGATTCTACGAGTCTTTAATGACTCAGAAAACATATAGGAGAAAATCCACAGATCTTGAAAACATGTTTAATTCACAATACAACAGATGTACAAAGGGGTTAGGAAAATGAAAGTGAATCATGGAAATAACACCATTAAAGCCTGAAAGGATTAACCCAAAATACAGTTTCACCACAGTCCTTATAGGCTGGGGGGAGAAGATGGAATAGCCGAAGGTTTTAATAGGAAGTCCAAGAGGTTAGGTCTCCAATGTTTGAATATATATATATATATATATATCTTTCTCAATGATTCTTGGTATTTGTGGTCACTGAATTCTTTGAAATTGATATACACAAGTCCTGAGATAGTCAACTTATTATTCTCTATTTTCATGACTGCATTCAAGAGAGAGAGTGCATTTTCAATTATAAGTGGAAAATTATGACATCTCTCTCCCACAGGATATGAGCAAGGCCTGTGTCCTTCTTTTGAATTACTGAATCCCAATAATAAAGAATAAATTATGAGCTAACATGTTGCAGGACTTTTCTGAGAGGCCACCAGCTGCACCTTCATCTGACACAGAGAGAAACACACAGACTATTCTCCTGCGAGTCATGTGAGCATTTTGGTGTACCTGGGCTACAAGACTGCATGAGTTCATATAAGGAGGTTTGATTTCCTGGGGATAATTTGTGTGTAGGAAAGGATATAAAAATAGATATGAAGAAAAATAATTACTCCTGGTCCCTTAAGATTGGCTACAAACATTAGTTCTGACTCACAAACTGGTATGCAAAAACAAGAGAGAGTTCTATCTTTTTCATCATTAAATTTATATGTATGTGTGTGTGTGTGTGTGTGTGTGTGTGTGTGTGTGTGTGTGTGTGTGTATGGGCATTTTGACTGCATGTATGTCTGAGAATATGTATGAACAGTGCCCACAGCAGCCAGAAGTGGATGTCATATCATATTCTCTGGGACTGGAGTTTCCAATGATTTTGAGGCACCAAATGGGTGCTGAAAATTGACCCTGGGTCCTTTAGAAGAGCATCCAGTATTTTTGACCACTGAGTCATTGCTCCAGGTCCTGGTCATTGATTTCAAATACAGAGGATCAAAGAAATACAAGATTAAAAAAAATAAACCTTTTTAAAGACACACTTTTGTGCTTACTGCCCTCCATCTCAGGTTCCCCCTGCTTAGCCTCTGGGTTCTGGATTATGTTTACCACCACTGCTTGCCAAAATTTAAATACTAACTGATCCATTGTGTGGCACATATTTACAACTAACAAGGTCAAATAATTGGCTCAGCACAATTTCATAAATGTTGTGAAGAGTCAACCATTTTCAGCTAGAGGAGACACTATAGTATCACACTTAGAAGCAACCAATGAGATAGAGAGTGGTTCAGTAGATAAGAGAACACATCGCTCTTGCAGGGGACTCAAGTTCAGTTCCTACATCAGGTCATTTACAACTGCCAACCAGCCCAGCTCCAGGGCAGCCAAAGCTTCCCTAAGGCACTGCACCCATGTTCATACAGTCATACTCAGACAGAAGCACACACATAAAATAAAAACAAAAACAAAGTCCTAAAAAGAAAACAAACATCTGTATTTCGGTTGTTTAAAGGACTGAGTTGGGAAGGACCTCTTTACTTAATTACCTGCTATGCTGGTTCCTTTTTTATCAATTTGATACCACCTAAGGTCATATAAGACGAAGTAAGCTCAACTGATAAAACTCCTATATTATATTGGCCTGTTGGCAAGACCAGCAGGCATTTTCTTGATTAATGATTGGTGTGGAAGGTCCCAGCTCACTCTGGGTGGTATGACTCCTGGAAGAGTGGTCCTGGGTGCTTATAAAAGAGCAGATGAACAAGGCATAAGAAGCAAGCCAGTAAGAAGCATCCCTCCATGGTCTTTGCTGCGGTTCCTGCCTTGAGTTCTTATCCTGACTTCCTCCATGATGGACTATAAGCTGTAAACTGAAGTAAACTCTTTTCCTCTCAAGCTGCCTTTGGTCACAGTGTTTATGATAGCAGCCACACAGTGATCACCACACCTGTCAGTAGTTAGTGCCCTCAATCTGTGTCACATTCCTGTAGTGTGGGAGGCTGTCATTCAAAGCTCTGTTCTCTGGACAGCATTGATAGACTACTACCAAGAATTCCCAATGTAAATTCAAAGGGATGCAGCATTATGAATGAAGGGAATGTGGTAGACTATCGCCTGAAATTGCCAATGTAAATTCAAAGAAATTCAGATGTATGAACGAAGAGAATGTGAAATAAATTTTGAAACAAACTTGTTACAATCATAACAATTATCAGAAATATATACATGCTTCTACTTTCAGGGAAAATGCCAATCAAATAACTAATAATCTCCCTCCAGAATCTCTGAAGATATGTCTCTATACACAAATCTCTTACTAAAGCCTCTTGTCTTCACTTCCACAAAGTCCATTCATTTCTTTTCTATGAGGAAATGATCATCAATATTTGGAACGCTTCTAATGCTTTTGTCTATCATTAATTTTAGATTGTATATGTAGACATACAAAAGAGGTGTGTGTGTGTGTGTGTGTGTGTGTGTGTGTGTGTGTGTATGTATGTGTGTCTGTGCACGTGCATATGTGCATGCACTCATCTATAATTAGAGGACTTCCTATTTGACCTGAGGAGGGAAATGGGAAATGGAGGAATGACCTTTCTTTAAGGGGCAGTGCCTTGAGAATGTCCCTAACTTTCTAAACCAGCTTTTACCTATTAGATGTCATCAGATGTTAGACAAGAGCAATAGAGACAATTACATGTATAGAACCAATGGTATATCAGGAATTCTGCCCAGGGCTCCATGTGACTACTTATTATTTATTACTTACAGTGGATGAAGAATAATTTATTACTGCCCCCACTTCAAAGAAGAGAAACTGGAGCCTTAGTGATGTCAAATTTGCCCAAGATCACAGAATCAGAACTCTGGAGCCAAGGCTCAAAATTGCATTTGCCTGATGCCAGGCATTGCATTAACATCATCCTTTAATGTGCCAAATTGACACACAAGTCACCATTCCTAAGGAGTCACAATAGGTGTGTTAGGCTCAAAGCTGAGAGAGTGTTCCCTCTGGCTATGGCTCTATAACTGCAGTAGGCTGAGCTACCTTACCCTGCTATGATGATGTATATAGTTTGTGTATCTGGACAAGTTGCAATCTGTTCTTGGAGGTAGAAAGATAATGAATTTTTTAAGAATTTAATTTTTGGTTAATGATGCTAAACTATTGAAAAGAAGTGTTGGAAGTATTACTTGCTAGGCTTTGTAAGTAAACAATAAAAGTCCTAATAAGTGTTGTACTTCCAATATCTCTGTACTAAGACATTCACAAATATGAAAGCTCACTTTTGACTGGCATGACTTATATGTGGCCTATGTAGTTAGTAAAGTCTCAGGGATTAAACAACAGAATTGTCTGCAAATCTACGATAACACTCCAAAACAAAGCCAGTGCCTTCATTACTGTGATGAACACAGATTATTATTGTCATATATATGTCTTCTAACTTGAAGCATCAAATAAAGTTATAATAAATGGTTTGATGTCAAGTAATGAGTCTCTTTTTCTGTTGTTCAAATATTGAATGAAAGTATGTCATTTTCACATTCTACAATAGGCGGACACATCAAAGCATCACACCAAATAAAACAAATACATGCTATTCTGTTTACTAGCTAAAAACTAAAGCACAAACCAACACAGATAATTTTTAAAATGTGAATACAATGTCTTTAAAACCAAGCAATAATTTTTCATTTCTATTATTCACTGTGCAGTTTTTCTTATAGTATTCTTAGTCCTATAGTCATGAAATATGAATAATAGTGTCTGTCTTAGTAGGGTTTCTGTTGCTGTGAAGAGACACCATGACCATGGCAACCCTTACAAAGGAAAACATTTAATTGTGGCTGACTTAGAGCTTCAGAGATTTAGCCCATTATCAGCATGGCAGGAAGCAAGGCAGTATACAGGCAGACATGGTGCTGAAGAAGTATGTGAAAGTTCTATATCTTGATCCTCAGGAAACAGGTAGTGAACTGTCTTCCACATTGGGCACCACTTGAACATATAAGACCTCAAATCCCACCCCCACATTGACACACCTCCAGCAAGGCCACACCTCCTGATAGTGTTATTCTCTATAGACCAAGCATTCAAACATGGGAGTTAATGGGGGCCAATTCATTTAAACCACTATGGTGTCTTTCCCCCTTTAATATGTGTAACAACTGAAATCTACATAGAATATCACCATTTACCAAAAAAAGCAATTGAGCAAACTCTTCGTTCTTCCAAAATACATACAATATAAAGGACATTGAAACTAAAGAGCAAGAAAATATACAAAAAGTTCTTCAAAGGCATGCCATGCAGCTATGACTGTGCACAAAGAACATAATTTTCCACCTATTCAATGGGAACTGCTAAGATGCATTTTATACAAACAGTGTAGAAACAGAAAAAACAATGAGAAGGATTGAGAGGTGCCTCCCCAATGGGGCACAGAGGCAGAAGCAAGCATTACATGTAGAAAGAGGCATAGATGTAGGGTGGAGCTCTTGAACATTTCTCCAAAGCAGGAGTGAGAGAGGAGGAGGGGGAGGAAAAGCCAGGGGAGAAGGAGGAGGGATGACAAAAGAAAACCTAGAAGTTGCCTGCACACCTACTATGTGCAGTCATCCACATCTGTCCACACTAGATACTGGTACCTACACACCAGGTCCATTTTTTTTTTTTTTGCTTTATGTTCATTTCTTCTTTGTTGTTCCTCTCCTTAATTCTTCTCAAATAATTGATGAGATTCTTCATCATATCCCAAGGAAAGATTCCCTTGATAGTATTTCCAGAGTGAGAAAACCAAAACCTTCAATCAGGATCAGATAGACTCCCAACTGGTCTCTTAAGCCACATGTCTAGGAAACTTGAGACAGAACTCTGTGATATACCAGTAGGCACACAATGGTAGCTTACAAAATGATAGCATTTAGGAAGTTAAAGGGTTAAGAATGCAGACACCTGGTCAATATTCAAACCTATTTATTAACCCTCAGTGTCTATCTTTATGGTAGTTCCCAGCCTGGGACTTTGCACAGCAGTTGCTTTGAAACCCCACCCCAACCTCCCATGCTGAGGCACAGTGACCCGTGCACTAAATCCCCATGCAGTGTGGGTAGAGCTCTCAAACCTTCCTTTAACACAAAGGGCACTAATAATAAAATGTAGGTCAGACTTGGTAATTTCCAAATTATAAGAGCTATACAACATAATTCAATGCATAAAAAATGGTAGGACTAAGATAGGCAGAAAATAGGAGCTGTCATTGGTTCCGCCATAGAAATGTTTTAAGAATATGGGACAGAGGTGACTGCCAGGCAGGCCCCCCTCACTAAGTCCTAAAGACATTTCCAGTGTGGTTTCTGACCTCTACTGGGAATGTGTGCCTCAGAAGGAGAATAAAGAGCAGAGTTGATGAGCACTGCCTACAGTGCTCGGGAGTCCTCCCTCTGTGGGGAGAATCAGTGAGCTCAGTGTCAGGCCAGAAGCAGCAGCCCTGGTGTGCTCACTACCCCATCCCTCCCTTCTGAGCCACTGCACAGAACCTCCCAATTGCTTACTTAGTTTTTCACACTCTGAACCAAGAACTTATCTTCTGCTCCACCTACCAAAAAAATGAATGCAGATGTACACACACATAAGGGCATCTGGACACGAAAGAGAAATAGTTTTAAACTGAGTCATCCCTTTTCTGTACCAGAACAGGGCTCATTCCCAAATAGCTGCTGACTCTTGCCACTACTATTTTGAATGTCTGACTCTATGTGGTGTGCCTTAGTGGAATGAGCCTGACTGAAGAGCCAAGGCCACGTGTGTCATAGCTTCTATTTTTGCATCTATATCTAACAGATCAGTGCCCTTTCTTAGAGCCAAAGGTGAAAACATGAATAGAATTAGCAACCTTTGACCTTTTAAAGTTCTGAAAACTTGAGAGAATAAATCTCAAATACTTACAGAAAAACATATTTTTGTGAAACAATTGGAGTTGTTCCCATTGAGGCTTAAAATGCATAAGTAAAAACACTTGTGTGGGAAAATCGACAGATACACAAGTACAATGCATTTGATTTAGCATGGTGCTTACTGTCATGTTAGAGCATGAAGGTCAAGTGCACAGGTTCTGGAGCTGAGCAGCTGTTCAAACCTTAACTGGCTTTATGATGGTAGGACAAATTATTTATTTCTATGTCTCTGCTTCAGTCTCTTAATCTAGAAAATGAGGATGAGTCAAATGTATCTTCCTATGGGATGTCTTTATGTATGCTGTGAATATTGTTGCTCCCATTGGCTAATAAATAAAGCTGCACTGGCCTATTGCAGGGCAGGATGGAGGCAGAGGTGGGAAAATCCAAGAGAGATAGTAAGAGGAGAAAAGAGTGTGTGTGTGTGGGGGGGGGGGATGCCAAACAGCTGTCCAAGGAGCAACATGTGATAGGAAGCTGGTAAAGCCATGGAACATGTGGTGATACATAGATTAATAGTTCTAGGTTAATTTAAGATGAAAGAGCTAGCTAGCAAGAAGCTTGCCATAGGCCATACAGTTGGTAATTAATACAAGCCTCTGAGTGATTATTTTATAAGCGGCTGTGCTATCTTCTGTTGAGATAGTATAGAGAGGTTAAGTGAACAAACGTGCTAGAGAATACCAGATGGCTTGATATCCCATCATGCCTCTGTGTAGTTGGGAGTTTTCCCACAGCACCTCTGTTTAGTTGATATGTGATAGAGCACAGTGTATGAAAAATTTGCTATTAATGATCATCAGTATAAGGATGATTAAAATATAAATAGTTGGGCATGGTAGCAAATGCCTGTAGTTCCAGCTAATAGGTACTTGTGAGACTGAAGTTGAAGTTGGAGGGAGGCTTACTTAAACTCATGAGTTTGAAACTAGCTTGGGAAAGATAGTGAAAACTGAGATTAATACAAATAATAACACATAACACAAGTATGCCAGGTAAGAGTCATTCGAGAAAGGCTGTCTTTGATCATACTCTTGAGTAAGAAATTTTCCCTGGTTATTGTTAAAACAAACAAAAGTGAGACAAAAATCATTCTAATGTTAATTATAGAATGAAGGTACAAGTAAAGATTATAGAACGAGAGGCCAGTGAGATGGCTCAGAGGGTAAAGACTCTTGCTGCCAAGCTTGATGCCCTCTGTCTAACCTGGAACTACCTGACAGAAGGTGAAAACCAGACCTGGCAAGTTATCCTCTGACCTCTACATGTGCAGGGAACACTTGTCCTGCCCTACTCAAATGAGCAAATGGAATAATTGTTTGAATTACAGAGGATGAAGGCCTCCAGGAAGAGCAACAGTGACTGTGTGTCAGGCACACTGTGAGAAGTTTTGCAGTGATGATCTCACTCTGCCCTTACAAAATTATCCCGACTATTCGTAAATAAAAATAGAGACACATTAAGTAACTGGCCCATGCTACAGAAGCAGAAAGCAGAGCCTGGATATAAACCTGCTGTGGGATGGTCTGTATGTCAAATCTGTTGCTCTGATTGGTCAATAAATAAAATACTGATTGGCCAGTGGCCAGGCAGGAAGTAGGTGGGACAAGGAGAGAGGAGGATTCTGGGAAGCGGAAGGCTGAGGCGGAGAGACACTGCGAACCGCCGCCATGACCAGCAGCATGTGAAGACGCCGGTAAGCCACCAGCCACGTGGCAAGGTATAGATTTATGGAAATGGATTAATTTAAGCTATAAGAACAGTTAGTAAGAAGCCTGCCACGGCCATACAGTTTGTAAGCAATATAAGTCTCTGTGTTTACTTGGTTGGGTCTGAGCGGCTGTGGGACTGGCGGGTGACAAAGATTTGTCCTGACTGTGGGCAAGGCAGGAAAACTCTAGCTACATAAACCTCAGGGCACAAGCTAACGATAATGTCGCTTCCAACAATGGTACATTTTCATGTTAACATTAACTTTTGTGAGTTCTCTGGATTTATCAGGGAATCTTACCTAAGTAAACATTTTCAAGGACAAGAAACAAAGAAGTTGATTTGTAATAAAATGGGGAGCTTTCCATACTGCAGTGTGGCTGAGCTGGTTCAAGGAAACAGCACCTCTCCCACGACTGAATGCCATTTCTTTCACAGTCTTCCTTCTATTCTTCCACAGAAGGTTTTAATCATGTTTACTTTGAATCCTTGTTTTTGTCAAACTAGTCAGAAAAATGTTTGTTGACCATGCTGTACCTAGTAAGAGATAGCCAGACAGCACAGATCTCCTCTTGCCTTAAGAAGCCATAATGGGGCCGGGCGGTGGTGGCGCACGCCTTTAATCCCAGCACTCGGGAGGCAGAGCCAGGCGGATCTCTGTGAGTTCGAGGCCAGCCTGGGCTACCAAGTGAGCTCCAGGAAAGGCGCAAAGCTACGCAGAGAAACCCTGTCTCGAAAAACCAAAAAAAAAAAAAAAAAAAAAGAAGCCATAATGACACTCTTCATGAAAAGTAATTTACCCCCACCTTCAATTTCCAAAGGCATCATGGAAAATAATTTCCCCACTTGGAATTCAAATAGTGTGGAGACTATTATTTTCCACTTGGTAGATTGAGCCAAAGAAGGAATTGAAGCATAAATAATGTTGCATAAGAAAGTTTGCAAATTAAAGTATACAAAGTAAAACATGGTATTTTGTCTAAAACATTTACTTAGAGACTCTAGCTCTGTCTTCTAGAATCCTATTGCTCACTACTCCAAGACTGACAGGAACTCAGCCCAAGTTGCTGCAGTGGCCTACAACTCACGAATAGATATGATCAGTCCAAGCTAAGATGACCGTCTTTCCATCCACTCACCGACACCCAGTCCTTCCAGTTCTGTTTGTGATTCAGCTTTGATGGTCTCTTCTCTCTCTTTAATTCCTCAGCTATTCTATTATTATTATTATTAGTAGTAGTAGTAGTAGGAGGAGGAGGAGGAGTGATAGGAGTAGTAGTAATACTCTTTGGTAGTAGTATTCTCTAGCAACAGTATACTCCAGTAGCAGTAGCAGCAGTAGTAGGATTCTCTAATACCTTGCACCCAGACTGCGGTTTCCCCTCCCTCCACTCCGCCCAGCTCTCCCAGGCACCTACCTTCTCTCCCACATCCTTCTCCATTTCCCTCCAAAGAAGAGCCGGGGCTAGCAACCAAACACGGCATAACAAGATGCAATAAGACTAGGCACATACCCTAAAATGGAGGCTGAACTAGACAGCCCAGTATGTTCTCAGTTACTTTAAGGATTTTCCAAGTTGTCAGTGTTTTTCATCTTCCTGGTATCTCTGTAGATCTGGCAGCCCTTTGTCTCCATCCTAAAGCTCTCTTCTACGTTGGTTTCCACATGTGCTACCTCTGTCTCATTCCTGTTTTTCTTATCATGCTTTCTCTTTGTAACAGAGCCTGACCATCCCTAACTCCCACTATGCCAGCATGTTCCAAGACTCTAGTCTATATTTGGACTATTTTCTCAATCTATTTTTTAAAGTCTTTCTTCGTTTCCCATGATCACTTCTGTAAGCCTGTCTCCCCATCGTTATTTCAAATTCACTGTTACTTAATCCAAAAATCATCCCAACTTGCTCCTTTTCCACACATCCCAGTATAGAGAGGAAGAACAGGCGCATAGGGCACAGACCTGGCCAATGAGACTCAAGAAAGGGTCGGGGAGAGCTTGTGTTCTTTAGTAGAGGTGCAGTGGATGGAGTCCTTTCTTTGTGACCTCCTAGGTTAGATAAGCAAACACAAAGCCCTAGAGCGCAGCATCCATCTTGCGCCCATGCAAGGGTAGGAAAGGAGGACTGGAGGTCAAGGACATTAGAGGATCGACTAGGAAAGAGGACCCTGGGCCTCTGATGGTATCGTCTCACACACAGCTGAAAGGGCATCAGCAATGGCCACATGTGACCTTTTGCTGTATATGTTGGGGCACGGGGGGGGGGGGGGGGCGTGTGCCATGGGGAGTAGACCTAATCACTTATGCAACTGTTAGATAAATGTTTCTAGAAAACAAGACAAGTCTTCTTGCTGTCTCTTTGTTCCCTGTGTCTACTTCCAAATGACTGCTTAGATTTTTCCACATGGATTTTCCAACTATACCAAATTAATCATAATGAAAATCAACTTGACAGAAAAGAGCCAGATATATGTGGCGTCTTTATAGTTAATACATAGCCACATTTTGTATAGAATAATAGTTAAAGGCATTTTCAAACCGTGATACAACTAAACCCTAATGCAGCAAACACAGCTTCTGGAAAGCCCTTTGGGGAAGTGGCCCTGGACTACTCAGCTCTTGTCTCACACTTCTCCGATGTTATCCTGGCATCTGCTTCCTGGAATAAGATCTCTTGATCACTTGTCATCTTGTCTGAAATTCTCTCAGATGTCACTTAGCTCATCGATACCTAAGCTTTGCTTCTGTCACTCAGCAAACCATGGGTGGGCACCAATAACCTTCAGAATTGAACTCTGACCACAATTAAATATGATCTTTAGCAAATTAAATTTGGCTTCCAGTTCTATTTACGTACTGAAATAATGGGGATGGCATGGGAATCAAATGCAATACTGTATGTACAAATTATTTCTTATCTGTTATGTTGCAAGTCAGTTATTTGATCTTTATTTTTGTAAGGCTCCAAACAGAATTAAGTAAGTACATGATTGTAAAAGAATTTACCTTCCCCTTAACTCTACCATTCATTAATTACCACCTCTTGTACACTGCCCAATGTGTAATCAATAATGGTATTATGCCTTTCTTTTATTGATCTTTGATGTTTCTGGGAGTCTCACTGGTTCATCTGTAGGGTGTGGAAGGGCAGACTTTTTGCATATTTGGGAGATGGTGATGTTCTCAGATGTTGCTTCCAATAACCTAATCTAGTTAGCCATTCATGAATTTCAGGAGGTTGAGCAATAGAGGAACCATTCAGCTAATCTTTTTCCCCTTCCTAACATTTTTTAAAGCAGAGAAAGCCTACATGAAGCATAGACAATTATTTTCTCACTGTTTTTACTTTTTGCCGTGTCCAAGGTCAAAGGATTCTACAAAGACCTTTGATTTGGTGCCCTATGAATCACATCTCAAATACCAAATTGGATGGTGACTGGGACAGAAAGAGGAACAGGGTGACTTTCTTGTCAGTACAGCACATGTAAGAGGGATTTATTGTGGTCTTCTCATTCTTTCTCATAAGTCATTTGAGGAGACAGAGACATATTGCCCATTATAACGGGACAGAAATGAGAACACGGAATCAAGATGGCTTGCTTACAGTGGAACGTGTGGACATAGCTGTGTACAGTGTTCACACTTTACAGTTTTCCTCCCCTTCGGAAACAAAGAGACTCAGGAAGCGGATGTCACAGTATCAGAAGGCAGAGGAATGGGCTTTTGTTCATTGTTCTTCACATGTGTTCAAGTGACCCAGCCCCGGAGCATCTTACAGACATGTCCCAGCTGCAGGTCACCCAATAAGAGCACAGATGAGATGTTGGACCAAAAGGCACATGGCAAGGACAGTGAACCTCATGGTGCCTGGTACCATCAAGTCTTCTCTTAGACATACACAGTGTCACTCAAAATGAACCTCTGAGTGCAAAACATGGAGCAGATGTGGCCAGTGTTGGCATTCCCACCGCATTCTGATATTCTAAAGCAACATTGCAGGAGTTTTACATTTTCCAGTCATTGAGAGAGCAGGTACTGAAGTCTCCACCTGAGAACAGTAGACGCTGAGATCCACATCCACACAGTCTGTAGCAGATCTTAGGCCAAAGTCGCTGGCATTAAACTCTATCTTGGACTCTCAAGGTGCCTTTCTGGCTGTAAAGGTATCTATGAGGGGGCTAAGCAGTGTACCCCTGACCCCAGCTGTGACATGTTCTTGGTACAGTGTTTGCTATGTATCCACTTTCTCTCCATGTTGTTCAGATCTTGGTTCTTGCAACCCCTGGTGAGGCTTCTAAATGCTTCTTAATATAATCGTCCATTTCCAGCTTGGCATCGTCTTTTCTCTGATACCTTCTTAGGTTGCAAGGAGATGCAGCCGTGTAACCCTGTGCATGCTGAGGACAGCAGCAGAGGGAGGCAGTGTTGCCCCACCCAAAAGGAACGCCCTGCCTGGGGGCTGCATTAGCTGGAAAGGTTCTTTGTAGAGACAAAGAACATTATTGTTATTCTCTGAATAACATTTCCAAGCATACCTTGGCCTTTTTTCAGCTGTAAATGAACTTAAGCCTTGAATTTAAAATTTAAAGCTGTACCTAACAGCACACGTGCACACAAATACATGCATGCACACACACTCGTGAATATTAATGTATAGATTCACACTTAAACGTGTGTGTATGTATGAACCACAACTACAGACTAGAGTTTCTGAGATAAGGCCCAGGTTCTCCATTGTTCTGAGGTCTGAGAAAGCAGCCCCGCACATTCCATTCCCTCACAGCTAAAATTGGAGAACGACAAGCAAGTATACCAGCTTAAACAATCTCCTCAATTCTAAGAGGAAGCAGAGTAAAGCTATAGTTGAATACAATGTGCTTATCAATAACTTCTTCAAAAAACTCAACTGGCAATATAAAAAAATAAAAAACTGTATAAAATAATAAGCCACGTGTCTAGTTAAAGAAATCTCTATGACAGCTTCCAAAAGCAAATCTTCATTAGGGTTCAAAGCTATGCCCATAGTTAGTATACAAGACTAATGTCTTTGCATACTCACACACTGAATTCCTCAGGACATGGTACAGAAGCCACTGCCAGCACAGCATTTAGAGCCTTCCTCAATGAGCACACTTTAAAAAACAGTTTGACTTCGTTCATGATACTCAAACAATCATGATCATGACAAGAGGAAAAGAAAATCTTTGTGATGTGGAAACAGATAGCCCTCGGCACTCATCAGCATGGGCCATCACCTTCTGTTGATATGCACACGACTTTTCCGTTCATTTAAAGATAATTTTCACTTCAGTTTAACCTAACCTGGTTGTAATTATCATTCCATTCACATGACTCCCAAAGAAGCCTATGTTTCTTCAGACTTGTCTTTTGTTCCCACTGCGCTGTGTATATAAACTTGCGGTAATTAAAAGCTATTCCTAGCCAGAGCAGTGAAAGCTTTTGAATAACTAACTGCTGCTCCTTTCAAAACAGAAGAAATATTTTGGCAATGTATCACACTTCAGCTTTACAAAGCCAAGCATTAGTAGGAATCTAATACAGGACACATGTCCCCACTGCCTACATTTGGCTATTTAAGGGTTCGCCACCATCAAACAGCGAGCTTACCAAACATCCGCCCACAGAGACAGCTGTGCCCAAAGGGCTGCAGGGTAGAGAGACACAGCACTGACGGCCAGGCAGACAGTAAGGGCTAAGCCACCAGGCAAATGTCAACAGCTGAAGAAACCTTGCAGATAAGAGGAGCAGGGCCAAGAGTCCAGAGTAGAGGAAAAGAGCACAGAGTAGAAGCGAGCTTTTTCAGCCCAGGGCTCCAGTTTCACTCACAGACCTCACAAGTTGGTCAGGCATCGGGTGATTTAATAAGCAGGTAAATGATGTGGGGGGTCCACTCTGAACCGGTGACTGAATTACTGTTTATGGATTCTACTAGCATAAGAAGGCTATGTGATATGCAACAGCCCAGGTAAACTTCCCCCATAGTTCAAAGAGTTTTCATATGCTTCAGGAAGTGTCAGGGTGACTGCCGTTCTTGTCCTTCTCTTACCTGCCTTGGGTTATTTTCACTGACAGATTTCACTGCATGTGGACTGTCACTGATGGCACGTCCTCCTACCTTCACAGGCCCACACCTGCTGGCCAGCTCCCATGTGCCCCTTGTTCACAGTGGACCCTCCTGTGTGTGTGGGCGGGGTGGGGGAGTTTTCACCATGACAACCCTGATTATGGAAACCTCCGAGTATGAAGATGACATTCTTCATAGGACTATGGCAGAGACACCCTTCTTTTTAAGTGATTTTATTTATTTACTTTTGTTTTAAGTAAGGAAATCTATTACCATGATTGTTTTATTCTTTTTTATTTTATTTCATATTTTTTCCTAATTTTTAAATTTACTCTCCTCCATTCCATCTATAGTATGGATTCTTCTACATCTTTCTATGTATTCATAGTTGTCCTATACAATAACACATATACGTAGTCACCCTTTATCATTGGCTATTTTAAAAGAAATGATAGCCAGGTACTGTGGCTCATACCAGTAACCCTAGCACTTTGGAAGTGGAGACATGTGGATCAGGAATTTGAAGCTTGTGTTAGCTACATAGAAAATTTAAGGCCAGCCCTGTACTTCAGAATCCGCCTCAGAAAATAATACTAATATTTAAATGGGGCTTTTAATGGCTTCTGCAGCATCTTTAAACCAGATGGTCTTTCCAGCCTTTGCCCTTTTATAGCTCTAACACATGCACTGCATCCTTCTTTCACAGAGACTTCATGAGGTCCTGCTGGAGTTCCGTTTGCACACATTTCCCACTGGCTGTGATGAGTTAGACTCAGCGGAGCATTTGCATTTACCTGTAAGTCTTGGCACTTTGATTCTTAGGGTTGATAACAAGGAACAATATGGCTGAAGCAGATGTACAGGTACTTTTTCTTTTAAAATGTCCCATAAATTACTTTTTGAAGATGAAAAACACATTCCATCAGCATTTTATAAGGATACATTTTTGTTATGGCCTTGCCAAAGACTCTCTTCAAAATGTTTCAGCCTTATAACATAGTAATCATATTACTTATCTAAGTTTGTGTTTCTAACCAAAAAAAAATGTGGGAAGATTTTTCTGCCATACTTCTCTGAAGCCTGTCTCTTTAATTCTTTGCCAGATTTTTACTACATTTTTCACATGGTAATTTTCATATAATAGAGATTAAGCTCTTAGCTTCAAATTGCAATGATTTTCCACATCTATTACTATTTCTCTTTTTTATGCCATATGGTCCTCCATACAAATCTTAGATTATCATCAAGTCATGAGTAGCCATATATGAATTTTAAGAGTGCCATTCTTCAGAAAATTTCCCTTGCCCCAGACTTCTGTATAATCCTCTCTTTCAACTTCTTCATTTGTACTCACTTAGCCTACTGAAATATAGTTCTCAATGGGAAAGGATGATACATGATTTTCTTCCAGATAAATAGTTGCCATTCAGCTTATTTAATTTTACTCACTTAATCTACTGAAATGTAGTTCTCGATAGAACAGGATAGTGACATGATTTTCTTCCAGGTAAATAGTTGCCATATAAGCTTATTTGGTGAAATCCTCCATCATTTACTTGCAGAGTTAAGTTGTCCTAACCATGTTAAATCATCAAGTGGCCTGCAGTCAGCTTCCAGATCAAATAGGCCTCACTTCTCTGTCTGTGTATTTTTGGGACATCACACAGATTTAATTGCAATCCCTTTTTGTTATGTTTTGATACCTGATCAGATTAGTGTTATCATTATGTTTAAAACTATCCTTGTATTCTTAGACAGCATTTTTTCTTTATAAACTTAAAATTTGATCTAATACTTAATATCCCTTTCCATAAAAAGGAATTTTTGAGACCTTTTTAAAAACTACATTCAATTTATAAGTTGAACTTAGACAATTTCTGTTTGGTTTCCTGTTCAAACATAGTCATACTCTTCCATTTATAAAGATTGTATTGAATATTCCTCCATGAGAAATACTATTTCAACTAATTAATGCTATTCAAGAAGAAGCTACCAGTGTATAAATGTCCGTGTGGTGGTTTGATGAGAATGACTCCCATAGACGCTCATGTTTGAATGCTTGGCAGTCAGGGAGCATAACTAACTGTTTGGGAAGGATTGGGAGGCGTGGCTTTACTGGGGGAGGTGTGTCACTGGAGGCAAGCTTTGAGGTTTCAAAAGCCCATCCAGGCCCAGTCTGTCTCTCTGTCTCTCTCTGTCTCTCTCTGTCTCTCTCTCTCTGTCTCTCTGTGCCTGCTGAATGTGGATCTGGATATGAAAGTCACGGCTACTGCTTTAATGCCATGCCTGTCTGCTTCTCACCATGATGATAACGAACTATCCCTCTAAAACTGTAAACAGCCCCAATCAAATGCTTTCTTATATAAAAATTGCCTTGGGCATGTTGTTTCTTCACGGCAATAGAACAGTGACTAAGACAGTCCATAACCAGCCAATTATACCCAGTTTACCAAATAATAATATTGGTTTTTATTTATTAAAGTCTTTGGAAGCTTCTTGGAATTTCTATCAGATTAGTAGAGAAGTATTAGTAGAGAAGTATGCCCATGCCTTCCTACATGCAAAGATTTTTTTCATTGCTCATACACTCCAAGAAATGCTTAATACTGTTAACTATAGTAGTAAGCTTCATATCAAGTGTATTTCCATATTTAATTATTTAAAAGATTTATTAGACCTTATTGGTAAATATTTTTGTTATGTTCTTGTAAGCCATTTATCTGTTAGCAAAGACATTAAATGTCTCATTTGCACCATATTTTCTCCTTCAGTTATTAACAACAAGGGCCACATTGACAGAGGAGGTGACAGTGAGGTGCTCTAGTTTCCTAATATAACTTCACTTGGTTCAGGCATATGCTTTCTTATATAGACCATCCGTAGTATATACTAGTCAATTTATCATTTTATGCCTATATTTTAATTGAAATTTGGTGATAAGTTCATAAACATTCTTCAGGTTTTGGCATTCAGCTTAACTAGCATTCACAATATATGCTTGGGAATTATTGCATTTTTCCCTACATATTTACTGTGGTATTGTTTATGTACCAATGATTTCTAGAACAGGGCAGTAACCACAGGGGTTGTTTGAAAGAATAACTCATACCAGAGGATGAAGTTCAGTGGTAGAATGTTTGCCTTACATGGTGTGACCTCATGTGACCTTAAACATCATTACCCCTCAAAAAAGAAAAAATTAAAGAGTAAGGAACATGTGGTTCTAACTTAAAGCTCACCCCTGACATCCTCATTCTCTGTGATGAGAGATGGGAAATATTTCTAAAATCCCCCAAGTAGGATCTCCTCAAACTCGACGTAAGGAATTTGCATGACTCCACTCTAAGGACAGGCAGGCGCTCTCTGAGACTCCTGCTGCACCCTCAGTTTTCTCAATACTCTTTCATGATGATTAAATAAGACAATAAAAAAACGCTTGCTACTTAAAAGTAGACAGCAGTGAAAACTGCAACAACAGCCATTGCTGAACGCTGCATGGAGGGAGGGCACCAGTGGACACAGTTCATACACTGCTTCTCTCCTCGACAACAGCCATTGCTGAACGCTGCATGGAGGGAGGGCACCAGTGGACACAGTTCATACAGTGCTTCTCTCCTCAACAACAGCCATTGCTGAACGCTGCATGGAGGGAGGGCACCAGTGGATACAGTTCATACAGTGCCTCTCTCCTCAACAACAGCCATTGCTGAACGCTGCATGGAGGGAGGGCACCAGTGGATACAGTTCATACAGTGCCTCTCTCCTCAACAACAGCCATTGCTGAACGCTGCATGGAGGGAGGGCACTAGTACACACAGTTCATACACTGCTTCTCTCCTCAAGTGATCAACAGCAATTAAGCTGATCACCTTTTCAAAACATACCAGGAAGTTGCCTCACCTTACCTAACTGAAACTGAAAGTAAAGTAATCCCAAGTGGTGGAGCTTTTCTTGAGTTTTCCTCTGCTAGTTTTACAGTGTTAGGGCTCAAATATTTTGTTTTCAGGTCCTTAGTAAATATGTTTTACTATTCCACTGTAATGCTCTATGCAGGTAGCATCATCATATTGTGGAAAATGACAGAATATCAATAACTATCCTTCCTTCTTTTGTGGAAGTCCAAAACAGACACAAAAATAGAATAAGAAACTAACAACATCCTTGAAGAGATGATGTAGAATAGCACTGTGTGTGAGGTAGAGTCACAGAGAGAACAGGAACATGAGAGGGACCAGAAAGAAAACAGTTACAAAGCAACCCTGAGAAGGATGTACTTGACACATACACCACAAAAAAGTGGGAACAAAGACAGAGGTGGGGATGCAGAGGTGTAGAAAGGTTAAGGTGTAAAAGGGACAAGAGACTGTCACCTCACAGGACACCAAGAAAGTCACACGTTTTATAAAAACCTTTCAGAAAACTCAGGCTAACATCCAACTAAAATGAAAAGAAATCTAAGGATTACTAGACTCTTCTACAAAAGCATTAAACATGAATATACTACAGTCATTGTGTTTCTTTACACCAATTCACTGAAATCAGGATTTCCAAGAGCAATTAGCACACCAGTGTCATTGTGGTGCTATTCATAATAGCAAGCAAGGAGAAACAAACCACATCTATAAGCAAATAGATAAAGGCAAGGTGATAAACACATGTGACAGAACATAATTTACCCTTAAAAAAAAACAGGAAACTTCACACAAGGAGACAAAATGGATGAACCTCCAGAACATTACATTAAGTGAAATATGTCTATTACATATGGACAAGCATTGCTGACGCTACTGTATAACATGTTTAAAGTTGGCAAACTCTCAGAACGTCAGGGATAAACTATGATGCAGAGGATAGGGGCTGGAGCAACTAAGGATCTGCTAATTCTTGGACATAAAGTTTCACTTTTCAGGACAAATAATTTCTAGAGATTGCGCACACACTGAGACTACAGTTTAAAGTACCATATTATGCACAAAGTCTTGTTAAAAGGGAGGCCTTCAGTGTTCTTATTACAATTTCCAAAAAGAAACACTAACCTTGAACTAAAAAAATAATAATATCAGCTTAAAAATTTTAAGTACATCCTAAGGAAATTATTAGGTCATAGGTTGAAAAAAATCTTGCAACACAATCATTCAACAAAAACATGTGTGTTCACACTATACAAAGAACTCTCAGAAATGATTAAAGCAAACTTTAAAAAACAGGCAAAAGGCTTGTAAGCTTCAGTAATAAAGATGTCTAATAAGCATGAAGATTTACACATAATCAGCCATCGGGAAATGTAGTTCAGGAAATCCTGCTAAATGAAAGGACTAGCAATGCCAGGTAGCAAGGAGCAAGTGTGGCATGGGACAGAGTTTGGTTGTTTTAGGAAAGGTAAACATGAGTCTGCCCTATCATCTAACAACTACAATCCTCAGGGTATATCCAAGAGGATAAAAGCACAAGTATGTGATGTTTTATTCACTGTTGTCAAATACTAGGAACAAACTAAATGTCTACCAATAAAGAGATGAATAAACAAACTGTAGCCTGTCACAACAGCTTTCAGTTCAGCAAGAAAAAAATATGGGATGTTGATTCATACAGCAAATGAACTGATCTAAATACTATGTTGAGCACAAGTCATTAGTCACTAGACAAAACACACTATATTATTTCATTCACATAAATTTCAAGAATAAATGAAATACCTCTATAAGACAGTAGTTGTCTGAGTTTGTATGGGATTGTCAGTCAGCTGCACAAGGGAACTTTCTGGACTAAATGGAATTATTTGGGCAGAAGTTACATGCACGTATGTAGCTAATAAACTCATCATTTTATATGCATCCATGTTATTATAGTTAAAGTATACAGTAATATAAAATAAGCACCCCATTTTTAAAAGCATGCCAGTTTTCGTCAGGCACATGGGAGGCAAACTCATTTAGAGTAGCAAACTTTCAAGAATGTAATTCCTTCTGTGTGGCTCTCTAGCCCCCATTGGAAACTATGCCTTCCCAAAGGCCAAGGCTGGGAGAAGGGGCAGGTTGAAAGGCCTACAGAGAACTCAAACAAACAGGAAAACATGGTCAAAGTGAAAACAAAAGTATGGTCGTAAACATAGAAATCTCACAAATCGTCTTACCACTATTTTTTACTTTTCTTTATGAATGGTCGTTAGATACTCCATTATGCAATATATTTGGATATATATTTATATTCATTATATATATATATATACACACACCCTATCATCTAACAATTATACTCCTCAGTATGTATCTAAGAGAATAAAAGCACAGATACGTGAGGTTTCATTCATCATTGTCAAATACTAGAAACAACTTAAATGTCTATCAAACATATACATATATATTTGAATATGTTACATATAATCAAATGTATTATATATATGATTATATGTGGTATATAGTATACATATATATATGAATATATATGATTTAAGTACTTAAAATTGGGTTCTAGACCTTCCCTGTCTGAACACCGATTTTTTAAAAATAATAAACTCTTAAGCTCTATGATAAGTGTTCTTTTTTTATTATTTTTTTTATTTTCTTTATTTTACAACACCATTCAGTTCAACATAATAGCCACAGATTCCCCTGTTCTCCCCCTCTCGCCCCCCTCCCCCTCCCCCCAGCCCACCTCCCATTCCCACCTCCTCCAGGTAAGAGTGATCTAAACACATCTATTGAAGTGAAAATATACCGTGGGGGTGAAAGGGAAGGCGAGATAACCAACAATGCCTGGGTCAGGGCACTAGCCAAGCTTGGAGAGCTGAAGGGGTTAACACGGCCTGAACTCTCCAGACACCAGCTGCATCTTCAGAGTCAGCACAATGACAGCCCACTCACCGGACTGTTGACATGAAAGGAAGCAGGCATGGAGTGCTCGGTGGAGCTTCAATGCTCGATCTGTCTCCCACCACGCCATGACTCCCTGACAACAGAATCTGTGTCTTAACTAGCTAGACTGAATGTCTGAAAGATCCAGTGCAGAAGCCTCAGATGCAGAGAACAGGGTCCTTTTGTCTAGGGACTAATCTGCACTAATGCTATCCACCTGTGGCAGAGAACACAGGAAGCAATACATTTGTAGCCACCATTGTTGATGCGGTTGATGTTCTGTAAGGCTTTAGTGGAAAGTCAGAGCAGTAACTGGCAGTTTTTAAAGTGAGGCAGGCTGCATCTTCTAACCCTAGGATTGTTGAGTGTCCACTACACACCAGATTCTGTGTTATGAACTAATTCAGTGATGGAGAGAGCAAAGAATTATTTACCCCCAGAGCAAAAAGAAGGAGGTCGACAGGCACTTCTGCAAAATGGAGCAGAAATTCATCTTCCAACCACCAGCGGAAGCAATGCTCTGACCTAATCATGTGCTGCCTGATTGGATAGCCTTGCTCAGCAGGGCTGAAGGAACTTGGTCCAGTACCTTCCAACACCCCCAAGTTTCATGAGAGAGAGGGGAAACAAACATTGATACTGATATTCTTTGCCACAAGTTTCTCCTTGCTCAGAAGTTTCCACAGTAATACAAAAGACTCCAATTTTCTGCTTGTCCCTAAGGCTGAATATTGTAAATAAATTCTGAAAAATACATCTATTTAAATTTCAGATCCTGGGGGAGATTTTACACCTCTCTTCTCCTAGCCCATGTGCTTCTGTTTCAGGCTTTAAAGCCCTACTAAGCAGCAGGATATTAGAACAGCCCATTCTGAAAATATATATTTTTTCATAATGAGAGAAGAACAAAAATGCTATAGTCTTGATAATGATCTTGACATCTCCTGTCTTCCCCCTCAGCCCCCAGCCCAACAGTATCTGTCTGTCTGTCCCAGAAGGCAGTGCCACCATGCAGGGGACTGTGAAGGATGTGAAGGAGGAGCAGTCATTCTGAAGCAACAGTTAGACTCGTCTCGATTGTTATGAAGATTAATTGCATTTCTTCTGAAGTCACTGAGATAATCAATCTTGGGTCCAGTTGTTTAGAGGAATATAAGAACAGCTAGGTAACAGCACGTTAAGTGCCTTGCAAGCACAGAAAATGTCAACTTTTCTCTCTAATAGCATGGAACACAAGTATGTCTGCAAGTTGGCATGAGCTAGTGAGCTGTCATGTTTATCTGACTGGTTAACTCTGAGCAATGATAAAGTCCATAGGAAGACCCAAAAACCAAGTCATCAGCCTCGGCCAACTAGAGGACTTAGCCAATTTAACCAAGAAGACCTGACTACTCTGGGTCTAATATGATTAAAGGCTTGCTGCAATCAGATATTTAAACTACTTTAAAGTATATGTACTTAATCACCAATCTTCGGAAACACACACAAAGTCACAGTCTCATTTCTTTTGGTTTAGAAGTGTTAGGATCTAAAGCACTTAGGTTGTGAAGCACTTCTAAGCTATACCTTAGCCCACCCACTTCCTCTCCCCACGACAAAGAGAACCTCAAGAGATGGCGGGAAAACATGAGAAGTTGGGGCACCTCTGGGGACTGTTTGCAAATTACTGAACTATGCTTCCATTTACACTTGCATCATCAGGACTACTTTCCTAGCTATTTGAAGGAACAGGTTATGCTTTAGTTCACGGTGTTTGGTGAAGGACAGCCAGCTGCATCTCTTAAGTGTGTTCTAGTTTCCAACCTTTTAGTCTACAGCTAGAGTTCCCAGCTCACCCAATACTCTAATATGAGAACACTGCCAATCAACGAAGAAAGTCTTTAAAGGAATCCACAGAATGAGTTCCCAGAACTAAGGCAAACAGAAAGTGTAGCTGTCGAGTAAACAAACTGTTTACCTGTGGAAGATGAATAAATGTGTGCATTTTAAGTGGAGGGGACTGCATTAGATTAAGGCATTCGGGTGGATAACATCATGTTAAGGTTTCAATGTGAAATATATACCACAGGTTCGTTGTGTGAATGCCCTGCCTCCAGTTAGTGCCATTGTGCTTGGGGTTGGGGAACATTTGGACATGTGCCCCTGAAGGTAAGTGTAGGCCACTAGACGTGTAGGAGTGGGACTTTGGGAATTATAACCCTGGGCTACTTCAGTTCTCTCTCTGTCTCTGTCTGTCTGTCTGTCTGTCTGTCTCTGTCTCTGTCTCTGTCTCTGTCTCTGTCTCTCTCTCTCTCTCTCTCTCTCTCTCTCTCTCTCTCTCTCTTTCTCCTGATCTGCCAAGATATAAAGAGCTGTGCTGTAGATTCCTCCAACCCTGGACCAAGTCGCTCACCACTGTGACTCTGGCTTCCCTGGCCTGATGGACAGTATGCCCGAAAGTGAAGCAGATTAAATATTTCTTCCTAAAGTTGCTTCTGTCTGGTATTTCAACATCAACACAACAAAAGTGCCTAATAAACCTCTAATATTTCTAAAAGTTTAGCAAGCATAACTCTTTGGGGACAAATCGTAATTACTGAAGCATAAGATTCCTAAAACTCTACCCTACTCACAGTCTCCATCCATTTGTCTGCACTTGGGCACTGCTGGAGGATTTCATTTAATTATGTGTATGATACAACACAAATGGAAATGTTTCTGCTTCCCTTCCTGGGCCTCCATCACACCCTCAGCTCATCATCTCTCGTCATAGCTGCATCATGGCCGCCCACCACCCATTAGAACCAGCTCTCCCCTCGCTCCCCATTGGATGGTTTTCCCTTCCTTTCTTTCTCTTATCTGACTTAAGTTTGTGGAGAGCGGAAAGAAGCTGGGGCCTCTGTGCCTAATCCATCAGGCCTCACTCACATCCCCACACAGTCTTCTTTTTCTTGTGCTATTCCCCAAATCAAGAAAAGAAAAATGAAAAACCACAACTCCCAAGAAAATAGGAAGGAAAATGTTCCTAAATTCTTGCCTCTGTTTAAGAATATAAACCATGTAGAAGAGCAGGAGGAAAGATTGTAAGACTCAGAATACCAGGGAGTCAGCTATGAAAGTCTCTCCTAGAACTGACTGTATAAAAAAAGACCTGAAAGTGGCAATGGACAGGACAAGATGGGGGTGGGGAATTTTGAAGGGTCTCACCCCTAGATAAAGGACTATAGGTAACTTCTGAGATTTCTGAGAGAAAGAATTATCCTCCCCACAGGATAACCCCCTTTAATGGCTCTCCAATGTAGAGTGGTCAGCCCTGAACCATATACACATAAACAACAATGGAATTAGAATTCTATTTCAATTAAAAACAGTTTTTTTTAGAAAAGAAAAAAGTTACTAAATATAGAAAATGATCTTGTTCATTAGACTTGTATTTGGCTTGTACCTGTTACGAAGAACTATGATGCAAAGTGATGGCTAGAGTAATAGTAATTAGTAATTGCTCATGTCTCTGTACACGCTGGACCTTAAACAGTTCACATACATTTACTCATGTTGTCCTTATAACAACACCTCAAACATATAGGGAGAAACAGATATAGAAAAGAAGCTCCCTTAGACACAAAGCTGGTAGGTGGAATAAATCCAGAAGCCTGAGCTTACAACTCTCTTTCTTAATGACTGTAGCAGGTTGACATGGCTATTTCTATCCCATGAATATGCTTACTTTTAGTTGGGAAATTATTCCAAAATTTATGAGAAGTGAATATTCCCGGTTTGATGTATATAAATCTCCTTAATATATTTTTCCTCTACTAAATAACCTCACCAGTAGACTGGCTGTATGAGTTCTTTCTACCTACCTTGTATAGAGTTATTATGGTCAAACCAGAAATGTCTAAGTAAGGCAGAGTCAGGGCTACACTTCCCCTGTGTGGTTCTTCAAGCCCATTAGCCTCCTTTGGCTTCAACCAGAGCCCTCCTTGGAACTTTCTGGTCTAACTGCCATCAAAATTCTTCCTTGCCTCATGCTTCATTTTTGACTATTAAAAATCCCATTGTTCTGCTGCCTTGAAAACACATATACCTTCACTTCAGCACAGATATTTGAAGGGGAAGGCTAGGCTATCCTCTTTTCAATGTCTCTCAGCAGCATCGAGACCTGGCCAGGAGTTATAAGAAACATCTCCTTGGACAGTGTTAGGACATCTATGTGCCTAATCAGACAAGAGAATTCATTTGATAAGAAAATCAAATTGGACAGGAAACTTGAAGTATCTAGACAAAAGAACAGTGAGAGTTTGCAAGTCCTTGATGCAAAGAGGCTGATTACAACCTTCGCTGAGTATTTCCACTAACTCCTATGTTGGGTAGTAATAACATCAGGAAAAATTGTTTCTCGAGATACAGTATAAAAGCATAAATAGTGAGAGTAGAGTACTGTCAATCTTCAGTTTTTAGTAATTACAGCATCTAAAATTTAGACTGTTAATCTGTTCCAATTTCCTTCACCCCAAAATATTATCCAATCAGCCTAAAAATACAGTAAAAATATAAGCCAAGAGATCAAATCAGCCTTCTTAGGGAAGAGATAGGTCTGTCCAGCAAGCTTTTGCTCCTGGCTAATTACCATGCTGGTAACAAGCCAAATGAGTTTGAACAACACACAGCAAAGTGCACCCACAAGACAAACACAAGTGCAGTGCAAACAGCCCTCTTTAAAATGCTGGTGGCGTCCAAAGTTCAACGGCTTGGCAAAGTATAAAGCCCTCTCTCTACTCCCAGAGAAAGAAGTTCAAGTACTTACCGTGTCGTGGGACTTATCCTTGACATCATAGACTGTCAGTTTGATTCTAGTCTCTTCATAGATGGGGTACTCAGATGGGAATGTGACACCCGTCAAGAACAGTGGGTCTTTTGTTCCCTGAAACAGTATAAGCAGATAACACAGATTCAATAAGGCAGCAACTGTAGCCGGCAGCATGCAGGGACAAATGAGAACACGGAGAGTGTGTCTCTTTCTGCTTTTCTAGGAAATAGTTCTATTCAAAGAGAGATCTGAAGAGCCAAGTGTTGTTTGTGGGCAATGAGCCCGGGGCCCCATCGTACTGAGGGCTACTGAGTAGGGGAACTTGCATTTTTTTAAGTGGCTAACTAGTCTTGAAAAGGACTTTGTTTTTAAAAATTGTAGTCAGAACATCTCTTTAGGACACATTGCCAGTCCTTTTAAATACATATATTATACTGTATGTATTTATCATTTAGACAAACGATCTAAGATACTGCCTCACCAAATTGAATGAAGCTATTTTCTCAAACCATGGTCAATCCTGTGTTAGCCTTTTAAAAATGTCTTTTCTTACTCTGTTTCATTAGAAAGCTATCCTCTATGAGTATGTGATTGCTTTTAGATGTTTAACAGTGACTTTTTATTCCCCAATCCAACTTGAAAACTAGTAAGAAGAACTCCAAACATGATGGATTGGGGGAAAGAAATCATTGCTTGGTATATGGTCCCTAAGACATTTCAATGCCTCCGAATCAGAAACCTGGTATCTAACATCACACTTTAGACATATACATGCAGCCAAATGTATTTGAAATGTTGTAAAAACTCAATGAGCCACTTGTCTACTAAAGTTTCTGAAAGCCTGTGGTGTTCACCTACTCTTTCCCTCATTCTTTCAGTCTTCAAAAGGCAAAGTGCTCTTTTCTTGGCCAGACACATTTGGAGACAGTGAATAAAACATCTAAGAAAACTGTGCATATTCTATATAAAAGTCAACATAAATAAATTTTATAGTTATGTTAATGAATTTCAAATATGTGTGTTTTATCACAGGAGAATCAGGAGCGTAGTAGAACAAAATCAGAAGAAGAAAATCGTTGCTTTAAAATTTGGCAATGTTTAAAAATAATCAAGTTATAATAATGTCTGAAGTGTTTTCATTAAGAAGATGACATTACAATTTTAGTCAAGCTGTCTTTCTATGAGTCAGACTACTTTTAATTTAATTTGGGCTAACTATACATTGTACCAGCTTTGGAACCTGAAGTCTCCACAGGGCAGGTTCAGGGCTGCCTGAGGGGCCAGACGCAGAACTACCCACAGGATTTAGGTCACTCCCAGAATAGAAGTGACTCTAGTGCAGTCTGAATCATTGGTTCCATCCACTGCTTCAAAGCAAATGGTGAGCTAAGCCAGCCAAGGTTAGAACAGACTGTCCATGCTTGTACAGAGAAGCTCCACATTCTGAACAGTGGGGCTCACAAGTCTACGAAAAACTAGAGAAGCTTAAGGAGCTGTGAGGACACTCTTCAGAGCCCCAGATGTTCACTTAAGTATCTGTCACTCACTGAGGTCATGATATGTGTCTGGAGAACAAAACCATCTAAAGGGAAACGCTGTCCTGTTGAATCTGAGCCAGCACCATAATGAATTTCCCTGATACACGTTGAATGTTGCATTAGCAACGATAAATGTAAATAGGAAATCTCTCATCCCCATGAGTAATATTTACACCTTTTGCCCGGAAACATTATGGCTAATCAAGTTAATCATCTACCTTTCTTTGGAAAACACTGTGTTTTGAAAGACACATAGTAGAGAATATAAAGTTTTCATTACTGAGCTGGAAAAATTGTAAAGAGCAAAAACCCCTTCACCTGTTTTAAATTCTGTAAGTATTTTACATTTTTTCCATCATTAAATGTTTTCATTCCATTTTATTTAAAATCAATATAGACAGTAGATCATACACATAGAGACACACAAATATATAGACCAGTATTCTGTTCTCTGGGAATTCACAGTGGAAGGTTTTCTATGGAAAAAAGCTAAAACTTTTCATGTGCCCAAGTTTTCCCATGTGCTTATTCTGCATTTGCTTTGAAACCTCAGATCTGCGTTCCTTAAGGACAGATGAAAGGAACAGCCGGGCATAGACCACAGGCTAACTTATGTCAGCTGTTCAGAGGGGCGGGAGAGGGAGAGGTGGGGGAGGAGAGAGCAGCATGCACAATGCACACAGACACCAGCGTCCAGAGAGAGAGACAGACAGACAGACAGACAGACGGAGACAGACAGGGGCTGAGAGAAACCCGTGCCAGGCTCACCTCCACAATTTCTGTGCTGGAGTACCTCGTCAGGGTCTGCTCCACAGGGTGGATTACTGAGATCTGCACTACTGTATTCAGTTTTCGATCACAGACAGGAGCCACGAGATCCTTGCACGCTGGCAACAGCAGAAAAAGAAAGAAAACAAAACAAAACAAAACACCTCACTTGATCTCTTAGGGCAAACTTCTGTCCAGAGCTGAAATCAACTTTGTCTACTGGCTGAAGGAAATCTCCTGGTTCTCAGCTGGCTTTACAGAGGAAGTCTCTTGGAAGTACCTTACAGAAATAGGAAGTCACGTGCTGCCAAGCTGAATTGAGAGTTCATTTCCACTGACCACATTTGCAGCACATGCAAATCTCGAGTGCTCTGAGATCGCAGACCCAGTGTGGGAATATGTCCACACACAGCTCAGAGACTCCGGGGCTTTGACTGGTTAGTAACCCCTAGGCTTCCATTCACACCCTTGCATCAAGTAAGTTTGACTGGGGCCACAGCCAGGAAACTAAGATGTGTCTTGTTGACACTGGCTGGGTTAAGTCGAATGTCTGGATGCCCTCTCCACGTTCCTCCCCTACCTGTGTACAGAACAGGCCTCCTCCAGTCCTCCACCCTGCGGAAACAGGAAGAGAGATTACCCTACCACAGCGGAGTTCAAGCAGAAGAGGAAGCAGGGGGGTTAAAGAGCCGTCTGTCTGGAATTCAGGACCATCCTGGGAGAGAGCAACTCAGATAAGGACTGAGTAATTGCTGCCCAGGGGCCATACATTCTAAGGACTTTTCTTTACAGGCTGGGTCCTGTTACAGCTCCAGCCACCACGCCTACTCACTGGACTATTTTCTCCTCTGACAGCATTCCCTAGTTTTCGAAAAGGAAAAAAAAATAGGGGGGGAGAAGCTATTCCTTTTCTCAGTAAGTCTGGCATTACTCTCCTCTCTGCATCCTCCCTCTGATTTTTGAAATAGTGAATTTTCTTGGATTTTTAAAATTTCTACCTCTTAAAATCAACTACTAAAAGTGATCAAAAGAGAGGGGACCAACTGCTGGCCTACTGCAGGCTGCAGCCACTGCTGGGTAAGCGAGAAGCAGCCCTGTGAGTGGTTCATGGTGATAATGTCCAGGGTTCCACACTGTCCCCACCCCACTCAATGACAGGAAGACATGCAGAGGAGGAGGCTGTGTTTACACTCTGAAATGGCACCTCCTGCCATTTGCAGGGCCACTGGGACAATGGTAATACAGCTTAGAATTGAAACTTGAAAGTGAAGCAATTTATAGATGCAATTATCACCTTCCCATGGCTAGAAGATCCCCTTATTTATAGCAACAGAATGAGATGGGAAAGGCAGGTGCTTCGAAAGGGAACCAGCCTGGGGCAGGTCCAGTTCTGGTACCTAACCAATCCTGGGGGTGCCTATATCACTTCTTCACTTCTTGCCAGACTTTGGGGTCTTTTTCTTCCTGTCTGGTATTTAGTTGTTAAATTCTCCTTGCTGAAACCACATGCCATAAGCAAAACAGACAAGCTAAGGGAAGCTTGGGTGGAACAAAACAGCCACAGCTTATCTATTCACTATTTTTGGGGCATTCAGCTCATTACCTAATCTTCAGAATATATCAAAAATCCTTGTCTCTATTTCTCTCCTTTGCATACCAACACAATCTCTTGCAAAATGGATCTGCCTTTGGAAGTCTCGTTGTCACGATGATTTATTGCTTAATCCAATAAATCTACACTTAAAAAAAAAAACCCACCTACACATAGTTTCAATAACATCAATACATCACTGGAAAACTTTTTTCACTGGAAGATTCTGAGCATACTGCCCTTTGGTGGTTACTTTGATCACTTTATTTGCTTGCCTTATGAGTGTGGTTCATTTTATCACTCCTCTTGGCTTTCTGCTCACTGTGAACACCTACTGAAGCTGACAACTATCTTGTCTTTGGGGATTAAAGCTAGGGGTTGTGAGTTTGAAAACCACCCAGCACACCCACTCTCTGGCGCAGCCTAACCCCTGTCTTACGAGCTCTTGACACCTTTGATCAAAATAAGTCACATCACTTCTGAGTTCTTATCGGGCTTGGCTGTGGCTGCGGTTCTTCCCAGAAGCGAGCAGCTATTCTGTGGTTCAGTGGAGAGCCTCTAGGCTGCACTTCCCATAAGAACAGACAGCATATAAAAGCAAGATTCTGTGCAGCCCTTCAGATGCCCAGGAGTGCGCCAGCAAGAACACTGACAGCATCACCATTTGTATTCAGCAGCTGTAGATGTTCAGAACCCGGCACAGAGAACAATAGCAACAAGTTACACTGGAGCCTGGGCTCTAGTCTCTCTTCTTCCTAAACAACAGCCCTCAGCATCGACTGCTTCTTAATACCAAAGCAGTGAGAGGGAGAGAGAGATCGTGAGATCAAACAGAATTCCTGAAATGCAGCTCCAGATTTCCTGTTGTTTAGTTCTGTGGCAGAGTAAATAAATGACAAACTCAACTGCTCATCTGTCAGGGTGGAAAGAATGTGGGCCTCTTATGATGAACTTTTACATGCAAGACTCACGTTTACTAATAATGCTATATTAATATTTAACAGTTTTTGATGCTATTGCTATGTAAAATAAATTTTACTGATATAGTTCTACTCAGATGACTCCTTAACAACTGTTACCAGATCTGCATCTCTTTATAAGTACCAGTCTATGACACACTACATACATGTCATAAAGTGAAATAGATAAACATGGATCTAATTCTCCTACAACTGCCCCTGGAGGACTGTGAAGGCTGAGTCAGTGGATAATGCATGGAGATGCTACTCATTTGAGCATTATGAGATCTAACCTGCAAGGGATTATTCAGTAGGCAATAAAGAACTGTGGTGGTTTGAATGAGAAAGGTCCCCATAGGCTCACATATTTGAATACTTGGGGCTTAGTTAGTGGAACTGCTTCAGAAGGGTTAAGAGGTGTGGCCTTGTTGGAGGAGTGTCACTGGGGGTGAGCTTTGGGGTTTCAAAAGATCTGTGTGATTCCCAAGGTTCTCTCTCTGCCTCTTGTTTTGGGGTCAAGATGAGAGTTCTCAGTTACTCCTATGCGCCACCACCATGGGATCTAACTCTCTGAAGCCACCAGCCAAATCAAACTCTCTCTTCTAGAAAGTGCCCAGGTCATAGTTTATTATCATAGCAAGAGAAAAGTCACTAAGACAAGAAGTCTAAAAATAGGCTTAGAATCTGAAACTGTTCCATCCATCTTCCAAAGCATTCTGACCATGATCTGTTACCAAGTGAAACTCTGCTCCAAGAGTCCCCTAAATAAATAGCCTTCCCCAGTTATAACACTAGAAGACTGCAATGTTTGGGGATTTTTTCTTTCTGTTTTATTTTAAAATGCTCCCTACACCCCCCAAAGCTCTACAAGCATTTAATGGTTGCTGGAGAAGAGAGAGACCATTTTCTAGTGGTGTTACCAATGGTAAGGTGGCTGTGATATGAATTCACAACACACCCCCATTGTTGGGCATGGTCGGGCATGCCTGGTGGGACCTAGTCACTTCTGCCTAGTCATTTTCCGGGTCAAACGCATGACCCAGGACTGTGGCTTTACACGCTTGCTTGCGTAAAGCATGCAATGCAAACATGTGATCTATGCGCATGCGTAGAACAGCCACATGGGCCTGTGTGCGCAGGCACAGCCCAGCCTTTATAAGCCAGCACCATGATTCCCTGGCCCCCTTCACTCACATGTCTTTCCGCAGGCCTGTGCACATCTGTCCCTCTCCCTTATCTTATTGAAACCCTTGTTAGTGGATTCTGTCGTGTTTCGTGACATTTCCTCATAGGGTAAGAATGCCACAAAAAGACCAACAGGCTGTGTTCTTATAAATGACCCCTTGCTTACCAGGAACCCTAATTAGACACATTAGGCCATCAAAATAAATAAATAAACAACAAATAAATGGCATGAAAGAAGAGGGCAGTGGTTGGGAAGAGGAAAAGACTCAGTGGGAGTAGGAGGGAGTCAAAAGAGAGTAGTGGGCAGCAAATACATTATATATATAATATATATGTGAAAATATGTAACAAAACTCATAATTAGGCATAATTAACTTATGCCAATAAAATGAGAAAATGGCTAAAATTAAATGGTGGATTAAAAAATAATTCTAACTATTTAAATTAAATGGTATGAACAAGTGATGCACTCATCAGTAGATCTTTAACCTTTGCTTCTGCCTTTTTACTCATTTTCTTTGGACCGAGCTATTGAAAAGCATTTCCCAAGATCAAGAGTTTGAAGGACCTGTGATGAAAGGTTGGGGTAAAAATGTGCTTATGCCCATTGATTGATTGTTTTATACTAAAAAGCAGAAAGGAGGGAAAAGGAGTCAGAAATGAACAGAAATTATAATTTTGTGGCTTTCATAGAAATATATAAACTAATTATAAATGATTCTTTTCCTGGTGACTTTGACATAGTATCCAGCAATAGGAGCATTCGCTTTCTTCTTCCAACGATGTTGAGCAAGGTGGCTATAAAACATACCCCAGCTTGGGTTTGTGTAAGGGCCAGGCAGCTCTCCTCTCATAGAAAGAAATACTCAATAGAAGTGTAATGATAAGAATAAATGGAGCCGTTGTGTCTTGGAAGGAGGCTGTGCACAAAAGCAATCAGGAAAAACCATGAAATGGCAGCCAATGTGTTTTGTTCAAACTCTGAAATCCCAGTCACTGTGTGAATGGATAAGCTATAGTCTCCATCCTCTGCTAACCTCTGCCTGAGGGCTAGAAGTTGCCAGTGTCTGTTCTAGATGCTTGTAGCATGGCATGGATGTCTAGATAAAGAAAAGAACATCTTCTGCTCTGGTAATTATCCCATTATTTGAGAATTCTGAGGTCAAAGAGCAGGCATCTTCAGGGTTGTTCTCAAGTCAAAGATTCCATCATCCACAAAAGTACTGTCATTATTAAATAAAATATCAGCCTATGTTTCTTACAGTTATCTAAATCATACCATATCTATTGGGCTCAAAGAACCTTTCCATCATTCTAGGTAACTTTAGCTGGAAGCTGACAAGTGTCTCACATCAGAGAATAACACAACAGTCCAATTCATGGAGATCTGAGCCTTATACTGGATGTGTTAAAGTAAGCATGCAGGGGTACAGGAATAAGGGATGACAGGTGATAGCTTTGGGGCAGCCTGTGCTCATAGACATCCCAACCAATCATCTCCTTCCCTCCAAGAACCATTTCCCCTGTGAAACTCAGCCATTTTTTCTTGCCTTAGCATCCAGTGTTAGTAACAACTGTCAAAGTTTACCTTCTTTCCCCTACATCTGGGCAGATGAGGAGTGGAGATGTGGGGGTGGGGGTGGAGGTTATCATGTATCCACGATGGTCTTGAATTCTCTGTGTTACTGAGGATGACCTTGAGCTTCATAGCCTACAGCCTCTACTTGGTTGTAATGGGATTAGGACACAGGTCCATCCACAGTTTATACGGTGCTGGAGAGAGACCTCAGGGCTTCACATGTGCTGGGACAGAGCTCTACCAAAAAGCTACATCCCTAGCCTAAAGATGGTTTGTTATTTGTTTTGTTTTTGTTTGTTTATTTTTTAACTGAAGATAAAACTGTGTTTCCTAGCTGGATCATACCTGAAAAACTATGGCTTTTTACAAATGACTCATTCTGTTGACCCACTGGGAACAACAACAACAAGACTTTGTAAATTTTGCATGAGAACTACACAAGGTAATTCTGATAGTTAATGTTGATTATCAACTCCACTGGAAAGACTTAGGAGACAAGCCTTTGGGAATGGCTGTGAGGGATTATGTATATTAGCTTAACTGGGATAAGAAGAGTCACCCTGAATGTGAGTGGCAATGTTCCTTGGAATTGGGTCAGAGTTCAGAAAGATTAAACAGGAGAAAGTGATTAGATCACCAGGATTCATCTTTTTAATTCCTGATTGTGGATGCAACATGCGCAGGAGCCTCCTGCTATGGCCACCATGTCCCCCTGCCATGACAGACAGTATCCAAGACTGTAAAGCCCATAAGCCTTTTCTTATTTAAATTGCTATTGTTAAAATGCTTTGTCATAATATTAAGACAAATAATAAGATAGCATGTGTGTATGAGTGTTTGTGTGAGAGTCTACATGTGTCTGTGTGAGTATATTGTATGTGTATATGAATGTGTGTGTGTGTGTGTGTGTGTGTGTATACAAAAGGCTGACTTTGTGATGATCCTCCTGCCTCAGTCTCCCAAGTGCTGGTATAAAAACCATGCATCACCACACCGGATAAATCTTGCAATAAAAGCAGAACAATGAACTCCAGGGTGGCCTGGCGGAAATGCACCTTTAACTCTGATGTAAGTCTAAGGAACTCTGTGCCCTGACTGTTCTCAGGGAACCCTGATGACAGACACCCAGGCCTGGAAAGATCAAGAGAGGTCACACTACAGAAGACAGGAAGTACTCTAGGTCCAGTGTGTGGCCTTACACACACACAGGGCCTTAGAGAAACAAACACAGGCTTCCAGCTTCTCCCAGATGACACTGCTCTTATCTAAGCACCTCTGAGATTAGGATCTGCCTCTTTCCTGAGAAACAAGGAAGACTTTCGCAGCCTGAGGACAGTGTCTTATCTGTGGCTCATATTCTTAATGTTTCGTTACATTTCTCCAAAATGCCACCTATATATTATTTCTTCTTGTACTCTAGAAAATTAGATTCTACCAATGACTTGATAAGCCAATTTAGCTTGTGTTTTTAGTCCAATAAATCATCGGACTCGATTATAGGGCTTCACAGTTACCAGTCTACACCAGCGATTATGTTAAGATTAAGTTAATTTACATCATGCATGGAAAGATATATGGAACACTTAATAGCCTAATAGCCCCTGTCCCTAATTGCTTCTCCGGTGTCTTAGGCTTTCTCATTTTCAGTTGCCTCTGCCTGGCTGTTTTTCTGTGTTTTCCCCTCCTTTTTTCAGGAAATTCAAGAAACAATTTTCTGAAGCCTGGGGTGCCAGCTTCTACAGCACCGATCTCCGAAGGAGATTTACTAGACTATGCTGCTGAGTTCCCTGGCTCTATACTCCAGAACACAACTGGGTGGAGGAAAGTGGCATTGAGTACTGTGTTTCTGACTGGTACCCACACCCACAAAAGGAGAGTTCCATCAGCAGCTGGGCATCCTTTCCAAGATGAGCTTAGAGCTGCTTCCTAGAAGAGGCAGACTCTAACGGTACTGAGCTGATCTACGGCCACTGACCTGCTCCACATCCATTCTCTGCTCTCTGAAATTTTAGCTGTCTTTAATTTAGTAACTATTTTTATTTTTATATTTTTATTCTTTATCTCTTTGCTCCTTCTAGTTTATTTTTATTGAAAATGTCTGCTTTCTGTAACTTTTCTCAGAGGTTTTATTGCTTTCTGTGTTCTTCTCCAGTATGTTTTCTTCTTTAATCTCAAATTTCCCTCTAACACATGTTCCTCTCGTCATCCTGAAAGACAAGCTCACAGCAACTGCTGCTTGTGTGTTCTTAAGATCTGGGACGCTAAAAAGTTAGTCTTTACTAACCATTTCTAAGACCTCTGTAGAAATTATATATATATAAAAAAAAGTTAATTTCTCCTTAAGTGCTGTGTGGGAGATTTTAATTAACAAACACTTCCCTAAAGAGAATATAAACCATGTATAACTGCCAACACGACCAAGAGTTGTTGGAAAAATAAGAATAAATGTATAAAAGTAGGTATGTAGGGGAAACATTTAAAGTCTTTGAAATTTTTCTTCATTTTTGTAAATTTCTCTTTTCCCTTTCTAGTTACCAAGTTAAAATAAAATGTAAGAAGAAAAACTGATTTCCAAAACTCAAAGTCATTCTATTTCTCTCATGAAAGATACCATTGACATTCATGTAACTGGGAATGACAAAAGATGAAGAAAGGATCGAGTGAAAGAAAACCAATCCTGGAGGCTGTCCTCATGCCACAGGCCCATGGGCACACTGGAAGAGCACCGTGAGTGTGTGCTTCTAAATCACCACCACATAGATTTTACAACTCTTCTCCTATAAGATGATATGTGAAGCATGCCGAGATTCTGGGACTGGTAGGACATTCATTTCTGGAACATGGACTGTTTGGGCAGTTCTGTGATCAGACACTTTGCTTCTGCTAATGAGTGCCCAGAGTGACAATGTGCTGCCTGCTCCAGCCTCACAGGCTCATCAGGTCCAAATGTGCCCCTTTTGGACAGTCAGCCAGTGGATATCTGTAGACTGTGATGGATGCTCAGGAATGAGGATTCTGTCTTTTCACTTTACCAGTAAGTCAGTGTTCAGAGTCCTAGTTAATTTTCTGTACAGCTTGCTCTTCGGCCTGCTCAGTAAAGGATCAGCTTTGCATCCGGCATTTCAAGGCCATACTCTTCAGAGTAGAACTCAGCTAACACTTGGGGAAAGCATGAAGCTGATGCTGTGTGGAAGAAGCAGATGACAGAGGAATCCAGGTGATGATTTAAAAGCAGGAGTTTCAAAATCCTGCCTTCAGAAAGACTGTTTCGCAGTTGTTGCTGCACTGAAATTTGAGCCCCACTGCTCCTAAATTCCATTACAGCCAATTCACTTATAAGTAAAACTGATTTCTTTCTTCTAAAAGGCTAGGATCGGGTTGGGAAATATGCCTTGAAATAAAATGTCTTACTTGGTCATGTACAGAACAATATAAAAAGAAGTCACCATAATTTATGTGTGTCTCTCTGTGTGTTAAGTGGAAACATGTTTTTATAAGAGGAGAAAAAGGTGGGCAAGAAGCTGGAACTCACATCTTAACTTAGGAAACATTATGGATGCTAAAATATACTCCATATCCAGGACCGAGTCAAAAACTTCATCAGGTAGTCTGGGGAAAGAAAGTGGAAATGTAACCTCATCTGGAACAACGGTGCTGTCTGAAAACACTGTTGGATTATCTGTGCTGGGGAGCAAGAAATCATGCCAGCTGTAAAGCAGACAGCTCATTTACATATAAAAAGAACAAATTTTGTTCAAATCACTCTTGTCAGCACCAGAAGACGTCCATTCTTGAACTCATCCCCTGCTCCCTCGGCTTCTCTGGTGTTGATCCTTAGAAAATCCTATTTTGTCTTGTTTTCATGAATATTACTGAGATGGCTCAGATTCCATCTTATAGCAACTGAATCATAAACAAGTCTGTGCTCGAGTCTCTTTGGATTTTGATATCTCACACCGACATGCCACAAACTGTCAGCTGGCCTGGCATCGCCTGGCATTGCACACAGGCCTGGCTCTGTCTGTGTGTGCTCCCATCCCACATTCCACTTTGGAGAGACAACGAGCGTGTGGTGCTTGCTGCTGTTCTTTTTAGCAGGAACATATGTGCTGCTTCAGAAAGCAGGAAAATGGTATTCCAAGGAGGAACGCAGATTCCGCTGAATACTAAGAGGAATATTGACATCCCATTAAGGAAATCTGTAGTGTTAGAACTAAAATAGAATCACTGTCTTCAAGCACAAGGATCTGACCTCAATCCCTAGAACATACATAAATAGATAGGTGTGGTTGTGCCCGTGCTTGTAATCTTACTGCAGGAAAGGTAGAGAGAGGCAGATCCCTGGGGCTTGCTGGCCAGGGCACCTAGCCATCTTGGTGAGCTCCATGATAGTGAGACCTTGTCTCTGAAACTAGGTGGAAGGCACATGAGGCGTAATACTCAAAGTTGATCCCTGAGTCACACTCTCCACAAACACATACATACGGGGGCGGGGGGGGGGGAGGAAGGGAGAGAGAGGGAGTGAGGGATGGGAGGGAGAAAGGGAGGGAGGGAGAGAGGGAGGGAGGCAGAGAGACTCTTACTTTTTAGTCTCCAAGGGTGACATTTTCCCAGAACAGTTACCATTGACACAGGGCAGACAGGATTCCTACTAGGCATAAGGCTGGTGAGTGGATTCAGCAAGGCCCATGGTTACTGGGTCTGCCTTGCTCTAAAAGGTGAGGCCAGTGTAGTTGGTGGACAGAGGAGGTACCAGCCAAGGTCTTGGGACACCACAAGCCTTGGTTGTCAAACAGGATGGCTAAGGGCAGGGTGGGCAAAGTTGATGAATTCTAACTGAATCTATCCCCTAGTTGTCGTTTAGGAGTCTGGAGAGCAAGGGCCTGGGATGATGCCTTGAGGGTATGACAGCTTCAGAGAAACGCTGAGGTCCACTTGTCTGGGCAGGAAGAAAGAATGGGAACAGCCACTTCCTGGCTGATTTCTCCTCCAGCACACTGAGTCATGTGGATGTTTCCAACAGATCCCAAAGAAGGCCATTTCCGGGTGAGTTTTTTCAATGTAAGCTGCTTTAGAAGGGTTGCGAAAAGAGATTTTGCCCAGGACTTGCTTTGTAGAGAGTGGTGCTTAAATTAAAGTAATTTTTTCCTGTGAATATATTGGGTTCAATACTTATGCGTGAAATCAATAGTTTTAATATCTGGGAATGGTGATGTATGCTTGTAATCCCAGTGAGTAGAGGCAGAGGCAGGAAGATCATGAGTTTGGGGTCATCCCCAATCTATAGCTAGTTCTAAGCCAGCAATCACTGTGTGAGGCATTGTCTCAAACAAAACAAAACCAAGAAACTCATGTGTGTTTGTGTGTGTGTGTGTGTGTGTGTGTGTGTGTGTGTGTGTGTAACTGATAAATTGTTTTCAGTCTATTGACAAATATTTTATAAGCAAAATTGAAACAAAAACTAAAATAAACATGCAAAATGTAGATTAGGAACTAAGGGTAGAAAGGAACAGGAAGACTAGATGTTTCTAGGGGGTAATTAATCTCATTTTAAGTGTCCTTGTTTCGACCTTTCTTTGTTGAACAAACTAAATCTCTTGAAGGTGATCCTGATTTTGCGCAAGTCTTCAAGCACATGTGGACTTTGTGCTAACAAAAGAAATTCTCAGTACAAGTGTTGAATACTAGGACTTGGAGGATACTAAGCCCTCTGAGGTAGGATGTTGACTCCCAGGAACTAGAAGACTCATCCAGGTCAGTTCAAGCTCCTACTGACTTCCGGTCCATGGTGTAGCAAATAGCTAGATGTGGAGGTGAGAAAGCAATATGGGCAAGTTGGGGGCAGAAAGTATGTGATGGTTGAAACAACCCTCCTGCTTCAACAGTCTAGGGGGAAGACGAAGATCAGTCAATGAAGTGGGAACATTTGCAGACACCAAAGGGTTTATTTTTCCTGAGTGTTTTGGGTCTTCTGGGAGGATAGTTCAGACCCACAGCCCAGCAGAGCAGCTATCTGATGGCAGACTGCTTAGAAGCCAGGGACACAGAACATTTTCTAACAAAGTGGTCCAAACCATTACATTAACTTCGAAAGAACGTCTTGACTCCTCCAGGATAAGCAGGAGCTTAAGCGAAATAAGAAGGGGTTGAAACAGGCAAGCTGGCACATGCCCGCAGTCTGCAATCCTAGTGCTCTGGAAGCAATAGCAAGAAGATTGTGAGTTCGAGACTAGCCTGAGCTATGTACCAAGACCCTGTCTAAAGTAAATGAGAACCAAGAGAAGGCATCTTCCATTTTGGTTTGGGGGAATATTTTTTCATTCTGTCTATATTCTAAATAGTCAAAAGAAAAAAGTTCAAGGTCATAGATTCTGACTCTATATGTCTTTAATTTTGTTAAAGATACCCCTCCTCTTTATCTGAAAATATGGATAATTCTATTCCTTCTCACTGGATGCTTATAAAGATCCAATTACATAGAATATGTGGGCAAATGATTTATGAAGTTCCTAATAACATTAATGGCACACGTCTTACATTCATAAACTTAGGTCAAACATTGTGGGTAATAAGAGCTGTCATCCACAATGTACAGATAAGGATTGGAATGGCAGAGATGGTGAAGGATTAACACAAATACCGATTAGACTGCCACCAAGTGAACCGCACACACCTAGCAGCATTCTTATTACTTTAGGAAACTGTCTTGTTCAATCTGAAAAGCAACACAGTGGAAACGAAGTTTTCACGGTCATGCAGGTAGCCAGGGGCAGAGTCAGGACCCAAAGGTCTGGAGCTGGCAGCCCAGCCAACTGCTCTCCAATGCAGTCTAGCTCTGCCTCCCTGTGTGGCATGCTGCAGTCTCAAATGCCATCTCCAATCTTCTGAGCACTCTATTCTTGTTATCTTAGTTGCCTGTGATTCTTCTTGCTGCCACCTGTAAGTGTCTATTCTTAAGAACATCTCAGCCTGGACTACTTGCTTCCCAGTGTCATCAACACAAGGGTTTTCAAAGTTATCTTGTGAGAAATTTTGAGCATCAAATTGGGCACACATATGATTCAAATCTTGACAGTCAGATACAGCCTGGTTATAGAATCCATTAATCACACCCCATAATTCTTTATATCAGCTCTTTCTAGAAGAACCCTAAAGCCCCCAAGACTCTAGTTTTCTGAAGAGAACATGGAAAGCATGAGATATGAATGAAAAATGAGTTGTATACATTATGGTCTCCGAACTTAATTTTTCAAACAATACTCTTGCAGCCAGTATGAAACACTGTCAGAAGCACCTGTAAAGACATCAATGCACTGCATGGAATTCATGTACACACCCAGCCCAAGGAAGCTTGCTGAATGCTGGAGAGGTGTTCTATGGGGGTCTAGGTGGGAGTGTCGTATAGTTTCAAGCATTGTAAACAGGAAAATAAAATTGAGAGAGCTGGAGGACATTGCCAGGACAAGCTTCTAGAATGACCAGACAGTTGGCTGTGATCTAGGAGTCAACATGCTCATATGCAGGCAATGCTCAGCCCACGTGAGGGTCAGAAGGACAGGGTAGATTGGATCACAAGGTGTGAATAGCATACTTCCCTAAGATCTAGGCAAAATTCAGTGAGTTGCTATGTAGTCTGTGAGGCTAGGTACCATGAGTTGGGGAACAGGGGAATCACCTTAGATACCTCTGACTACTGTGTCAGGAGAGAAGTGCAGAGACTGAAAGCCATACTGACACCTGAGGACTTCCTTAAGTGGTCCAGATGATGGCCCCCAGGGCTTCGAATTATTGGGCAGTGGTGGGGAGCAACATCAGTGCTTCAATTCACAGCACTTGTTCAACACAACGTGTGCAAAAGTAGACGGCAGCTCTGACGGCAGGTGATAAAGGAGAGGTCCCAATGGAGATAGAGTTTGGGATTTCAGTAATTGAGTGGATGGTGGTGTATTTTACTGACACAGGTATAAAATATTTTGGGGACAGGAATACAGATCAAGAAGTTGAGTTTTAGCTGTCCTAAGCTTTAAAAAAAACTTAGACAAATAAAGACAAATCCAGTAGAACTGAGTAGAAAGCTCTGGCCACATGAAGGCAAGGACGGCAAATTTCAGAAAGCCCCTTAAATGTTACTTTAAAGCCAAGGGTCTTTACATTGATATGGATATTTACATATTTTAAAACAAAACTGACATTCTGAATTTGAATACACTTGGACTTGGGAATGCATTGCTGAACGTGATTTCTGCCCCGATTCAGAGCAGTCTGTGTAGTGACCAGTGGGTAAAGTAGAGAGGGACAGGGACAGGAACAGAAGAGGGGAGGACTCCAGAAGCTTCAGGCTCCTCCCTTCCAGATAATGACTGCAGGCTTGTTGCTCAGACTCCGAAGATCCAACTTCTTCCAATAGAAAAGAGAACAGTGCTGTCTGCTTGCAATTGCAAAAGGTAACGCTCCAGTCAGAAGCATTTTGGGAAAGACTTTTTTTTTTTTTTTTTTTTTTTTTTTTTTTTTTTTTGAAAAGAATTTTTTCTTAATCTTCTCTTTCACTCTCCACTTGGTCTCTTTTCTCCATAGTGTGATTCCCCGTTGGTCTGAGATACACTTAGTTACCCAACAAGAAGGTTGACTGACAATATCTAACCACACACACAACATTAAGGGATTCCATACCCCACAGCCTCAGTGGCTTTAACTTTAACAGGATGCCGCAACACCCAATGAACAAAGCCTTGACATAGATCTGATTCCTCACTTGCTCATAAGTATCAATGAATACTTCAAAAGCAGCCTGTTCCAATGACCAGAGCTCTCAGCAATCAGACAATTCAAGGAAGAGAGTAATGAGGTAAAACGCACAGAGAGGGAAGTAGAGTGGATGAGGAATGGTGGTCATGAATAAAAGACACAAATAATCATGGCAGTAAGAGAACATTTAGGGAAAAATGAAGCACCCCACACTTTGTTTAGTCCATGAGTAACCATCCATTTAAAGCCAAGGTGTAAATATGTGAAAGACACCACTTTCATTAAATGACCTGCAATATGTTGCACAGAAGGAAATGGCATGGGGAAAATACACTTGTACCATAGCAACTGAGCTGCATTGAAAGGAGACAGGCGTGGCAAGGAGAAACAGGAAGGAAAAATGGCTCTCGCATACTTCTGGCTTGGTGACTGATGTCATGAGTCTCAACGGCCACAGACAGTGCCGTGCTGGCACTTAGACCAGCATTAAAGAGAAAAGCAAGGATCTGAGTGCAGAATGCACTAAATCTTGGGTGCTGGGAGTCACTGCCACAAAACAGACCTGTTAAAATAATCTAATTGGTTCATTTTCTCTTCTTCAATTAAATCTCTAATTATTTCAGCAATGCAAAAACAATTATGCTGGTCTTAGATGACCTTTTATTGCTCTTCTCTCTGCCATTCTTGTACTTTTAATAATCAACCACAGAGAACATGGCCTTTGTAGTTAAGAATCTAGATGCCTTCATATTCTCACTCAACACCGTTGTACAAAGGGCTGGACTTGTCTGTGAAATGTGAATATGGAGAAGCACCTTTGGAGTCCATTACAGCCACAGGAAGAAAGCATATAAACTACTCAGCTTTTAGAAGACATCAGGAAGTGGTAGTAATCATTACACACAAACATTACAGGACCCAGATGGCCTGCCCAGGGAAGCAGTGACTGCGATGGGTAGATCCACCCAAGGTATTATTCCTAACAATAAAAAGCCAATCTTACACTATGTCACATGCTAGTTTATGTGGTTTACATGTACTAACTAAGTTGTTCTTCACAGGAACCTTCTGTGGTAGATACAAATACTCTTCTCATTTATTCCATGACATTCAGAGATACAGCACAGTTATTCCATGACCGTGTAGCTGGGTAACTAATAACTAAGATGGGATTCCAAAGCTAGCAAGTTAGCGACACATCCCTAACTCTTAGGTGAGCTACTAAGGTGAACTACTGAATTCCTGGCTCAAGTTTAGGTTTAGCCTGAGCTAAGCCCATTAGCAAATTGATCATCTTTATTTTTGCTATTGTGTCCTTAGTAAATGGTTGCCTAGAAAAATATCTCTTTCCTTGCATCACTAATTAATCACTGTTAGCAAACTCACATAGTTCAAAGACTACCTAGGAAAATTTTCACATATGCATCTCTAAAGCAGTCGTCAGTTATCTGGACATGGTTCATTGAGGGTCCTCTCTGTCCATCTCAGAGAGGCCAGAGCCTCTTGAGTGTCATCTATCACAGTACTAATGTCAAAAGGACTCATGTGGTGATGGTAACTTAACACAATTTACTAACAGTTTAACAATGTTTAAAAACTGATTATTTAAAATTCAAAACAAATATTTAATGTAATAATAGTAAAAGTCACAAGAGGATTTCTGGTTCTTTCCTATTTCAGAGTGGGATTGTAAGAAAGAGTAAAAACTGGCACTAACTGTCACACAATGGAAAGGGAGCTCTGGGATTTTATGTTTTCTGCAGCTTACTACTCTGTCAGTTACATTATGTGTTCCTTCTAAACCAAAGGAGGTATTGCTCATCGTTCAAGACCCAGATTCAATGCCAGTTCCTCTGAGATACTCTTCTGATGCCAGAGTTAATCACTGCTTCCTCAGCATGCCCACAGTCATTGGAGTGTGTCATTGCATGTTTATAATGTAGTGTGCCTAGCATGGTACAGTTCTGTCTGCCCCATCACTGGAAATTCCTAGTGAGCAGGAACTGGACAGTGAGGATGCAGTCTGATGGTTAAATGCAGAGCTTCAGAACTACACAAATTCAACTTGGACCATGGCTGCATGGTCTCCTATAACATCTTTGGAAAGTTCACCTTTGTGAAGCCAATAGTCTTTGCCTATTGAGTAAACACAATATAAGAGTGCAGTTCTGGTTCCTGAGTTCAAACACTGGATTCTTTATTATATCATCTATTCATGTCAAATTTTTCTTACCTGTAAAATAAGAATGATGATAGACAAACTCTTCATGTTTTGTGAAAATTAAAATAATGAATCTGTGCCAGCAAGATGGCTTAGTGGGTACAGGTAATTTATGTTAGTTGTCTTCTGACATGTGTACTGTGGCATGTGCATGGTACCCATACCAACAAATGTGCACATGCATACAAACAAATTAAAAAGGAAAAGAATGAATCTGTGAATTGTGAATAACAACAACAAAAACCCACATTCACTAAGATTCTATTCTTTATAATAGCATCTGTCCAATTTGGATGATGTATACCTGTTTGTATACAGCTAAGCTAAAGCTAAAGTAATTGACCGTGCCATCTCTTGTGGCTTGGCACAATGGATCTGTCATTTATGGAGGAACATATCATTTTACATGTGGCAGAGTATACTGTAATTATTAGCAGGAGGATGGCAGTTAATTTATTATGTAAACCTTGTCTAATGGAAAGATCTTCCATGCTCATGAATAGGAAGGATCAACACAGTAAAAATGGCAGTTTTACCAAAAGCAATCTACAGATTCAATGCCTCCATCAAAATCCCAACACAATTCTTCACAGACCTCAAAAGAACAATAATCAACTTCATATGGAAAAAAAAACCCAGGATATCCAAAACAATCCTGTACAACAAAGAAACTTCCAGAGGCATCATCATCCCTGACTTCAAACTCTACTGCAGAGCTATAGTAATAAAAACAGCTTAATAATGGCATAAAAACAAACATGGGGTTTAATGGAATCGAATCAAAGACCCTGACATTAACCCACACACCTGTGAACACCTGGTTTTTGACAAAGAAGCCAAAATTATACAATGGAAAAAAGAAAGCATCTTCCACAAATGGTGCTGGCATAACTGGATGTCTACATGTAGAAGAATGTAAATAGATCCATATCTATCTCCCTGCATAAAACTCAAGTCCAAGTGATTAAAGACCTCAACATAAATCCAGATACACTGAAACTGTTAGAAGGGAAAGTAGGAAGTAGCCTTGAATGCATTGGCACAGGAGACCACTTCCTAAATATAATACCAGTAGCACAGACACCGAGAGAAATAATAAATGGAACCTCCTGAAATTGAAAAGCTTCTGTAAGGCAAAGGACACTGTCAATAAGACAAAATGGCAGCCTACAGGATGGGAAAAGATCTTCACCAACCCCATATTTGACCAAGAGCTGATCTCCAAAATATAAAAAGAATCAAGAAACTAGACATCAAAATACCAAATGATCCAATTAAAAATAGGGTACAGATCTAAACAGAGAATTCTCAACAGAAGAATCTCAAATAGCCAAAACACACTCAAAGAATTGTTCAACACCCTTAGTCATCAGGGAAATGCAAATCAAAACAACTTTGACATACCATCTGACACCTGTCAGAATGGCTAAGATCAAAAACACTGATGACAACTTATGTTGGAGAGGATGTGGCGTAAGGGGAACACTCCTCCACTGTTGGTGGGAGTGCAAACTTGAGGGAACCAGTTGGGTGTGGGACAGAGGGGGAGAGTAAGGAAAGAGATATCTTGATGGGGGACATTTTGGGGTTAAGGAGAAACCTGGTGCCAGGGAAACTCCCAGGAATCCACAAGGATGACCCCAGTTAAGACTCCTAGCAATCGTGGAGAAGGTGCCCGAACTTGCCATATACTGTAATTAGATTGGTGACTACTCTAATTGTCATCAGAGAACCTTTATCCAGTAACTGATGGAAGCAGATGCAGAGATTCACAGCCAAGCACTGGGGCGAGTTTGGAAAGTCCTCCTGAAGAAAAGGAGGAAGGATTGTACAAGCCAGGGGTGGGGGTGAGGAGGGTGGGGTCGAGGTCATGAAGGAGGAACTCAGAGAGACAGCTGACCTGAGCTCATAGGAGCACATGGACTTCAGACTGACAGCGAGGGAGCCTGCATGGGACCAGCCTAGGCCCTCTACATGTGTGTGACAGTTGTGTAGCTTGGTCTGTTTGCAAGGTTTCTAGCAGTGAGATCAGGACCTGTCCCTGGTGCTTAGCTGGCTTTTGGGAACCTGTTCCCCATGCTGGATTACCTCACCCTGCTTTGATGTATGGGGAGGAGCTCAGTCCTGCCTCAATTGATGTGCCATACTTGCTCAAGGCCATGGAAGGCCTGCCCCTTTCTGAATGGAGATGGAGGAGGAGTGGATGGGGAGGAGGATACATGAGAGTTGTGGGGAGGGAACAGGAGGAGAGGAGGGATGGGAAACTGTGTTTAGTGTGTAAAATAAATGAAAAAAGTTAATAAAATAAAACTAAATTAAAAAAACAAGTCAGGAACGAAAGAGACCCAGGAGTAGGGCCTTGCTGTATCAACATACTCAAGCCACCAACTATTCTATACTACTTGGGTATTCCAGTGTCCTAGCCAATGGTCCTTCACTAGCTATCAATCCCCTGTGCTACTTTTTACCTCAGAACTACATCAGCATGTCACTTGGTTTCGTGTCTGTTCAAATGAGTAACCTATTTAGAGCCAATTAGTACTCATTATCTCATCATAAGAACCATATGACCGGCTGCTCCAACATCTACCATTCTATCACCCGCTTTGTGTGAAGTCACCTAGGTCTTCAGTTCAGTATGACAATTTCCAAATATACATCTATACTTTGGACATGTTCCTTTGGATTCTTAGAGGCTTCTTTGGAATTATATGTATAAGAAAGTTCCTCTTCCCCAAGTAAACTGCCTTCCTTCATATAGGCTCTTTCCAGCTGCTCAGGTTTTCTGTCTGCATAAGACTTGCCATTAACTGGGATTGCTTCATTTCTGAGCTAGCAGTGACTAGCACAGTGCACAGATATGTGGCCCACTCTTCTCGGAGAACTCATTCAGGTTCCATATCTTCACCCTATCATAACAAAAGCTTTCTGCTATGGGCATATCACTTTCTGTGTCTTGTTTCTGTCTAATTGGCTGCCATTGAAAACCCAACTTTGAGGTAAATTAGCTTCACCGACATGACTTTATAGTGCCAAACAAAGAACTCCAAGGTCACGTGAAAAAAAAAAAAATATATATATATATATATATATATATATATATATATATATATATATGCCATTCTCTTCTATGCATTTCCAAGAAGTGCTACTTATTAATTTAAATTATAATATACATTATCTACATAAGAAATAAAAATGTACTTTTTAAAATTTTATTTACTTTTATTTTTATGTATATGGGCATATTGTCTGTGTATAGATTTATACACTATGTTCATTTAGTGCCAATAAAGGACAGAAGATGGTAACTGATACTCTGGAACTGGAACTATAGGGGTTATTAGCTGCCACGTAGTTGCTTGGAACTGAATCCCAGGTCTTTTGCTAGAGCAGCAAGTGCATTTAACCCCTGAATCATCTCCCCACCTGCTACCTACTTTTCTTTAAACAGAGTCTCACTATGTAGCCTTGGCTGGCCAGGAACTCACTCTATAGACCAGTCTGGCTTCAAGCTCATAGAGATCTGCCTGTCTCTTCCTCCTGTGCTTAGGTTGAAGGCATATAACACCATGTCCAGAAATAAAAACAAAGTTTTAATGAGCAATTTATTGACTTGAGATAGTAGAGATAAGTGGCAATCAACATTTTAAGCATACTTGGGAACAAAATTAAACAGTTTCTAAACATGTCAGTTACACCTTTTCCGCTGTCGGTCTTCTCTATATTTCCGTAACAATTTCAGGAACATGTGCCCCAAATTTAAGAAATGTCCCTGTTAGCTTTGCTTAAAATTGATGTTGCTGAACCTATTATGTCCAAAAAGGAAGACTCTTCCAACCTTCTTGTTTGTTTCCCTCAGTTCTGTGGGCCTCCCTTCCTTCCTGAAGATAGCAGTTCTTATCATATTTCTTTGCAGTGATTTATGGTTCTATAATCTTGGTGGGGCCTCCAAACCTTTCTGTCTTCCCCTCACAGACACAGTTGATCATTCTATCCACCCACATGTGCTTACTGTGAAGGCTAAATGGAATTACATGAGATGTCTGAAAGTTTCTGACAGCACACATCTGGAGTGTTTGTTTCTTCTTCTTTTTCTTTTTTTTCCTTCTTCCTTCCTTCACTAGACTAAGCCTATCCTGAGGAATGGTGTAACAGCAAATATTAATTCAAGTTTTTGAATAGATGTGTCTTCATAGTGTTAGGAATAGATCTACAGAGCCTGTGTCCTACATTCCGAACACAATCTGAAAGCAGGGCCCAGTGGGACACACCTGTAACCCCAGTATCTGGCTGCAAGATTGAGGCCAGCCTGAGTGACCAAGCAAAACTCATTCTCAAAACAAAACAAAACAAAAGTAAACAGCTTCCCACCAACAAATTAAAAACAACCCTCCCCCAATCTGAACAACCGGAAACCCACATTTCTAAATTCCAGTGAAATTTTCAGTGTGCACGTTGTTGAACCAAAGATTTTATGATTAATTTTGATAGACTTATCTTCTCATTAAATTGAATTGTATCCAATGCCAATATCTAGGTTCTTATTTTAGAGGGTGAAGCCTTGAGTCACTGCTTAAACAAAAACAATCTTATTAAACTGTAAACAAAATCAACATTCTCTGGGATTTTTAATTAGTTCTTTCCTTGTGAAAAATAAAGAACTGCTGTACATGCGGGAAGACAAGGAAACAAATGTGGATTCAGACTCCAAGCTGTAAGAGTAAATTACTTCATTTAGCTGTAGTCACTCATTAGAAATGTGGTTAGCAGTGGACAGAGTGCTTTCTCTGAGCATGCCTATCTAGTTCTATCTAGATGTCTTTAGCCAATTAGCTTGCTCAATTGACTAAGCATCTCCTACCTCATTTACTTGAATAAAGATGGAACAGAGAAATTCCAGCAAGAGAAAATGATCTTCACAGAGATCACCGAGAAACAAGTACTCACGTAAAATAATGTATTCAAAGTAATAAATCACTTGTATAAATATTAAGTGTGACTATTTCTCCAGTGTATAAAGCAAAGACATTGAAATTTCCAAGTTATTTTAATATTTTGGAAAAGGGTAGTGAATCAAACATCAAAGTATTTGAATAGGAGAAAAGGGCTCCTCTTTTGTTCTACTTTTTTTTTTCTAGAATTTGTTCTTTATTTATTTTGTTCAAGTAACTATGTATCTCCTTAAATAGTAATAAATGTCTTATAAAATTATTTTTCCTCTTATTCATTATGACAATAAATAGTTAACAATATAATATTTAAAGCCAAAGAAGTTTTGGAATTAAAAACATTTCCAAGGCAGGAAATTAACAGAATAATACACTGAAACCTACAGGCAACAGTTTATTGATGATGTCCTTGATGAGACAGAGAAAGTTCCGTAAGAAATGGGAAAGTTAGGAATCTTCACATGCCATGAAGCTGACAGATTGTAACATACATCTTCTAAATCTCCAATTCCCTCTAGACTGACTGTCTTTGGTAAATGTGTGTTCTGTTATTAAGCATATTGTGGTATTTGATAACATAAAATTATCCACCTTAAGCAATTTTACTGTGTTTTCAGTAAGTATAAGGAAAAAGAGAATGGACATTACTTAAATTGGATTAAGGACATTATCATGAATGAATTTTAGTGATGTGATTCTCTTCCACTGATGTTTCAAAATCCAAAATAGAGACAACAGAGCTGCCACTGAACTTGACAGATTTGCTACTGGACTGGGCTTTTATACTAAATAGCACAGCTGGCTTTGATAAAAACCACTCATTTTAACTGAAATAAAAAGTAGATATCTGTTCATATAAACTCTCTCTTGCAAACTAGTCTCCGTCTCCCTTCAATCCCAGGGCTGTCTCCTTCAGATCCCTCTTTCTCCTGCACGTGATAAGAGAGGACTGTGTTCGTACTTTGAAATGTGGCACATTGCTCTAACCACTCTTCTCTCTTTGGAAAGCTTAAAAAAGGGGGTTTGTTTTCTTTCAAATTAGTTTCCACTGGAAGATAGACAGGTACTCCAGAAGCACCGGGTTCTCATCAGTGTGACAAAGATGTCTGCATCTCTTTTTGCATCTCAGCTTACTTTCACAAAACAACTTCTTTCTATGCCCCAAACCATGTCAAAATTCAAGCAAGGAAGTACAGCTTTATCAGTTTTGCCATGAATATTTCTTGCAGTTTTTCACAACTTTGCCTGTTTCTCAATACCTAGGAAATTCCAATCCAGAGCGCTGAGTTACCATACCCTTTTAGCAAGATGCAACAAAACAGGATGCTCAAAATACTAATTGTATACAATTATTTTCTCAGTAAGTTATACTTCAAAATGGGTTGAAGAAAGGGCACAATTTTGCTACATTATCAATGGAAGCATCTGTGCCAAAAATTAAGACTTCATATCACTAAGACTCAGTTCAATATATCTATATTTTTAAATCTGTCCCCCAAACTTCAGAATATATCTTTATTGACATATAAAATATATCTCATCTCTGGATGTCAATTTGAATATGTGCACATTTAAATCTAAAAAGCTTAGTTTAAAACAAAATGTAAGCTAGTGTGGCACCTAATGGATTCTATATGCAAACCAGATTTTTGTTTATTAATACAAATTGGAAAAAAATAATTCCTATGTTATGAGAAGAGTTTTTAATAGAACAATGTTTATAAAAGTAAGATGTAATAATGCACATAATACATCCATAATTTGCAAACTTCTGCACAAATTCCAATTCTACTAGTTGCTATAAATAAGGTAGGATTCCTTACCTAGGATGAATTCCAACTGTGGCTCATTGGGGATCTTCTGGATGCCTATAAATAGTAGGGATAAGTTTAGGTTTTAAAAGTATTTGTTATCAATATTATAACAACATATGTACTGTTTCACCTGAGAAGATATTTACATACATTTTTGGCAGAATGAATAAAGGTAGATAATCAGGCTGAACCATTATGAATTCTCAGATGAAGGCACAGTGTTTTTGTAAAGTCAATGGAAATAGAAATACTTCATGGCCATAGAGAAATCCCCAAAGGACAAATATAAAATAATGTTTGTCAACTGTGTCTATTTATTTCGGAAGTCTGCAGGTAAGTGGCAGTTTTACAAAGAACCACCTCATCACAGGACTCTCTTAAGTGGGTTTCATTCAAGCTCTCTGACTTGTAAATATGGAATCATTAACAATGGGCAGAGCCCCAGTGAGTTCTAGTAGGCAAGGACACAGAGCTGCTTATTTTGCTTATTTATTATTTCAACAAAATTGTGCTCAACACCTTTACTCCTTTTGTCTGTGATATTTCCAAAAGAAGACAGCATATGAAATGATAAAAGATGAAGTGGGAGTGGGGAAGAGAGTCTCATAATGAGGGAGGAAGATGATCAGGATGCAGGAATGCATTGTGGGAGGTGGATGTTGAAGATCATAGTCAACAGCAGTCCCTTGGGGGAGGTGGATGTTGAAGATCATAGTCAACAGCAGTCCCTTGTGGGAGGTGGATGTTGAAGATCATAGTCAACAGAGTCCCTTGTGAGAGGTGGATGCTGAAGATCATAGTCAACAAAGTCCCTTGTGAGAGGTGGGTGCTGAAGACCAGACATAGTCTATATTAGAGTCCTAAACAAGTGTGGCCAAGGGTGTGAATTTCATTTGTTACAACTCATAAGTAGTCAAAGAAACCAAAGTAAAACATATAGAAAATTATATCACTTGGCAATAAATGTAAAGCTCCTGCCCTTGTTAGTGTATTCTGCAGAGACTATTTAAATTCACTGGCATTTGGTCAATAACCTATTTTTAAAAACACCCTTTTGAATAAAATACAATGCCTTTTTATTCACAGTTAGCAATTTCTTTTTTTAGCACAATAATCATTTATTTTTTCTCCTGCTGACATTTAAAATGCTTCAATTAATAATGTTAGACTGCCTAATAGATGTTAGAATCATTAGGTATGTTATTGTAAAATAATCCAGTTTTGTTTATGTTTATGTTTTGGATACTAATAATTAACTCCTCTCTAAGCTTTGGCAACCAAATTTATTGGCAATGCATCCAACCAATATCATTTTCTAAAGATGATTTTTAAGATATAAATTTAATGAGGCTAGGCATATATTTGCTAGTGCTAAAAAATATTTTTGAGTAAAACGACCATTCTGAAAGAAAAGGATGCAGGAAGGAAACTAAAGAACAAATTGAAAACCTAGAATTTTAAGCATGAGAGAAAACATAGTATTCTTTTAAATTTCTTAATTACATGAGTAGCACAAAAATTGATTCCAATGGTCAGATTTAAATCTTGGACAAATTAGGTGTTCTCTGTTACGTGAATTAATGTTGTCTGGGAGAGTAGCAAGGCAAACATTGTGTGATATTTTTCACTAATGTGTTCACCTTACATACTGTTTGGTCTTAACAATGTTTAACTTCCAAAATATTGATTCTCTATAGGAATAAATAAATACCAAGTAGAAGCTGTTCTTAAATATGATCAGCATCTGGAAAGGGTCCATAAAATGTATTTATCAGTGTTTTAATACATATTTGAAAACTTGATCATTTGATGCTGGTTCACGTTGACCTATCTATCAACTGTGTGATCCAAGATAAAAGATGAGAAGAATGTTGTCATGCACTCACTCACAGCTCAAAGCACAGAGAGAAATGGGGAAACAACTGGGTAATCTCATGCAGTTTGGTGAAATCCAGTTTTCTGTGAATACACAGCGATATTTGTCTGGGTAACCCAGTTTGGCTTCTTCAGAGACCTACAGGAGTTAGGACACATATACTTACTTGTGAACTGAATGTCCTCAGGATCATTAGCCTGAGCTGTAGGAAGAAAATGCTGGCCTTCTTCTGACGTTCCTTCCTCTTTGATTTCCATGATCCACCTCACAACTGACTTACTTTCCACGGTGTCTTGTCCAAATGGTACCAGATAATGGGCTCTGGTTTAACGCCGATGTATCTTCACACTAATGATCTAATATCTCACCGTGAAATTCTGCACATAGAAAATATCAAGATTCAACATTGCAGCCATTTTAGAGCTCAATTCCAAGCTAAGAATTAATATAAAAACTACAACTACTTACAGATTACCTTTCCTCCATGCCAAGCCCTTTTACACTTCCAGGATCAAGCCAAACAGTACACTGGAGGCTCTAGGCTAAGGTAATGTTTTCACGATAATCATTGCAGTCATAGGAGGAATTTCTGAGTCCAGAAAGTTATAGTCATCCCCTCAGTTTAACTCTCTGAGCTAGAACACAGCTGAGGGCATCCTGTCAAGGAAGTTGCCCACTTTGCCACTGTGACCGTCACTGTGACTCTTTCCACTGGAATTTCCCTCTGTGTCCCCTATGTCCCTCTCTGCCACCATCAGAACATTAGTCATGAGCACAGAACCATAATTTGGCATGCTCTTTTCTTCCAAAATGGGCTCATAGGTTGAAAAGGGGAGTTTCTGGTCTCTTTATTTTCTAGTCTCCTACCGTCTCTATGATAGTGGTTTAATTATTTAATGATTGGGGTATGGTGTGAGAAGAATGAAAACAATTCTCAAAAGCTGCAGCTCAAAGGAAAATGAAAGCAACGGAAAACTGATGGCAATCAACACTAAAAAAGGGCCCCCCCCCAGATTTAATACCCTGCTGTAGATAGCTTTAAATAGTTACAAAACCATGTTGATATACATGATGAAGAAAGATTAAATTAAAATGTGCAAAAATCTTTAAATGTCTGCACAGTGCTGTTTAATGAGACAGCAGCCGACAAGTTTGGTTTGGAATACTGATGTGACCTCAAAACCCACAATCAACAGTCCTGCATTCTGTTGTTCTTACAAAGTGGCTTCATGTAAGATTCAGCTTCAGTTCCTAGGAGTCATCGGGCAAAACTTACATGCAGAAAACAACCTGAATCTTGAGAAAATATTGCGAAATAGCTGCAGATAAATGCATATTGGTTCTTAATAATAAAAGCAGGAGACTATCCTCTAAGATAAAGGACTGTTTGCCATCAATTAGACCATAACTATCAATTTCAAAATTATTTTTTGAATTAAGACAATTCTTTCTAATTTCTTTTCTGTCTCTTACATTAATAATTCTTTTCTGATAAACACACACATTACATAGTGTCCCTAAGACCTGAAGATTCTGTGGCTCTTGGGTTATAAGAATCTTGTCAACCTCATTATACTATTTTAATTAAATACTCAACCCTAATCCTGATCAGTCATTTAAAAACTTTGAAAGACCCACAAAGGATGATGGAAATCCTTGATAAAATAGCCACTCAGCACAGTGAATGTGAATAATTGATAAAACAAATGCTAAGGCAGGTCCACGTGTGCACGTGTGTGATGTGGAGAGAAGGCCCAGAGTGAAGTAAGGCACTCTGAGCTCTTGTGGCCATGGTCCCATTTGAGCGTATCATCCACTCAGATAACACACACAGCAAGTGCAAAGGGTTCACAAAGGGAAAGTGAGTGCCACTGCTGAGCATGAGGTTCTATTTTTACACCTCTTTTGTTACACTAAAAATAATTACGATTTGATACGTGCTATCAAGATATATGCCTGGGAACATAGCAGCAGCAAAGCTCCAGAAAAACCACTGAATTTCCAGGTGGTAAGTACAGTGTTTATCTACTGCTGTGCTCGGCTTCCTTTTTTGGGTCTGTTGGAAGTTTTCTGGTTTGCTGGTCATCTACACTGTGGTTTCTGCATATTACGCATATATTTAAAGGTCTGTTTTTAAGTAGAGTGACTATTCAGTTCAGGTCTTCCTCCTTTGGGTCCACTCAGAGCAATGAATAAAATGCAGAGTACCACAACAGCTGGAAAGTGCTGTTGGTTCTCTCCTGCTTCTTCAGAGGAGGATGAATGATCAGTAGCTATATTTCAAGTTACATTTAATTGAACAGTATTTCTCATAAACCATGTGATAAGCATGGTTAAATATTTTACATAACACACTAAAATGAAAACTCTGACATGTAAGTCATGTAAGACATACATGTCTTACATGACACACTAAAATGAAAACTCTGACATGTAAGTCTTTTCATGTAAGTCATGAAAAGACATCATGGTTACTTAGGAAGAGACTGGCCACACATAGAGTAACACAGAGACATTCCACAGTGGAGGGGCAATATGAGATGTCTTCAACATTGCAGTGTGGTGCTGGTCATTCATTATTGGCAGCCAGATCAAATAGCATCTTCTGGTCAAGACAGAATGCTGAAGGTAAACAGTGGGCACAGACATGATAACAAGAATGATGTACTTAGCCATTGTGGTGTGTTTCAGATAACATCCTTCTATCACACTGTCCTATATTAACATAGCCTTGTCATGTTTGAGAAATGTTTCAAGAAAGGTTACATTAAAAATTTTTAAGAAAGACTGAAATTGTAATAAAAATTACCAAAAGATAAAAGAGAGAATAGAAGAAGCAGGTCTTACAGTGATTACATTCAAAATTTATGGTAAGGGCACACATGTTGTGATTAAATGATAGAATACAGGGACTGAGCCCTGTTAGTTATTCTAGGACAGGAAAGGGCAAGACAACTGAGGTTGACAAGGTGAGGTGTGCTCACTTCCTCTTCACTTTCTGTGATGTAAGTACCCGCTTCAGTGCTCTGCTCTCTATAGAGCTGTAATTGGAGTACAAGAGAGGAGTGTGAGACCAGATTCAAGGGTAGGGAATTTCACTCCACTCAAGAACTTGTAAGTCCCAAAGGGAGGAGAGGCTCATGACTGGATAAACACTTTGATGTCCTGCCTCTTATCCTAAATTTAGGGCAGCCACCCCCAGGTGCATTCCTTTGCCATTCTCTACTCACACAGAGTTCATGAAATATGTCCTAGAGCTCAACATGAAGACATAGTTCATTTTTTATTCTCTATTTTTAAGAAATGAGAATGCCTCCAAACAAAAAGTACAGACACTCAGTGACTAGCTAATAGGAAAGCCCACACAGAAGACCAGATAGAAAGAGAAGAACTAAACCATGGCACATTGACTGTATATTTGAACTGTAGAAAGTTCACCAAGGGTCAAAGTCAAGATTATCCCAGAAGTCTGAACAATGGTAATGATGAGGAAATCAGCTTATTTGTAGGTGATTTTAGTAGTGCATAACAATAAAATGAGAATTTTTGCCATCATAGAAATATCTGCTTTGAAAAGGGAGCCATGATTTTCAAAGGAAATTGTTAAACAGTCTTATTGGTCTTAGTGACAGAATTTGGTGTGATATTAGAGTAGCAAATGTGAAAAATAGAAATGTTATCGATACCTAGGATACTTAAAACCAATAAACTTTCTGGAGAATAAACAAGACAACATTTCAGTCATGGAGATGAATTTTGATATTTAAGCATGTTGCTCCACTTAGAACATACTTGAATACACATGAGCATAGATGTGTGTGTGTCTGTGTGTCTGTGTGTCTGTGTGTGTGTGTGTGTGTGTGTGTGAGAGAGAGAGAGAGAGAGAGAGAGAGAGAGAGAGAGAGAGAGAGAGAGAGATGAGTTGAGATAGAATAATATGTGTATATTTGGAAACACTGTCTAATGGCTAAGTCAATACAATGTGTAAGTTCACTGACAAATGAAAAGAAAGGTTTGGAGAATCAAACATAAGATATTTAGGGAGATAAGTAGAAATTCTTGACAAAAAAGCTTAAGAAGTAGTGAGGAAAGCTAGAGACAGGAATAAAGAAGCAGCCAATGGAATGCTGTTATTGCTCCATGAACTGTTCTTTCTCAAGTAGCAGGGCCACATGTAAGCATAACTGATTGATAAAGGGATGCAGGAAATAGTAAAGGGAAATATAAGAAATACAGTCTGCTATAAGGAGGGGAACTGGCATGAACTGAAAATGAGGCAGTGGTCTCACAGGAAAATGTTAAGTACTTGAGGATGCTCCCCACAATGACCTCAGTTCCTATAGAAAAAAAAGACATATTCATATTAAATATAGGGAAATCAAATCTCAATCCACTTTGAAAAACTCAGACCGTATAGGTAAGGATTAATAAATCCAAAGTCTTGGTTGTTTTTTTTTATTTCAACTTGACACAAACTTAGACACATCTTGTAAGAAGAAATCGTAATTGAGAAAATGCCTCCATAAGATTGACCTGTTGGCAAGTCTGTGGGACAATGTCTCGGTTAATGATTGATGGCAGAGGGCCAAGCATACCCGGCTGGTGCCACCACGGTGCTTGTGGTCCTGAGCAAGCTGTGAGAGACAAAGACAATAAACAGCGCTCTTTTATGGCCTTTGCTTTAGTTTTTCCTCCAGGTTCCTGCTTTGAGTTCTTGCCTTGACATTGCTTCATGATGGGCTGTGATCAGGACACACAAGCTGAAGTAAACCCTTTTTCCCTCAAGTTGCCTTTGGTCATGGTGTTTAATCACAGCAATAGAAACTTAAGGCATTTGTAAACATTAAAATAAAGATTATCTGTGAGCAAATAATACTATAACAATGAGAAAACAAAAAAACATACCTAGAAAGTAGACACAGAACTTTCGAGCTTCCATTTGCAAAGAACTAAAGTTAAACAGCCCCACCCAACAGTCAAGGAAAAGCCAACAATGTATACAAGTGAAACGTTCAACTGATGAATTAGGGAAAAGTCTCAAGACCATCAATTGACCTGAATCTAGGAAAAAATAAAACAAACAAAAAACACAGCGGCCTCCAAGGGACCAAGAACAAGAAGAATGGTAGGCCACAAGCTTGTAGTAAGAACTCGGCCATAATGTTTGATTAACTACTAATAGCTCAGAGGGAACAGCAGGGTAGAGAATACTCCTGAGATCCATAAGTCAAGGGGTTGTCTGTACTCATCAATAGGTCCTTTGTCTTAGCCAACACTCGGGTGCTTATGAAGGCAAAGCTCAGTGGGTGTCTAGATGGCACCTCTTTGTGACATATGCTTGTGGGGAAGGCATCACTGCAGGAAAGCACCTAGCATTAGTCTAGCCACACCCCTACAATGCAGAAATGACAGATCCTGTTTCCATGAAGGCACAACCCTAGACCCATTGCAGTTAAAGAGTGGGAAGAAGAAAAGAGTGGGGATCTCTGAGACAGGACCACCAATGACTTTCAAATCTTTATTACTGTGGCCTCAGGTCAAGGAGTTTACTATCTGAGCTCTAGACTCTAAGAAATCAGCAGAGAGCAGCCCTGCCTGACTCATGCCCCACTTCAAGAAAAACAGAGTGCAAATATAGCAAGCTGCCTACATTCCGCTTGTGAACATTGTGAGCATGTCACAGTTCACATGTGAACAGGGAACATTTCCCCCCTCCCCGCAAAAAAGCCTAAAGTTGAGAGCAGAGAGCAGTCTCCAGCCACTCAGGCCTACTCCGACTGTGTAGGATGTCTGGTTCGCTGTGCACTGAAGGTTGCCATAGGAACAATACTGAAGCCTGCTGAATTACTCACTAGATTGATTCCAGTTCCCCAACACACACATTAAAGGCTTAAAAGTAAAACTGGGATGTCCAGCTCCAGCCATGAACCCTCTTCAGCTCAAGGTCTGCTGTTCTACACAGCACACAGATGAGGATGAAGAGGAAAGCGAGTAAGGAAAAGGGGGAGGAGAAGGAATGTGAGCAGGAGGGGAACCAGAAGGGAGGAGCATGGAGGGAAACGGAAATGGGGGGAGGAGTAAACAAGAGAACTCTTCTAGAGAAAATGTAAGAGCATAATTAAAGAAGCTACACCCAGGCAGTGGACAGATACTGAAACTATCAAAGATAGAATTGGAAAAAGAGTGTTCTGAAAGCTATAGCAGAAAATTCTACACAGCCAACCAGATGAGGAATGATGCCAAATATGGAAATAGCAAAACGAATAAAATAAATATTGAAAAATGCAAAATAGAGTGAGTAACACAATGAAGACTGTCTGTAGATTTGTCACAACCTAGAAACTACCAAATCAGACAGTAGGTTGATAGAATGTCCCCAAATAGACACAAAGAGCACAGAAGAGGCCAGTGACAGCACATTGGTGACACCAAGCATGGGCACTCTGCCTCTCAGAAGAGGAAACAGCAAATATTTGAGGTGATTCTGAAGAAGATGCCTCCAAACCCGCTGAAAGATATTGAAACTCTTATCTAAAGGTGCTCAGAAAACATCAGGCCAGGGACTAGCCCACCCCCTTACAGCATTAAACCCCAGGCATCTCTCTCTCTCTCTCTCTCTCTCTCTCTCTCTCTCTCTCTCTCTCTCTCTCTCTCTCTCTCTCTCACACACACACACACACACACACACACACACACACACAACAGCATCAGTCCTACTCACAGTGCTGTAACCCATCACAGGGAAAAACCCTGTTATCTTTTGCAGTCCAAGCAAAAGATAACAAGTTGAGAAACACCATGGCTTCGATGGCTTCGTGTTAAGAGAGCAGACTGACATCTCCACTGTTCTGAAATAAGAAAACCCGTCAGCCCAGCATTCTACACTAGCAAAACTAACTGCTGAGCACGGAAGAGCACTAAAGGCTCTTCATCTGGAATCAAGGAGTGACAACCTCATCACCAGCACTTCACAAACGGGTGAGAGAAGTTCTTCAAGCACAGCGGAGATGCGAAGGTCTGTGAAATAAAGAACCGCTCTGGAGACAGCACAAGGAAAATAAAAGGTAACTCCAATTTCTCTTGCTTTTAATAAGAACAAGAGACAATCGCCTAAGGCAGAAGTGGGTACTTTCTGCTCAGACAGTAAGTTTACAAGGCCCTAGGTTTGTCCTCTGGCACTGAAAAAAAGAAAAAAGTAGAGAGAAACAAATAATTTGTGGGCCATGTTTTTGTTGTTGTTATTGTTACAAATACTCAGTTTAGATGTTGCTATGTAAAAATTAGCCATTGATAAACTTCCTCAGACAAAAGTCACTATATTCTAGATTTGACCTGTAATCTAGAATCAGAAACCACCAGTTTACAGCAAAATTAATAAGAGAATATTCTGTGTTTATAGCATCTAAAAGGATAAGATACATTTACACACACACACACACACACACACACACGCACACACATATATATATGTATATATATGAGCAACACTAAAAACAATGAGAAGAAGCAATGAGGAATACACTGTATTGCTTATATATTAAAGGCACATTATATGATTGTTCTTCTAACACATTAGGAGATAGACATTGAAGAATTACACTGGATATGGCAATCATCAATGATAATCATTAATGGCATTTAAACACGTATGATAAACTAATAATGGGGATAGAATAGAATAAAAATATAAAATTGCCAGGAGTCATGTAACTTCTTTAGGGTACAAGGCCTGAGAAGAGCATGAACAAATTCTTGTAGCAAGGCCCTGGAGAATCAGACCCATTTTGGCAAGGCTAATGGATGACAGTTCACTGCATAATTCTGGGCGTGACCCCAGGAGCGTATGTGCTACCTGCTGTCTGTGCTTTCTTTATACAAATCATATTGCTGGCTGCCTCTAGTTTCATTTTCCCAGAGCTACAGATAAAATAGCTATTACAAAAGGAAAACTTCCCCCTGATGACTCTCCTTTGGGTGAACCAGAGGGGATGTAGTTAAAAATGTACAGTGGATCTGATTCAGCTCCTAAACCTTTGATGTTTCGAGTGTGTCTATGAATTCAGGCTTCTTAAGAACAGGATACTGCCTTTCCAACCCACCCTATGACTAGCCTGAAAGAGTCATAGTAGCTCATGACATTACAAATTTGCATAACTGTTCTGGAGATGATTATTTTAAGAGAAATGCAAATAAATAGATGATATCAGGAGTTAATGGAAACAGTCTAGGGGCAGTGATTGAAGCAGAATCAAAGAAACCCATAGAGCCCTCATTTCTAATAGCTGTGCCAATACTGTAGGAAGTTGAGAGGAAGGGGACATGAGAACCAGGGATAAGCAGAGCTAACTATGAAGAGTAAGCTTTTAAGTTACGTAGTTTATAGGATGATAGGGAAAAGACTCTGGACTTTCCCCTGTAGGAGACAATAGCAGTACAGAATGAAGAATGCATTGATTCAGCCTTGGCTGGTGAGTTGATTGTGAGAACGTAGATTTTACCAGAAGTAAATATTAACCACTGGAGACAAAACTATCTCTCAGTGGCCATGACACTGTAACCACAAATGCTGTCAACTGGACACACTGTTCTACCTGTAGGTGTGCCTAGTTGGAAAACTTCCTTTGTCTCTTGCAACACTGCATATGCTCCTGACATTAGAGCTGTGGATCAAGTAGGTAATAGTTACCCGTGGGAAAGGAAGGGACGGAAGAAGAACGGGGTGAAGGAACAAACTGGCAGTTACTGTTACCATTATTAGAAACTTAAGGAAGCAAACTTGATTGTAAAACTGTTCATGCAAATTATTGAAATAGTATGAACAAAAAGGGCCTAGGCTACCTGGGGCCACTTGGTGGAAACAGGTGGTCATAGTTTCTTTGCTGAATCGACTTCACACATCTGTCGCAGGTAGTTGAACCCATGGGGAGCAAGGCTCCCTGCATAAAAATGCATGTGCAATTTTTAAAAAAGAGCAGAACTAGAATATATGGAATCCAGTGACCACAATGATTTTAATTCAAACATAAGTAATTATATTACACGCACACCAATTTTCAGAACTAAGATTATGCAGAATAGAAAATGCAAACTATATTATTTCACAACTACATTCAAGTATTTTCTTTACTTTCGTTACATTTCAATCTGCTAGCATAGAGATGGAAGAAGCAAAGGGAGGAGAAAACATGTGCACTACAGACACTTGTCTGAAGAAGGCTAGAGCAGCTTCCCAAATGCTTAATGAAATTGATTTTGCTTCTACTAATATTAGCAGGGTCATTGTTAAATTATAAAATGTTAATCACCAAAAGGCATAATAACCCTGAATGAGTCCTATATGAATAATCCTATACACATCTAACAATAGATCCAGAAAAAGAAGTAGATCAACTCACTGTTCCCCCTGGAGACATCGATGTTCCTTCAGTATATATCCAGACAAACCTTCCTGAGAAGCTCACCTAATGACCATCTAGACACCTGCCTATCTGACAACACAATTCCCATTTTCTTTTCCAAAGTGAACCCAGAGAATCCACTAATAGAGATTGTTTGGGGTCACAAAATAAACCCTAACAAGTTTAAAAGAAATGAAGTAATTTTTTAAAATTTTTTAAAATTTTTAAAATTTTTTAAAATTTTTAAAATGTATTTTTTATACATTTTTGGCCACAATAAAACTATACTGGAAATTACCCAGTAAAAGATATTTAGAAAATTCTTCAAGTGGATAGAAGTTAAATAATATATTTCCACATAACTCATTAATCAAAAATGAAGTTATAAAGATATATTTTATGTGTTTAAAATTAAGGGAAGTCTGTATACTATGTATCAAAATATGCTTGGAGGGAAAGCTATAGTTTTAAATGCATGTATTAGGAAAATGGATCACAAATCCATAATCTAAGCTTATAATTTATAATTAGAAAAGTTCAAATTACATTTACAAAAATACAACAAATAAAATAGTATAGACAACCAGTATAATGTATGAATATTTACTTTCCAGAATATATTTATAATGCCAGTAAATTAATAACAAAAGGCAAATCAACTCAATCAGAAAAAAATCTTTGTGACTATATGAACTAGTAATTAAAATATTAAACAGACTTGGCTAAGAAAAATATTGGGAAGTTTTCAAATTCATTAGCAGTCTGGCAAAGCAAATGAGATATGACCATATAGTCATCTGTAGGGAGCAGTATTAAATTGAAAGCCTGAAATGTTGGTGAAGACTTAAGCAATGCAAGTTTCTACCGTGATGGAGCATCAGCCATAGCGGAAACCAAACTGCCAATGTCTTGTAAAGTGGAAAACCAATACCACTTTGAAGCAAATATTCAAAAGAAACAGAATGGCATGCAAGGAAATAATTTGGAGAATGCTCACAACTAGTGAAGTTCCAATAATAAAAAGGGTTGGAAACAGGCTAAATATCCCTAAGTAAGAAAGTACATCAGTACATTGTGGATTTACCATTCTATTTGGCAGCAAAGTTAAAAAATTTTGTTTCATATAACAAAAAGATCAAATTCAGAAAATACTAAGAAAAGGAGAGTAAGACACAGGAGGGGCAGGAAGACAGAAAACATGATGTTTAGAAAGATTCAAAACATATAAGCCAACACTCTAATAATTTCAAACACGTAGCTCCATTTTGCACAGTGTACACAGACATGAGGCACTTCTTACAGAGAAGTACACAATGAACTGGGAAGTCTGACATCCTGGGATGTTGGCAAAGAGGGAGGCACCGGGGGTGTGGTCTAGAAGGGAACACAGTCATTTTAAACTCCATCTGTAGAGTTTTCTTAGAGATAAACAGAGGCATATAATCATTTTTCCTTATTCCTTTTTGTGTTTTACATATTCTTATGAACTTAATCAACTAAAAAGAGGCAAAGTCATGTGCTGGAAAGAAATAAAGAGGCCATGTGTAGGAGCTTAGGTAGGTAGATGGAGTCTTGAGTTGACCATCATGAATGCTGTGTAGGAACAAGTAGTTTGGGCTTGACACCACAGATGAGGGGGTGACAATTTAACTGCTTGGTGACTTTCTCCCAAAGGGCTGGGCAGACTAGCAAGATGGTACAAGAGATGAGGTGTTAAACATTTGTCTCATAATGCATTGAGAAAAAGATGAAACCAATAATGTGGTTCTAATAAGGAAATTGAAATCATTTAGGCTGAATTGGGAAGCCATCTAAAGGGAAAGATGTGATTTAGTGGCAGATGAGTGAAGTATTCCATTCTAACTGATGAGAACTTCTAAGTATAATCATGAGATAAGTGGGTGGCTGAAACTGGCTAACATCTAAATGATAAAGAAACTATGCATGACGGGTGTTACATAGGAAGTTTCCATGGAAATTAAATCATCTAATCATTTAAAAGAATAACAGTCAGAACTTGGGGACCAGGGGGAGATAATGTCCCTAAGAATAATTTGCAGAGGACAGAAGCTTGGCCAATAAATGTGACAAATGTGAGCAGAAGTAGAAGGTAGTTATACATCTGTAATCTTACGTGAGGTCATAGCAACACAGGAGGCCTAAGAAGATAGCCTCACCTTAAAGTCTACAGTGTGGACCTTTATGCTCCTTTGAGGAAACAGTACGGGCCATGTCCTTACAAGACAGAGAAAAAGGAAGTATTCCCCAAGAAAGTGAAAGGCAAAAACACTCGTGGACTTAATGTAACAACTTGAAAATTAAGATCAGGAGATGTCATGGTCAACCAAGCCTACAAAATAGGATGATATGGCATGTAAGAAAAGCTGACCAGAGGAGCCTGTGCTTCGGGATCCTGTGCAGAGGAGATGCCAATGTGAGGCACTGGCTATTGCCTGTTCTTGGATTGTAAATGGGCCTTTATTCCTGACTGGTTCCATTTGGTTCTAGCAATCTGCAAGAGAGAAGGCGCCCTGAGGAATGGTGAATGCATGCCTCATTTAATCTCTTTTTCCTCTTGAACCATTTAGTGATATGTTCACATACTACCAATCTTGAAAAAAAAAATAGGGGCTGGGAATTTGGTTCATTTGTAGAATGCATGGTTGGAATGTGGAAGGCCTTGGGTCCAAGCACTAGTACTGAAAAGAAGCAAAACAAGGATAGTTTACAAATAAAAAATAAGAATCAAGTATGTCAACAGAACATAGAATTAACAGACTATGAGAGATCTGGGATGATTATCTCTGAAGAGATGAAGACACTGAGACTCAGAAATGGACCCGAAGTGTACCCAGCTGCCAGGTAAGAGGTCCTTATTCTAGAGCAGTGGTTCTCAAACTTCCTAATTCTGAGAACTTTAATACAGTTCCTCATGTTGTGGTGACCCCCAACCATACAATTTCTTATTCATAACTGTACTCTTGCTACTGTTATAATCATAAGTGTAAATATCTGTGTTTTCCGATGGTCTTAGGCAATCCCTATGAAAGGGTCATTAGAACCCCCAAAGAGTCGTAGCCCACAGGTTAAGAACCCCTTTTCTAATATGAGCTGTGTAGCTTTCTCCTTTCACCCTGAGACACTCCTGGCTACTCATACACCATCTAAAGGGCTAAGAATTTCCATCGAATGTTGATAGAAAGTCTTGAAAGTTTACAAATTATTTTTCTACAGCTGCTTCCTGTGGCAGGTTGGATTTTTCTCAACAAAAATACATAAAACCTGAAACCCCAAATATGGTTTCACAACAGCTATCACACAGCCAAGTTTGTTGTTTGTTTTTGAGCTAGGGTCTCCTGTACTTGGCTGACTTTGAACTCACTGCATGGCTGAGAACAACCTTGAGACTTGAGATGCTGTGACTTGGTCCCTGAGGCTGACATCCCAGGCCTGCACCACCGCTTGTTTCATGTTGAGAACAGCACCCAAGGCTGTTTGCTGGCTAAGCCAGTGCTCCCACAATTCAGCAGCATCCCTTGTTCTTACATTTGAATTGAACATAATGGTTAATATTGGTAGCACCCTGCATCCTTATTGGTTGTCAAATGGCTTCCTCTGTTATCTTCAAGCAATAAAAAAATTAATTTAAAAATTAAACTGAAGGCAACCATAAGATGTTATTGTCCATACTTAAATGACAGAGGGTTTTCCCTGATACTTTTCTTTGAACTGTATATTACAAGCATATGGTATCTAGCAACCCATGTCCACTCTGTCTTAAGAGCAGAGGTGATAAGGTTGGCCCGTCCTTTGTATGTACTCAAGGGGAAGGCTAGAGAAGTGGGGCCTGAGCAGTGGCAGATGTTTCAAAATCCTTGTGAGTGCAGTCACATATACACATCCAGCATCCAAGGCCACTCAGATCTCATGTGCCTCAGCAAAATGAAAGTTGAAGCTTTGATTATATCCTCAGGGCATTCCTAATGCAGACATCATCAAAGTTATTAATTCACAGAACTGATTGAATTGCTTGTGATGATACATTTCAGGTTCTAAACAGTATTGGCTAAATTATCTGCAGTTTCTAGTGATGAATTGCTCGTTTTCTTTTGAAATTTAAATTTTTTAAAGTAAGACAGATAACAGATTTAATTAAAATGTTATCTTCTGCTTTTTATTATGGCAGGCAAGAATAAATGTACATACTGGAATTTCACTTTAGCTCTCCAGAGAAGTTCACAGAGTGCCTGAGGTTACCTATAAAGAATATAACATGGCCCACGAACCCTCCTTATTCCTGCTGCCTAATGCAGACACATCTTACACTCTTTCACTGCTAGCTCCTTACCTGTCCAATATGTACAAACCACACATCTTGATTTATTTAGTAAAACCATCCTACATGAATATAAGAACAAGCAATGTGCAATGTTACAAACGGAAACTGCACACAATGGGTAGAACACTACCAGAAGCACACGGGAGAAGTTCAAGGCCACCAGCACATCCAATGCAATCGTCTAGGACACATCACAGAGCGAGAACAAGTCATGGGTTGATTTAATAAATCCCCTCTATACCATGACTATGCTCTGTGATCAGAAAGGAATGTCTGGCACTAAAACACTGGGGACTGTGAACTCAAACACCATGAAATCACATCATTTATGCCTAAATACTGAAAAAATCATGGGCAACTTCTCGACAGCTTCTTGCCTACCTTCCTGATGTGTAGAGGGCAAAAGCCTTGTGCACACAGATCAGCACTGGAGACGTCAGGAACGTTAAACTCACAGCTCACCTCTTCAGCGGAATGAGGTGAGAAGCCGCTCTGCCTGGAACAGCAGCAATGATGTCCTTTACAACCTGATCCTCTGCATCTAATGAGACACGTTCTGCCACCTCCCAGAATTTATGTTTTTACTTATCCCAGGCCTCTCCCCCTAAATCTTAGGCATTACTTTTAGACCATAAAACCCAATCTTATGAGTGAGGTTACTTGTACTTTATAACAGCCTGAGTGACTTCTGTGTTGTCTTAGGGTCAGGCCAATCCCAGTACCCACACGTGTTTACCTCATTCAAGCTCCCTAGACTCTAAATCTTGGGCATTATCTGAGTCAGCAGTACCCATTCTTGTGAAAGAAGCCAGATGTCCTTGTAAGGAATCTCGATGTAAACATGTCTTAAATTGTCGTGTACTTGGAGTTTAGTTAATTGTTATCTGAACATTTTCTTCAAAAATTGTGCTGTGCTTAAATACGACTAAAGTAAAATGATCTGGGCCGGACTCTGGAAGGCCTGGTCCAGCAGCAGTTACAATAAAATCAGGCTGAGCGGAGGTTCATTCTGTCTCTGTGGATTGTTTTCTTCCCATGCCTGCTGAAAAGTCTGTAGGGGAATCACCACACTGATAGCTTGCAGAAGTTCAGTTTTCCGACTTCTTTGGTTTTAGCATAAGGAGAAGAGAGGAGAAGTATCCCATCTATGATTTGTGTGTTGTGCATTTGATCAGCACAGCACACATGAAGTGCACAGTACAAACAAAAGTTTCCTTTCAGTCTTCCAGAGCACGGAGTTTTCAGTGCATCAGTGACATGGCAGCTGTGCCTACGCCCCTCTCTCTGAACCCCTCTCTCTGCACCCCTCTCTCTGCACCCCTCTCTCTGCACACCTCTCTGCACACCTCTCTGCACACCTCTCTGCACACCTCTCTGCACACCTCTCTCTGCACACCTCTCTCTGCACACCTCTCTCTGCACACCTCTCTCTCTGCACACCTCTCTCTGCACACCTCTCTCTGCACCCCTCTCTCTGCACACCCCTCTCTGCACACCTCTCTCTGCACACCTCTCTCTCTGCACCCCTCTCTCTGCACCCCTCTCTCTGCACCCCTCTCTCTGCACACCTCTCTGAACACCTCTCTGCACACCTCTCTCTGCACCCCTCTTTCTGCACACCTCTCTGCACACCTCTCTGCACACCTCTCTCTGCACACCTCTCTCTGCACACCCCTCTCTGCACACCTTTCTCTCTGCACACCTCTCTCTGCACCCCTCTCTCTGCACCCCTCTCTCTGCACACCTCTCTCTGCACACCCCTCTCTGCACACCTCTCTCTCTGCACACCTCTCTCTCTGCACCCCTCTCTCTGCACACCCCTCTCTGCACACCTCTCTCTGCACACCCCTCTCTGCACACCTCTATCTCTGCACACCTCTCTCTGCACACCCCTCTCTGCACACCTCTCTCTCTGCACACCTCTCTCTCTGCACCCCTCTCTCTGCACACCCCTCTCTGCACACCTCTCTCTGCACCCCCTCTCTGCACCCCTCTCTCTTCACACCTCTCTCTCTGCACACCTCTCTCTCTGCACACCTCTCTGCACCCCTCTCTCTGCACACCCCTCTCTCTGCACACCTCTCTCTGCACACCTCTCTCTGCACCCCCTCTCTGCACACCTCTCTCTGCACACCTCTCTGCACACCTCTCTCTGCACACCCCTCTCTCTGCACACCTCTCTGCACACCTCTCTCTCTGCACCCCCTCTCTGCACCCCTCTCTCTGCACACCTCTCTGCACCCCTCTCTCTGCACACCCCTCTCTCTGCACACCTCTCTGCACACCTCTCTCTCTGCACACCCCTCTCTGCACCCCTCTCTCTGCACACCTCTCTCTGCACACCTCTCTGCACCCCTCTCTCTGCACACCCCTCTCTCTGCACACCTCTCTCTCTGCACCCCCTCTCTGCACCCCTCTCTCTGCACACCTCTCTGCACCCCTCTCTCTGCACACCCCTCTCTCTGCACACCTCTCTCTCTGCACACCTCTCTCTCTGCACCCCTCTCTCTGCACACCCCTCTCTGCACACCTCTCTCTGCATGCCTGGCTCAGCACCCTACGCTTTCGTCATTGTCATGTAGAGGCCCCGACTCCCTTCTCCTTGAGAAGTACTGTGATCATTTCCTCACTAGATTCTGTCCCTTTATTGCAGTAATAAACTCGCCTTTGTTTGACTACTTTTTGTTGCTATTCTGGGGCCTCTTTATATTCTCTTATGCTGTATTGGTCTGATGTGTATATTAAAGTTCCTCTCACATGGCACCTCTAATTGTGGTCATTCACTGAGAGAAACAGCGAGTGCATAAGAAACCAGCTACCGGCCCAGCTTGCCAAGCCTCTTCTGTTACTCTGGCTTCTTGGACAATTCATTTCACATACTACCCCTGGCTTATATTTTTGCATAGTGGGAAAGTGGTAATTCCCATTTATTAAACTATGGCAACAAGTAGATATATTAATACGCACTAAGTTTTCAGTGTACCATTTTGAAGCAGGATGTACTACTACAATTGAAGACCTTCCCAGTGACCAGGAACAAATGAATGCATGCCACCCACAGATGCTGAAGGACCACTTAAGTGAGATGTGTTTATTTCATCTGACTGTTCTATGACCCTTTGTATTGAGGGGACAAGAAGTGGGGCAGTAGAGAAGCGTTTGCACAGACTTAGTTCTCAGCATCATGTGCATGCGACTCATAAATCAAGGAAGGAGCACAAGGAAAGGACATAAAGAAAAGGATGCAGGGGCTTTTCAGAGGCTAAAATCCCACTGGCTGGCAGGGCCTGGCTCCTGGCTCTGAGGAATTCGGAGGGAGGGAGGACTGAAGACCAATTCACCTGACACCGCCAACTGATGGGACTTTTGTCTTGATGCTCACAGCCTGAACTCATCCCTCCAGCAGCACAGAAGTTGGGATGGGAGGAAGTCACAAGTTTTCTAGAGGTCCATTCTCATGGTAGAAAAGGGCAAAGGGATGCAGCAGAGAGAGGAAAGAAAGAGGCAGGGGCGTGCCTGTGACTTGGTTGTCATGGGCTCTGTGCTGAGCTCAGATTCTAGAGATGTCACACAGAGCATACTTTCTGAAAACCAAGCAAAAATGAGGTAGTAAAATGGCGATCTCAAGGAGCACCCAGCACTGAGACATGGATATGGAGTCTGACGGGAATTTCAAAGACTTGGAGACAGAGAAAAGGAAGAAGAGGGAAAGAGTGAGAGGAAGAGAGAAAGAAAAAGAAAGACAGTAGGAACAGAGCATTTGGAATGAAAACAAAGACCAGAGGCTACGGGTGTGGGCTGTGCATGAATGTTAGCGAAGTGACCAGTATGAGGGAAGCAGGAAATAGATGTGATGTCATCTAACAGAATCATTCACAGGAGGCTGTGATTCATTCTCACTGTATGTTAGGCACAGTTTATAATCCAAAAAATAATACAAGTGGAGTTATTTCTTCCCTGATACTGAGAGGTTACAGTGTTACTCAATGAACCAGATACTAACTGAGCATCTGTCATACCTAATGACATTCAAAGTGTCCTGTGTAGTTTGGCAACATGCTGCCTGGACTATAAGTAGAGCTTACATCCTGCATAGAAGGATCTATGACATCTGTAAGAATCAGTCTGAATGAAAAGATCAATAAATCTGCCTTTGAGTCTTTGCCTCTGTTGGACAGAATCAATAAACACAAGTCTCCATGTTTTCCTTGGCGACACTTGGTGTTAGGTATTGTGGTACATGTTCTCAAAGCTAGCATCCTTTCTTGTTCTTTTTCCCACTGTCCTCTTCTTTCCAGTGCTTACCACTGGAAATCTAGGTTGGCTGCTAAACATCAGACAGTATGTAAGTGGAGACACGAGACAAAATAGAAATCATGCTGAAAAATGAGTTTAGAAAATCTAATGATGGAGATGCATAAAAACGTTAGAGCATAGTTACCAACGAGTCCAGCACCGCACAGAAAGTATGGGAGTTGGCAATGAACCAGGCTTCAGAATTTAAGACTACTGTATTTCCTGACCAAAAAAAAAAAAAATGAAAGCTTTGGAAATCATAAGCTATGGAGAATGAGACAATTCACTTGCTTGAGAAAACTCCTCAGTGTAGTTCAGACTGCATCCAGATTGCTGCTTCCCGGAGGCCACTGCAGGCCCAGACTGGTGCTTGCTCGGTGTGGGAAACTATCACTAGTTCTGTTTCCTCCCCATTTTTATGCTTCCATGTCAGTCATGTTGCTTTCTTTTCTTTGTTAACAAAACTATTTTCAATTAAGATTTCTAATTAGATTCCACATTTGAAATGCATCTCTGGTAGAAAGCAAATGACAGGAGAGATAATTAAAAGGCAGCTGCATCTTGTCTTTCTGGGGATGAAACACAGCTTTGGGAATTATTTGTGATTTTCTTTTTCTTTTTAAATAATAATCAATTTAATTGAAAGATGTCGAATTCATATATAAAAGTCCATGACCTTTCTTCCACAAGTGCTAAATTCCTCTTCACAAAGTGTAAATGAACTCTGGATCTCAGAATTTGGGACATCTATTGCCTCAGGTAGGAAATCCTGGCTTACTCAAGCGTTCCTTAGCATACTGAACCATGCATCAGCCCTGCTCTTTGGCCCTGCTGGAAGAGGTTTGCTTGATCTGTGGGGTGGATGGGCTTAAAATACAAGAATTTTAAAAATCAGCAATAAGCATTTTTGGTGGAAAGGAATGAGTCAGATTAGCCAAGATGCAAACAGTATTTTTGTGGTTTTCCTGTGTTGCTTTGACTTTAAAAAATTAGCATTGTTAATGCTGATACTAAAAAAATATGTATTAAGCTCTTATTCAGAGATCTTTGTTGCCAACTCAGGCCGTCTTCACTTTTAAATACATTGAGTACTTGAAGCAACTAGTCATATAATCTAAGTCAAGAAAAACCGTGTGTGCGATGAAGCTAAACCACTGTGGCAATCAGGTAATTCCTGGCTTGAATTATCTGGATCCTAGAAATCTACCTGAACTAGTTTAATATGCATAAATGTGAAATGGGCCTCATTACCTAAAGGGAGCCTAGGCCCAGGTGTAAAGGAATATCATAAAACAGGTTGCAAGACAATCTTCTGGAGCTGCTCACACTACAATCCAATGAATAGCTTTGGGAAATATTAAGATAAATACAAAGCACATAAATGCATACAATTACATATTCATGTACATGTCTGTGTGCATATGCATGTGTGTGTGTTGATTTTTCTTTTTGCATGTCTAAAAATCTGTACTGTTCATCTGTGCTTCAAGCACCTGCAGATTTCAGTTTTCAGACATTTCCAAACTTTCTTTACCTCAAACCATGCTATGTAGAATATCACAGGGAAGTAGCACAAAGGAATGAACACACTGACCACTTCTCTACACAGCAGTGACCCATTTTCACTCTGCTTCCCCTGGAGACGAAATGTGAAGACTGGGGAAGAGGTAGGTGTGAAACCACCTGTCGACAGGACATCAACAGCAAAACCACAGGGTAAAATCGACCAAGGCAAACTGGTCCAAAGACACCTCAAGATAGATATTAAGGCCCTGCCATTCCAGGCTAGTTTCCATCTTCATCACAGACTTATCTCCTGTCTGTCTCCACCTGTGTGACCCCATTTTTTCTATCTCCTTTCTTAGACTTTTCCATTCCCTGGGGAGGAAGGGGTTCCTTCCTTTTTTCTTCTCTCTCTCTTCCTCTTTTTTTCATCCTCTTCCTCTTCCTCCTACTCATCCTCTTCTTCCTTTTATTTTTATTTAGTGTTCCTCAATCTGCCTGCATATCTTTATTCTCATACTTCAAGTCTTAATTTAAAAGACAGAGAAAAATCTATACTGTTTACCCTAACTCAGTAGACTCTTCCATTCTTTCTCAATGTACTGCCATAGTGAACTCTGCATTTTTCCTTAATAGCAGTCATCATCAACTTTTCTCACTTATGGATGTTTCTTATGCCAAGTTTCCCCCACTGGATTTCAAGTTCTGTAAAGGCAAGAATGAACATGCCTATTCTGTTCAATCATGTAAAAGCTTTTCAGAGGTTGCTTCCTCATGGGTAATGATAGTTTGCTAATTTTCACATTTCTGTCTATATCCTGTGTACCTGAAGCCCCAAAATATTATTTACTATAAAGAAAGCAATTAATTTATCTTCACAATATGCTCAACTACCTTTCAACATACACTCACACCTATCTAGGTCACCAAAATAGCAGAACGATAAAATAGTTTGTTAATAAAGAAGCAATATGCTTGAATAGTTATCAGTGTAACGAATACATGGAGAATGATTCCTGTACCTGATATATGCTGTGTTCTTCAATAGCTTGGATGTTTGCTTATTGTCTCACTTGTTTTATGGCTCTGTAAAGTACAAAAGAACAAAGTTTTAGAATATTGTGTTACATACACAAAAAAACACTTACCATAATAAAATCCCCATAATACTATCATTTGCTATGCTTCCAGTGAACAGCATTACAAATATGGTGGACTTACCATCACACTGTCCATAGAACATTGTTTACTTCTAGTCCAGGTTAATACGCCCCTTGCAGCTCAGAAAGTTCGCTAGAAGAATTGCCATTGCCCCCTTGTTTTCTATTCACACATGCCTGGCTCTCTTCTTTGCCAGACATTGCTCTAAGTTACATAGGTTAACTTATTTATTCCTTATAACCAAGGGCCAGCATGAGGTCAACTCAGTAGGTCTGTATTACCCAAACCCAACACATTCCAAGAAACCCTGTGTCAGGATTAGCCATTAGTTGGGTTCTGGGAGATGACCTCTGAACTCCTGAAACAGTCTGATAAGAGTGTTTGGTTTTTCAGACCACAGAGTCATTTATCCATCATCTCTCCTCTTCTAGTATTGCCGTCCTCCTTGCTTTTAAAGCTCTCTACCCATTTTCCCTTCCCCCATCCATAGCATCTGTGTCCTCCAGTTCCCCTCTCTAGAGCTTCTCCCCTCACACTGCTGCGCCTTTTAAATTTTCTGGTTTCTGTAGTTATTCCAGGTCCTATAAACAAAAGCCATAAGGATAGCACTGTTTTTACTGGAACTTTACTGGTAAACTGTGTTTACCTGGAATTATGCAATGTGTCCATGTGTTTGTGCAAGTGTACTGTCACACTTGGTTGCTTCCCAGAACTTGAAAGTGGATCTCTATTGTTGAAAACACCATACACTTTGGACACAGGACTTGAAGGAACCTAGCTGGACACAACTCAAAAGCCTCTTCCTAAGGACTAGCTTTCACAGTACCGGAAGGTCCTATATAGATATTGAGGGAGTAAAACATCAATAATATCCTACCCAGATATGACATCAAGAACCACAACAATGAGCAGCATAACAAGATACACTCAGGTGTAAGCTGGTACTTGTATCTTGGGAGTAACCCACAATTGTCTAACTGGACCTTAGCTGCACTCAGTGTGAGGGACTTTATGCTTTGCACTATAAACCTAGACAAACACTCATGTCTCTGAGTCCATGGGGACTAGAGAAGAACCCACTACTGCCATTTCTTGAGTCAGCATAATTTCTAACTGTGTTGTAAATACTCTTTCTTAGAACCACAGGTGGATGGAGCTCTAACCCCTCACCAAAGAAGCTTCCTTTTGCAGTAGATGGAAACCATTACAGATGCCACAGCTGGTCAAAGTGCAGAGACTGAGGGTGGTGTGCCCAGCCCCGAGTAACACATCTACCACAAGCTTTCTACATCTGAAGCAAGGAACACTGTGGAAGAGGGGCCAGAAAAATTGTAAGGGCCAAGGGATCAGGACATCTGCTGAGAGATAACATCATCTATATATGACAGGAAACTACATGTGTGAAAACTCAACAATATGGTTGTTTACACAAGACCTGAATAAAGACAACACCAGTTGATGCACCAATACAGATGAGGATAATCTCACAGCACCCGCCCCTTGAGGAAGAGCTACAGATAATTAATGGCTACTGGGAGAGGAAGTATCAGTCTTCCCCAGGGATGAACAGAAGCAATGAATTTGAGAAGTCAGGGAGTTGGAGAGAAGTTGGAGACAGGGTGGGGATGATGAAAATATAAGACATACATATGAAATTTTTAAATTAATTTTTAAAAGAGTGTTTGCTACATGCAATGCCTTGGTCTGTTTTGCTCCAGGTGACCAGGGAAGTGTATTACAAAGCATGGTTTAAAATGAATACCTAATGTTGTTTAAGGGAAAGGGACACTGGCGTCTAGTCAGCTGGTATCATTCACATTGTAGACTCATATCACTAATCTCAGCTAGGATTCTGGAGCTTAGAGACCACGTAAGTTCTCCAGGTTTTCCATAATTCGTCTGGGTTACATGTTTTGTTGAGAGCTCTGGGCATGGGCATGACTCCACTGAAAAGAAATACCTAAAAGTCAGTTCCTGAATAGCTTCATGAAACTTGTCCTTCCATGGCTTCAAGTCTGCATCATTTCATTCATAAAACATGTCAAGATTGTGTAGCTGTTCTGAGTCTAGTACTTGCCTAATGGTGAACTTGGGGGACATAGGACTCTTTGGCTTAGCAATTACTATCCCACAGGTATAGGAAGAGAATTGAACAAAGGTTAGGTGTCACAGTCATATCCTCACAGTTAGTTGGAATCAGTATTTGAATTCTACCACAATGATCTTAATCAAAAGTTTGGACATTTTGTTTATATTTTGTCCATTTTTTTCAATCATATAATTTTTTATATGCCATGCATAAGTATATTTTAAAATGCCACCTTAACTCGTTCCTTGTATTTACAATAGGAATGATAACTTTTAAATTTTATCTTCACTATTAACTATAAATATTTCATTTTATCTATAAGAATCATAATGAATTAGCATGTGCCAACGCCCTAGGTTTGACCTACAGGAATTAATAAAATAACAGAACACGCTCTATTGAGTTAAATATATTCTTTAACCGTTGCAATAATTGAAAAACAAATTTCTTCCAGTCTTGATTGTGGTGCAGGTGCAACATAAGATCTCCCCTTCACATAATCAGTTCTCTCCATTCCTGTCAGTCCTTGGTATCCATGGAAGACTGCTTCCCAGAATACTCTGAATGCCAAAATTTGAAGATATGCAGGTTGCCTCAAGAAAGTGATACAATATTTGCATGTACCCCAGGCATAGCCTATCTACACTTTAAGTAGTATCTTAATCATATTTAGAAACACCTAAGGTAAATGCTGTAGAAATTGTTGTGTTATATTGTTTAGAATATAATAAGAAGAAAATATGGGAATTTTCAGTACAAATAGAATTTAAAATATGTTAGATCCAAGGATGTAGAATCCATTGATACAGAAGGCTAGTGGGAAATGGCTTTTAATTTAGACAATTAATTAAACTACAAGAAGGGTAAATATTACATCAAACCAGGCCTAAGTCGAGAAGCAAAATACTCTATCCCTAATTCTCTTAAGATAATTTGAGTGTGATGGATTCAGTAATGCTCTGAAGGTGAGCACTTAGAAATTTTCACAATAAGAAATTAGACAAAAGTTATAACTGAAGAAAATAGAACCCACCAATCAGTCACTAAGTAGATGCAAAACAAAAAGTGCTTCACCAGTCCCAGAGAAATGTCATATGCTTGGCATGCTAAGCTTTATTTGGGTAGACACTGCTGCAAAAGATACTTTGGGCTAATTGATCACGATCATTATGTGTCTGCGATGGCAGCTTCATCCTAACTTGAACAAACTACAGAATATCCATCATTTCAAGTCAATACAGAAATTAACACTGTGTCCCTTTGTACATATTGCATATGGCTGGGCATGTCCTGAATATCATTACATTTAAAATTGTGATGAGCCAGGCGGTGGTGACGCACACCTTTAATCCCAGCACTCAGGAGGCACAGCCAGGCAGATCTCTATGAGTTAGAGGCCAGCCTGCTCTACAGAGCAAGATCCAGGACAGGTACCAAAACTACACAGAGAAACCTAGTCTCAAACAAAAACAAAAACAAAAACATCGCAGACACATAAAATAAAGTAAAATATAAATAAATGAAATTGTAATGAGTCTATTATGACTGTTTAGAGATAAACACATACTCATGTGGTATATAGTGTCCCATCAAGTCCTTAAATGATTTTTTTAAATGCAAGAAAACATACACAAGGGAAAGCCCTTACACAGTGATGATTAAATGCATTTAAATAAACAGGACAGTTGTGCAAGTCCAAAGAACAAGATTCTATGGTGCAGAAAGATCAGTTGTGTTATTTGAGCCTGAATCTTTCAGGCTCATTTCGTTCCCATTGCGGCACTAGTCATCACTTGTCGGCTCCCATCATGTAGCAAGAACTAATATTTGCTCTAATCTCCTGAAGGCTATAAACCCCCTAAATAAACACCCCAAAGAAGTTAGTGCAAACAGCAAGTCTCATTTAACACTCATCATTACCTTCTCAATAAATTATCAAATTTCCATTAATTAGAACAGGAAAGTTTTCTTTAAAACAAACAGCAAAATTCTATTATAAGTAACTTGTGGGTCTTAGACTGGCTTGAACATTATCATTTATGATTAGGATGTGGGACATTCAAACAGGTTGAAATGGCACCATCTGGGATCCCTTCTTCCATTATAGAAGTCGGTGCATTCTTTGGTCTTTGTATCCATTCCCTCTGTGATCCTGAAGGGGATGATGGGATGCTCATCACACCCAGCCTTCCATTCTGCGGTAGAGTGCGGGGATTATGTGGATGAACCCAAAGTCAACTCTGCAGAGGACTGTGCCTGTGTCACACTGCCCCATGGAAGACACTTGGGTTTCAGATGTTTATATTGACCTGAGACATCCTGGGTGACTTTTGAGGAAGAGCCTCCCTCACCAGTAAAAGGTTTTGGGATAAGCTGAGAAGGGTTGAGTTGAGAAGTGGTCAGTGGTCCAGGAGAGAGGATGTCAGGTGCCTCAGGGGATCTTGAAGTACAGAGGTCTTCTGGTGTCCTGAAAAAAATCAAACCTCTCTTCCCTACAAGTGCTGGCATTTATATATCTGCTTTACAAGGTATCTATATGTAGTTATTAAATGTTATTATAATCAACCTCTTATAAAGTTAAAAATTATGGTTTCAAGAGCAACTTTCTAAAATTTTACTACTGTAGCCTAATTTACATCACCCTCTTTAAGAGCAAAGTGCAATTTAGCAGTCACGAAGGTTGAGCTCAGAGTGGTCTTAATTCAACCATACAATACTACAAAAATTTGATAGAATTAATAAAATAACTCAAGCATATTCCCAGTGTGCAAGGTAAATTTGCAACAATAACTTTTCTATGTAATAGTAATAAATAGAAAGTAAATCATTCAAAATATATAAATGTGACTTCCCATAGTAGCAACAATAACTAGAATCATTACAGCAGTAACAACAAAATCAATACAATACTTATGAATAGCAGTGTAAATAAAATTATAAAAAGCTGTAAAGAGAACTAAGGAGCCATAACGCATGCATGAGTGGGAAAGTATTCACAATGAAAACAGTACTTCTTGCACAAATTAATTTCTATTTTTAATGCAATTCAAGTAAAAATTCCTATGGGAGTCATTTTACAGCCTACTAAATTTTTCTCGAGTTCATTGAAGCTGTGGATCATAAAGAAAATTTTGAATATGGATATTAAAAAGATGTATTTGCACTAATGATAAAATATGTTTTTTTAACACAACACTTACCATAGTGCAGATATGGCTCTGAAAGGGATGCACTTATTAGTGGCACAATATGGGAATCTCCTCAAGTACACTATCTTATGCATTCTTTCTTTCAACAAACTTGGAGCACCTGATGGGTACTATTATGCTACTTATTAAAATACAACAGTTGCTACGTCCTCCCATTAATTTTGGAGGGGGCCAAATTAACTGGTATCTTCTTCGGTATAACTAAATTGAAACTGACACAAGAGTGTATGGAAGTGGACAGAAAACAAATTCAGTGACCATTAAAAAGAGGGACTGCAAAGGCAATGGATGGAATTGTCTAGTAGCTGCTGAAAGAATTGCCTAAGTTTCAGAACTACAATCAAGTATGTTCTATTAGGTATCGATACTAATTACAGGTGTATTATGGAGGCAAACACAAGGAAATCCAAAATAAAAATAAAAGTCGCCGGGCGTCGGTGGCGCACGCCTTTAATCCCAGCACTCGGGAGGCAGAGCCAGGCGGATCTCTGTGAGTCCGAGGCCAGCCTGGGCTACCAAGTGAGTGCCAGGAAAGGCGCAAAGCTACACAGAGAAACCCTGTCTCGAAAAACCAAAAAACAAAAAAATAAAAAATAAAAAAATAAAAGTAAAGGTAGTTTATTTACATACAATTTTAGAGAGACCAAGTGTACTTTTGAAATCTTTAAGCTTATACAAAGAAAATGTCTGGCACATTATATTAGAGAAAAACTCCTATAGCTTAAATATCAAAATAAAAGTAGATGTTATTGCTAACAACTCAACTACATCAAAATATACTTTAAGTAAACAATTAACACTAAGAGATAAGCAGTCAAAGGAAAACTTATAATTAGAAACACAATTCCTTGATGAACAAATTGAAGAGTATTTGGCCTCATTAGTGCCCAAAATATAACTAGTAAAGCAATGGCCAAAAACAGTTCATCTAACATATTGGCGAGGAAGAATGTTCACATTTGAACGTTTGGGGGAGTTGCTATGAACAGTGATTTTCCTGAAAACCCCAAACATAGCCTCTAAGTGTTCTTGCCACAGTACCAGAACATAGAGCAGCCTTCAAACCCCATGTGGTTAGTGGATGATGCCCCTGACAAGTACATTGTATCTTAACATCTATCAAACATGATTTTAGGTAACTGATTGTCAAGCATTCACCATAGCCTTAAAGACACCACAGTCAACATTTGGAGTAAGTATGTTGAACAATAACATGAGATTGTGAAATTGTTTCTTCATGGTAATCCAAGCAAAAGTGTAACCCTGGCTTCCCAGAAAATGGCTTCTCATAAAACCCATGACCACACTTTCAATGCGGCAATTTCATGCGATTCTAATTATAAGATTCTATTCTAGAGATATAACACAAAGATAAGGAGGAAGTAAGACAGACAGGTGTGGCCACTCACACCTTGCTCATGCATTTGAAAGTCTGAGGAAAAGCTAACTGCAGTATTGAAGTCATCCAGAGTGGGCTGCATGCCAGCTAGGCCTATAGAATGTGATTTCATCTCAAAACAAAAAAATAGAAATAAATAAATAAAAGAGAGAAAAAGAAAAAATAAGGAGAGTATAAAGAATTTTTGCAGTATGTATTAAATAAGAAAAATTAGAATGTACCTAAAAATTAACAATATAGAAATATTGGCAAACATGTGTTACATTAACTTAGTTGACTATTATCACCATTACATTTTGACTCATAAAAGTCTAAAATTCACAAAGGCTCATAGTGCAATGCTAAGTCTACATAATATTCAAAGTTGTCTTTCTCCTTTATGAGAATGGTATCCTGGAGCCAGTGAGACTGCCGATCGACCACCCATCCTCACTCCTCTCTCCCCAGTAATACATTAGTAAGTTTTCTTAGCTATAAAATGAGAGAATAATAATAGCATGTTAATCTTCAGGTGCTATTTCTTTATGTAACAACAAAATCAGACCATTCCAGTGGTGGAAACAGGACCTGTCATACAGTAAGATTTCACAGCTGCAACTGTCGCATTTATGTCAGTTATTAAGCAAGAAGCTAATCTGTCCATACCCAGCATTTAGATGATAATACCTGGACTTGTGGGCGATAGACCACTGTGGTCATTCTGCTGTGTGGAACCGGTGAGGTGTGGTTCTTATGTCTGAAAAGGTTCCACTGCTTACAAATAGCCAAGGCAGATATCACAAATTCATTGCTGATTCTTTCTTGCAGTTTGAGTGCAAGCATGTGGCCTGGGCCTGTGATGTCATAGGACCCAGAGTCAGCTCAGAAACATATGCTTCACAGAAGCCATCTGTCTGGCTATCTGGAAGCAGCACCTCTGCCAAGTCTAAGAAGCAATGAGGCAGAGGCTCAACCCTCAGGCATTGGGTTTGGGGTTTCAGCAAAATCTCATGGGCCAGAAGCAGCCAAAAGGTATCATGTATGTTTGCTTGGACACAGAGCACTTGGGAGGGAGGCCTACCTCTGAAACCAAGACAATCCTTCCTTCATTACACCCTTCTTATTACACACACACACACATACACACACACACACACACACACACACACACACACACAAACACACACACACACACACACACACACTTGATAAATGCATTGGTTTAAAGATACATTATGTAAGAATTGTAATTTCCAATCTACAGGGTTTTTTTATTTTTCAATTGTGAAAACATTTTCATGTGTACCACCAGTGCATTGGGCCCGGGGCACCACAACTGTCTCTGTTGGATAATTTCACCCTCCAGAAGGTCTTCAAATGAAAAATACTTTTTGAAGTATGGAATCGATTGTATATTTGTGGCTATGCTAAAGTACATAGATATTCAGATGTACAGTGATAGGAATTTTATTTTACATTTTACTTTTCAAACATTCTCATATCCCTTGAAAATATGGATCACTTATTAAAAGAAAAATATGTTTAGCAGTAGCTTGCAGCATCATTTGAAACATTATGCATAGCTCAGGCTCACTGGCTAGGCAAGCCCTGTAAAGATCGTCACTTGTCATTGTATCTGGTCACACATCTGCTGTTTGAATCACCCTTACTCGGTGCCCTGATCAGACAGACTGTCACCCCCAATAATACTGAATTCACTGAAATATTATTCCAGAAGCAAATCAGACACTTTATGCCTCGATGTTTGTCTATCACAAAGCTTTTCTCTGGGTGTAGAACAGATAATGGATCAGGGATTTTCCTGTCTCTTATTGTTTGGTGGGAGGAAGAGCTGAATCCTGGGTCTTGTCTATTGCTACCAATAAGCTACATCCCTAATCCTTCACATTCTGATTCTTGGAACAAATTTTTGTTTAAAACATTATTGACCCAGGGAATATCATGGGAGATGGATGGAGAGACATAAGAGCAGCCCTGTGAAATTCTCTCTTCCGAATATGACATGGCCATCGCAGTCATGAACACAGCAGCAGTGGGTCACTGCATGTGTGCACACCCATGTAAATGCACACACACACACACACACACACACACACACACACACAAACACACACAAGAGAGAGAGACAGAGAGAGAAAGAGAGAGAGAGAGAGAGAGAGAGAGAGAGAGAGAGACTAGTCAGGAAGAAGAAATGGTTCAGAAAGAGTGAATAAGAGATAAAGGTAAATATAATCACAATATTGTATACATGTATGAAATTGTCAAAATTAAAAGAACAGTTAGTTAAAATTACTGAGGAGCCCACACATGCTGTCAGCTGGTTTAGAATGACTGAGGCTCTGGTTTCTTCCCTAGTACTAGCTGAGGACTTGAGAGGGACAAAGGTGCTGACCCTCGTATTTGTTGGAGCTCTCTTGTTAAACGGTTTGTTAAGACACTCATTTATGGCAAACAGCACCATCATTTGGACAAAGCAGAGCCTACAGAGTGGGAAGAGACTTTCACCAGCTGCACCTCCAATAGGAGGCCAATATCCAAAATATCAAAAAGCTAGATAACAAGAAAACAAATAAAGGAATCAATAATGGGTTGAAAATATAAACAGAATTCTCAAAAGAGGAAACACAAATGGCTGAGAAGCACTTAAAGAAATGCTCATCATCCTCAGTCATCAAGGAAATGCAAATCAAAACAACTCGGAGATTCCACCTTGCACCTGTCAGAATGGCTACAATCAATTAAAACAAGTCACAGCTCATGCTGGCGCAGATATGGAGCAAGGGGAACAATCAGTTATTGCTAGTGGGAGTGCAAACTTGTACAGCCGCTATGGAAATCAGTGTGGTAGTTCCTCAGGAAGATGAGAATTGATCTACTTCAAGATGCAACTCTACCACTCTTGGGCATATACCCAAAGGACACTTCACCTTACCATAGAGACACTTCATCAAACATGTTCATTGCCGCTCTATTCATAATAGGCAGAAATTGGAAACAATCCATGTGTCCATCAACAGAAGAATGGATAAAGAAAATGTGGTACCAAATGGAGTATTACTTCAGCCATTAAAAAATAATGAATTAATGAAATTCACACTTAAATGGACATAACTAGAAAAAATGTATCTAGAATGAGGTAATCCAGACCCAGAAAGATAAATTTGATATGTATTCATTTATATGTGGATATTAGCTGTTTAAGTCAATGATAACCAAGCTGTAATCCATAGAATCACAGATGTTAGGTATAGTGCAATGGACAGGGATGGGGGAGACAGATCTCCCTAGGAAGGGGAAACAGAATAAATAATTATGGATGGCTGTGGTGCGGGACTTGCTTGTGGGAGGGAAAGGGGAAAGAGAGGTTAGAGAGGGCCTAGGGGGAAAGATAACTAAGATGAAGGGACATTTGAGGGGTAGTATGGATACCAAACACAGTAGAAACTTCCTGAAGTATATAAATATACGAAAATAATCTAAATGAAAATGCCAAATAATGGGGAGATAGAGCCCCAACTTGCCACCTCTTGTCACTAAATGAAGCTTCCTGTATCGGGATAGACCTACATCTAATTGAGGTGTTGGCCAAAGGGGTCCCATTTGGGATCCCCCAAAATCTGGGCTGTCGCCAAGACTATAAGTTGCCCTGCATTAACTGACAGCAAGGCCACATTGCTAAAAGCAACATCTACACAGCTCACTGAACATGGAAAAGTAGAGCTGGCGCCTAATCAGAGCCTTCACTTCTCTGTTCTAGCCTCTTTGGTACAGGAAGATACTCTGCATGCTACCAAAAAGGAAACACAAATATCAACTTTGTCATAAATGCTTTGATTTACAATATTGTCTGCCTGCAAGATATGCTAGAGCAATGGTGGCACATAACTTTGTGGGAGTAATCAAACAATATCTGATTTGACTTAAGGCCCATTCCTTGAGATGGAACCCATAACCAATACTGCTTGGGTACCCAAGAACCTGAGACTAGATAGGCCAGGGACCTAGAAATAATAAAAAACTATTTATACTCTAAAAACAAACAAACAAACAAACAAAACAAAACCTTTCAATAAAATGACTTCTAATGACTTTCTGATGTACTCACAGATCAGTGCCTTGTTTAGCCATCATCAGAGAAGCTTCCTCCTGCAGCGGATGGGAACAGATACCAAGACCCACAAACAGACAAGCAGAGAGGAAGAAACTTGGAAACACTCAACCCCAAAAGGGACATCTCCATCAAGTCCTTTCCCTCAAGGATCAAGGAACACCAGGGAAGAGGAGGCAAAAAGAGTGTAAGAGCCAGACAGGATGGAGGACACCAAGTAAACAGGGTCCTCTAAATCGACATGAGCAAAGCTCACATGAACTCACAGAAACTGAGGTAGCATGCACAAAATCTGCACAGGTCTGCACTAGGTCCTCTGCATCATATACAGTATGCCTTCCAGTTTACTACTTTTATGGGATTCCTGAGGGTGTGAATTAGTAGGTCTCTGTTTCTTGTGTCTTCCCTTAGGCTCTTTTCCTCTTGTTTGCTTGTTTTGTCCAATCCTGATGTATTTGTTTTTGTTTTATCTAATTATATTTTAATGTAGTAGTATCCCTTAGAAGACTGTTTGTTTTCTAGTGAGGGACAACAAGAGATTGGGATAGGAGAGGAAGCAGGAAAGGAACTGGGGGAGTAGAGGGAGGAGAAACTCCATCATGACGCATTATGTGAGGAAGAAAATCTATTTTCAATAAAAGGTAAAAAGAAAAAGATTCATTTAAGCTATATTAAATATTTAGTTTTTTCCTTATTAGGTGAAGAAATACCTCTTCAAAAACTGGAGCTATTATTAAATATTGTCAGATTATGGCAGTGGGTTACTTCCTTTCATTCAGTAAGAACCTGTTCCTCTCCAGCCAGGGGCTGCGTGGGATGCAGAAGACTTTCCACACTGCCAAAGATCAGTTGTTCTTCAATACTGAGCCAAAACATATTCAGAAATGTGCTTTTGCCATTTGTGAACATTCTTTACATCCCCAGCTGAGACTCTCATATCAGTTCTTAAAATTCCAGCTTAGCTTCTCTGCTCAGAAGAGACTCAAATATGTGTTTCTATGCCAATCCACTGTTTCCTGGGGTAACCTGTTATTCCAAAGTAAAGACAGAAGTGCCAACCAGAGCACTCTCTCCCATCTCTTCAGATCTCAGCTCATCATTTCTTTGATCCACGTGAAGTAAACAAAGTTTCTGCTCTCCCTGGGTTGTAACTTCAAAAGAAATTTGAAATCCAATACAACACACAAAGATTTGAACTCAGGAATGGGAAACTTGCCTATTTTTAAGTTTTTCTTGAAGCAGCTAGCCAGATTTAAGAGCAAAACCTAAAGTGTCTTTACCCACCAAACCTTCTCACTGGTCCAAAGACACTTAAATGTTGATAGCTTGTTTTTGTTTTTGTTTTTAAATAAAGATTAGAACTCTTAAATCATCAATAAAGTGAAATAAAATACCCCTAAGGAAAAAAATGGTTACTTAGTGATATTGATTCTCAGTACAGGTACTTCTGCTCAATTTTATGACCTATAAAGTCAAAGTGTAGAAGTCACTTCAGCAACAATGTATAAGACTGAGATGTTCAATTAGTAGAGTGCTTGGATTGCATGCTTGAAGCCATGGGTTGGATCTCCAGGACCAAATACATAAACCAATAACCTAGATGCCAATTTTTACCTAAAATTTTAATGTGTGTGTGTGTGTGTGTGTGTGTGTGTGTGTGTGTGTGTGTGTGCGTGCAGATTTGTATGTGTTTGGGCACATGTGCCACAGTAAACACAGAAGTCAGAGGACAACTTGCAGAGTCCCTCCTCTCTTTCTACATGTGAGTCTCAGGATTCAAACTGGGTCACCAAGGTTTAGTGGCAAGTACCTTTACCCAAGGAACCTTCTAGGTGGCCTAAACACAAACTTTGATAGCTCGATACTAATAAAGATTAAAACTCTTAAGTCATGTATCATGTGGAATTTAAGCCCATAAACTATTGATCAACATAATTTCATTTAAGTTAGTGATTTCCTTTCAACCAATAAGCAGAAATGTCAGTTGAGCTGCAATAATAATAATTTCAGGTGTGGCTTCTGTTCTGTGGTTGAAAACCAACAGATGCATCTTCTGCATACTTTCAAGTACGAGCTGCCCCACCTAAAACTAGAGAAACCTTGCGTAGTCATCAGTGAGGGCAACACATGCAGTTCTCTAGCTTGCTGAAACCCTAGCCCGTATCCACTCACTCAACAGTATTTATTTCTTCTAATCTGGGCTAGTAGCATTTTTCAGTAATAGTTAACTATGAAATTTCAATCACTTAAGCCCTTTACTCATAAATCTAACTTTGCTTTTAAAAGGAAGAAGGTGGAGAAGGAATGTGCTTATTGAAATTCTTCAGAAACTCAGAGTGACAGAGAGAATCCTATATCACCAGAAGTTCCCTTAGTCACCCTGCGTATGTGCATCCAACAGAGAGATGAGAGGTGAGACAGAGTGGGTATTTACTGGACAGAAATGGGTGTTTCCAATAGTTCAGTTAGGGGACAGAGAATATGAGGCTGAGAATCTATATTATAACTCTAGGAGAGCAAGGATTTCTGACAGTCAGCCAGCTGTCCATCTCCCATCACAATGCATTTATGATGTTCCACAGCAGGCAGCCTGCATATGTCTATACCAGTACTGGACAGCTCCATAAGGAAGTGCACAAAGGACTTTCATGAAATTGCATTTGAGACGCATGAAGACAGAGAACAACCAGAAGATGATGACTACATGCACTTAACTCATCCTGGAGAACAGAAATCAAGAGCCAGGAGAAAAGGGGATTGTTTCCATAACTGTGTAACTAAAGATAACCTGCTCCACAGAAGTTCATCTGGGATGCTCAGCAGCTGCTGCTTTCCTTCTTCATTAGGTCTCTGCATGGAGTTAGTCTTGTTTTATGACTTTTCACATCTTCTCTGTGAATACTGCTTCATCATGCTCAACCTGCTGACACTTTATCAGCTCAGTGAAAGTCCTTTAAACATTCCAGAAGGACTATTCTCCTCATTTCCTTTTAGAATTAGATTGTTTATGATATGGTGGCTTGTGATGTTGCATTTTGTTGATATAAAATATCAATTAATTTTTCAGCTCTTTACTATATTTTTTTATGTCTAAGGAATTATTGACATATATTTGGTGAATAAGTAAACATGTAAAGATTTGTATAGTGAATTAGTGTTTTTGAAAACATTGCATAGCACAATTGTGAGGAGAGTGAAGATTTAGTGAAATTAGGATGTGTGTGATACATTTCTAAAAATCTCCCAACAGATTTGACTTTGACAGCTTTAAAGAAAAAGGAGGCCACATCTAAGCTAAAACAGCTAAGCCACATTTCAGTCAAAAGTACAACTAGGTCAGTGGATTCCATCCCTTAAACAAAATCCATCAGGCAAGTTTAGGAAGGTGGATATCCACTCCCTACGCCTATTTAAAGCTCACCATGAAAGAAAGGGTCATCGGCTTTATCTCATGTGGTCCAGTGCACGGAAAGCACTAGAGCAGACAACTGTGTGAGACACCGAACAGTGGTATGCCCTGTGACATTAGCCTCTATATCCTTTTGATGGTGAGTGTAGCCAAAAGGTTCTCCATTCCTGAGTTCCTCCAGGCCCACCCAGCCCCACGGTCCCACAACCACTTATAAAATAATCACTCAGAGGCTTAATATTATTCACAAACTGTATGGCCTATGGCAGGCTTCTTGCTAGCTAGCTCTTTTAACTTAACCCATTTCTATTTATCTGTAAGTTGCCACATGGCCTTGGTTTACCAGTACTTTCACAGATTGCTTCTCCTGACGATGCTGGTGTCTTCCTAGACTCTACTTTTCTTCTTCTTTTCTCTCTACTTGGATTTCCTGCCTGCCTCTAAGCTGCATTTCCATAGGCCAAAGCAGCTTATTTATTTATTATTTATTAACTAGTGGGAACAACATATATTCACAGCATACAGAAAGATATTCCCCCAGCACTCCCCCTTTTCAATCAAAAAAGAAGGTTTTAACTTTAATATAGTAAGATTATATACAACAAACAGTTATCAAGCAAAAATTACAGTTATAATATCTAGTCTATTTGTATTTGGCAAAAATTAAAGAAAATATTTTATCATCTATCCTATATTTGTGAGTCTAAAGTTTCATATCTAATTTATATTTTCTTACAACCAAGGAAAATTATAACTATCTAATCTTCAACTATATCAAAGACCCCAGAAGGATATAATATTACCTAAGTAAATAAAAAGTGCATTGTAAGCAACTTCCAAAACTCCAGAATGACAAAGACAGCTAGATGCCTGGACAGTCACCCAAAGTCCCTCTGCAACATTGGGGCATCCATTTTTAGCCTATAGGGCTAGCCTCTCAATCATTTTTCCGTGTGTCCTGTAAAATGTCAAAAAGTCTCCTCTGCAAAGCTGGAACCTGAAGAACTATCTCGTCTTGCAAAGTTCAGTGGTCACCTTCCTATGGGTCCTGCACATCCAATTTATACAACATACTGTCACTCAGCCGATGCAAGGGCACTTTTTTGCCCAGTGGCTAACTTTTGCCACAAAAAAAGCAAACTCCACAATGAGTTTCTTCAATTCCCATCATATTCCTTGAAGTAATTGGTGTTGCCAGGAGGAGATGTGTCTCATTGCCCATGAAAGTCTAAGTTTTGAAAACATTTTAAATGTCATATTGTGTAGGTCTTTGAAGTGTTTGAAGATTACCTACCTAACTGAAATATATCTATGTTTATCTAGGAAACTTAACTAACATGACTATAAGTTTGATTATAATGGATGAATATTAATCTGTATTTCTTAATTACATAATTTCAAATGAACTGCACAAACATAATATCTTAAACAAGAGTAGAAATATACATATAGTATATAACAAAATTAACTTTAAATTTATATCAATATTTGTATCCATAGCAATGTAAAACATTTCAAAAAAAGTTCTTGCTCTTTAAAAATAGATTCAATAATGTGCTATTTTATCCTGTCATATCTATACCATTCCCTTATCTTGTTTAGAAAGAGATTACATTTATAATCAACCCCCTTTAAATAAAAATAAACATTTATAAACAATATTTTGGGAATTTGATCAAAGAAACAATTAAAATGTTAGAGGGAAAACAAATACAACAATATGTGGGTGTTCATGCAGAAATCATTTCAAATCAAAATAGAAAAAGTCAATTGCCTGTGTAAGAATTCTGGTGACTGTTTATGAAATATGCTGGGAAAAATATACATTGAAAACCAAACTAAGGTCATGGCCTATATAGGGAAACAAAAATATCATTATAAGGGGGAAAGCATATATGCTTTGCTTAAAGTTCAACCAGCCTTATCAATTTTAAGGTAATACTGTATAAACATGAAGTTTTAGCTCTTCAAACTGAACAAGTTTCCTGGACAAGAGATAAAGGCCAGCAATCAAGTGTCACAAACTGGCTTGTGCTAACAACTTGCTTTGCAAACCATAGAAAGTCAGGCAGAGGAACATGGCAAAGAGGCTCTCAAGGAGTCTACAGGTTGAGTATTGTCTGAGAATGAATCTCAACATCGTTGGCAAGCTTATCTTTTAAGAAATAGCAAAAGCAAGCTTTTTCAACAAATCGAAGGGAAGAAGCCAGTTGGAGTCTCTAGGAAGCCTATAGTGATTACTGGTCAAGGGACCACTGAAAAAGCCAAGCAATTCCCAGATAATTGGGAGCTTCTGGCTATGGGGCAAAGACAGACAGATACCAACAGCTTCCTGGCCAGCCATGCAAGCCTAATTGGTGAGTTTGGTGAGTTTGGTGAGTTCAATCATATTCATCTCCCACTTTTCACCATAACTCTTCCCAGACCCACCTCACCTCCCTACCCATCCTCAACTTCATTTTCTCTTTTCTTTTTTAAAGGGCCCATCATATCCAATCTGTGCTGCCATATAATTCTGAGCATGGGACTATCCACTAGAGTGCATTTGACCTACTGGGGCCACACACACACACACACACACACACACACACACACACACACACACACACACAAGCATTTGGGGATTATGTCTAAAAGAGACTAGTTATTATACTAGTCACTAAATGGAAAGACTTTAGGGGCCATGATTTATTCCCTATAACTATAGGTTAGGAGTGCAGAAAAATTATTGTTTAAAAATCTAATCATAGAAGCTAGCTTTTTTGAGGCTTTATTATGCTCATGTTCTGTACCTAAAACACTCTCACCACCACCACAACCACCACCACCACCACAACCACCACCACCATCATCATCATCATCATCATCATCATCATCATCATCATCATCATCTCCCTATGTTGGAAAAGTGGGATATCACCAAAAAATTCCATACATAAAACTGGAGGACCAAACTGTAAGAACAGTTTTCTCCTGCCAAGCTATTGACATGCAGGCTTGTGGAAGGGAGCAAGAGGAAAACTGCCTCAAATATCCAGATCATTCTAAAAGATTTCAGAAACTGGGATTTTGCTGTAGACTGAAAAGACTGGATATGAGTGTGAAAGCCTCACAATACCATTGGATTCTGTTCTATGCGGCTCATAGTCGTAGATGGGGAAGCTGGCACTGTGGGGCACTCTCCTCTGCTGGTGTGCTCTATCCAGCTCATGACGGCCCATCACTTGCCTATTGTGTACTTGGTCAAATCTCAGTAAAAGCTTGAAATCTGTTATGGTGAAGATATTTACACCTGAGAAATGGGCTCACATTCCAAATCAAGATATACGGTTTGTTTGTTTTGTTTTATAGAAATTCAGATTGGCAGAACATCATTGCCCTAAAGGGACACACTCAAGACATTTTCAGAATTGTGACTACAAGGCAATGAACCGTTTTGAAGAATCTAATGGAAAGCTAAGGAGGATAGTGATGAGGCCCCGTTGGGCCCAGACTAAATGTTGATTTAGTGACAAGTTACCTGTGAAGCATTATCAAGGTTTAAGAGGTCAAAAGAAACATAAATATAAGAGGCGTTTGGTAAATGTAGAAGTGATTTTCTATCTCTCATTTTGGGAGTGTTTGTAAGTAAGAAATTACAGAACTGTTAGAAAGCAGTTTCAGAAAGACTTGCTGGTCCAATGTGGCAAACGGGGTCTGTGTTATAGGAAAGAGAGAAAATGGGAGCAGTTGAAGAAACAAAGGATAGTGTCTGTCCTGTTCCAAGCCACAGTGCACAGTGTGAGAGAAGAGCAGGGGTTACTGCTAGAGACCCACCACTCTGCTTTAGAGAACCATGCAGATTAAGAAAACATTTACTCTGACCCCGAAAAGATGGACAAACATTGAAGTGCAGAAAGATGTGAAAGGGAAGCATTAGTGTCAACTGTCACCCTGACACAGTCTGGCATCCCAGGGAGAAGGAACCCGGGAAACAAGGGACTGTGTGTGCTGATGTGAGGGACCTGCCCACTGTGGGCAGCACCATTTGGTGCTACATACCTAAGAAGGGGAAAGCTAGCTCAAAACTGGCATGGGTTGCTGCATCACTGTTCCTGACTGTGGGTGCCCTACCTTGACTCCTCAGCAGTGACGGGCTGTGACCTGGAACTGAGAATCAAACAACCATTTCTCCTTTGAGTGGCTTTTATCAGGGAATTTTATCACAGCAACAGGAAAAGAAACTAGGACAGGAACCCAGAAAAACAATTACCAGGCAGAATATACGTTCCTCGTTAGTCACGAAGGAGCGGTGCCTTTACACATGCATTGAGAGCCCTGGATGGAACAGAATCAGAAGTAAAATCTGAACATTTCCTTTCTTTTGGCTTTATCTGTGATTATTACTTCTTCTTTGTTAGAGTGTTTAAATATTAAAAATAATTTACTGACACTATATCATCAGGTCATCTTTGTGAGATATTATAGTTGGATACATTCTAAAGAAACATATTAGGCATTTGGCTCTTCACAATTTGGATGAGAAATAAAGTTGAGTGGGGTTTTGGAATAAAGTGCAACAAGGATCTTAAAGAATATCAAAACATGACTCAAAATACTCCAGTGTCCTAAAGAGTAATGTGGTCCCACATAAGGATCTGTAACAGTGGGAATATATTCTAGTATGTTCTATTTTAAGGTATTCCACTAGCCACTGAACACTGAAATTTGCCTGCTACAATGAATAGCAGTTAGCAGTGGCACTCAGAACTGACCTCTGGAGATGCCCAGGAATTTTTAGGTAGAGACTTAGATGTTTTCCCCATCCATTAGAATGAAAACTGAAGGCAATTACTGCTCTTAGGACATTAAAGCAAACTTGATGCTAGAAAGAAGGTGACATGTTTCTGGAACTCGGCACTCACTCTGAGTTCATTAGAAAGGGGTGTGTGGAACCAAGGGATCTTTGGATCACTGATGTGGACCTTGGGAATGTGGCCTTGGTGATGGAGTATTTGATATGGACCAGAGTCTGTTGTGCATCGTGAGAGATTAGTATTATCTGCAAACATTTCCTTTCCTGTGATACCTGCTGGTCTTATTGCTGTGTCATAAGAATATTTAAATTTTAACAGACTCAGAAAAATCTGTGTAGGCTGGCACATGCCTAAAATCCCAGCCCCAGGATGCAGAAGCAACATCAGAAAACAACACATTGAAACAGCCGGGAGATGCACTGGAGGATGTCAGCACAGTCCAATTCTAGTGGCCTGGCCTTGTTAAGTCTGCAGCAGAAACTGAAGAAGGATACAAACATGAGTAAGTTGAAATCAACATTGTGTATATATTTAATACAGAATGCCCAATAAATCTTAAAGAATCAGTGAAAGGGAATGTGCCTTGAGAGAATAAGATGTTCATATTTTATTAATATCTATTTGAAACACATCCTGAATATATATACATATACACATCTCACAAAAACTGTCAATTTTTGAAAAGCTAAGAAATATGTGTGTTTTCTATATTTAAGGTGAAAAGTTACAAGGTCCAGTCACCATGTCTTGCTCCCTTTGGTACCAAAGCGCTAGACTTAAAAGGGTTGTAGTTCACTAATAATACCTACCCCTCAATTATAGAGTATTTGGTAACATTCCATTTAAAGAACAGATAGCATAAAATTACATGAAATAAAACATTCATAAGTAAAGAGTTAGTTATAAACATGTTTTCACTCTGACATTATGGAAACAATTGCTGTTACATGTCCTGGATCTAGTGAGTGATTAACATTGATTTCTGTTTAAGAAATGGAAATGGAAGTTGGAGTTTCTAGGATCCTATTTTGTCATCCAGGCACTGAAGCAGATGCCTGACCATCACCAGTGAATCTCTGTCCCTTGTGGGCTTAGGAGATTAGTCTCTTTCCTTTTAGGGGATGAAAACAGCCTTCATTGAAGGCATACAGCAATAAATTTTTTAACCTGACATCAAGAGAGAAATGAAGTTACTTTGATGGAGGAGTCTTTAATCTTCTTTCTGCTAGAAAGCTTGGAGAACAGAACAAAGCCCTGAGAATCCAGGCATCTTCCCAGTCTTCAGTTCAACATTTTCAGGATCACTTCACTGTCGTGGAATGCTCTGATACAAACAAACAAACTACAAGAGTGATTGAACAAAATTTAGAGGTTCAGTCCTTAGACTGAGCATGTGGATTTCCAAACTGGAAAAGATACTCATTTAACTCTGCTTTCCAAAGTCCGAGTTTACATAAGCATCTCAGAGGTCAATGCTCCTTGATTAGCCACAAAGGAAACAGTAGATTTATACAATTTATACTAAAATCAGCCAGATAACGAGTAAATCTCCCTTCTTCCCTCCCTCCCTGTCTCCTTCCTTCCCTCCCTCTCTCCCTTCCTTTCTCCCTCCCTTTTTCCTTCTTTCCTTTCTTTTTCCACTCATTCATGCACATCTTTGTTATCTACTCTCATTCATCTTTGGTTATACTTATGAATGATTGGTATTTGTGAATTCTACTGTGAAAATTTCCATTTGCTAACTATAATGAATAGTGCTGTCTGCACATTCATATAAATGTATTTGTGAATATAGAAATACAAGTCAACTAGCTCTGTTTACTAGCGAAATTGCTCATCATGGAGTACATGCATGTGCAGTTGTGTGTTTATTGTGAAATATGTTTCCAAAGCAGGTTTCTAATTTGCATTTGCACCACATCTACGGGAGACTTTGCATTCACATACATTTAATGAGCTCTGATTTTTATTATTGCTGCTTCTCTGAGCTTTTCTCCCTACTTCTTTACTAGGGTATTGTTTTCCTATTGTTTTGCACAAACCATGTGTGCAGCAATGTTTCACTGTGTATTTTCTTCTTTGTGCTTTAATGGCCACAATGTCAAACAGGCACAAATGACTTTGAAAGCTCATGCCTCCACCCCATTAAACTAGATAATTAAAATTAGATAATTGTGCTAATCTTATTATGGAAGTTGATTTCTTATCAGCAGCCTTAGATGTCAGTACTCAATGTTATCATATGAAATATCACTTACATGTGGTCTTGATAAAATAACTTACAAAGAACAAACCCCTACTTTCACTCTGTGGGGGCAGAGAATCACAAAGTAGAAAATCATTTAAAAAGGGAAGAGGGAGAGGAAAAGCAGAGATCTCTGTAAACAGGGTTTTTAACTATGGAATCGGAGTAACCCAGATCTAGTTAGTAAGTGGAAGGAACTTGTGGGAAGGAGTGGCTGAGCTTGGTTCTTGCCCTGCTCTGAGCCCTGTGAAGCCACATGTGCCTAACTGTGGCTCCTGATGCTCGGCCATTTCCAAGTGAACCTTGCCTGCTTACCTGGTACTTTATTAACGACGCCTCATGCTGTTACTGCAGTTCTAACAGATAGCAGACAGAACCAACCCCAACCCCTGGCCCGAGCCCTGCTAGTATAACTGGGCTGCAAGCGCACAATGCCAAGCCAGTGGGAACTGCAGTAAGTTCCAATTGTTCTCATCTCTGTCCAGGATAAAACCAATCCTCAGGCTAATATGTTCACTTAGCTGGAGGATATACTAAAAAATGCAAAAGTATCAAAGCTATGTAAGTTAATGATGAAAACCCCAAACTTATAAGAGATGGTGAGCTCCAAGGCTTACAAGGAAAACAATGAATTCTCAAAATATTCCAGTGTTTAATCCTTTCTCAACTTTGAATGCACTTAAGGCACATGTTCTGTTGCCTATGAAGAACACTACACTTAAATGTAAATTCTGTCTGTGTTAAATTTCCGTAACTTATTTATTCAAAATTATCCTAAAACAATGATCTCTCCGGGGTTGTCCCAGTAGCCCCAGATGGTCTCCAGTTCAGCCCTTGCACTGGAAGCTGGCATCATTGTGGGCACAATGCCGACCACAAGTGTGCAGCAGTTTCGGGGCCATCGACACCCAGCTGTCCACTCTCATCTGACGTTAGGGGAAGGAGAAGAGGCCTCAAGAAGGAGTACACAGATGCTGACCAATGGTTGTGTAGTCTGTGCCTTATTGGGCACAGAAAATTGAAACGGTAATTACAACTGGAAAAAAAAACTCCATCCAAGGTACATATTAAGTTTACTCAATACAGGTGTTTTATCTTTGGCTTTAAGGAAATCTGAAATTCTACCATAGCCAGCTTATTTTATCTTGTAACTTATTTTTCATGTGTTTATTGACTTTGCATGGGTGATTCCATAAGGGAAATGAATCAGTGCTCACACATACCAACCCAGCAAGACATGCCCACAGCTCAGGTTGTGTCAGCCTCTACTATGATGTCACTCTTCCTAAGACAAAAGCCACTTCCTGATGAGCAATGTGACACAAAAACAAAGAGTTTCTCAAGAAAACAAACAAAACAACAAAAGAATGTCACTACCTCAACAATTGAAGACTACCGTGATTCTGAGGGAGCATCAACTTCCATTACGAAGGAACTACATGTTCAGAAAGTCTTGTTCAAAGAGTTTATTTGAAATATTCCAGCTTAGAAGACAATCTCTATAATTCATTATTCAAATACTAAAGACAAGGTATAAGTCTGAATTGTTAAACAAGGAAGCAAATTTTATGACTCAAAATATTTAGCTTCTGGTTTTAAAAGAGGATTGCAATTATCCAAATTGTCAAACAGCATTTTCAGAATTTTGAAATGACAGAGGTCAGGATTTTTGAAGTTGGGTAAGACATGCCACGTTCCGTTATTCCTGTGATCTAACCTGGATCTTCAAGAATAAAGGAACGGAGCTGGGAGATGGTGCAGTGGTGAAGGGTGGGCACTGATGGTGCAGAGGACCCAGGTTTGGTTCTCAGCAGCCAGGCCAGCTGGCTCCCAGATGCTTGCAACTCGAGCTCCAGGCAGATGCAATGCCTCTGGCCTCCAAGAGCACATGCACTAAAGTGCAGATACCCAAACACACACACACACACACACACACACACACACACACACACACACACACAGAGCTCACACACACAGAGCTCACACACACACACACACACACACACACACACACACACAGTAAGCTCCAACATTTTTCCCAACTTTGAATCAAACCATGAATAATATGTCCATCCCCAGCCAGGAAAGTCAATGAGTTTTCTCCCCAAAGGCAATGGCCAGGAAAGATCGTGAAGAACTTCACTGAAGCCCAAGGATAAACTTGACATAGGAAGCCAAATTACTCTGGAGAAAGCTAACCTAATGAACAGCCTTGGGGGAGAGGAAGTCCAGTAGGACTGACTGCCCTGTCCCTGAGACCAGAAGACCCTGAAGCTGTACAGCAAGGAGGTCTGCCCAGAAGCCCTGCTACTGCGCATGATCAGCATCATAAATCTCTCTCAGGCTCTGGCTGTTTTCATAAACCAGAAATGGTTTTGTAAACAACCTAGGATTCATCCCCTTGAGGAAAAAGCAGTAAGATAATACCGTGTTTCAAAAGGTTGGGCAATATTCCACTGCACACGTGAACCATATTTTCTTCATTCACTCATTAGCAAAGGCTGTTCAGATAATCTCCACAACTTGGTTGTCACCAATAATCTTTCCATAACCACAGTTGGGCTAACATCTCAAGATCCTCAACAAAAACATTCTGCCAAGAAACAATAGAGAGCTTGGGAACATTTTAATAAATAAGTGGTTAGTCACCAAAGGATGAATATTGTATGATTCTACTCATGTGAAGTATCTGAAATATCAAATGTACAGAACCAGAAATTAGAATGGTAGTTGTCTGGGCCAATAAAAGAAGAAAACAGTTATTCTTCAATAGGTAAAAAGTTTCAGGTGTGCAAGACAGAAAAGTTTTAGCAATGTGTGCTGTAAAACATTCTGTGGGAATGCTATAGTAATGCATATTAAAATTCGGCAGATGAAGCTGGGCAATGATGGCAAATGCCTTTGATCTCAGCACTCAGGAGGCAGAGGCAAGTGGATCTCTGAATTTGAGGCCAACCTGATCTACAGAGTGAGTTCCAGGACAGCCAGGGCTATGTCTCAAAAAACAAAACCAAAAACAATTCAGCTGAGGAGCTAAATTTGATCCCTAAATCCATGTGGAAATCAATTCCTGCAAATTGTCCTCTGAGTTCCACATGTCTGCTTTGGCACATGTGTACACACACACACACACACACACACACACACACACATGTACACACACACACACACACACACACACACACCAAATAAACAAGTAACTAATAAACATAATTTTAAAAATTAAAATAATTTTAAAAATTAAAGCAATGTCATGTTAACTGGGCAGACTGTCCTATGTATGTTTTCATATGTGATATAACTAATGATAATCTTACAAACAGTGCCAGCCTCTCACACTGCACAGAGGGAAAGGCCTCACTTCCAGGAGCTGCAACTGGAGAAAAGAAACTGTTATCACAGTGCCCAACCTACGCTCATTACCTCGAGCCCATCCGGGCCTCTGCAGACATTGCTCAGAATCCCCTATATGCATTTTTCCAGTGGAAAAACCTAAATGATCATATGTTATAACAAAACAAAACAGCACAACATAAAAGCACATTTTAGGTTATTAGCTGCCAAAGTATGAGGAAAATTAGAGGAAGAGAATTGTCCAAAGAAATGATATTTGAGGAATGCCAGTTGCATTTGAACTTTAGTTCAGTGCACACACATGTAACTAAATCACTTCCCTCGAAACTGCAGATTTCATGACATAAAGAGGAGCAGACTCTCACCATCAAAGACCGAACTGATGTGTTAGCAGATCAATTACTTTAGAAAATCAAAAATGAAATGCGGAGGAATGCTAGAAATTGTGAGAAAAATAAGATATTTGATGAAAAATACACTAGAATCAATGTAAAAAAATAGAAATCCTAAGAAGAAAGGCAAAGAACAGATGAAAGAAAACTAAAAATTGAACCAAGAGAGAAAGCAGGAGAAATCACCTTGAAATTTGATAAATAGTAGTCATTTTACTGTCTGTAGCAATAAAAAATATTAAAGTAAACTGAGGGGGAAAATACTACCTATAGTACTTGTAAACATTACAAAAGGCCAAAAAATATAGTAAACGGCATGATGGCCAAACAATTTTATCATAACTATCAAGCGATATCTAAACCAAATAGGTAGGTACTTAAGTGTGAAAAGTGGTGTAACAATGATAATGTCCCTCCACTTAATATGTACATTTAGCAGAATTATGGACAGAATCCCAATAAGACTTTAAATAGAAATAGATAGAATGATTTGATATTTACATATAGTTGATATATACATATGATTTTACAGACAGCTGCCAAACAATAGCCAATAAAATCATGAAGTAGAAGAACAATGCAATGCTTACAATCTTAAGAGTGCTGTGTTATGACAGAGCTGCTGAGTACCTAGCTCAATAGAAAGAGCCTGGATTGGATTTCACTACATACATACATATATATATATGTGGATGCTTAGATATTTAGATAAGTAAAGTAGAAATGGATTATTAAATAAGTATGCTAGCATCACTCTCTAAATTTAGAAGATTTATCATCTAAAATCACAAGCTATATAAATTATTCACTTACTTAAAATAACAGATAGAATCAATGGTAAAGGGCAAGGAAATCTATATAAAACTGGACTCCCATAATTACATATTTACATAAACACACACACACACATACACACACACACACATATATATGGAGGGTGTAAATTCTTTCTGAAGCAAACTCTCAATTAATAAACAATAGCATTAGGAAAATATATTTTCAAAGCCAATGATAGAGCAAAGGTTATCTATAATACCATAAATAAAATATTAAAATAAATAAGAAAGAAGGAACTCAACAGAAATATGGATAAAGGCTGTGAAATCACAAATCATAGACCAAAAATAAAATGCTTAATTTTACCACAATTGCTGAAAACACAAAGCCCAATGAAACATCAGGCTTTCAAAAATTAAAAATTGTGGCGGTGTCTATGAAAAATAAAATACACCAACAACATACTAAAGGAAATTCAAATGTGGGAATCCACTTGGAACTGATGTAATTGCCAGCACTTTTCTAGGACATTCCTTATCTTCTGCCTATGAGCACCACATCATCAGCATTTAAATACTGGAAAACTTGGTTTTATGTTCATTCTGACCAAAAATAAACACAGAAACAAAGCCCTGTTAGGCAAATGCTCACATGCAGAGACATGGCTAATGGGTGAATATCCAGCACAGAGCAGAAAGTCATTTATCAGTAAAAGAAGTGAGTTAGCATTTCAACACTTGAATGAGCAAACCTTGACACTGCATCAGCAAATCAGACACAGATGCTGACAAATAATGTAAACATCACCACATTAGCAATATAAAGGATTCCAAATACACATGTGAGCAACTAAAAACAGCACAAACATGTTTTTTACTTTGTAGTATCATATGAAGAGGACTTAACTGACTATTACAAAATTGCTCTGGACGTAGAAGTGGTCAGACTGATATTGTGTATTAAAGATGGAGAACAGAGCCACACACACCCCAAAAATAAATAAAAAGACAATTGGGTGCTGTGGAATGTTGTTCTGTATGCTGTGAGTGTATGTTGCTCTGATTGGTTGATAAATAAAACACTGATTAGCCAGTAGCCAGATAGGAAGTATAAGTGGGACAAGCAGATGAAGAGAATTCTGAGAAGAGGAAGGCTAAGTCAGGAGTCACCAGCCAGACACAGAAGAAGGAAGGTGACAAGGCAGAACTGAGAAAAGGTACCAAGCCATGTGGCTAAACATAGATAAGAATTATGGGTTAATTCAAGTATAAGATCTAGTCAGTAATAAGCCTGAGCTAATGGCCAAGCAGTTATGATTAAATTAAGCCTCTGAGTGATTATTTTATAAGCAGGCCATAGGACTGCAGGGAGCATGACTGGACCAGAGAAAACTTCTGAATACAATTGTGAATTGAAAACTATATAAAAATATGCAAAATTTCATATGAAAACATAATTATATGTAAATGTGTTTGTGACAATCAAGAAATTGGCATAATGGGGCTGGAGAGATTGGTCAGTATTTAAGAGCAATAACTGCTCTTGCAGAGTACCTAGCTTCAGTTCCCAGAAGCAACAGGGCAGCTAACCATCAGTAACTCCAGTTTTAGAGGATCAAACACCCTCTCTGGCTTCTGTGGGCACCAGGTATGATTAGATAAGATATAGAATAAAAATAAATCCTTTTAAAAATAGTTATGAGTTGTTTTTTTAATAGTGTTTTCCTTTTTCTTCATCAACTAGGAAAGTGCCTCTGGTGTGCTTAAGAAATGTCTGAGAGGTTGGGGATCCATAGTTTTGGTTGTAAATGGCTCTACTGCATACCTAAGTTCTACTCCGACTGGAGAGAAGAGTCTCACTGTATCGTCTTGCTTTTTGAGTTCCAGAATTATTAATGCATACATGAAGCTTTTAAGAATATAACACAACAGTATTATTAACTATTGAACACAGTATCTGTACATAGGAAGAGTTAAAAATATTAACATTATAAATATTTTGTACTATAAATATTAGTACAATCACTTTATTGTGATTAACAACCAACAAACAGGGTCTTGACTAAAGAGAGATTGTGGATACAGATGGATGCAAGATGGTTTTAAGATTTCAATTAGCTGATGAGAAATCATCTTGTTTCATTACAATTCTACCTCCTAGGTTATATCACAGACAGATAATTAAAATCTCTCACAATACTCAAAGTCTTTGAAACAAGTCTTTCACCTAACTTCAAAAATTCTGAGTGTAACTATACTATGCCTACATACCTCATCTATTTTACAAATAATTTTGTTGGATCTACTTTAAAAGTTGTTATCAGGTGTAGTGGGTAGCCATTCCAGCTTTGATCTGGAAGTTCGAACCCCCATCGAGACTTCGGCAACTGTCACGCCTACAAGGCGGGGCCAAGGGAGGCACCTGGAGACTCGAGATCTGGATGGGCCAGCGCTTGCTCTCGGTTCGAGGACCCTGAACGGTGGAGGTGGACCAAACAGAACTCCAGAGAACACCGCTGGACTTCGATACACCTTCCCCAGACCCCACAACCTACCTATCCCTTAATTTGTAAGTTATGCCATTAAATAAATAGCCATTAAATAAATATCCTTTTAACTATGTGGAGTGGCCTTAATAATTTCACCGAACCCACAACCCTGGGATTAAGAGTCCCATGCTCTACCGATTGAGCTAGCCGGGCTGGTGTTGAACAATTCCACCTGCCTCTGCCTCCCACTGCTGGGATTAAAGGTGTGAGCTGCCACCACTGCACAGATATTGGTGAAATTATTAAAGCCACTCCACATAGTTAAGAAGATATTTATTTAATGGTGTAACTTACAAATTAAGAGATAGGTAGGTCGCGGGGTCTGGGGAAGGTGTATTGAAGTCCAGTGGTGTTCTCTGGAGCTCTGTTTGGTCCACCTCCACCGTTCAGGGTCCTGGAACCGAGAGCGAGCACTGGCCCATCCAGATCTGGAGTCTCCAGGTGCCTCCCTTGGCCCCGCCTTGTAGGAGTGACAGTTGCAGAAGTCTCGAAGGGGGTTCGAACTTCCAGATCAAAGCTGGAATGGCTACCCACTACAATCAGGCTCAAAAAAAAAAAAAAGAGGTTAACTGACATTGTCCATGCCATGTGTTGCAGTATATCTGCTGTAACTCTAAATGTGTGCTACAGTCTGATACAGGAACTGTTACTACTGCAGTTGAAATGTGTGTGAAAGTTTGTTTGTATGCCAGATACATCTACTTCTAAATCTCAGGCTAGATCTAAAATGGTTTGTTGCTACTAGTGAATGTAAGTGCTCTACAAACAGTAAATATTCTACAACTTTACATGTAGCAGAATATTTTACAGAGTTTCTGTCACCTTAATAGTCTTGGATGAGGTCCTAAAATTGAAAACAGCAGGTAACAAATGTTCACATCTTCTAAAAAGAGGTGCCAGACACTCTTCCCCAGGCCATGTAAGATAATCTATACATGCTCTTACATCCTTTCTTTATCACCTATCATCAGCTGCAGATAAAATGAATATAAAGAGGCAGTAGAACATTAGAGAAAAGCAGCTGTCCTGGAAGAGGGGCAGTCAAGTTTTTCACCTCCTCATTTCACACCATGTTCAAGAGATATCCCATTGCATCAGCTACTAGGCACTAAAGCCACAGGGCAATGTGTCAGGATGCAGGATACCAGACAGAGAGAATTGTGAGTCCCTTCCTTCTGTTTCTAAGCCTCATGTCAGAGCTATGAGGGGAAAGAATAAAAAAGAAAGGACATGAAGCTTTGTCAGAGCCTGCCTCCTCTACCTAAGCTCTGGGGATTCATGCCAAACCCGGGAACTGGACAGAAAGATGCCTTAAATTCAAAGAGAGTAGAAAGTTATGGTGTGTGATATATTCATAATATCAGAAAATGACAGTCCTAATAACCAATGTCTGTTTAAATATTATTTCTGGAAAAGCTGAGAGATTTCCCCAGAGGCTAGAAGGGGAGTTCCAGCTATTGGAGGACAGTGGCGTGAGGAAGGACAAATCTGCTTCCCAGCTGTTCCAGGCTGTATGGTGAACTAAGCAAGCACCGTTCCGTTTGATCTGACATTGTACATTGTGCTCACCCCTGAATAGTTTGCAGTGTTCTGACCTTCGTTTTTATGACCCCATTTATGAAGGTTTTTTTCATAACATCTTTGAACAAATTAATCTTTTCTTCTCATGACTTTTAAGTGCAAGCAGCCATGCAGCATCGTAGCTTCTAGTGTGACCTGTCTCCTCTGAAACAGTGAGGTACTCCAAGATGTCAATGTGTTGGTTTTCTCTTATTCCCAAAGCTTAGAACAATCTCTCACTCAAACCAAAACCCCGGCATTAGCTGAGTGAGTTCCTAGGAAATGAATTATGAGTACAATCAGACTCCAGGAGCAGACAATACTTGCTGCATCCCAGCCCTCTATGGGATAGATCCAGAGAACAACCATAGACAGCAGAATGTGTTCCATGCTTTCCTGAAAACTCACCGGAGGAAAGTCAAGCAAACTCTGCCTGAGCCAGGAACATAGTGGTACAAGTGTCGTGTCTGCATGAAGCATATGGCTGTTCCTGTCTTGGAATGCATCAGGCCTCAGGCATGAGAATTAAAGACATAAAAGCCACTCTAATCCTTGTCTAAAGTATTACAAATAAAGCTTTCAATACTGTGTCGTGAATCCCAGTTCAGGAAATGCATGGCAATCCTTAGCCGAGAGTAGCAAACACTTAGAACTGGAGAAACTTGAGTTTCCCTGATGCAGGAAGATACAGACACAGAGGTAGACAGCATTTGAGCAGGTGAGGAAGTCTGGCATCGACACCCACACTCTCACAGCATCCTGTGCTGAGAGTGTATGCTGGCTGGCTGCACAATCTCAGTGTAACTGGTTTGCTATTGGTAGTGGTTTTAATGGTGCATCCAGATTCAACCCAAGTTTACAAGTGTATTTGTAACCCAGGAAGGTCACAGCATCCCTCAGTTGGTCTAAGGTTGAGAAAGTTCTCGATCACTACATGTCTAGACTATTATAGTTACTCTAGAAGACTTGCTGTTCTTTGACTACCACATTGAAGTACAAATGTCCAGCCAAAGCCATTCCACTTTATAACCTAGTGTTTTTAAGGACCTGGGACCACTCCTTCAAAATGTCGTGTTGAAGAAATCTAGGCATTTCATATCACAGTCTCTGTGGGAGGGTAAGAGCCAAACTCCAGCATTGACCATCCTTGTCTCTAAAAGGCTCCAGGATTTTCATTAATTCCCCACAGTGTTTATGGCATCTTCTGATTTTTGCCTCAGTAGAGTTGAGTTCAATGTCTTTCCAATATTTCAACATTCCTGATTAGAGTCTGTCTGGCCTATTTCACTCCATCTAATGTAATTCTTCTTTGATGTCCTTCATAGTACCTCAAACTATGTCACAAGGGTGAGAATAGTTGTCATTGTTACAAATAAAGAAATATACATAAATGTGTATGTACATATGTGAATGTATATATTCAATGGCATTTCTCAATATTACAAACCAATAGGTCCCAGTGAAGGTAAATTTTGCTTCCCAGAAAAAAAAGGGCAAAATCTAGAGACCTTGCTGGTTGTTGAAGAACCAAAGCCCCCCATTTCAGCAAGGCCCTCACCCCAGCTAGAAACAGGCCTGAGTTTCAGAATCCTCAGAGCTGCTGACATAGGTCCCAGGACAAAGTCAGGATGTTTGAAGAGCCATCTGGTGGCAACTGATTAACCATAGAATGCCCCAATGCTGGAGATGGTCAAAGGTACAAAATTAGGATGTTTGAAGGACTATCTGGTAGCAATTGATTAACCACAGAATGCCCCAATGCCGGAGGGAGTCTATAAAGTTTGACAAACAACCGGTTAAAACTACAAAGTAAGATAACACAGAAATTCTGGAAAACTCCTAAAACTTGAGCCAATCAGAACTGTACCTGTACTAGCACCCCTAAATGATGTGAACTTATGATTTTTGCCTTTAAAAACTGAGCTTGCAGAGGGGCGGGCACCTCCTCTAGCCTCCGCTGTGTCAGGCAGCTCGACCGAGATCCCTGCCACGTGGCTTGAACTGCTTCAATAAACCTTGCTTTTGCATTTCAGAGAGTTTGTATCTCTGGTGGTCTCTTTGGCAGTCGTGTGCCCAGGGCACAACAGTTATTACTGCTGGGGGAAGATCTGAGGAGGTCTGCTGTTGAAATCTGATGTGAAAAGGCCAGATACACTAAGCATTTCAGAGCTCCCAGAGAAGCCCTTTCTCCACAAGGAAGCAGGACTTAGCATAATGCCTTGGTGGGGAGGCCTTTGCAGGGGATTTGGCTCCTAAGAGCAACTGTGGGCAGGAAGCTTTCTGTAAATAAATAAACAAGACCCCAAGAGTGATCTTCTCTGGGACTTAACCCAGACAGGAAAATAAGGTCATGCCAAAGCCTTCAGTAGGACAGATAGTATCTCCTAGGACAGCAGAGGCAGGTGCCTGAGGAGAAACTAAACATCTCGTGAGGAGAGCACCAGTGAGAAATAGAAACAGAGGGAGTAAAATTTGTCACACATGAAATGTTAACACCAAACATATTTTGAAAAATAAAGAATCTATGAATTGACTCCTAGATAAGTAAATACCAACTAATGAAATCTCCAGTTTATTATCTGGTATATCCATGCCAAGCTAACACTTTCAACACCATGATTCTTATGAAAATTTAAGATCCATATAATCCAATCTGTTGGTTTGCTGTGTCACCTTGCACTTCCAATCCACATGAAGTTATTTTCTAGTAAGGATCTAATTAGATGTTTAACTAGTCTACATAGACTATGGCATTGCCACCCTGCCATTATCCGATTTAGCATTTCATCCCCATCATTTACTTATGCACTAACATCTCCAGTTCATCTAACACTGCACCACACCACCACTTAGTGTCTACCTACAACGCAATGGCTCTTACCATTGCCTCCTTGGAAAAATTATTTTGAATTTGCAGATGTTCCCTCTATATCTGGCAACTTATAAGGAGATTGCTTGGTTTTCTTTTCATTTACTAGAAACGCAGTTTTTTCAGTAATGACAAAGACCAGATGAATGTAATTCATTTGTGGTACAAAGATTGCATTTTATTTGGTCAATGAAATAAACACACCAAGCAAAACAAACCCCACTTCTCTTCATTTGCATACAGCTTGAAAACTCGTATCAGGACAAAACAGTTTAAGGTAAATGTGAATAGATCAGATGTAAATCAATTTGTCTAGTTCATAATTGAATGATCTAATGAGTTTTCCTCAAGAAGTACATATCAAGCCATAGCCAGCAAATAGCACAACTTATTTATGTCTCCCATTTAGAACTTACATAAGTTACGTTTGTCTTATGCCCTTGTAGCAATACACTCAAGATCACTTGAGTATCCACAAGAGCTACCATTTAAGTTTAAAAATGCATTAGTACATGAGAAGTAAAAGTGTGACAGACTCATTTCAGTCTACATTCAGTACACCATGACCAAGTGTTGAGAGAATCTTTCTGGAATAAACACTCTGTCACCAACAAGAGCAGAAGAGAGTCACCGGTGGACTGGAAGGCAGGAGAGATCCTAAAAGTCATCCATCCTGCGTCTGCTTTGTGTTTTCATTTTATGTTCTAAAACCACAAAGAGGCATGGACATGCAAGCAATATTTTACAGAAGTGTATGAGGCGGTCAGCAGGTTGTTAGGGCATCTATCCATTGTTTCAGCTATTTCCCTAGGTCATTGTGTTTCAGGTAACAAATGATGCCATGGTTTGTGAATAGGCAGTACAAGAATGCTTTACATAAATCACTAATAAATCAGTATCTAATAACTGGTCTTTTCTACCTTATTCTACTTCACAAATCAGTAAGAAGCAATGTTTTAAAATCACCAGAGAACACACATTTAAAATAAAAAAAGCAATGGGCTTCTACCTCCAAATTTCCTAAGACAATTTTTAGTTTAGATATACTTGTCAGTTTCAAATTGAACGTATCTTGGGTCCTTGAAATCCTTAGAAATGAGTATCTTATTTCATTTCTATTCCTTCATAAAGCAGAATTGACTTCAAATTTTCAAATTCTGTTCTCATTTTGTGATCTCCACGGGGTGTGTTTTGGTTAGTCTGGTATACCATTTCTCCTTTAACTTTCTTCTGTGCTCATTTTTCAGTTTTATCCCCAAATTTCAAGTTAAGGAATAAAAGCCCCAAAGTGCTAGATTTCCCCAGTGGCCTTTGATGAAGGGAAATTTGAGACGAAACTGTTAGAAACAGATCAGAGCATGATAAGAATTGTATAAAGGGAGAACTGTGGAGACTAGTGACTCAGAAGAGTGAGCTTACAATAGCTATCAAAGCTGGGACATGCTCTGCCTGGTGCTTCCTCTAAAAACCTTACTGTCTGGAAATCCTTATAGATGTGTCTAGAAAAGAAGACTCATTTACCAGTCAGCACCTGATTCTGAGGTAACAAGACTAAACATCATCTATTAAATCATACTATGGTCTGTTTGTAGATAGTGTAATAGTATGCATCAGGAATTTTCAACTTTAAGGGCATCTTAAACTAACTTATCAAATATGTAAGCATGCCAATGCTCAAACTGTTCCTAATTTCTTCAAATCAGAATATCTAGTCTGCGACACAAACATGGGTGTTTACTTTTATTTTTACTTTTTGATGCTATTGTTGTTTATTTGGGCGACTGTAATTTAATTAATTTTCTCCCTTCCCTTTCTTCCCTCTAAATTCTCCCATATATCCAACCCTGCTCTCCTTCCAATACTTGGCCTTTTTTTCATTAATTGTTGTTCTTTAATGCTCTCCCAGGTAAGATGTGGGATACTTCATCATCATGCTATAATGGTTAACATTGGCTATCAGTTTGGTGGGACCTAGAATCACAGAATATCTGTGAGCGATTTTCTTTCTTAGATTACCTAAGGTGAGAAGATCCACTCATATGTGAGTTATACCATTCCATGGGCTGGAGTCTAGAACAGAATAAAAAGGAGGAAGGAAGTCATCAACACTCTCTGTTTATTGACTGTGGAACTGGAGTTATCACGTGACCAGCTGCCTCCTCCTCCTCCTCAACCTCCTTTAGCCACATATTTTCCACCATGACGGGCTGGGTCCCCCCAAACTGTAAGGGGACAGAAACCCTTCCTTTCATCATAACAACAGGACGAGCAATCAACACACATGGCTACTGAACAATAATCACGAGTAACCTTTGGATTTTGTGCTGGTTGAGTTTGACTGTCAACTTGACCCAACCTAGAATCACCTGGGAAAAGAGTCTTAAGGAGGAAGTATGTAGCTCATGCTGGCCTGTGGGCATGCCTGTGGAGAATTGCCTTGACTCCTGGTTGATCTGGACACACCCATTCATGGACTGGAACCTGAACTTTATGAATGAAGAAAGCTAAGTGAGTCCAGGTGGCAAAGGAGTAAGCAGACAGGATACATGGGTACATTTAATCTTTCTCACACTGACTGTGATTATGTTGCTGAGGCTCCTGCCTTGACTTCCCTTCAATAATAGGCTGTAACCTGGAATTCATTGCAACCCAAATAATCCAAAAATAAAAAACCTTGCTTTTCCTTAGATTACTTGTTACAGATATGAAAGTGAGATGAAGCCAGAACAGATGCAGATGCCCAGAGCAGGCTGTCGCTGCAATGAACCTCACAGGATTGTCTTTGGAAAGAAGGTTGTGAAAGGGAAAAATCAGTAGCCATCTTGAGAGACGTTTCCCCTTCCCCTCCTCCAAAGGTGTTTGTGGACCAGCAGTTTTAGAAGTGACTGGAAATTCAATTTATAAGATTGGAACAATTAATCTGTGTATCCTAGACTTGGCAAAACAAGATATGGGGAGTAATGGGCTCAACTGACCTCAGAGGAGAGTAGGACTGCAACAATAAATCTGAATATACATACCTGGGTTCAGCAAACGTAGGACATGAGGAGTAAAAATTTATGTCTCTGTAGATACCCTGAATCCTGTTAGCCATCAGTAACCTCTTGCTTATAGTTCAGCCAGTAACTTCAAAGAACTGCCTCACCCCCAGCCCCCTCATCCAATCCCAAGCTGCCTGTAAACCTTTCTTATCTAAACCCCTTCAAGTGAGTGCTCAGGGCATTCTCCTCTACCCGCTGTGTTGGATGTTGGATGGCAGACCAAGCTCGCTTGTTTTGTTATTAAAAACCTCTGTGCGCTTGCATCAGATATTGGCTGTGGTGGTCTTCCTTGGGGGTCTTGTGACCTGGGCACAACTGCTGAATCCCTTAGAACTTTGGTCTGGAAAAGCAGTTGAGTGCTCAGAGCTTTAGGACTATTCCAATCAGAGCTTGAAAGCCTGGAATGCTAAGAGTAACAGGGGCAGTGGTGGCCCAGATCATGTTTCAGACAGATACAAAGACTCTATTGGCATTCAGCTTTATTTCCTCGAAAGTAAGACAGAAGTATTAAATTTAACATAAAAGTATAATTTTTAAAAACCCTCTGATTTCATATCTTATAATTACAAGTCATGATTGGTTTAGTAATTTAATCATTGAAAATACTTGAACAATTTCTAGGTATATTGCAACAAGACTTGGTTCTGATATGACAATTGAGAAGACTTCATTCTTACTATTATTGACTTAAAGGCCAGATGACGGATGTGTGAGTCAGGGCACAGGGATGACCCCCATCTGTATACTCACCATCTACAAGACATTACTGAACATTAGCAATATATCATGTTTTGAGTTGAATCCCATTTATCTGTATAATGTTTTCAGAACATCTTGATTCATTTATAACCTTTTTCTAAACTTGTAAAAGGCCATGACCAATAATATAAACATTACTTTTTGACCTTGTTCAAGGAGATGTAAAAATAAGGAAAGAATAAAGGGTAGACATTTATCACTCCACTTACTTTCTCTTCCTTATTTTATTTTATTCTCTTCCTCATCATCATCCTTGCCATTATTCTTAACTTGCCATGACTCCAAAAGTATAATCTCTAATGTGCAATCCCAAAAAGTATCTAAATGAAAGTTTGATCCATTTTGAATGCTTCAATTCTTGATAATCTTATACTATTCTTAAAAAAATAAAATATAAAAAATAAAAGTATAAGAGAAAGCCAGGTATGGTAGGACAACCTACAAATAACAGTACTTGAGAGACTAAGGCAGGAAGTCACAAGTTGGACCTTGTCCCCAAAAACCTTTTTAAAAGAAGACTAAAAGAAAAAAACCTACATGAAAAATTCACTCATGAATCAACAACATTGGCAATACTTCAACCCAACATTTAATCAAATTTTAATTAATTAAATTAATACATTAAATCAAATTAACCAAATAAAAATACTCATATGAAAGAAATTTCAAATCCAATCAGAAAGTGGTTGGTTACCCGCCCCCCCCCCCAGTCCTGTCACTACTGTACCAAAGGGCATATCTTAGCTGGCGTGTTATTATAGCTCACAGAATTTGTTCACAGCTGCATAAAACTACTGAAGACTTTCCACCCCAGAAGTCTGCACAACACCTTCTGGTTCTGTGAAGCTTGGGAGGAAGCTTCCAGTTAAAGTTTAGCTTGGTTTTTCTATGTCCTATGACCAAAGTATATGGTATCTTCAGGGACAGAATCTTGCTATCAAATCCAAGTGGACAATTAAGAGAAATCTAATAACTTTTATTGTTTGGGGTCTTGTGGGGACAATATGCCATATTGTCCAGTGTGATTTTCTTTTAGTAACCCATGGCTTCTGGTAGAAGCATTCATTATCTTCCCACACAGAAGGGATGTCTTCGTAGCACTTACTGTAAACCTAGGCAAGACTCCATGGTTGGAAAGGTCATAGGTCATAGTGAGGAATCCACTACTGTTGCTTTGCTAAACGACCATATTACTAAAGTGTCTTCTACATACACATGCTTATATCTATAGTTTAGTGCTTCACTATGACCTCATCAGAGAGGCATCTCATTGCAGTGAGGTGGTTAATAGAAAAACTGGTCACAATGTTAATAATTAGTGGCAATGGAGTGCTCAGCCCTACTCTAAATGAGATCGATATTGTTCCCTCAAAGGCTCAGGGAACATTATGGAAGAGGAGCATGGAAATAATGTAAGAGCTATACAATGGGGAAATGTATAGCAAAAAGATATATTCTGGTCGGGAGATGGTGGCACATGCCTTTAATCCCAGCACTCGGGAGGCAGAGTCAGGTGGATCTCTGTGAGTTCGAGGCCAGCCTAGTCTACAGAGTGAGTTCTAGGAAAGGCGCCAAAACTATACAGAAAAACTTTTTCTCATAAAATTAAAAAAAAATGTATTCTGCACGATATATAGCCATTGTACTCATGATATCACTGCTACTGAGGTCACCTGCATAAAACTTGCACAAGACTGTACCCATAAACATTTGTTACAGATAGAGAAAGAGTCCTTGAGCCCCCACCTCTACCTGAGGGATTAACGTCAGCTTGTTTGCTGGAGGGGAGGATGGCCCCTTTTCCATAGTGTAGCCACTGACAAATTCCCTTCCACCCATGCTCATGTAAACAACTCTAATCCAATTCAGTGGTTACATGTATCATAACAGAAGAAGGACTTGTCAGGAAGAAGGATCTCAGCAGGAGAGAGGGGGATGAAGGAGGGTAAGGGAAGGTAAAGACATTTGCAAGTCATTATATGCATGTATGAAACAGTCAAAGAATTAAAATATATTCAAAAGAAAAAACTAAATTCTTGAATCATTTTTAAATTTTTCATGTACTATATATTATAAGTTTTTAAATGTTTCTAAGAATTTTTAATAAACTGCATTTGAAATAGTATGTAGCTGATTTTTTACATCAGAGAGCATTTCAGTAGCTTTAGAATATTGTGACCAGATATTGGTACACTGTCTTCTGTGTGCTGGACACTGTTTGTGGTTGTGAGAGCACACAAGAGAACACAGACAATGACTGAGTCCATTTGGACTGCCATAACAAAATACCATAAACTGAGAAGCATAGAAACAATTTATTGAGAAATTTATGTCTCAAGGTTGGGGGTAGGAGGGCAGTGGTAATTCCAAACTGAAGATACCAGCACATGTGGCCTCTCAAGGGAACCTGGTTTCTGGTTCACGGATCTTTGGGGCTTCTTTACAAGGTCACTAATTCTTTTTTTGGTGTTTCCATCCACAGGATCTAATCAACTTCTTAAGACCTCAACTCTATTTCACTAGAAGCCAATACCTCATATAGGGACTTGAGGACATATAAATGTTTGCAGTACAGAAATAAAATTTCTTCACTGTGGAATTTATGTACAAAGCAAGCAAAAGAGACAGCAGAAGATACATAAGTGAGAATATCTACAATTCTGGTCTTAAAGAAAGGAAAATGTTTCTGGATTTCTGCTCTGTTAAGGACAGGCTAGAGAGGGTGAGGCCTGAGGAATGTTCTTTAGGTAAGTGTGTAGTGTTTGATCTAGCAACATGGAAATTTCAAGCACGTGTAAGTGTGAGGATAATAGAATGGCGGCACCTTCCAGGAGGCTTTTAATTATCTGACACAGACATCTTCACATCTTCACAAGATACAAGAAAGTGATCAAGCCATCAAAATGCCTATCATCAGTTCTCGTACGGCTTGTCTAAAGGCTCATTGAAATCTTAGCTCATCCTTGCTTCCTTAGAAGCCAATTTCTTTGTTATATCACCACCACTCACAAGGAGAATTCGTATGGCCACACTCTCCTAAGCTTCTAACCAAGGATGGAGTTGGAGCAGGTAAATAATGATGAACAGCTGCGCTGTCCTTTACTTTTACTACAATTTTTACATATATTTACAATGACTCTTAACATTTAACATTTGTGCTTTTTATTACATTGTATGATAACCTTCAAAGCTGAAATATGATGTCAGACTGGCAAAAGTGTTTGAGTTCATGATTAAAAGCCTTTTCTACGGACAGACAGATGCTGGCATAAAGTCTACTGCAGCTACTCAATTTTTGGCACAGAATTAACGTTATGATTTTTGCTAAGTGTGTGGGTCTTGACCTGGAATGCCAGCACTCAGGAGGTGGAGGGACAAAGACAGTGAGTTTGAAGCCGCCACCTCTGTTACATAGGAAGATCTCCACTGGGAATAATCTTAAGAATGATCATAACATGAGTTTACAAAGAGACCAGTCACCTACCACACAAGAAGTGTTCAAAAAATAGGGAGTGAACAATTGAGTCAGAGGGAAAATGGTCTGCAAACATGTACATGCAATTTGAGATCCTCTCACTTCTACACATAAAGAACTCAGTAACAGAGTGAGGCCTGTGTCACATACCCCAAAATTACCTCCTAAAAGTTCTTTCTCTTGTCTATGGTCATCTAGGAAGTGTTATTCACCTATTATTACATCAGTGAAACATTTGATGTTGGAATTGAGAAATCTGAAAGCCTAAGGTATCCTAACTCAACCAATGGAGTGCACATCAATCTTCAAACATGATGCTCATGACACATGGCAAAGTGAGGCTAAGGGGCCTCCCAAGTGTACTGGTGCTGCTAACGTATGCCATGCCTTAGATGACTTCCTCCATACTACACAAACACTTCCACAGAAGGCAGTCTGGAGGCCCAGCACTCAGCATTTGAAAAACAAATCCTAAAGACAATGGGATGACTGTGTTCTACACCCAAGGAACAAACAGGATTCAGGGAGATGCTAATAAGGCAGCTTTTACCCCAGGACTCTCTGGAACACTCTATGGGAGTCAAATCAGAGAGAGAATGAAGGCTAGCTGGATGAGTTTAGAGAGAAAGCTCCTTGCTCGTATTATGTACATATACAATTAGCAAAAATATCACATGTATACATGTGTGTGATATTCTTGTGACTAAAACCGGTTTAAAAATCATTGAACCAATAAAATAAAGGACTTTATAAACCGTAAAATGATTTCCTGATGCCATTTTTAAAAATCATTATGGCTGTTTCTTAGTTCCTGTGAAAATTTAAATGCCTGTTTTATTGTAAAATTGCTTAATTAGACAATATTTCTCAAAAACAGGCATTGTTCCAAGTCAAAGATTCATTTCGACTTCTACTATTCTGTCCCATAAGCACATTTGATATGTGGTTCCTAAAAGGATTCATTTAGTGGAGGAGGCAGGAATAGTTGACTAAACTCTTCTATCACAAAATTAATTCACACAGGGTCAACCTAGTCAGTCATTTTCTGCAGAGATAACAAAAAATGGACGATGTCCTGGTTGTTTTGAGGGTTAGCAAAAGAGTGTTCCCTACTTTACTGCATTGGAAATGAGGGCCCTAAAAGTCTCAGGTCAGTTACTGGCACTTAGATATTTATTCTCAGGTCATCGTCCAATACCAAAGGGATATGGAAAAATAATCACTAACAACAGGAATCCAACCTAATTCAATGCACTTTATTGGCCGAAAAAGATAAACTACTACACAATGCTGTGTCCAGTGAAGTCAATAGTATGAAGTTGTGTGATGCTTCAAGTACTTCACATGCATCTGTTAATCATTCCATGCCATGAAACACACGGACTTAAGACCATGGTTCTTTCATCACAACTGCGGCTCACAGAAAGTAAGTCACCAGCCAAAGGTAATTGTTATATTAATGATTTGAGTCCTGGAACCTAGTAGCAGACATCAAAATGCCATTTTTAGTTCTTAGTTTCACTACAATAAAGCAAAAGAGTATATTCTGGGAAGGGTCCTGACAATCTTAATGACACTTCTGTATTATCTCCTTATGGCCTTTCCAGATCCACATCCCTCATCTTAATCCATATCCTGGTACTTGTCTGGTTGGCACCAATGAGATTCCAGATGAATCTGATACCTCCCTGGGGTTTGAGGTGAAGGGCAAATGACCTCAAAGGACTTAATTTCTTAAATCCTCCTCGCAGGTCACCTATGATTGGCTGCATCCCTCTGTTGAAAGATGGAGCTTTGCTAAGTGATGCAGCCTTCTCTAGATTCTGGTACCTTCTCCCCCGCTATGCCCAGTAGAAGCTGGCTGTTTCACTCATCACTTTCTGTTTGTTATTTCCCATAAACTCTTATAACACCTCTGGAAATAGCTCTTTCTGCTAAACTTTTGATTTGCCTTTGCAAAAATATAAGCAGTGCACCAAAATTTTAGTCTAATTTATGCATGGTCATAACAGACAGTGCAGCATGACATGGGTTATCTTCATCTCCCATCCTTTGCATATTTGGCCCAGGAAGTAAATTCTATGAATATATAAATTCTACCCCATACAGCCATGGCACATGGGCCAATTAGCATTTTATCATCTTGTCATGAGCCAGGGTTATCTGGGAAGAGAGAATTTCAGCTGAGAAAAATGCCTCCTCCATCAGACTGTCTTGTAGTCAAGTCTGTGGGGGTATCTTCTAGATTAATGATACGGGGGTGCAGACCACTGTGGGAGGCCTCTCTCAAGATGCCCACTAATTATTCACATACGCATAGGTATCTCATTTAATGACCAAAGACAACTTCTACATTCAATACGAAACTGATAGTGAGGTTAGCTCCTCAGAGTCCTTTCTTGTTCTCTCATGTTACTCTTTCTAGAAGAAGCCAGTAGCATTGGGAAGGGGAACTCAATTCCTCAGTCCAGTGGCCTGTGTCCACTGAGTACTGGGACCTGCTACTAAGAGCCAGTGCCCACTGTTCATAATGTGGTTAAGATAGCTCATCCTGGGGCTGGAGAGAGGGCTCAGAGGTTAAGAGCACTGGCTGTTCTTCCATAGGTCCTGAGTACAATTCCCAGCAACCACATGGTGGCTCACAACCATCTACAATGAGATCTGGTGCCCTCTTCTGGCATGCAGGCATACATGCAGGCAGAACACTGTATACATAATAAATAAATAAATCTTTAAAAAAAAAAAAGCCAGGGGGTGGTAGTGCCCACCTTTAATCCCAGCACTGGGGAGGCAGAGCCAGGTGGATCTCTGTGAGTTCAAGACCAGCCTGGTCTACAGAATGAGATCCAGGACAGGCACCAAAACTACTCAGAGAAACCCTATCTTGAAAAACCAAAAAAAGGCAGAAGAAGAAGAAGAAGAAGAGGAGGAGGAGGAGGAGGAGGAGGAGGAGGAGGAGGAGGAGGAGGAGGAGAGGGAGGGAGGGAGGGAGGGAGGGAGGGGAGGGAGGGAGGGAGGGAAGAAAGAAGGAAGGAAGGAAGGAAGGAAGGAAGGAAGGAAGGAAGGAAGGAAAGAAGGAAGGAAAGAAAGAAGGAAAAAAGAAAGAAAGAATTGTAGCTCATCCTGAGCAAATGAAGCCCTTAGCCATGTGCTTCCTAGATGAGTGCAATCTCATGATATCTTTGAACCAATAGGACCCAGTGAAGATCCTAAAAGCAGAGACACATGAACTGTATGAGATAAGAAATGTGTGCTTACAAATGTTACTCTTCATCCTGTTTTCATATCTTATGCAAAGTTTATGATGTGTGTGTGTGTGTGTGTGTGTGTGTGTGTGTGTGTGTCTCCATCTTTTCCCACAAACACTCATTTTTCAAGGAAGCCCTCCATACAGGAAAACAGTAGCACATTTTAAAAGCGCAGTGCACTAAAAATCCACGCTTGTTCCTGCACACAGAATAAAAGGTAATTTATAAAATGTTTTTATCTAGGAAAGTATCCTCCCAACTGAATGTCAGTGCCACATTCTCAGCATATTAACATAACTTTATTAATTCATACTCAATTTTGTTTGTATCACCACAGAATTATTCCACTTCATTACAGTAACATGAAAATGTCATGCGGGTGGCATTGAATTTGTTAGGGAGTTAATAGAGCCATGTGTTTATGGTCGGCCACTACCTATGTTAACTTACAAAATGGAGTTCCCTTATCCATTAAGTAGAAAGTGAGTCAGTTAGAGAAGGGGGCAGCTGCCTGGAATCCTCTGAGGTACCACAGTGCATTAAAGAACATGAGTTTCTGTAGATAGAGAAAATTCAAGCAACTATCAATTATAACTTTACTGTGGGTCGTGGTGACCCAAGACAAGGAGTGCTAAGGTAGGGATGTCACCAGAGGCACCCGGAGCAAACACCACATCCTCCTCCTCCATGCCTTCCACTTGATGTGAAAGGCAGTTTATCACAACTGTTTCAGATAAACATCAGCATGTGATCAAATTTAATAAGGTAAATGTTTGCTGATACCACTGTATTTTCAAAATTAAAATAATCAAAGGAATTAAAAATGAATTGTAACAACCTTCTCGGCATCTGCAGACTGGTTGCAGGAAAAACTCACTCAGTATTATATCTCAATGACTCTGAACACTCAAATTATTTTTTATATTTATGTTAATCTTCTCTAGAAATTTCAAATTAACTTTAAAAAGGGAACAACATAAATCTGTACTTAAAATAAAATACTAAACAAATTGTGCTTTTTCAAGGGACAGTTGTTTAACCCTTAAAATATTTTATTTTTATTTTAAATTATGTTGTGACAGGGTGTACAATTCCTGTAGAGATCAGAGGAGGGCAGCAGATTCTCTGGAACTGGACTACAAGCAGCATTGACCTTCCCAAGTGGGTGCTGGGGGAACTGAACCAGGATCCACCGTGAGATCAGCACGTACTCTGAACCACTGAACCATCTCCCCAGTATCTTATTTTAATTTTATTTTTCCATTTTATTTTGCACAAGTCTACCAAACTGTTTTTCAGAATGGTTATAATCATAACAAAACTTAAAATAAAAAACAAATTAGATCCAAATGTTTTATTCTTAAATAAGTTACAACAGAATTTGATGAACCCAAAAACTATGGTAAAGTTATGGTTTTGGAACAGGAATCCCAAACTGCCTCTCTAGAGAACTCCCATGGACACAGGCTAATTTGTTCAGTATAGGTGTTAGAGCCTTAAGGCACTTCGATTTTACTTGATGTTTATTTCCATATGTTTACAAATGATTGCAGGAGCAGAATGCAGGAAACTTACTTCTGACCTTAAATTGCTTGAGAAAGTCTCATATTAATTGATTCTGTTTATCCTGTTTGGTATTATGTCAAAATTACATCTTTGCTGGTCAAGGGATTTGAGACATACGTAGTGACGCAAATCCTCCAATGAGTTGGCTTCTTAGATAAAGCTGTAGATTGAATTTCTGCTTAAGACAGTTTCAAAACACTGATATATTTACTATGAAGAATCACTAGGGATTTAATTCTGAGAAATCTTACTCACCAGATCATGTCCACTTTCTGTATTTTACAAAGATTTCAGTTTTCAACGTTTTATACCATTTGCTGAGTGAGATGAATGCATAAATAAGTGAGTACACACATGTTGATTCTGAAAATATCTTAGGGAAAATATACTGCACACATCTGAAAAATACTTATAGTCTTAATGTTAATCTTACTTTTCTTCAGATCTGTGTTTTAGGCCCCTTTCAAACTGTAGAACTAACATTATTACAACCTCCTGCCCCAGATCGATACTTAACACCATGAACTATGAAATAATTTCTAAGAGAAAAATGAAACAAACCATCAAAGTAGTACCAGCTAAAATGGATGAAATATAGGTCCTGTCATGAAGGAGATGGAAAATATAATCATGGAAATCAAGTTAAATTACATAAAACAATTAGGGGAAATTAAGTGTTATGATGTATAACAGGATTTCCCAAAATACCCACGAGATGTTAATAGATGTTTCATTATAAAAAGTAAAAGGCTTCTGTGATCAAATAAGCTTGGGAAATATTTCTTAAGACATTACCCTCTTGGCAATTCACAATTCCATTAGCACGTTAATGACTAAAAAGTTTCCTAGCATGGAAAATGGCTGTACTTTTGATTAACCCAGAATATCAAAACTTTCCTTGACTATAGAAGCAGTTGTTAAAATTACCTTCTTAGGAAATATATATATAGTCTATATAATAGAATACATAATATATACATTATAATATATGTAATATATATATATATATTAAAATTTCTAGGGTCAAGCTGGAGAGATGACTCACAGTGGTTAAGAGTACTGGCTGCTCTTCCAGAGGGCCTGGCTTTAATTTCCAGCACCCACATGGCAACTCACAACTGTCTGTAACTCCAACTTCCAGGGGATCCAACACCCTCACACAGACATACGGCAGGCAAAACACCAAAGCGTATAAAATAAAAGTAAATTAAGTTTCTAGGGTCAAAGTTCAACACTTTGATATCAAATCTCTACTTAAATCAACAGTTATTGGTCTCTTGATAACAGTTATAAGTACTGGCTTAAAGAAAAAAGATGCATGTCTAATCAAGGTTTATTTAAAAATGCTTGGTTTTTGACCAAGCTTTTTCTAATTATTACACAGTAGTTAAAAATACCAAGCTGGTAAACTGACCCAGGTGATCAATAACTACATTTGGAGGCATATTGTCATGCAGACAAAGGAATTATGAGACAATATTTTGTCCTTGCCCTACAAAGCCCACTGGATCCCTGGTGTGTCCAAACTTAGCTGTAGTATATCACCCATCCTCTCTTTCGGGGAGGGCAGAAACCATAGTCTATTGGTCTAGTCTACAAAGAGGAGGATCAACATGGGGAAACTTCCTCAGTACTTCCTAGATGGAACAACTGGTAAAAGGAAGGCCCAGGACTCAGAGTCTCCTCCTGATCCCATCACCATGAGGACCAGACCCTCCACTAGCCACAATAGTAAAAACCATAATTAATTGAATATGCCCAACATGAAGGTTACAACTAAACACTACAATGAGTGTTATGTTTCTTTAGCAACCCAAGGGACTTCACTCCCCTTATTTAAATCCATATTCTATTTAGAAATCTATTTCTCACTAGTGATTCCTCCTTTATAATAAAAATGTTACCCAGTCCTTGGCTCAATTCAATAGTGCTACCCCCACCCCCTGCAACCAAGAAAGACAGGCCCACCAATGTTTTAACCTAAATATTCAAAGATGGTTAAATTCTTCTCTAAAAGCCACCTGGGAGGGACCTTACAGTGGGATTCTTGCCATATCAGCAGCTATCGAAGTGCCTGAAATCAGATCCTGGTTTCATCACTTCCAAGACCAGTCTTGGAGGCCAAAGGAAAAATAAGGGAGGAGACAATTGGGTGAATGCTTTTGTGAGCCTGTTGAGAATTCAATGGACTTGGGTTTAGACATTTTTTTGAAAGTCCTGTTTTGGCTTCTTTGTCCCCTACTCATGGTTTATAACACTCATAACTCTAGCTCTGCTTCTTACTTTCAGGCATCTGTCAGTTACCTCTTTCCTCCTACATCTGGAAGGTATACAGTGAAACCACTGGGGATGTTTGGTGAGGTCTTTTAGATAGGCCCATGGACAGGTACTCCAGCCATCACACCTGATACCCCATTCAGCTGGAAGAAGTCATACTGGTCAGCATTCCAATTCCATAATGGCAACACAGGTTATTTCTTGAGAGGGGAAAATGATGAGAACAGGAGACAGAAATTGGGTCGACTGTTATGGGCTTAATAAAAAAGAAAGAAAAGTGACCAGTTTATTCTTGGATTAAAGTTAGAAATGTCCTTGGGTTTTTTGGCAGCCCCCTTCTTGCCAGAAGCCAGGAATGTCAGGAGTGTTGGGAGCTCTGATTCATGATCTAGTTCCAAAATGATTTAAGGGTTATCTCTTCAGAGGATAGAACGTCAGAGCAGTGATAAAGCCTCACTAGAAGGAAGAAAACTCTTGTGATTTCTATTGGAGCTCGTTTCCTTCTGCTGATTTGCCTTGTCCAACATCAGCGTGATGCTTTTTGTTTTATCTTATTAGTATATTTTATTTTGCTGTGTTTTGTTGTTATCTCTTAGAAGCCTGTTCTTTTCTAATAAGAGACAGAAAGGAAGTGGATCTGGATGGGAGGGATGCAGGGAGGAACTGATAGGACAGAGTAGGGGGGGGAATGTAATCAGGGTATATTGTATGAGAAAATAAACTTTTTAATAAAAGGAGAAAACAAAATAACTTTAGAAGTTGAAAAACAAAAGCTTCTGAGAATTACAGCTTGACTGTCATGAGATGTTTTCCTTCAAGACTCTGTCCACAAAAATCTGTCATCTTTAATCACACACACAAACAAAAACATAAATGCAGATGTGGAAAGAAAAACTTTCAATTAACTGATATCTTTTAATAGTTATCAATGTTTGCCATATTTGGTTCACATTTCTTTTTTCCCCTTGTTTTTATTTTACTTGTATATGTGCTTTGTTGATATGTATGTCTGTGTACCATATGCATACAGGGCCAGCAGAGACCAGAAGATGGATGCTCTGGGACCAGAGTTACAGACAGTAATGAGCTATGATGTGGGTTCTGGATTCGTAGTTAGGAACCAAACCTATGCCCTCTGAAAGAGCTGCCACTGCTCTAACTATTTAGACATCTCTCCAGCCCCAGGCTCACATTTCTTAATCTAAATGTAATATAACATTTCTTATACACTTAAGGCTGCCTGACCTTGTCTTGCTGCCTCCACCTCTTCAGATGCTACCAACATTTTGAAACATATATATTTGTTTCTTAAATAGGGTTTCTATTGCCGTGAAGAGACACCATGACCAAGGCAACTCTTACAAGAGAAAGCAGTTAATCAGAGTGGCTTACAATTTCAGAGGTTTAGTCCATTATCATCGTGGTGGGACTTGGCAGCATGCAGGCAGACATGGTGCTGGGGAAGGAGCTGAGAATTCTACATCTTGATCCTCAGGGAACAGGAGTGGGCATAGCTTGAGAATAGGAAACTTCAAAGTCTGACCCACAGTGACACACTTTCTCCAGCAAAGTCACACTTTCTAATAGTGCCACTCACTATGGGAGCCATTTTCTTTCAAACCACCACATTTTTGTTCATGAATTTTTGATTCTGGTTAGTGTATTAGTACCAACAAATAATTTATAGCATTTCTGTGTCTTAAATTTTTACAAATGTACCTTTTTAATTTTTTAATATGTTGGTTCTATTAAACATTTTTTAATGAAGTATATCTGTTATTACACACAGACTTAGAGTGTTTGTGAAATTTATTTTCTTTGCAAAATAAGTCACATAAATATTTAATTTGCTTCTTTAAAATCACTTCAAAATTAAGTAGTGAATTAACTAAAATGCTAATCTTTCACCACATCTATGCACTAATGATAGGCTTTTCCTCTCCCCTCTGACAGAAGTGTGATTTTGGAAAGTTCCTTCTTTCCTGCTGGAGTCAACCCCATATGTGTTAAGTGAGCACCCTTGTTTTAATTCTGTTGTGATATTTAAATTAAAGAGTGTGATGTGTGTGCACCATCCGGGATAGCTCAGTCAGTGTTATGTTGCTCACTGCCCTTACGTTATTCTATGCTGCTCTGAAAATGCAATGTTGCTTGTTCCCTTCCTACAGCAGTATTTTATGTTATGTACGTATTTTGACATTTTAATTTTTTTTGAGACAGAGTCTCAGGATGTACACCAGAGTTTGCTTGAACCCATGATCTTCTTGCCTCAACCTCCTGAGGGATGGGCTGCAAGTGTGTGCTATATTTCCTTCCCCCCTCCCTCCCTCCCCCTCCCTCCCCCTCCCTCTCTCCCCCTCCCTCCCCCCTCCCTCTCTCCCCCTCCCTCCGCCCTCCCTCTCTCCCTGCCTCCTTCCCACCTTTGCTTGCTTTCTTCCTCTCTATCTCTGTCTCTATCTCTCTCTCTCCTCCTCTCTTTCCCACTTGTTTTTTGAAATAGATTGCTCTCAATCTCACCTCAGCCTCAAGAGTAACTGGAAGTAAAGATGTATATTTTTATTGTGCTCATAATACTTTCTTTTATCTTTATTACCCATAAGATGTTCATCACCTAAGAAAATTGTATCTGTTGAAAAGAATAGACAAAAATTTAATGACAAACACAGACCATGTTTCTACTTTGGGATTATGCTGAATGCTCACTTTATAAAAAGTTATATTTTGATCTAATGTTGTGGAATATTTGTTTAACTATGTAAAGATGTGCTCTGTTTGTTTAGTTATGTAAAGATGTTGCTGTTTTACCTTGCCTGCCTAAGGTAACTGATTGGTCTAATAAAAAGCTAAACAGCCAATAACAAAGGAGGAGTTATAAGCAGGACTTCCAGGCAGGGAGAGTAAGGAGGAGGAGAAATTCAGGCAAAGGGAAGAAAGAGAGACACCAGAGAGACGCCGCTGGCCAGACAGACAGGAGAAGCAGGATAGCAGGACATACAGAAGGAAAGAAAGGGAAAAAGCCCGGAGGCAAAACATAGATGAATAGAAACAGGTTAAATTAATTTAAAAGAGCTAGTGAGACAAGATTAAGGCTGAGCATTCATAATTAATAATAAGTTTCTGTGTCTTTATTTGGGAGCTGGCTGGTGTCCCAAAGTAAACTCCAACTACAATAAGAGAAGAGAAGAAAAAATTCTCACAGTCAAAGAAACAAATAAACTCAAAATTAGTCATCCAACAATCAACCAAGGAAATTATATTGCTTCCAGTGTTTTAGTCCAAACAACACTGTGGTAAACATATGCCAGCATGAATCTGGGGTTGTTGTACCTAAGTTTGAAAAGATAAAACTCAATCTGAGGGAAATTCCTAGAAATGAGACAGCATTGGGCCATTGACTGACAAAAAAGAAAATTATCACTGACTCCATCCTGGATCAGGAAGCAGAGTCTCAGAATGGGGCCCCAAAATGCATAGCAGCAGAGCAATTCTGAAGAACTTTCTAGAAATGCAAATTCAGGGCATTAGCCCTGATGGCTAAGCTTTTCTCTGTGTACAGACTAGCAATCTGCAATTTAACCATCCTCCATTTGATTCTGAGGAGACTGGTGGTTGAGAACACTGGCTTAGATTATGAGGAGGAGGCAATCCCCAGACATAAGGCAATGCCTTGTGTGAGCTCAGGGCAGAGACATGGCCTATAACAGGCCTAAAGGCTTCTTTTATGATGTGTTTGCTTGTGCTCAGATTTTCATTGTTCTTTATTGAACATCTTTCGAGTCTGAAAATCACTTCTCAGCTCTTAGTTTCTCCTTCTTGTCCAGCTGCTAGGTCAGGCAATGCCAAGTTGATAACCCTCTATCAGCCTCTGCTATTTCCACCTTCTCACTCCTGCATGCCTTCAGCTTGGAGGCTCCTCAAGGAGAGCAATTTGTCTGGCACAATTCCATCTCTAGTTAAATACCATGCACATTTGCAAAGCTTCATTAATGATAAATGATAAATAGCCTGGATCCTGGCTTTTAATAGTGGGACTTCTTGGCTATGAATTATAAAACAGTTACTAATATATGCATAGCTAGGGACTCCCCTTTGCAGACTCAAAACACAGCGGTCCACAAAGAACATGCTGTGTCTCTACTGTGTAAGAGCACTTTTATTTCAGAAACAAATTTCATCTTGTTTCCAATAGACATGGTGTGTAAAAAGAATAAAATATTAGCCACCCACAAAAGTTATTTGGCTACTTTCAGATTTTACCATCATGTTTTCTTAGTGGTTTCATAGTTTTATGACAGGAATGGAGGTGGTGGCGTGGTGAGAGATGTCCTTGCAATGAAATGAGACTACCCAGTGTGCTAATGTTTCCCATTGTCAATCCAAGGATCAACATCAGTCACCCCAGGTGAGTGAGTGCCCCAGCAGGCTCTACAAGACATATCAGAAGATAGTATCTGGACTGTAAACTAACAGAGACTATCTTGTAACATCTGCAGATCGGATCCATATTTAATAAGACAGATTCATTCTTATGGCCTTGAAATCTCTTAACATTATTTTAAATATAATTCTGGTGTGTTTTTTTTACTTTATAATTATTATGTCATATATATTCATATTTATAAACTTAAGATCCATAAAATATAGGATCACTTGCAAAAAGAAGATCCCTAAAATATTTCATTATCACTATCTTTTACATACTAAATGATTTAGGGGAAAAGTGGAAAATATTTGAATTCTTACTATTTTGAATAGTTAAATATTGCCATCTTTAAGGTGAAAATCACATCGTGTTACTTTACAGTTAAATCAATTTACTTGACTACTCAATTTATCTACAACCACAAGTAGGAGTTTTGAAGCAAATTCTAATGTTGAAACTGCTCATTTATTTGCTAAGGAATTTTAAACTCCTCCCTGAACAAATTTCATGTACAAGAGAAAGATGAAAGATACACAAATATCTTTGGGTAAAGATACTAGCCATGATTTTGTCTTGGTGAAAGTACTATATAATCTTCAAATTATATATATATATGGCTATACATGTCCTCTGTTATAGCAAGTATCATTAATCATATCCTGTATACTTGGAAATATATGTAAATCATCTTCAAACTTATACCAGAATCTTATTTATCAAAGTTACATAAATATACAAATATGTACATATAGTCACACACAGCAAAAACACATTTGCAATGTCTCTCTTTTCAGTTAAGAAGTAAGGGGAGCTGGCAGGAAAGAGCCTGGGGAAACTGTGGTTGGGATGTATTATATAAGAGAATAATCTATTTTCAATTAAAAAAAAGAAATGAAAAAGAAATATGTAGACAGTAAGCACCACAGTCATCACTGTGGTCTTGAGATGCAGTTTTGAGCTGGTGGAGGTAAATATTGACGTGAAACCACATTTCAACAGACTTGGATGACTAAGCTGTCAGTCACATAAATGCACTCTGCAGGAGAATGTTCGAAGCTTGTAGAGCCTGTTTTTCTTTGATAAATAAAGAGAATCATGCATTTCCTTTTCTTGGGACAACTTTACTGCACTGTAACATGCCGACCAGGGACAGAAAATTAGTTCAGCAGAGCAATCACTGTGCCGCTGTAGATGAGCAGCAATGAAGGTGGGGTTGGGGATCTGCAAGGCCCCGCCCGCATGCTTTCCAGAAGCCCTGTGAAGTCAGTCGGCCTCACATCATCTGCCGTTTTAACACAGTCTTGTCATCCAGGTTCTTCCACTGTTTTGACGTTTGCACGGTTGCAACGACAGCAGTGAGTAGGTGGCTGGTGGTTTAGAGCGACCCGAGATGGTAAAACCGGCACTAGCAGACTCTGTGTATTTACACCACCGTGTACTCAACGGCTAGTTATACTTGAGACGGCCTTTTTAAAGCAGTAAAAATCATTCATTTTGTTGAGTCTTGGCCCTTGAATATACATTTCAATGTTATGTAACAAAAATGAAAGCACATATGAATGTCTACTAAATGGTGAAATAGATATTTGTATTATCTAGTTATTGCTGTGTGACAACTACCTCCAAGCTTGAGATAAGCTGAGTTTATCTTCCTGTGGTTTGGGAATCTATGCTGCTTACACGGATCAGATTCTCATACAATTGTAATCAATGTGATGCTGAGGTCAAAGTCATCTCAAGTCTCAACTAGGGAGAGGCAGGCTTCCAGTCTCACATGCAAGGTTGGTGAGGGAGGTCGGTTAGCACCGGGGGTGTCAGGGGAGGGCACTTCCCATTCTTTGCCAGCCTACACTCAACCCAAGCGGGCACAAGAAAAGAGGCAGAGAGCAGAGGCCTGCAGTTGAGAAATCACAACATTTCATGATCTAATCATAAAAGTGACAGTTCCTACTTTTGTCATACTCTGTTAGGAAGAGGAGGGTCATCAGGACCTGCCCACAATCAAGGAGAGGTAATGACAGAGAAGCACAAATGCCAGCCTGCCAGAATGACTGAGCACTCCATCAGAAGATGTCCCAGTCCAGGATGTCCAGGAAAGTCACTGATGTGACTGCTGCCAAGTTGAGCTTCCTGCTCTCTCCATTACACTGTGTCATGTGACTGGGTGATCCACAGAAAAGCTGGAATTAGTCAGGACTGCGTACTTCGTGTGTATGTTTGGAAACAGAATATTTCTTGAAAATTAACAGAGGGCATTTTATCATTTTAAAGAAAACAGTTTATTCTCATTGAAAGAATTTGAAGACTTATATAATAGAGTTTTGTTAACTTATATGTTTAATAGTATCTTAAGTTTCAAACAGATGTTTTTCATCTGAAGAGGTTCATAGCAATGTTGGAGAAAGTAATGGCAAGGTTGATGCTTACTGAGAGCCACTGGTAGCAAAAGTCCATGAGAGTAAACAGCAGGTGACAACTAGTGTTCAGAAGGTCAACCTATCAGAACCAAGGGTTCTGTTAGAGGAAACCATCACGCAAGGTGTTATGGAATTACTGCCTTTTGAATGAAGTGGCTGTCTCTTGTTGTAAACTTCTTGTGCAATAACAGCCATGATTCTCCCCATTTACCGTGCATTTCCATGTTATGTATACACGTAATCTCACAATTGCATCTCAGTCTTGGGCACAACTTTCCCTATACATTTGGGGTAATTGGATAACTGTCCCCAGCTGTGTTTATTTTTTATTAACATGTATCTGGCCAGGACCATTCTCTGGACAAAAGTATTTCAACAAAGATACCTTTTTCCAAGGACAAAACTGCACATAGATAAACATTAGCTCATCTCACCCACAGATAGAGAAAAGAACCACTAACAATTAAATCCTCAACCCCTTACCTTCACCCCGGGTTATTTACACAAGACCCTACTTTAAGAGATTTACTGTTCAACACACCTGGGATGATGTTTTAGCCACTTGCTAGTTACTGAGTTAAGGCAGTTACTTCCCACTGACCCAAGGCCTACAAGGCCAGGCGGCCATAGGTGCCAAGCTTCTTTCTCATGCAAATTAAGTTTTTATTTCTCCTCAGCCAGGTCCTATTCCTAGATTTTCTCCTCAGCAATTACACTGAGTAATTTACTACTAATTTACTAACCAGATACTTCTTGCTCTGACACAGGTTGCTTAGCCACCTAGCATATGTCCCCCTCCCTACCAGAAAGCAGTTGCAGCTGGGATGAGTGGGAAAAGCAGTGCCAAAGACAGTTTACTTTCTTGTGACTGATTGACCCCTAACTTTCTACATAGCCATTTCTAGATTATAGTTTGAGCACATAAATTCCCTAATTGATCTTAGCCTTTGGTTGACCCTACCAGAGAACTCCCCTTCAGTCACTCCCCTTTTGGGTTGTGATTGGGAGCTGACAATTATTGCTTTATGTGTGGGTCCTTATCACCTCTCTCTGCGACCCTGAAAACTTCAAGCCTCGCATTGCTTTACCAAAGAATTACTGTGTGGGCATATATGATTCTCTGAGAGCACTGGGAGAAGAGGATTGATGGAGAAGAAAAAAGATGAGGATGGAGATGGAAAGAACTAGGTAGAATGATGAGAGACAGCAGGAGGGACTGAGAGGAGCTAAGTAAGAGAACAGGAAAGAAACTGTGTAGATAGAATCGCCATAGAAGAATAAAGTGAATGGACTAAAGAACTCAGTGTGCTTAGATTCATTGAATATTCCTCAGATTAGAATCCTCAGCTGGTTGGTAGACTCTTCCACGGACCCTGGGAGAGAACAATATAGGCTGGACCTGTTATTGTTTGTGTTAAATGCTATATAATGAAATATGCTAGTAACTGAAAGCTATCAGATAACCAGTATTATAAAATCATGCATGTTTCTACTTAAGGGGAAAGATTAGAGGTTGGGGTAATAGCTCAGTCAGCAAAGTGTTCGCCTTGAAATCATGAAGACCCGATTTTGAGTCCTTAAAGGCCACATAAAAAAAAATGAGCATTATGGCCTGTGTTTTTAGTCTCAGTGCTGGAGAAATGGAAATAGGCAGATCCTCAGGGCTCTCCGGACAGGACAGCCGGCCTAGCTTGCTCATCCCCGGGGCTCTCCGGACAGCCAGCCTAGCTTGCTCAGAAAATTGCAGACAAGTAAAACACAAGGTGATGCCAGGAGTTAGTCGTCTTTAAGGACATGATCCCTGCTAGGTGGACCACAGGCCAGGACTTGTGTTCCCATTTTTAAGAGTAGATGGGCAACATAAATTGTATTTGATGGTTATATGTGTTATTTCTAAACATTAGTCACCATTCTAAGAAAGCACATAGCCATATATAACACCAGAGGGCAGGTAAAAGCAGTATCTTCAAAGGAAAAATAATTACATAGTGAATAATACCAATGACTTATTCCCAAATCTAACTCCAAGGCACAGTGGCTGTAGCACTCACTGAAAAGCATTCTGGGTCGCCTTTTAACTCACAAACTACATTAGTTGTGAACTAATTGTCACAAATGTGTCTTCAAACAGTCCCAATATTTCATTTTCAATTATGGAGGCAAGAAGCCATAAGGTCGGTGTGTTGGCACTGGCATGCTGTAATGCTGGAAGCTTGGAGAAGCATCAGCTCCCTGTTTTGCCACGTTTCTAGAAAACACCAGTCTGTAATATGTATTTACTAAGCCAGTGTTGACTGAATATCTGCTACAATGAGATGCTCTTCCAAAGGCAGTGGATATTCAAATGAACAAAGGTAGAAAGAGAAACAAAAAAGCAAATAAACAAGCATGTATATTTATTAGGAGAGTAACACATGGAATGGAAATCAAGGCAGGAAAACGAAATTTAAATGATGCACCAGGGCTATTACAAGTAAGGTAGTCAGCAAATGTCTCTCTGATCAGACTCAGTAGATCCCTAAGTCATGTGAGGGAACAAATCAAGGTATGGAGGGGAAGGACATCCAGGCACCAAAAACAGCAACTGACCAGGTCATGCTGTGGGAGGATGCATTAAGATTTTAAAGTACCATTTGCTTAAAGGAACATGAATGAATAGGCGATATTTTCAAAGAGCCGTAGACTGTTGGGCCTAGACTATAACCCCCGGGTCAAAGGCAAAAGCCTGAAGAATGGACAGAAACTGCAAAAAAAAAAAAAAAAAAAAAAAAAAAAAAAAAAAAAAAAGGAAGGAAGAAAAGAAGAGAAAGAGGGGGAAGGAAGAAAGGAAAGGAAGGAGGGAGGGAGGGAGGTACAGAAAAAGGGAGGGAGGGAAGAAAGAAGGAAAGAAGGAAGGAATAAAGAAGGCAATGTTGGCTTGGGAAAGCACTGTAGGTTAAAGGTGGGTAAAAGTGAGTGTCTCCTGGGTACAGTTTCAAAGTATAGTCAATGCATGTACAGATAGAGGGTGTGGATAGAAAGGGTCATTACCAAGAAAGTGGGGGTCTTCAAAGCTGGGAGAGAAACAGGAGGGGAATGAGAAAAGAAAAAGAGCAAGTGTTCTCTCAAGTGTTCAGGGAAAATATCTTTGTACTACAATGAGTAGATTTTTCAAGAATATTAATTCCATGGCTTATAGAATTCCTTGGATATCATCAAAAGAATGATGAGCCTAAGGTAAGAATAAGAGCTTGTGTAGCATCAAAAGCTGGAAATGGTGTTGGACACACTCCTACAAGCAACTGTCTGTGCACACTTGCACAGCATCTATGAGAAGTAATTTCTTTCATGTGTCCTAGTTGATGATACAGCTTTCAACGTTACTATGATATGATTTATTGTTATCTATTCTTCACTTGAGTAAAATGACACTGTCCTTATGAATGGCATAAAATTTCACAAATAGATTTTTTTAAGCTACGTGAAGGTCACATTTGCTGTCAAATCCACAGTCACCAAGTAAGGAAAAAGACCCCATGAAACAAACCATCTAATAAGTGGGCTTTTACCAAATAGAGGTACTAGAATTTACCAGTGCCATATAAAAAGGTAAATTATTTATATAAAAAATCTATTATTTAAACATTTAAGATTAATGTAACTAATAAATATGTAGGTCACATGTCTACTTTTTAATGTATTAGAGCAACTTACATAAATGATACTTTTGCCATAATAATCCTGTTGTTTTAGGGAGCCAGAGGTTGAATCCTGAACCCAGCAGCACTGATTACAGACATTTTGTTATAGCCAATTTCTATGTTCCATCCAATGGCATGTCAAATTATATATGCTTGACCATACTCTTTACTACATGCATGACATGGACACAGAAACATTCCCTGACCAGTCCTCTGTACCCACTCCTACTCAGCTTGGACCATTCTCCACAGGGCAATAAGAACCGTCCTCCTAAGACTCAAGTCAAAAATCCAAAGTACAACTTCCATATGATCCAGCCATATCACCTCAGGAGAAATATCCAAGAAAATCAAGGTGAGTATACAAATAGAGATATTTGTACACCCATGTTCAGAGCTGGTTCCAATAGCCAAATTAAGGAATAAGCCCGAGTGTCCACCCATGGATGATTGATAAAGGAAATGTAGTATATATGCACAATAAGGGTTTATTCATCCACAAAGAATATAATTACATTGTTTGCAGAAATGTGGATAGAATTGAGGATCAGTATATTAGGTGAAATAAACCAGTTACATAGGGACAATTATCTCTTAATTTTTCTTTTTTTATGTTAATCTAGGTGTATGTGGGGGTGGACTAAAAGGATATGGAAATAGAGTATACAGTAAGTATACTATTAGGATATAGATAGCAGAAGGAAAAAGAGGAGAAGTGTAAGAAAGTGATTGAGGTGGTGATTATGTTATATAATTCATATATGCTAAATGGAACTGCACAAAGGGGTCAGATCTGACATTTGTCCTCAGCAGCTCTCAAAAGTGTCCAGCTCTTCACAGGGTAAGGGCCAAAGCTGTGTCACACTCTCCTGCTACAGCACAGCCTGATCATGACTTTTCCTTTTTTGAGGAACAGATCTAGTCTTGACCAGCACAAAGACTTCACAGGACACCCTTTCCCCCAGTGTCTTCTGAGTCATATTCTAAAGGCTGTGATAATTGCACTTTATGTCAAGGAACATCTTCCTACCCTCCACGCTTTTCAGTAGTGGGTTTGGGGCTCCCTGCTGTATTCCCCGACCTTCCCAGCCTTGTGTGGTAGACAGTAACTTTAAATTAATGCGTGCTGATTTGATGGGTAGCTGTCTGCCTCATCTGATGGCCCTCAGGCTTCCACTAGAGGATCCCTATCAGTTCAAGCTTGCAGGCATTGGTAACTAGCTGATGAATAGCAAATGTATATAAATTATTCACAGAACAGAATAAGAGGACATTTAAAAATAAGCATTAAAATAGAACATATTAAAATTTGTACGTAAGAGTGCAAGATATGCACAAACATCTAGAAATCTGCTACTCTACAGGAGTCGTGGAATGAATAATTAGGGGAAGTGAGCTTGGTGAAGTCAAATCTTAGAATTTCGCTCAAAGGCCGTTCGTCTGCTGCCCACCTGCCTCCTGTGCTTGCAGAATCATTGCAGCTTTGTTCTGCTCCACATTCGCAGCTCTAACCACAGTGGTAAACATCAAGGATTTTTAAGCTAATGCTAAGGAGTGGATTGAAGACGCCACTAATAATATAGAAAGTGAATGAAACACATGGCAAAAATACAAGGTAATTTGAAAATAATTCCTGTAATATGGTACCAAAAATTACAGTTCTAAAAAGTAATTTGCCATTTGCTCTTTTCTCTTTGGAGATCAATGTCTAAAAACTAATCTGAATATATTCTGTCTTCCTATCAAAACGAGCTTTATCTCACCTGCTTGGATACAGTCCAAAGACAGCTACCCCCACTGTTCAGTGGTAATCTTATTAAACTCTCCACAAAAGACAATACCTCTTCATTTAAAAACCACCACTTTATTAAACAGCACTGTACTTAACTACATTCTAAATATTTGTCCTTATATTCCCAGGTAAGTGTAGATTTTTTGAGGGAGGGAGGGGAAGAGGATATGGAAGGACTTGGGATGGGAAGAATATGATTAAGATATAATTAAAAATTATTTTAAATAATAAAATGCAATAACAGAAAATAAAGAATAAATAATTTTTAAAACGTATTTTATTCTTAGTTATGTGTATAGGTGAGACAGAGGGTGCAGAGCTGAGTACAGGTGTCTACCTGAGGACGGCCTGGGATCCCCTGGAGCAGAGTTACCGTGATCGCGAGCCTTCGGGCATGGGTTCTTGGGACAGAATCCAGTTCCTTCCAGAGGAACACACTCTACACGCTCACCGCTGAGCCATCTCTGCAGCTCCGACGTCAACTTCTGTGTGTCACTGCTGCTTCCAGGGAGACAGCTTTTCACCCGATCTTTACCTGCCAGTTCCATACAGTCCGCACCATTGGTTTGAGGTTTTAATGAATGCAAATCAAATATACACAGGTATTTCAGAAGAATAATCCAGTGTTAGGGATAATGTTGAACCTGATGGTCCAAACAGCCTCAGTCAACCTCTGTGAACTCAAGTGTTGCTGCTCTTTTTAAGACGGGTGGAATCTAGTCTCAGCCTTTCATTCCGGTCAACATCACATTTTATAAACTAGAAGGAAAAACAAATGAACCTCAGTGGTAAATTAGGAGAAGCGAGGGGAAAGTGTCATTAAATGTCACCCTAACATCGGCTCTGTTAGGTTCCTACAGGTTCGGGTCTTGAGGACCCCTCCCTAGCCATTAGTGCTGTTCAGTGGCTGAGGAGCCTTCCCAGGTGAAGCCTAATTGGCAGAAGGTCCACACATTCAAGCTTTGAAAGTTGTGCTTGGCTTTTGGTTCCTGGTGCTCTGGATGCTTCCTGGTCTGTGATGAAGTGAGCAGCCTCCACCCCACATTTTTAGTGCCGTGACCTTAGCGCCTCACCATGACAGACTAAAATCATGAACCCGGATAAATTCCTCCTCCTGCTTCCGGTCACAGCAGAAGTAATCAGTACGGGTACCTAAGCCAATGAAATGGTGTGCCCATAAGAATATAGCCACAATACTGCCCAATACCAGATTTTCCCCTCTGGCACATAGTGGGACTGCAACGCTAGAATGACAGGTCATAAGCTTGCTTTAGACAAGAGAATCTGTGCAGAACTGATGGATGCCACTTTAGAGTCAACTCCCTTAACAGAAAATCCAGATTTGCTAGGTCCCTCTTCACTACTGCTGCATCTCTGTTTCTACAAGTGATGGAAATGCCTTCATCATGGTCTTTATATTGAAATGCATTGGCCAGAGCTCCCAGGAACTCATTTTGGATGCTTTCCCTACCAAGAAATATCTTTCTATTTAATCATCTACAAACTGAAGTGATCTGTTTCTCTCTCTCTCTCTCTCTCTCTCTCTCTCTCTCTCTCTCTCTCTCTCTCTCTCTCTCTCTCTCTCACACACACACACACACATCTCTCTATCTAATCTCTCATCTATCTCTATCTCATCTCTCTCTCCTCTCGTGTGTGTGTGTGTGTGTGTGTGTGTTTGTGTGTGTGTGTGTTTGTATGTGTGTGTGTGAATGTAGGTGTACATGTGCTATGGCATGTAGTGCATGAGTAAGTCAAAGGGAAACCTGCCAGAGTGGAGGTCCATATCTCCCATATTGCTTGAAGAGATCTCTTTTGGTTGCTTTACCACTGATAATTCCAGGCTAGCTGGTCTGGAAGCTTCCAGGAAATCTCCTTTCTCCACCCCCCACCTCATCGTACACACACTGTGATTACAGATGTGTGCTTCCACATCCAGCTCTCTCATAGGTTATAGGAACTCCAACTTGGATTCTCACTCTTGCATAGCAAGCATTGTATCGAGTGAGCTATCTCCCAAGCCAAAGTTATTTCTTAGCATTACCTAGCTCAGTAGTTCTCAATCTGTGAGTCATGCCCCCCTCAGGGGTCACATATTAGATGTTCTGCATATCAGATATTTATATTATAATTCATAACAGTATCATAATTACAGTTATGAAGTGGCAATGAAATAATTTTATGGTTGGGAGTCACCAAAACATGAGAAACTGTATTAGAGGGTAGCAGCATCATGAAGACTGAGAACCACTGACTAGCTCATCTTTAATAACATATGCATTTAATTCCAAGTCTCCAAAAATATCCTCAAGTTCTCTACTATGATGCTCCTGTGGTTAGAATGACAGAGTCCTCTCAAAACTAAGTTGAAACTTTGACCTAAGTACAACAAACAGCACTAAAGGGCATGTGTGGCTTTTTGCAAGTGATAAATTCATAAATGGTTTTAGCATCCTTCTAAAAGGACTTCAGGTCACTTTAGATCTTTGAAACAAGCATTTCTGTCTTTTATTTTTTAAAGTGTATTGATTTTTATTTTGTGTCTATGAGCATTTTGTCTACATTTATGTCTGTGTATCAGGTGAGTGTCATGGCTACAGAGGCCAGAAGAGGGTATGAGAACCCCTGGAACTAGAGTTACAAGTGGTTGTGAGTTGCCATGTGAATGCTGGGAACTGACCCTCAGCAGAGTAGCCTGGTCTTAATTACTGAACCATCTCTCCAGCCCCCATTGGTGTCCATTATAAATTTCTAGTTCTGGTGTTCTGTTCTAAGAGCACATATGAAGTAAACAGATTAAGTTAAATATAAGAGATGGATAAATACAATGATTACAAATGTCATTAGGTTTCAAGTCATTGAAATATCTTACTTTATGTAGCTCTTAAATTTCTTTTAAGATCATTGGTCTGAAAGAGGACATCTGCGTGCATATCTAAAATTATTTCAAGAGTAAAGAGAATATTTGTGATGTCCTTTCCTTGGCTACAGAACACTTTACTTATGAACAGAAACAATATCATTTGTTCTTAAAATAAATTCTCTGGAGATGAAAAGTTAATTTTGTAGCATTTTTACTAGTCATATCTAAAAGAGAATCAATTATCATACATTATTAATCGAGCATCATCATTTTATGGAAATGAAAATGGCAACACTTCTGCAGAATCCATTCAGCAATTCTAAACTCTAAGAACTTCAAGAGTCAGTTGTGATTGCTCTCCAGAGATGAATTCTGATGATGTCCCAGAGTTAACCACTAAGAGAAGGAACAGCTGAGAGAGAGCTCAGTTTACCCACCTACACAGAGCTGTGGACATCTGCTTTTTATTTTTTGCTTCCAAATAAATGTCAACAACTGGTGTGTGCTTTTAACAGAAACAGAATTCCATAGGTTATTACTTGCTATGCTCTGAGCAACTGCCATCTGTGTCTGCCACGGCAGGATTCTAGATTCTTCTTGGGAGAGCTCTTATACCTCCCAGCTAACTACACAGCTGTGCTGTCAAGGGAGAGGCTGGCTTACTGTAGCCACTCTTGATCAAGAAGAAAAGAAAGATTGTTGAACAATGATGGTTCTTTCTATAATACAGGCCAAATAATGCCATTTACCTCCTGGGACTGTGAAGTTTAGATGAGCCGATCCACACAAACTAATCGGCACATGGTTCTATAAATTGGTGTTAAGAAGTAATTACTACCTATGTGAGTCAATACTACTTGCATAGGTTTTTCTCAAGTTCAGCCCTTAGGCATCCTTATTTGTCCAATCATAGTCTCTCCCATGGAAATCTCACCCAATCTCTAGTCTTCCATTGTCAACTCTAAAACAAGATTCCTAATGTTCAAGCTTATGCATTGTTTCTAGACGGATTCTCACTCTTTCTGAAATACTCCCAACAGGATAGCCACTCACTTCTTAAATTACTCTTGTCTACATCATGCATTATATCCCAACTTATTCATCTCGGGATTAGGTGATGAGAGCCCTAGCAGGGAGCTGTTTAAAGAGCTGTTCTAGTTTCTCCTGAACTGTGCTTACCACAGCAAGGATTCTGCAAAGCCAATTGGTCTCAGAGCTATATAATTATTTGACAATTGCCCAAGTTTTTGAGAGGAGGTAAACACACTGATATATTAATAGTATGAAGTCAAATTTCTAATCATCTGTATAAGGATTAAAGTAAACCAGAGTAAAAGTGTTGATTCATGACTTCTAAGCAAGTCTTAGATTTAATGTTTTGATAAACAATACTGACTGATTTGCTATTCTTGCTTTTCTGTGTATGCTGTGGTAATTGGCCATCCTCTTTTTTCCATTTTCCACTCCAAAAGCTTTTCTGATTTTAACTTCTAAAAATTTAAACTAAAAATTTTCTAAGCAGGGAGAAGATAAATGGCCATTAATTCAAGAGATAATCAACCACCTGAAAATCAACAAAGGAATAGATGATCATCATTTTCTGCTGTTCTGAAATTTAGGATTTTATTTCCTTCTAAGCCACAAAATCATTCTTTTATCAGAGAAAGAAAAGTGTCGACTGCATGGGGAGTGATGTAGCCTGGCCCTTCTGAGGCTGAAGAGTCCTCTGCCTGCCCCTCACTCAACAGCTCCCATCGGAACTCAAGGACTCTAGGCAGCATGGAAAACAGGCGGGCCTCAGCACTCAGAATCTGTGAACTTCTCTGACAGCCACATGCTTCCTCTCATCAACGAACTTGACTCCACACTGCAAATAACTAAGGTTTGAAGGGACTGATTTTCTGTTACTCCTCTGGTGAGAATCTGTCAGGCCAATTGGGCAAGTTATTTAAATATTGTATTGCAGATTTCACTCTCCCTGTCTCTTCAAATGCATAGTTCCCTCATATTTAAAACTCTGATCTTGTATTTGTTATTGGGGGAATGGAAAACTGATTACAAATGTCATTTGTCAAGGTATCAGTTACTACACTTCTCCTCATGACTTTGGAAAACACAGTAAAGAAGAACAGAAGCCACATGGTAGGGGACAGAGCATGGCCCTGACTGGCCAGCGAAGACATCAGACATCGGCTGCCTGCCCATTATCTCTGGCTACAAGGAAGTATACTCATGTGACGTAGTAAGGCTCGGTAACTTTACTCTCTACAAAAGTCTACACTTCCTTCAGTAAATGTGTTCTTTCGAAATTATGCAATGTCCTAGATCACCTATAATTTTGCAAATACTTTCTTTTGCTTCCATATTTCCTCCTTTATCTAGAAATGTATCTATTTAAAAATTCGGCCAAAATCATAAGTCTTTCTGCTCAACCCTAGGAATGACTCAGTACATAAATAACATATGCTGATTTGGATGGATGTATTTCCATCTTCTTTGATTTTATTCTATGTTAGGCTTAAAGATAAAAGTTAACAAACAATATCATAAATAACTTGATTGTTTTCTGTGAAAATTTTTTTTCAAAATCAATAATTCTGTTCTTAGCCCTTCCTATATTTTTATTTTCATTGTTTTCCATGTTTTTAGAAGGCTGACATTATATTACATTTCTGCTCCTACCTGTTGCTAGGCTATCAAAGCTGTATTGTTGGCACAGACAACAGAAAGCCAAGCATTATTAACCAGTGACTTTGAAATGAGCAATGGCTTTGTCTCAAACATTTCCTGTATTGGCTCAAGTACTTCAATACAGTGTCTAGCCTCACTTGATATTTGGTATACATCCTCTGGTAATGTTAAGGAACCAAACAGTCAAACTCAAATGTAATAATCAGAATTAAAACTCATGTTCATAGTACGCATGGCTGGAATTCAATATTTAGTGTCTTACATAAGATGGAGTTGATAGAAAGAGTTGATGCATGTAAAACAATCTATTAAAGTTGTATTAACTGTTATAAATGTTAACAGCCATTACCAACTGTGGTGCTTTGAAAGAAAATGGCCCCCAAAGGTAGTGGCACTATTAGGAGGTGTGGCCTTGTTGGAGGAAGTGCGTGGGAGTGGGCTTTGAGGTCTCTTTTGCTCAAGTTTCCCTCAGTGTGACTTTCAGTTGACTTCCGGTTACCTGCAAGATGTACAGCTCTCAACTCCGGCACCACATCTGCCTGTATGCTGCCATGTTCCCTGTCATGATAATGGACTGAACCTCTGAAACTGTAAGCAAGCCACCTCAATTAAATGTTTTCTTTATAAGATCTGATATGATCATGAGGTCTCTTCACAGCAATGAAAACCCTAAGACATCAATTTATTAAAACTATAGTTTTATTGAAACCAAATTACTGATTATCCTAGTTAGCTTCAACTCTCAACTTCACATATACTAGAAATTACTTCAGAAGAGAACCTCGGTTGGAAAATTCCCTAGGCCAAACTGGCTTGAGGGCATGTGGATGGGGGACTGTTGATTGTTACCTGGCAATGGAGGGCCCAGCGCTCTGTGGGTGGTACAGTTTCTTGGGTAAGAGGTCCTGAGCTGTAAGAGAATTAGTCTACACAAGTCGAAGAGCAACTTGGCTGTGAGTCACCTGGTCCAGAGGAATACTGCATAAACTAGCAAGTGGGCTTGGCTTCAGTGTCCTGCCCGGACTTCCCTTGATGATGGACTATGACCTGGAAGTGTAAGTCAAATAGACTCTTTTGTCTCCTAAGCTGATTTTGGTCAGAGTGTTTTATCACAGTAACCGAAATGGGACTAGACCCTGTTTTAATGTATACTTTAAAGTGTGGTCAAGGGCCCTTTCCAGTATTTAAATGACTCTGTAGAAGCGTGAAAATTCTGCTGCTATTTGGGTTTGGTCATACTTATCACCAAAAAGTGGAAGGATGAAGGAATTGCACACATCACACACACACATACACACACAGGTGGCCTGGGACAGCTCCTTTGAACCTATGCAGTCTCCCCTGAGCACAGTTAATATGTTCAGTGGTGGTGACTTGGCATGCACAGGGGTATAGAACATTGTGCTGTTCCTTTTTATGTGCTCCCCATGTTTTATACAGAATTACTGCAGGGTGTGCTGAAAAGTATACATTAACAGCTGAGATTAAAGTTTTGACAAGGGGTAGTGATTCCACACACATCCTATTTGTCTCATATTCTATTTCCTCACACATTGATTTTTATCTTGTAGCCAGGAGCCAGTGAATGGTAGCATAGAGGTCACTTTATAATTTAAGTGACAACATTGTCGTTTTGACTAATATTCTCAAGATGTTTACAAGAAACAATCAAGTCACTCACACTTAAATATCAGGACAATGGCTGTAGTCCATAGGTAGGAGAGAACACTTGTGCAGAAAAAAAAAATGAACTAGAATTGTTGAGTTCTGAGTCAACACTGAGGATAAAATTCTGCAGGTGGTGCCAATGAGCAGGAGAGATGGGTACTTATTACAATGGGTTTGTGGGGTGACAGGGTCCATAAAGGAAAACTAATGTACTCACCTGGGCAGAGACTAAAGGCCTACACATAAGATGTTGTTTCCACGAACAAAAGCGAAAAAAATCAACGTGGGGGAAAGGAAGAGTGACATGGAAATAGTACTGACCAAACCACTTAGGAATGAGCAATAACTGGAGATGGAAAAACAGCCCTGATGGAAGAATGCTTGTTTCCAAATAAATCCCTAAAATTGTTTTATAATTTACCTAGAATCTTTCAAATGTTGGTTTCAAAGAAAACAGCATGAAAAACTGAATTAGTTTTAAATTTAAGTTTAAGATGCAACCCTTCTTAAGAAATGCATCATTTTTAAGTCCTTCTGTTGACTTTATAAACACCCTGGGCACCATTCTGTATACTTAACAAAATCAGAACAACAAAACGTTCATCTGAACCTGAAGATTTTGCAAAACAGAGCTGCTCATCCTGTGTGACCTTTATAAGATTGGAAGCAAAGAGCACAGCTTGGTCTTGATTACTAATCATCCACTCAGCCCTTATGTAAGTGGTGTTCCATATTCCTCTTTGTGATCATTATTTTTTAAACACTGAACATATTCAACACCCACTGCTAAATTGGTTAAATCCACATGGCACCAAGGGCAGCCAACAATCTGGAGTGTTTTTAAAAATGGGAATTGATTAAAAATAATTTATTGCAAACTCTGTGACAGAAATCTCCCAAAAATAATGTTGACATTCTAGCTATGATCTAGAGAATTCATCAGTAGTGCATGTATATGAGTATATATTCATATCAAACATAGTCCTGATAACAGAAATTCACTCCTAAAGCCACACATTGAACCATAAGCTTTCAATCAAACACATTCATTTGCCTGAATGCTCACAACACTAAAAATGATTCTTTAGTGATACTATAAAAAGATGCCTTGTGTATGGTAGTTGAAGAAAATACAGCTCATCTTAAATACTGTCTCAATTAACTTGAAGGCTCTTGTGTTAGTTGGCTCTATATAGTTTTGAGCAAATAGCTGAGAAAAGCAGATTAAGGAGGAAGGGTTTTATTCTGGCTTACAGTTTCAGAGAGTTAGGTCATGATCACTTGACTCTGGGGTTGAGTAAGGCAGAACATTTATGAGAAAACCTGTCACAGAGTTTGTTGACCTTGTGACAACCACTGAGAGACAGAGGAGAGACTAAGGACTGAGCACAAGCTTTGCCTTCAAAAATCACAGCCCAGACTCCAGCTGAGTACCATTCCCTAAATTTTCCTCTGTCTCCCAAAATAAAGGCAGCAGCTGGAAACCAAGTATTTAATACATGAACCAGTGGGAGCATTTGTATTCAGACGAGAACAGTTCTCTTATGAACACTGAGAAATATCGAACCTGTGCTGTGGCAAGCAGCCTGTTTTGAAACTGTAGCGTCCCCTGGAGGAATTCTGTCTTTTTCCTGTTACAGACAAGGGAAGGAAGGGTAAGCAAAATAAAAATATTTACCTAGAATTTTTCAACATAATAATCCCCCTATTTAAACATAACTTCTTTCTACTTAGATATTGCAAAAAAAAAAAAAAAAGACTTTTATCATCATTTTCCTACACAGTACCTTTTCCTGCTCAAGAAGTAAAAAGGAGTTTTGAAGGAGACGACAGGGAAAAATTAATGATAATGTTTGGGCTGGACACTGGATCAATTATACCTCAATAAAGCAAATAAATATTACAAGTAAGAAATGAAAGAGAAGTTATATAAACAATCCTGTCCTCATACCAGCTTCTTTCCATGTATATTAAAGTCACAAATTACACCACACACACACACACACACACACACACACGCACACGCACATGCACGCACGCACACACACACACACACACACACACACACACACACACACCCATCCTAAAGAGACATTCATTGGTTAATCACAGCTCCCAGGTAGTAAATGGAGACGGACATTGTTTCGTGATTCTCAAACCTGGAAGTCTGCATGGTCTTTAGGGTAAAAATGCCAACCTTGTTTTGGGCTCCTCATCCCAACTGCTTCGTGTTTGCTGTATGTGTCACTCAGATACCTGAGCATCTGGGGAACCCATGAAACAGCCAGATGGCACTTATTTGAATATTACATGATGATATCACAACAACAAAAAATACTCTCTACTGAAGCAGAGTGTGTTTCAAAGTATGCTTGATGGATTTTTCCAAAAGAATAGTTCTGTCTTTCCAATTTTATTTGAGTTTCTCTTGTTAACTGCCATCTACTGCAGAAAGAAGTTTCTCTGGTTAGGACTGAGAAATGCACTATTCTTCAGATTTCACAATAATTCAGTAGGAGTCAGGTTAATATTATGTCCATTTAGTAGCACAATGGTAGTAGATTCTCCCCTAAAATCTTTCTATCCACAGGTTCTTGGCCCCAACAGTGGTGCTGGGTATGTGTTTCATCTTATGGAGTAGATCATAAATCCAGTCAGAAAGTGATTGGTTATTCCCAAGACACAAGTGCCAGTGGGCATGTCTTATCAGGCTGGTAATTATTGTAGCTCACAGAGTTAACAGCTGGGTAAGACTAAGGATTGCTTTGCTCCTTTGGTAGCATACTTAGCCCCTTCAAACACATGGAAGCTGCTCAGTAGGGAGCAAGCTTCAGGTCCTGGCTGGATTTCTCCATATTCTATTACTTGAGTATGTGGTCTCTTCAGCAATAAGATCTTACTGTCAAGTTCTGGAGGTAAACCAAAATAATGGCAATAGCCTTTGTAGTATTTGGGGATTTATAGGTTCTCGCTGGCCAATAACTCCAAGGGAGGTAACCCATTCCTGGCAATGGGATTTTTATTTGTCTGTGGTATCTAGTAGGAACACCTTGCTGGATAGTTTTGTGTCAACTTGACACAAGTTAGTTATCTGAAAGGAGGGAACCTCAACTGAGGAAATGCTTCCATAATATTGCCTGTGGAGCATTTTCTTAATCAGTGATTGATGGGGGAGGGTCCAGTCCACTGTGGGTGAGGCCATCCCTGGGCAGGTTGTCCATGGTTCTATAAGAAAGTAGGTTGAGTAAGCTATGATGAGCAAGCCAGTAAGCAGCACCCTTCCATGCCTCTGCATCTGCTCCTGCCTCCAGGTTCCTGCCCTGCTTGAGTTCCTGTCCTGAGTTCCATTTATGATGAACAGTAATATGGAAATACAAGTCAAATAAACCCTTTCCTCCCCAAGTTGCATTGTCATGGTGTTTCATCGTAGTGAGAGTAACCCTCACTAAGACAGGCATTGTCTATTTAAATGCTTTTACATACAGAGACTAAAAGACCGGAATGCTCAGCATTAAATGGAATATTTATATCACCTGCTTTTTTCTTAAGGTCAGGAATCATTGCAGAATAGAAGGAGAAAAGAATGCAGGAGTGAGAGGCAGTGGATGAATGCAATGCAATGCTGTTTTACAGAAACAATAGAGCAGTTTCACATACAGACACACAGCAGTTGCAACAACATGCTGAAGACCCGTGTAAGCTTAAACCACATATAATCCCAGCATGGAGAGAAGGGGTGGGTATGAGATCTGCCTCCCCCACCACTCCCCCACCCCGTTAGCTGAAGAGCTATTGACAACTGACAGTTGCTGGGAGAGGGACAGTCAGTTTTCTTTAAGGGTTTGGCTCTTGGAAGTCCCAGAAACATACATGCAAGCAACATTGAATGTACTCAGAGTGTTGTATGCATATGTTCAATCATTTATATGTAGATGTAAAAACAATGGGTGAAGAAGAGAAAACCATGAATTTGGGAGGAAGCATGATGGAGCAGGGACAGGAATGAGAGAGGTGGGAGGGGAAAAGAACACAAAATCCAATGGCTAAGAAATGGGGGATGGGAGGTGGTCCTGGGAGGAGCTAGGGTAGGGGTATTTTGTCTATGATAGAAGTACATCATATGAGATTCTCAAATAATATTTTTAAATGCAAAATAAAATTGTGTTATGTCAATCAACCCTTCAGTGGGGTCAATTCTGATAGCTGATCAACTTGGTGGAAGTCCCAGGATACAAACTCAATTGCAATGGATGATTACATTGGCCAATCATCAGAACAATCACAATTTGATTGGTTTGAAGACACAGTTTAAGGTGATCATGGTGATGCAATGACTATGATTCTAGCACTTGGGAGTCAAAGTGGGAGAATCACAAGTTTGAGACAAATGTCAGCTGCAGAATAAGAAGCCTATGGGGAAAAAAGGAGGACGAGGATGAGGAGCAGGAAGAGGAGCAGGAGTTGGAGCAGGAGGAGGAACAGGAGGAGCAGGAGCTGTGCTTTTGTTTAAGACAGGGTTCTTTGGGGCAAAGAAGTTGACAGAGTGGAGGGGTACAGATTGTGATAAACTAAGTACATTCTAAATGATTTTGCGAAAATGTAGACAGTAAAAAAAGAAGTATTATGTTTTAACAAAATAGCCAACTTTAGAAAAATAAAAAATAAAAAGCCAGAGAATATGAAATTGAATGTCCATTTTATCTACAGTATCTACTTCTGATGCCTTTCTATGACCTAGTCCTTGTCAGAATTGCTCAAAAGGAAGGAATCTGACATCCTTAAATCTTTGTGCTGATGCTTTTGTTGAAATTTAGTTTAGTTTAGTTTAGTTTTACCCAAGAAAACCCATGTAAGTGATCACAGTTCCTGAAAATATTAGGGTAGGTACCACAACAAAGAAAAGTCTATTCATTACCTTGGTACTAATATTTTTCAGGATGTAGAGAAGACAGAAATAACTTGCTTGGGAAATGCCTGTTAGTTCTCCAGTGTTTCAGGGAGTTGACATTAGCTCGCTACTGGGATTAATGCAATGCCATGTTCTCTTAATAAGTCTGTGCTCCCATGTCACATGCTATCATACTCCTTTTTTTTAAATCTCTTTCCCAGTAAAAGGTATGTTCTGGAATTTTGCCCATTTTTATAGTCAGTTGCTCACGCTTTTATGGTTGGGTCCTTTGTGTGTTTTAGAAGCACTTCCTCACCTGACCAAGCCTTGACAAATACTCCATTCTATTTTGTAGCTGTGTCTCTTTCCTACGGCACCAAGTTTCTCAGCGGTTTCAGTCCCAACCAAGTCTAGCCTGCTGGTTCTCCTCTTCAGCTGCCTGTGCTGCTTTATCTTACACACTCACTGTCGAACCCCAGTTCCAGGTTTTCTCCAGTGACATACTTGTTTCACACTTTCTATTTAGCTCTGTAACTCATTTCCAGACAGTTGTGGAAGCTGTAAGGTCTGTATCTAGATTGATTGTTTCACTGGTGTCTATCTAGCTGATCAAGCATCATTTTTTTGTGAAGTCTCTCTGTGTTCCATTGTTTCACCTTGGTTCTTTTGTCAAATTCGGTTGAGTTTAGAAGGTCTGTTTTAAAGCTCTTCACTGTGTTCCATCGATCTATTTGTTTATGATTTAGAGAATACACTTCTATTATTGATGAAGTTGTATGATAAGTCTTACAGGCATATATCTCAGTTTCTGACATTTTCTTCATAGAAACTTTAAAATACACTCAACACCATACACACACACACACACACACACACACACACACACACACACACACACACAGAGTTGATTTTTCTGATAGAATTGAATGAATTTTGCAGACTCATTTGAAAAGAAATGAGACTGGGACTACAAAAAAAAATCCTCCTTGATGTTTTGAATGTATCTTGATATGGGGGTATCTTCCCATTTACCTAGATTTTTTGTTGTTGATTTGATGATTTTAAGAAGCAGATGCAGAGATCCATGGCCAAACCCCAGGCGGAGCTCCAGGAGTCCAATCGACTAGAGAGAGGAGGAATCATATGAGCAAGAGATATCGAGACCATGACTGGAAAAAGTACAGAGACAACTAGCCAAACTAGAGGAAAAGCATGACCTGTGAACCAATAGCTGAGGAGCCCCCATGGAACTGGACTAGGCCCTCTGGATAAGTGAGATAGTTGATGAGCTTGAACTATTTAAGAGGCCCCCAGGCAGTGGGACCAGGACCTGTCCTTAGTACATAAGCTGGATTTCTGGAACCCAGGGCCTATGCTGAGACATTTTGCTCAGGCTTGGTGTAGGGAGGAGGCAACTGGACCTGCCTCAGCTGAATCTACCAGGCCAAGCTGAATCCCCAGGGGAGACCTTGCCTTGGAGAAAGTGGGAATGGGGGGTGGGTTGGCAGGGAAGAAGGTGAGGGGCGGGGGGGGGGTAGAAGTGGGGGATCCATGGTTGATATATAGAACAAATAGAAAAATATCTTAATAAAAAGAAAATTTAAAAAAGGTTCATTTACCAGAGCTTTGGAATTTTCTTCATATGTATATCTTATTCCTCACATGTACGTTTCACTAAAGTTAAGGATTTCATTTTGGAGATACTAATATAAATAGTAATTTTTTATGTCAAATTCCAATTGTTCACCTCTGCAATGTAGAAAATTAATTTACATTTGTATATTAACTTTATATCACACAAACTTGCTATAATTGTTAATTCATGGCTGAGATGGTTTCTTTTCTTTTCTTTCTTCATACTGATTTTTTTAATGATACATACACACACAGAGACTCATAGGTGCACACACACACAGACACATAGTTGCACACGCACACACACACATAGGTGTGCACACACACACAGACACATAGGTACACACACACACACACACACACACACATATGGAGAGAGAGAGAGACTCTGGTTTCCAGAGCTGTAGCTTTTTGGCTTTTTTGGTACCATTTTTATTTCAAAAGCGAGTTTCATACAAAGATTTTTTTTCTCTCTCAAATTGGGAAGACTAGGCAATGAAATTTTGGCAAATACTTTGCCAAATTAGTAACAGCTACACTGTTGTCTTCTAATCAACTTAATCCATTGAGTGTCAATAAGATCCTGTGTGCACTGATGTAAGCTCACCAATGAATTAACATTTCACACAGTGAAAACACTGTCAAACTTCCTTGTCAAAATGAGCAAAATGGTGATATAATGAATGTGTTAGCAGGTGTTCAGAGAAAGAAAAGCCTTAATACTTACATGCACAAAACAATATATTTCTATTATCATTGGTGAAAAAGGCTCTGGAAGCCAAAGTCTCTCTCTCTCCATATGTGTGTGCACCTATGTGTCTCTCTGTGTGTGTGCACCTATGTGTCTGTGTGTGTGTATGTATCATTAAAAAATAAGTATGAAGAAAGAAAAGAAAAGAAACCACCTCAGGCATGAATTAACAATTATAGCATAATACCAGGGCCTAAAAATTACATTAATGGGAATTAGAAGCCCATTTCTCAAAGGATCAATGTATGTACATAATTTAAAGGTAATGTTGCTCACATTTACAGATTACATTGCAATATCCTTGCATTTAAGTATATAATCCTGAGAGAAAACATTACTTTTGTCCACATTTTCTTTTTTTTTTACTTTGCCAACTTCTTTTATTTTATTTTATTTTATTTTACAATACCATTCAGTTCTACATAACAGCCACAGATTTCCTTGTTCTCCCCCTTCCTGCCCCCCTCCCCTTCCCCCTAGCTCACCCCCCATTCCCACCTCCTCCAGGGCAAAGCCTCCCTCTGAGGACTGAGATTGACCTGATAGACTCAGTCCAGGCAGGTCCAGTCCCCTCCTCCCAGATTGAGCCAAGTGTCCCTGCATAAGTCCCAGGTTTCAAAGAGCTAACTCATGCAATGAGCCCAGGACCCGGTCCCACTGCCTAGATGCCTCCCAAACAGATCAAGCCAATCAACTGTCTCACCTATTCAGAGGGCCTGATCCAGTTGGGGGCCCCTCAGCCTTTGGTTCATAGTTCATGTGTTTCCGTTCATTTGGCTATTTGTCCCTGTGCTTTATCCAACTGACCTACTCTGGTGATGGGATGGCCAAACACCCTAATAGTTGTGCTAGAAATCCCATCCAAGGACTGAGAAGTCTGGATGCAGAGATCCACGGCTAGGCCCCGGGTGGAGCACTGGGAATCAGCGAGAAAGAGGAGGGTTTATATGAGCGAGAATTGTTGAAACCAAGGTTGGATAAAGCACAGGGACAAATAGCCAAATGAATGGAAACACATTTTCTAATTTCAATTTGAATCACTAAAGAAATGCTGTTTCCTACTGCTTTTAGGGGTTTATTGTGTTCTAACCATGGATTAGGTCTGTTCTTTCTCTACCACTGCATTTAGCGGTTTACTGTGTTCTAACCATGGTTTAGGTCTGTCCTTTCTCTACCGATCCTTAGCTAACAGCAGATACAATGCTTCTATTTTCAAGTAAATGAATTTTATGCAAACTCATTTCCACTGTTACACAATTAATTTACCATTAGCATTATAATCTATTATATTTGTAGATGATAGGCTGAAAATGAAATGGAACTTTTCTTTCTGATGGAGCGAAATCCATTAGTGGAACTTCAAATTGTATAGCTAAAAGGTCATTTCCCTTCATTGTAAAATAAGTATTCTTTCTCCCCCTTCATTTTAGAATTCAATTGTAGAGTCAGCATTTAAGAAACTGTCCTCCTAATGACAGTCAGTAATGTTTGCTCTCCTTCATTGCATGGCATTTTTTTCCTCTTTAAATCTTCAACTATTACCCAAAGTCTAAATTGTGTATGGTTTTATGTGGCCTTGGTTATATTTAACTTGAAATCTCCATAGAACATACATTTTATAAAATTGCTGAAATGGTTCTGGAAATTTTTAATGATATAAGAAGTCTTATCTGCTCCTTAAAAGGCTATTTTAACTTTGATGCTACCGTCAAAATATCAAGGATGCTAAAGGTAACAGACATACAGTCATGCAAGAAATCCCACTTAGGAATGTCAGAACAGGGCTGTGGTACCCCACCATGTGAAAGCATGAAGGGGGGGGCAGCAGAGTTTTAGGGAAATTGGGCCAGAAGTATTCTTTGGGGATGTAAGGCTCCATGACAGACAAAAGTATGTCCTGCATGGAGCTCTGAGGCAGCAAGACCAGGTGCTTTGGAGGGTAGGTCAGAGGCACTGCTGCTCAGGTGTGATCATTCCAGTGCCTGGGGTTACTAGAACATAAGTGTGAATGTGTGAATGTGTCCTGAGGATCAAATGTAAGAAGCCATGGGAGAGTGGACCAACCTAGAGATGATTTGAGTTCTTCTCAAGGGAAGGACAGGGAAGAGACCCTTGAAGGGGCTATCATAGGCCGGGCATGCTAATCGATGCAGCTAGATGGGAAGGATGCCTAACCTAGGTCTCAGGAGCTGTCATAATAAGAGACTTAGCATGTCGCTTAGTGGAGGAAGCTTCCATGGAATGTGTAAACCATAGGTTCAATCTACAATATAAAAAGGCTTCCCCTGTGGCACAACATAAAAGAATCACTCAAGAAAGAACTTCATGTCTTTCCAGTCCTCCCCTGCTATCCTATTTACTCTCTGGTTGGGTGAGAAGCAATAGCTTCCAGGATAAGAGAAACAAATGAAGATTGAGTGTTGACTAATAGATTGGATACGACAACCTATTTTCTGAGGTGAGACGTCTATTTTGTGTAGATAGTGACTGTAAGTCTTTATATTACCCAGGAGTAATAAACCTGTTGATGTTTCCAACCAGTAAGGTAGGAAAAAAAAACTTCTACTAAATCTGTTTTACATGAACACTCAGAAACAAAAAGATCTGGGTCATACAGCTTCTTCCCAAAAAATTGTACTTGCTTGGTATTGTGTATACAAATCCAGAATTTGAATCTAAAAGGTACTGACTTTTGACGTGTAGAAAAGAAATATAAATAAATGACTTGTGTGGGTTTACTCATGCCAAAAGCCTAATGGCTGTGAAGCAGTAGAATAAAATGTATTAAGGAAAGTACTACCTGCAGTATTTCTAGACACAAACATAGAAAGATGCAATGGAATTATAGTAAAACAATTTTGTTCTTAACAATAACAAGAGTTAACCTGTGATATGCACTTAGCTTTGTACATTTTTCTAGGCATTTTGTAGGAAGAGATTATAAAATGTTCTCCTGCATCCCATGACTTAGGTAATGAGAAAGTGATAGAGGCACACTATGGAATGTGCGCTAAGTGACAGAGAGCGAGCCAGAGATAAACCTCTCAAACAATATCAGTAATAGCTTAAAAGAAATAGAGGCTAAAGAGGGTTATCAGTCCACCCCACAGCCTCTGATCTAACCCCAAACACTCTTGTGGACAAGTAATCAGCCATTCCATGGCTCCCAGAGATATTCTTCCTTTATATCACTATGTAAAATTCAGGGAAAGTGGTAGAGATATCCATCTTTCTAAATCAGTTTATTTATATTAGTTTTAAATGTTTTAGTTCAGAGAATAAAATATCACTGATGGAGTGCTTTTGACATTGTCTGTCTCATGCTGAGGGACCTGGGATGCTTACACAAAACAAAGAAGATCACATGTCAGAATCCCTCAGTCTCTATCCTCATATGCTATGTAGAGTTAGTAGAAATAAAATATCAAGGCAGATAAAAATGTTTTATTAGTCAAATTGGGTATTAAAAACAGAAGTGCTTAAAAGTTGTTTAATAATAATGCTCACTATGAAAACAAGATCACAAAGCAATATTTCACAGTCTTAATATCCTTTGTTGATTTAAATAAAAAGGCTTCAGTGTTCAAAAGGAATTATGTTGGACAAAATACACCTGAGGATGTAAAAGATGCAACCCAAGAGGAAGCCGAATTCCCACTGCAGTGAATGTTCTAGTTTACAAAACCAATGCATGCTGTATTAAGAACCTCAGCAAAATACAAACAACATAGAAATCACCTATGATTTCATTACACATATGTGAACACTATTAATAGTTTATCATGCTTTTCAAAATAATGATGCTGTTATAAGCTTTGCTATATGATTTTGGTCAACTTAATACTTTGAATATTCATTTCATTCAGATTTCTTCTAAAGCATACTTTTGTTACATAGCAACACTGAGTTACTGCTTCCCCCACCCTGTTCTGATTCCCACTGCTTTCTTGACTTTTCCAAAGCAACCAGGACAGTAAACATGCTCTAGAATGCTGAACAATTGCAGTCTACACATTGAGAAGGCTTACCCAAATCAGGTTTTTGTGTGTAAGCCTTGTGTCTGGCATCTCAGAGATTCTACAAAGAATCTAGCCAGATCCTTTTAAATAAAACATCCAACTAAAGAGCACTGTGGCCTAATCCTTTCTCCAAGTTCTGGGGATCTCTCAGACATAATGAAGGATGCTTCAGTTTCTGAATCCCCAAGTACTTACAGAATTCCCTGGGCAATACTTAAACATTAAGTGCTGATCACTGGCTCCAAGTCTCTGTATTAATTTTCTGCAACCCAATTAGCAACTTTGGGCATAAAGAAAAGTTGCCTTCATCCTGTGGATCAGTAGCAAATTGGAGAGTGAGTGCCAAGCGGGTCCTCCGAGGTCACTGAGTTTATATCCCACTTTAGTCCTCGGGAAAACTAAGGGGCATGAAAGTTAAGTGGCTTGGCTCCGCACAGTGTACCGGGCGTAGCTCAGACTCCGGCTGGCAGAAGGGATACTGTTTCCACATTTCCTGAAAGGAAAATGCACACCTCTATAAATAGGAACTAAAAGAGACCCCTATATTCTATGATGCTGTATTTCCTTATTTGGGGTGAGATGGGCTAGAAATTACTTTAGAACCTGCGATATCATGTGTAACATCTTGGGAATGATAGTGGAATCTGTAATTAGAAATCACTAATATAATATTCAGTGGGCCGCAATCTAACTTTGTTTATTTGTGCCATCATATTTATATAAGAGGTTGAACTCCTAAATATTGGAAGGAGATCTGCTTATTCTTGGGGAAATCTAGAAGCTAATGATTGCCAGAACAGATACTTGAGATGGACAAGACACAGTTCTGGGCAGTGGAAAACCCAGAAAGAAGCACAGATGAACAACTTGGCATACTAAGCAATATCTCAGACTTCTCGCTAGTGTCACTGAAGATATCCCTTGGAATGTTGAAATGGAAGAAGACCCAAGATGCTCAGCACCAGTCACCACAGGACCATACTTCAGCCCAAACACCAAGAGACCCAGGCCTTAAGGCATATGTGTTGAAATTGTTAACAGAGACCCAAGTGATTTGTTTTTCTCTGTTGGTGGTAGAACCCTAGCCAAAGAATTAAAGTAATATAAATATCCAAACAGAATATAAAGAGGTCATCAGAAGAAAGGTCCTCCTGGAATGCAAGTGACAAGATCAAAAGATAAATTAGTAGAAGAAAAGGTTAAGTCGGTGCCCTGTCCTATAGAAGATATGCATGCCAAGAAGATAAAATGTTGAAGAATATAACATTTTAGTTTAGATGCAAACTTCATTTCTTCTACGACAGCATTTGAAGTATTTAATGTGGGGCCTTTCTCTGATACTGAAAAAAGCCTTGGGTATAAAGCAGTCATTTTGACTAAATGCTTTATAGATGCACTCACACTACAGCATTGCAGCAGCCTTGAGCTGTAAGTCATTCAAAATGACATGTTTTCAGACTATCAGAAGGGTTACCTTAAGTACCAAATATAATATGTGCACACACACATAAATGCAGATATAGGCACATTTGTTTAAAATCCTGACAGAAAATCATTCTAGAATGTATTAAACTTTATGAGGCCTTCCTTAAAAGCACACTGGGCATAATGTAATTTTCCTTGATGACCCAAAGTCATCACTGTGAATATTAATTATGATACTATACAGTAATAAAAGTATGCATCTGATGCTTTCAAAAATGTCTATTCTCTGCTGCCCTTAGAGCTACAGAATGCCAGAATTAAGAAGGACTTGAGTGCTTCTCCAACCTTCTCAGTTCCAGATGAGAACACCAGTGTCAGGAGAGGAGAGGAGGGGCTTAATGGAGAGGACGCGGTGACATACCTCACGCCTCCCAACTTTAATCCAGAGTCCTTTCAATTAACCCACACGGCTGAGCCCTGCGGCCTCTGCTTCTGCGTAGCCTCAGCTGCCTGCTCCGTTCCACCCTCAGCCCCTGCTTCTGGTAATAAGTGCAGTTCTCTATAATGATGCACTCTGAGGGGGAGATGCTGGTCCAGGAGCCTAAACCATGACAACGTGACTGATGAGGACAGGCAGGTTCTGGCAGTGCATAGATAAAATTTAAAATTTAAGTGATTATCTAAAACTTGGAGAGTAACCTAAACTGGACTCCAGCCAAGCGATGTGACCAAATGCTGGAGTTGTAGGTAGAAGGGGTGAAGTGGGGAGGGGATGCCGGACCAAACGCCATCAAGCCAGGGGGACTGGAAGTGTTAATGGAGTTTCTAGAGACAAAGTCCAGACTCTGGAACTTCCAATAAGCTAGGCTGAGACACCCCCAATGCACCTATTAAGGAAAAGCATGAGAGTGAAAGCAGAGGAAGAAGGTGGTCTCCCTGTGGCCACACTGGGGATGAACAAATTAAAGGGTCCAGTGAACCCCGACTTGGCATACTGCTGTGGGATTCAGACTTAGGGGCCAATGAGAGGTACTGGTCACGCTGTGGCCCTGCCCATCCCGCACATCATTTTCTTTGCTCTAGTTTGTCTGACAAGTTAGACAGACGGATGGGCGGAGGGGGTCACTGTGTGAAACTTCCTCCTGGGAGCCAGTTTCCTCTTCTGGCTGTCATTGGGGCTTCAACTTTTCCCTTCCCCCAGCCCAAGCTTCCTGAGGAAACTCCAAGTCCTTGGGGCTATTGTTTTACCAGCCTAATAGGTCAGGAGAAGAACACAAGTGTCTTTCTTTAGTCTCTTTTCACTTCTGCCAGGACAGTTACAGAGCCCCATGGGAGGTGGCAGGGGCGGATTCCCATGACTGAAATGACAGTGGCTTCTTCCAGCCTTACACTGTGTTTTGAAAATCAACACAATGGAAGGGGTGTGTCTTCTGATATAATGGTTTTATTAACTTTTTAAGGACTCTTTATATGCATAATAATGTATTTAGGACATATTTACCACCACCCCGCTTAGGTCCTATCAGATCCTTCCCATCCAAGACCCTTCCAAACTTCAATGTCCTCTTTGTTTCATACAGCCAACAGATTCTAATTTGTTTCCTATATACTCAGGAAGGTAGTACGCTCCACGGGCATGAGGTCAACTGACCAGGGGTCATGCCCTTAAAGAAACTGATTCTTCTTTCCATGGAAGCCATCAACCATCAGGAGTTCCTCAGCTGTATCTCAGGACTCATGAATGTGCCCCTATTCCCTGCTAGAATGACGACTGTCTGGACTGTGTTTAAGTCGTGTGCCGCACAGCTCCAGGGAGTTCTTGAGTGCAGGGGTGATAGAACACATCAGTTACTCTGATTTAGCCGGGCTCAGGAGAAGGTCATCTCTTGGATGTTAGGTGGGTTTCATGAACATCCAGTGAGAAACGTCAGGGGCTAAACCAGATGTAACAGTTGTCCATAAAGAGACTGGAAGCCTACGGCTGTACACGAACCAGTCTTATTTAGTTCTTTTGAGTAAACAAACATGTAGGTTTGTTCCAAAGTTCTCTGAGGTTTCATAACAAATAAATTCTAGGAAGAGGAGTCATCACTTAAAGCTATAGTTTCTAAGTTGGTAGAAAAGTCCAACAGCAGCCCAGTGTTCAGGACCAGGAGGAAAAGATGGAATAAAATATGGTTACACTGACCTGTTGCAGGAAGAGGGTGAATTTTCACTTTCAGAAAGAATTACGCTTTTTGAAAATAAGAAGACAGAGGGTCCAAGGGGGTAAGTGACTCACCTAAAGCCGAGCAACAGCATGGCCATCAACTCTGCTTAAAACGTCTCCCAGTCCATTCTATCCCAGGATCAACAGGGCCAAGACCTGTAAACTCTGTCTATCAAACAGTGTCAACTTGCTTCTCCACATCAACACTTGGTGTAATGCTCCAAGTACTGGTCACTGGTCAGGGTCCATTGTCCCTGAACACGTGGTGGTGAGCCAGTGGATGCTGAAGTAGACGTAGCATGTTCCAAATTCTGTGCTGCATAACTAGGGTGCAGGAATCAAACTGAGCAGACCAAAAGGGATGTAACCTCGGCAGAGAAGCAGCTTCAGTAGGCAGCTGTGTCTTTTTCTTTGATCTCTTTGATGAAGGACAGTTCCACTGCTCTAAGATGAGGGGATTTTCCTAGAGGATAAATTGTTTTCAAGTCTTCTCTCCCTTATATCATGATCTCTCACTCCCTTTGTCACATACAACACATGCATCCATGTGCACACACATAAACATACATGCACACACAGGCAAATGTGCATGCACACAAGCACACAGACACACACATACACGCATATGCACACATATACATGCATATGCACACACACACACACACACACACACACACACACACACACACACACAGAGGAATTTTTCATTTTCCTGACAAGAAATGAGGTTTGTCTCTCATCTCATGCACTTTGAAATGTTTATTCAATTCATATAATTCCTGAAACCCTGCAATGTGCCAGAGCACTGGACACCTCAAAGCCACATTTTAAGACAACATTTTTTTTCTTAACAAAGTACATATTCTAGTTAGGAAAGCAAAGAGGCTCATAAATTACATGGGCCCTTATCTAGCTGTGCTGTGTGGGTAAATTTAAACTTGGGCAACCACAGTCTCTGAATACAAGGTGACAGCAATCTTGCCATCCGTGCTATAAATATGAATGGGTTAACATATGAGTCAGTGGGTAGTGTGCTTGACACACATTGGCTCCTGGAGACAAGCTGGGAAGTGGTGAGACTCCCCAGGGAATGGTGGTCCTGAAACCTGGAGAAAGGCAGCAGACGTTGCCCCGCCGGAACATGGGTTGTTTATAAATGGACACGAGTTGTTTGATGAAGAGGACATTTGTTGCTTTGTGACGGTTGGTAAGGACCCGATCTGTCTTTGAGAACACCAGCCAATGTCCTTGGACAAGTCCCCTGCTCCCCCTTGTGGAATCCACATGTTCTTGAGGGAGGACACCACATTTTCTGTTACACAGCATGACCAGCTGCCTCTTCGAAGCATTTACAGCCTGGGCTGACAAAGTGGGACTAAGTACTAAATTACAGCACATCACAGAATGGAAAGTATTAGTCGATGTGTTTTCCTTTTGTGACTTTTTTAGAGGTTGCAGAGGTACACGAGAGGGTGGAAGGAAGCAGGGACTGGAATCTCAGTCAAATGTCTGTGGGACATTTCATGCCAAGAATGACTCGTGTCCTACACTGGATTACCATGTTTCTGTACTGCAAACCCTTCCCAACCCCTCAAGTCTGTTACAATTAGCCAAACATACAGAAATCTAGTGAGGCGGTTTCTGTGTCTTTATCTGGAAAGCAAGGAGTGTGTTGTCATAGAGTGGCCGGAAAACAGCACGCAGTAACTGGCCAAACTGACCCATAAATTAGAGCAATGAGTGAGGCAGAGACTGAATGACATATGGGCAGGAAATAAGTCCATACAGACACTGGAAAATTGGATGGTGAGAGGGCATTTGACCTCTAAAGGACGGGAATGATGGTTAAAGCCAGTTCTATGTACTTTAGAGGAAAGTATATGCAAGGGGTCATGGGTAACACAGTTCCACCTATTAAAAACCTGCTTGGATGGCGGAGACAAGCAGACACAGGTAGGCCTATGGCAGCGGCCTGCGGAGGTAGACGGGTCAGGTGGCAGTGGCTGACAGGGACATTTAGGCCCAGCGGCAGCTGGCGGAGACATTCAGGCCCAGCGGCGGCCCACAGAGGTGTACAGGCCCTGCGGCAGAGATAAGCAGACGGAGGTGGACAGGACCGGCAGCGGCGGCAGCCGACAGAGACATTCAGGCCTGGCAGCGGCCCACAGAAGTGAACAGGCCACGTGGCAGAGACAGGCGGACGCAGGTCGGCGACTTGTGGAGGTGGAAGGGCCTGGTGGCAGCGGCTGACATACAAGCCCAGCGGCAACCGGCAGAGATGTGCAGGCCCCGTGGCTGTTCCCAGAGGTGGATGGGCCTGGCAGCAGTGACAAGCAGAGGTGGGTAGGCCCGCGGCGGCAGCCGGCAGAGACATACAGGCCCATTGGCCGCCCGCAGAGGTAGACAGACCCAGCGGCAGCTGACAGGGACATACAGGCCCAGCGGTGGAGACAAGTGGACGCAGGTGGGCCTGTGGCAGTGGGCCACAGGGGTGGACAGGCCCGGGGACGGAGAGGGGTGGACACAGCTTGGAGCGGGGACGCCCCTAGCCCCAACACCTGGGGAAGAGGGTATCTCCGTGGGTCGGAACCAGGAGTCTGGACACTCCGTCTGGGGACAACCCAGGGCCCAACTGCTGATCGTGTGAAACCCAACAACTTGGAGGTGTTGGTGAGACTATCCTGCTCAGCTGAAACCCATCTGGGAGAGGATTCAGATGCCTACAGTTTGAAATCTGAAGAAACAAGATCAGCTGAGGAGTTGACAAATGAACAAAACGTGACCTGGGAACACAGAAGAAGGCGCTACCCAGTCACCAAACCAGATCACGAGAATCATAAGTATATAATTCACCGACTGAAATCAGCTGTCCCTGAAGAAACAGCCCAATAGCACCAATTTAACCAAGAACCCCTACTAAACCAAGACTAAAAATTAGAACAAGAGAGGCACTCTCAGACACAGACACCACCTGCACCACACAGAGGAAAAGATGAGTAGACGCCAGTGCAAAAATACAGGCAACAACATAAAGACCTATATGGCAACATCAGAACCTAGTGATTCTACACCTGCAAGACCTAAACATACCATGACAGAAGAAACAGAAGAGATCAACCCTAAAAATGACTTTAAGAAGATGATAGAGGCCCTTAAAGAAGAAATAAAACATTCCCTCAATGAGGAAATAAAAACTTTCCTTAAAGAGGAAATGAAAAACTACCTTAAAGAGGAAATAAAAACTTTCCTTAAAAAGGAAATGAAAAACTCCATTAGAGAGGAAATTAAAAACTCCCTTAAAGAAATGGAAGAAAAAACGAACAAAAAATGGGAAGAAATCAAATCAAGCCAAGAAAAAGCAATTAAACAGATGAAAGAAACATTCCAAGATCTGAAAAATGAATTTGAGACAATAAAGAAAACACATGCTGAGGGAATGCTGGAAATAGAAATCCTGACTAAACAAACAGGAACTACAGAAACAAGCATAACCAACCGATTGCAAGAGATGGAACAGAGAATCTCTGACACTGAAGACATGATAGAGAAAATAGATTCGTCAGTCAAAGAAAACACTAAAGACAAAAAAGTCATAACACAAAACGTCCAGGAAATTTGGGACACCATGAAAAGACCAAACCTAAGAATAATAGGGATAGAAGAAGGAGAAGAATACCAACTCAAAGGCACAGAAAATATATTCAACAAAATTATAGAAGAAAACTTTTCTAACCTAAATAAAGAAATACATATGAAGATACAAGAAGCTTACAGAACACCGAATAGGCTGGATCCAAAAAAAAAGTCCCCTCGCCACATAATAATCAAAACACTAAACACACAGAACAAAGAAAAAATATTAAGAGCCGCAAAGGAAAAAGACCAAGTAACATATAAAGGTAAACCCATCAGAATAACACCAGACTACTCAATAGAGACTATAAAAGCTAGAAGATCATGGACAAATCTCATGCAGACACTAAGAGACCACGGATGCCAACCCAGACTATTATACCCAGCAAAACTCTTAATCACCATAGGCGGAGTAAACAAAATATTCCAGGATAAAACCAGATTTAATCAATACCTGTCTACAAACCCAGCCCTACAGAAAGTACTAGAAGGGAAAATTCAACCCAAAGAAGCTAAACACATCCATGAAAAATCAAGCAATAGATAATCCCACACCAACATACACCACAGAAGAAACAAGCTGGTGTAGCTATCCTAATATCTAGAGAAAAAGGATGTTTCAAAAGAGAAGAAGTCTTGTGGCAATGCCTCAGTGGTCCAGGTAACTACCAGAACTCGGAAAAGTTGGTTTAATTTGGGATTGACTGGGAGGCCAAAGATTTAAAAAGCAAAAGATTCTCTCAAGACACAAGTTGTGTGATAATAGTGTGTTTTGTGTGTGTGAATGAGAATTTGTAAATGTTGAATTCTAGGCTTCGACAATCATTGTCAGTGCAGATTAAGCTGCAAGTATTTATGCTTTAAAACTTAAATTATAAAGCTAGTTACGTCTTTCTAACAACTAGTTTTAATGTTTATGAGCATATTTTACCTACATTACCTTTTCAGGATGTTGAGAAAGATGCATCACAAGCAAAGGCTGGAGGCTGGGGGCAAGATGGTTTTGAGGAAGAGGTCTTGGTGGACTCTTTCATAGAGAAAGGGAAGCAATGCCTTCTGGGAAATGAGCTAAGTTTTAATCTAGTCTTTAGGATTAGAAGTCAAAAACAAAAATATTAAGGAAAGGAAAACCTAATTGATCTTTGAAGTATTGTTATATGGAATTGAGTGGGACTTTTGAGGCCTTTCTTCCAGAAAACAAGGACTTGGTTGTCAGGCCTATATTAGGCCTAAACCTTGGTGTCTTGTAGTTGTACTTAAATCATTTCAATGGAAAGTGTCTTAGTGATTGGAACTTCTAGTGCAGTTTGGAGTTCTTCCATTTGAAAAATGTGATATTTGCATGGGATTGTTTGAATCTTGTTTTCTAGTCCCTCCCCATCACCACCCTCATAGTCTGAAGGTAGATTTTTCTCTTGATAAAGGAACAAAAAAGGTGAACATCTTGTTTGTAAATAGGTATCTAGTAACTAGTGGTAAACTTGAAATGGTAGAATTCTTTAAAGCCTAATTCTAGATAGCCTTAAGAAAATATATCTTAATTACTTTTGAACCTGTATTCACCTTGTTTTTTTCAAATATCTTAAGTTATATTTTCTTTTTCAGAGCTGCTTCTTATTTGGGGCTACTTTTTTTTTTATTGAGGCATAATTCATAAAAGGGTATATTGTTTTGATGAGACTTTTTTTTAGAGTTACTTTTTAAAGTCATGAGGTCAACAACTTGGACTACTATGCATGTAAGTGCTAATGCAAATTAAAGCCCAAGTTGACCTCCAGCAGCAGTTCATTCTATGTTGACAGTGAGAGAACACTTTGCCTGTTAGGATACTGTTACTCGTGGACTGAAATGCTGAAGAAACCCCTCCCCCTATTTTGTTTTTTTGCAAAAATCAAGGTATATTCTAGGGTTTCCTGGTTTACCTCAACAGATAAACTGAGATGATAGTCTTAGTTCAGAAATGATCTGAATGTAGATTTACAGTCTACGTGTACAGCTGGCTAAGTGAGATCGCTTTCACAGTTCTGCATGTATCCCATCGGCTCCCCATTAGTCACTGAACTCTTAAAACTGGTATTGTAACATTATTACAATGTTTTGCGCCAATTTTATAAACTTTACAGTACAATATGTGTTCCTTTTCTGAGGCAAACCAAAGGTATATTTTTCAAGGTTCTGCTGCTATCATCAGTGTTGATGGAGGATTTTTTATATATTTGTAATAGATAGAAATAAACCAGAAAAAAAGAAGAAAAAAAAAGTGGTGGAGGAAAAGGTGAACACTGCAAGAATACTCAAAAGGGCTGAGAGTTGCAAACGCCAAGATTGGCTTTGCATAGTAAATGGAATAGAACAGCTCTGAACTATAGCTTACTTTTCCTGGTTTGGTTGACAGAATGATTGAATGCTTTTGTACAAAAATCAGAGCCTTAAAAACAAGGATTTGGTGAGATTGTAAAATGGTGTGCCACTTTGGCAAAACAGTCTGGTGGTTGGTCAAAATGCAAAACATTGTTACTCTGTTACTCAACAATTCTACCCTTAGGAATATAACCTCAAACTACTGAAAATGTGCACCTATGAAACATGTACATGAAGATTTACAGCAGTGTGTTGCTAATAGTAAAAAAGTTAAAACAACTCAAATAGCTATCAAATACTGGAGAGAAATAAAATGTGGCTTATTCATACAATAGAATATTATTAAGACATAAAAATGAATGAGAAACTGACAGATTAAATGACTTTGGTGAACCTTCATAATTTCATTTGTAGATCTTTCCATTTCTAATTTATAAATACATTTGGGGTTATAAATTATAAATGTACTGCCTCCTGTCAACATTGTATACTTCTATTTGATGATTTCTGTGTCAAATATTATATGGAAATGTTTCCACGTATTTTCTGTATTAACTGTGAATGAATAGAACAAAATAAATTGCCTGTGATGGAAAAATAAATAAATTAATAAAAAAAAGAAAAAAAAAACAAAAAAAACCTGCCTGGTTGTGAACCAAATGAAAACAGCTGCCACCTTGTCAGGGGCATGTCAGAGAAGTAGTACCTGACTCAGCATCTGCCAGGAAGGTCATAGTGTCCCCACCATGGTCACTGGGGAGTTGTAAATGTATTTGGACATCATCTTACATTGTTTGGGTGATGAAGTTATCTGAGGCCTAACACCATGGCAGGGAAGAGACCTCATTTGTAGGCTTCTGAAATTCTCCTGTGCCTGCCCATCATCTAGAAAGCTTGTGAGAGAGAGAGCTCTCATGTTATGTCCCACAGAACCTGGATGTGTGCATTGCTAACTAGTTTCCCAGTGATGCTGAGGTTGCTGCTCTGAGATGAACATTTGGATGCCATGGCCAAAGTCTCCCAGAATAACAACGTGGGGCCATGAAATGAACCAAATCTAGTATATAAAATTCTGGAAACTTACAGTCTACCTTCTTTCTCCTTTTTTCTTTCTTTCTCTTCTTTCTTTCTGGTTCCCACTCAAGGAAGACAGAAAGAACTCCTGCAAAGCAGAGTGGGAATTTGAGAAGCTGAGCCTAGCTTTCCTGGGTACCATGTTTGTTGTTGTTTAATGTCTTTGAGGGTTCTTGCTCCTGTAATTCAGGGTTGGTCAGTTTGAGGAAAGACAGGATGACTGATTGGCCCATAACTGTTGTACAAACATGTCTTGATCCAGCCTTGTACTTGTTGAGGCAGTTGATCAGCATGGGCCCTACTGGCAAGCTTCATTGTAAGCTGCTAGCCTTTTTGTCTTGGGTCAGGAAAGAAAAATTATTTTTACATGATATTTATGAGTGTTTTGTCTGCATGTATGTATGTGCACCATATGTATGCAGGGCCTGGAGAGTCCATAAGAGGGCATCAGAGCCCCTGAAACAGGAATTACAGATGGTTATGAGCCACCATGTGGATTCTGGCAACCAAACTCTGGTCCTTTGCAAGAATGGCTGGTACATCTCACCATTGAATTGTTTCTTCAGCCCAGAAACTTGGAGTCTTTTAAGAATAAAGAAGGTATAGCCGGGCGGTGGTGGCGCACGCCTTTAATCCCAGCACTCAGGAGGCAGAGCCAGGCGGATCTCTGTGAGTTCGAGGCCAGCCTGGACCACCAAGTGAGTTCCAGAAAAGGCGCAAAGCTACACAGAGAAACCCTGTCTCGAAAAACCAAAAAAAAAAAAAAAAAAAAAAAAAAAGAATAAAGAAGGTACTTAATAGTGCCCTTCCCAGCACAGTCTCAAGGATACTAAATTTCAAGCTCAGATGGGGACTTGGGAGAGGATTGTGAGAAAGCAGGAGTTAGACAGATGCCCTGGTAGACAGCCAGATAGGGAGACAGCCATGATTAAATAATAAAAAGGGTGAATTTCCAAGATGCCTGGCTTCTTCCTCAACATCCTGACTTGAGACAAAAGCCTGGCATCTTCTATCTTGCACCAGCAGGGTGCTGCAGACGGAGCAACTGGTTCAAAGAGCTTAAGAATGGTTCGGGACATGTCATGCCACAGTTCTTGGCCGATCAAACATCCTAGATTTCTTCAAACTGACTCCCCTTAAATCAAGGGAGGAAGACTCTGCTCCAGAAGTCTGAAACCCCCAGACCTCTCGAAGAGACTGGATTTTCAGGCCTCAGAGCTCCAGCTCACAGCTCTCAGTGTGTCTGCTGCAGGGGTGTGCTTCCTGCCTTTCTTCAACGTCGGATCGTCTGTGGTGCTTGAGATTTCTCTGCTGCTACCTGTTCATGTTGTGTTCCAGATGTTTCCTGTCTTTCAAGTCTTCAGGTGGCAGAGGAGGTGAACCTATCAAGACCCTAGGCTCTACCAGTTGTATATTATCATCAACAATATCCTTGGAACATACAACACGATGGGCTAAAGAGACCAAGGAACGCTGACTCTCAAACAAACAAAAGCTGAAGAACAAAGTTCATAGTTACTATAATTTGGTGCTTACCATCTGTCTGGAATTATGTTAGTTATTTTATTTTATTTTTTTATTTTTTGGTTTTTCGAGACAGGGTTTCTCTGTGTAGCTTTGTGCCTTTCCTGGAACTCACTCTGTAGACCAGGTTGGCCTTGAACTCACAGAGATCTGCCTGGCTCTGCCTCCCCACTGCTGGGACTAAAGCGTGTGCCACCACCGCCTGGCGTTAGTTATTTTATATGACTAATTCTTGATCATATCACAATCCTAAGAAGTAGGAACAATACTTATTTGTGGATTAATGATGAGGAATCTAAGGCCTGAAGAAACAAATTACTTGCCCAAAGTCATAGAATTTTAGCCAGCATCTGAACACAGGCAATCCTGCCTACATTCATAGTCACTATATTCTACTCTATTCCTCTACTATCCTGCAAAAAATGGTTTTGATATGAGGATAAATCTCTATGAAGAAGGTATAATTTTTATTATTATTGTATTATTATTACTATTATTTTTATGTGCTCCACTGAATCCTGCAGACTTTTCCTTCTTTCTCTAATTATTTCCCTAGCATGTGTCCTGATTTTCTGGAGAGCATGGGCCTCTTCAGATTTCCATTCTGTTTTTCAAACAATACCTCTTTGTTCCCTATCAGCAGCATTCTCCTTTATCTGACCGCTCAATGCTAGGATTCCTGGGAGCCCTGTCTGCTCGTCCGTTTGCTCTCCATAGTTCCTTCCATAGGTAGTACCATCTGCTTCATCGTCACGTGGACTCAGAAGGAGCCTCACTGCATTCTATTCTACATAAACAACCTGACATCCCAATGTGCATATATGAAAGATCAGACCAGATGCAGGAGAGGTGAAAACCAAGCCTACAACTTCTATCTCCACCTTCATTGTCTTTAAGCACCATGATGTAGAGGTTGGTCCCTGTGACCGATGCATGTCCCACTGCCATGTTATTTCAGTTAACACCCCCAAGTTCTACCTGCTAGCATGTCTATGTCTTGTCTTGAAGATTTCTAGTGACCATTGGAGTTGTCAATGTTCACCCAACTTGGCAAGCCAAAGGGATAGAGTGTTGATGCCTACTAGTCAACTGTAAACTTACCAGGGCAAGCTAGAGAACAATATCCATGTCCCCTTCCCTCAGGAGGAAAAGCTTTGCAGCACATGTTCTATTCCAGTGTCTAGGATTCTCAGAAAGCATAAGATTTTACAAGCTAACGTTGTGATTCTTTTCATTCCTGGCTTTCCCTTCTCCAATCCATTTCATCACTTCTTCATTTGTGTTTCCCAAGACTGACTCTCAAATAAACCACTTGCCCTTAGGCCCGCCTGCAGTCTGCCACTGGAGAAGGCCATGCTGAGCCATCTCCTTCTCCATACAGTGTTTGAGCCCTGCCCCCCCCCCCCGTCCCCAGCTTCAAGCACCAAGTACACTAACTAGAACCACGGGGCCATCCTTGCTCTCTACTCCTCTCTTCTACTCAAGGACTCAAGTCCTGGAAACACTGCCTACTAGCTTCAAGCCACCCACTTTTCCATCATCTCCATCAACCATCCCACCCAGGGTACCAGAATTCCAGATATCAGAGGGCACTGGTAGCACACCCCTCACTTGTATAATAGATACAACTTATCTGAACATGTCCTGCCTCCCCACTTCCCCCACATCCTTTACCAATACAATAACAATATTCATTTTCCCTTTCTAGAAATGCAAGAATCTCTTCCATTTTCCCCACTGAGAGTTTCAGCATCTGTTAAACCCCTGGAATCTCAGCAACCCTGAAAAGGGCTGTTACAATAACCCCTAGCTCAAGGCATAACACTGAGTAATTGAGTAACAAAAGTAAGGGAGAATCTAACATCCCAGCTGAGAAAGGTTCAAGGAAAAATACATTAGGAATTCAAATATTAGGCAACAGGATAACATTTCAAGCTAACAGAGATAGGTAGAGATTGGATGAGGAGTCGAGTATACGGATGCTGCCTGCATCCTTAGAATGTGGTGGACAGGGATGCCCTGGCATGCTCTGGCACACTGTGAAGGAGAAACAGAGGCTGACAAAGTGTTGGCAAGGACATCATGCTTAAAGAACTAGTTCAGCAGCCCAGCTGCAGGCATGTTTGTAAAGACAGCAGCTGTGGGGTGGGGAGGAGGGCTTCACCCGGAGATGTTCTGGGGGGGAGTCTACAAGATCTGTGAACAATGCAGTCTGTTTCTGTATTTATTAGACACTGAACAGCTGTAAATAGGCATTTTACAGCTGATTTATATAAACTCCAGGACCAACTTTACTAGGGTAAGGATTTTAAGGCTGATGGAATAAAAGCTCGAAATATTCCCATGTTCTGCCTACAAGCAGCATATATATGTTTTTATACCCACACACATGCACTCACACATATTTCTTATTCAGCAACAAAGAAAAGTATTTAGCTTTTGGTGACTAATGAGGATAAAGATGTTAGTGTAGAATGGGTTGTTGTTATTCTTTTAATTGTTAGATAAGTATGATGGTTAATCTTTAAGATTTTGAAAAATGTTTTAATTATGTGTTTATGCCTGGAACGGTGTTGAGGTATAAACACAGATGAGTGCAGGTGAGCTCAGACCAGAAGAAGGCATCGGATACTCTAGAGCTGCAGTCACAAGCATGTGGGAGCAATTCCATGCGGTTGTCAGCTTAACAGGATGTGGAGTCACCTAGGAGATCAACTCATGGGCATTACTGTGAGAGCGTTTGTAGAGAAATTAGAGAGGTAGAAGACCCATCTTATATATAGGCACCTCTATTTCCTCGGCGACAGTGTGGTGCATATGCACTACACAATACAGTCATACATAAAAAGAAAAGAAAAGGTGGACGAAGGGAGAGAAGCACCCACGTTGTCTCCTCACTTCCTGACAGGAAGCAATGTGTCACACACCCGTGGCCGCAGATAGATAGAGCAGCTGTCGCCACCACGCTCCCCCAGCCATGCCTCCCGACATGGCAGACACACCGTACCTGTGAGCCCACAGTCCCTTTCTCCCTGAAGTTCTCTCTTCTGCTATTTTATCAGCAATCAGAAAAGAAACGAAGGCAGTAAAGAAACAGAACCTCAAAACTCTGTCACCTCACAACCGAAAAACAGAGTCCCCATCACTACCTAGTTCTAGCTGCCTAGAGGAATGCTTTGCCCACTCTTCTACAAATATAAAAAGGTGTAGCTTCCAAGAGGGACAGATACTATTCTCTGTGTTCCACACTAATCAGATCCAGAAATGCCTTTGGTCCAGGTACATCCTGTCCTTACTTTGTGGGTCACCTCTCTGTAACTAGGGCATCTCACGGCTAGGTCCCTGGCTCCAGATGGAAACCAAGTTGTGTTTTGATGGGTTCTTATTTGTAAAATGAGGACAGGGAAAGGACAACTTGAATGAAGAGAAGGTCTATACGATTTGGGGAAAAGAGGAAGAACTCAGCATCTGAGTCAGTATAAAGAAGACAGAAAAAGAGGAAGTCTGAACCCTGGACAGATGGAAAAAAGCCCATGTAGTGATCAAAACAGGCTCATCTGGAAAGAAAGACACTGGTCACAGGAAGAAAGGCAACTAGTTCAGCCTAAAATAAGTTCAGTTTGAAAAAAGGGCCAAATATGCATGTGGCCATTTTCCACTGAGGTGTTATTTGGGGGAGAACGCATTATATCACCTAAGACAGTTTTATTTCCACTTGGAGTCAGAAAGATAAGCTTAGCAGTTACAGGAAGAGAAATAAAGGCCAGAAAGAGGTGCACAAATTGTAGGGGAGCATATCAATTGCAGTTTTTATCACCCTGGATGATGCCTTGGAAATGACAATATTTCTTTACACCCAGGGGAAAGAAAAGAAGACAGAGGACCAAAAAAAAAAAAAACTTTTATCTTTTTCTATTGCATAAAAACTGATACAACACAAACTAGCCTCAGTGCCACAGGCCTACCAGCATCCTCCACTACCACACTGCAAGTCAGCTTTGACCACAGCTGGTCAGCCAGTGCGAGCCCTTCAAAGGGACAGCCTGGACTATCTGCGTGCAAGGGCGAGCATCTCCCAAAGTGTCCCTGACTGCTGACAGAGCTGGAGAAAGCCTGGCTGTTTTCCAGAGTAAGCTGCTGACAGGATATTTTAAGAAGGAATTGAGGAGAGGAAAAACTTAAGAATGGATAAAAGTTGGGGCTGAATATAGGTTCAGCTGTTATGATCTGAATGGATAAGAGATCCAGAACACATCCTAAAACCTTCAACTCCTTCAAAACCTCAAAAGGACTTTTGTGAAAAGCGAAATCCTCTTCAGAGAATGAGAATAGAATTCATAGTTCAGGAAGACTCAAACCTGCCATCATGAGCCTCTCCCCTTCTCACTAATGCAAACTCAAGGACTTCACACAGACAGACTAAAGCCTTAGAGCTCATGTGCCCTGCAGTGGCCGTGAGCAGGCACAATGACAGAATCCATAAATGCAGCCAGGACTGACCTTTATAAGCCCCCACTTTAACTGGAGGGCCACAGTGCTCTCAGAAGGACCTCAAGAATCAGTGTTAAATCAGAACCAATTCTCTCTGATTGTTTTCTCTTCTTCAATGCGTAATTATCCTTGAAAAAGGCTGTAGGGAGATTGGCTATCACAGAGACACAAAACCTGGTTTGCACCAGATTACCCCTCCCCTCATTAACACAGGCACGGGCCTCATGTGTCTTGAGATAGCAAAGATGTTTTGGTCATAGCAATACTTAGTATGGCCTCATGTGTCTTGAGATAGAAAACATGTTTTGGTCAGAGCAACACTTTGTATTTTTATGTGATCACAGGTTTGCAAATAGAAAAATCATACCATCAAGTCTTTATCAAGACTGATTTAATTTTAACATATTACCCACATGTCTCCACATACTCCACATATAAAATAAATTTATTTTATATAGTCATAGCAATTTTCAGATGCACCAATAACCCAACATATATATTAATTATGGAGACAGTTAAGCTAGGCCCAACATTAAAATAATTTAAATTATCAGTGCAGATGTTGAGCATTCTTTCAAAAGCACACCAAAACAATGAGCAAAGAAAGCTGGGGACTTTCCCTGTCACCTCCAGATCTTCTCCCTTGTCTTACACACTGAGAAGTTTTAGGGTCTTTATTACCTCTAACTTGTAAACATGGGTTTGATGTGTTTTGATTTTCACAATAAGAATAGATCAGATCTGATGACACTCAGTTCATGTCACTGCCTAGAGACCCCCAGCGACACATGTTCATCACATCTCATGATGCCACTGCATATAAACAGCAGGAAGAAAAAAACAAACATTCCCTGTCTAACTTTATAATATGTTTATTCAGTGAGACCTTCTCAGTTGGGGCTACATAAATGAAATGTCTGGCACGCTTTAGTTCTCAGAACTGGAAGAGCCCCGGGGAGAGTCACCTTAATGTGCCCTCTCTTTTGCAGCCATAAGAACTCTTGGACACAAGGTCATAAGCCCTGACTGTGGAAGGTAAGATGAATTACCTCATTATCATCCTCAGGATGCGTTCCTAGACCCTAGTATATGCTTCAAACCACTACATGACTCAAACCCTATGGATGCTGTTTTTCCTACACAAACACAGACACAGACACAGACACAGACACAGACACAGACACACACACACACACACACACACACACACACACACACACACACACGCACACGGCTATAATTAGTTTAACTTGTAGCAGGAAATTAATAACAATGATAAAATACAGCAATGACATCAATATACAATAGGCATTATTGCAATCTATCATGTGTTCATTTCTAGAATGTTTCCATTTAACAGTTTGGGCCTATAGATAACTGAAAACAAAGAAATTAAAACTGTGGCTGTGGACTTGGTGTATTTCCAAAGACTGGAAGACCTATAGGTGTTATTGTTGATTTTTAAAAAGTAAATCTGAAAGAGTTGACAAAAATCATTATTATACTTTTGGAAAATTTGAGTAATTTGGTGAGTAATTGCCAAACCTACAGATGAGCATTACAAATTACCCCCAAAAAGGTATTTGATAAGACAAAACTTTATCAAATATTAATATATATATATGATAATTTATGAAAGGTGTGAGAAATCAGAACTATATTTGCTATCCTATTCACTGAATGACAATTTTTTAAAAAAAGATACAATTCTCAACTCACTGACTTTTCTGGGCACATTTCCTGTTAGGGAAAAATAAGTTATAGTAAGTAAAGAAATTTGAGATACTATGGAAAGATACTTCTAAGACCTCAATTCACAATAGAGATGTAAGGCACACGGGGAAAAACTGAAGAAGTCTTAAATAATGTGCTCAAAACTTTGTTTTTTTAATTAAAAAAAAACTCTGTGTGTATGTGTGTGTGGTGTTTGTGTATATGTGTGCACGCATGTGTACATGTACAGGTGTGTGCATGGCACAGTGTATGTGTGGAATGCAGAGGATAACTTTAGATGCCAGCCCTTGCCTGCCACCTTGTCTGCCTATGGCAGGCTAGCTGCCCACACACACCTGGGGACTCTCCAGTCCACACATCTCATCCCTTCATAGGAGTGCTGGCATTACAGATACAAATGCTACAGTGTCTGCTCTCAGATGGGTTTTAAAGACTCGAGCTCAGGTCCTCACACTCACCCAGTGAGAGCCTTACCTCCTGAGCATCTTCCCAACCCTTGGTAAAGTTGATTTGTGAATGGAGCAAGAAATAGTTTCTTTCTAACATCTGTTCAGACAGCAGCTCAAGATGTGGTCAGCACCCAGGCTCTCCCAGGCCTGGAAAGCTAAGGGTCCATGCACATGTATACTGTAAGAAAGGTTTTGTGGAAGGTAGAAAACATCTTTTATTTTTGAGGCATCTATGCACATTTCAAGTTTGTAGCATCATGTCTGCGTTTCTTCTATTTCTCCCCTCCATTTTCACTTAGGAGTTTCCTATGTGAGAAGAAAAATGAAATTTCCTGAGAGAGCATTTCTATTGTACAAAAAAAAAGAAAGAAAGAGAGAGAGAGAGAGAGAGAGAGAGAGAGAGAGAGAGAGAGAGAGAGAGAAGGAAGGAAGGAAGGAAGGAAGGAAGAAAGAAAGAAAGAAAGAAAGAAAGAAAGAAAGAAAGAAAGAAAGAAAGAGAAAACCTTTAGCTTAGAGAATAAAAAAAGACATTTTTTTAGGGAGCAGAATCAGGGATCACTGCATCTTTTTGCTCTATGAGTCCAGAGTGGGGGAGTTACTGAGCTGATACATGTGCGTGTTCGTGTACATGTATGTGCATGCGTGCATGTGCGTGTGCGTGTGCATGTGTGTGTGTGTGTGTGTGTGCGTGTACAGATTGTCTTACAAGGTTTTGAAAGGATTTAGAGTTGAAAAGTGCTGTGAAAAACAACAAATCCTGCCACTGAATGATTGTTATGAGGCTCAGCACCTTCAATAAAAAGACACTTCCCTTCAGTTTCCAGTCACATCAAATTCTCATTACAAGCAGCTAAATCCCATTTCTCTATTGGGCAGACTGTATCACAGGCAACAGCTTTATGCATTGAGTGTTGCAACACACACTTACATCCCTGAGAGCCAGGTCACAGAGTAAATTATAGTGCTCTTTTCCCTTGATGAATGCCACTATTGCATGTCAGGCTTCAGGGGACCAGGAGCAAGAAAGTAAGGTAACCAGAGTGCCCTTGGAGATGAGAACAAATCCTTGCTGCTGTTTGAAAGCAGAACTATCCACCTCTGAGACTCACATAAAATCCTTTTTGTGTAAAGGGAAACAAGATGGAGGTTTTGGAGGGGTGGTGTTAGGGGTTTTTCTTTAATTCAAAATCCTTGAGAAAGAAAATCAGAGGCTATGTAAGGGAAAGAAAATAACATGAGAGAGAGGAGAGAGAGAGAGAGAGAGAGAGAGAGAGAGAGAGAGAGAGGAGAGAGAGAGAGAGGAAGGGAGGGAGGGAGGGAGGGAGGGAGAGAGGGAGAGGAGGGAGGGAGCAAGGAAGGAAGGAAGGAAGGAAGGAAGGAAGGAAGGAAGGAAGGAAGGAAGGAAGGAAGACAAACAGGAGGTGGAGGAGGAAGGAAGGAAGGAAGGGAGGAGGGAGGGAGGGAGGGAGGGAGGGAGGAAGGAAGGGAGGAGGGAGGGGAGGGAGGGAGGGGAGGGAGGAAGGGAGGGAGAGAGGGAGGAAGGAAGGAAGGAAGGAAGGGAGGGAGGGAGGGAGGGAGGGAGGGAGGAAGGAAGGAAGGAAGGAAGGGAGGAGGGAGGGAGGGAGGGAGGGAGGGAGGAGGGAGGGGAGGGAGGGAGGGAGGGGAGGGAGGAAGGAAGGGAGGAGGGAGGGGAGGGAGGGAGGGGAGGGAGGAAGGGAGGGAGAGAGGGAGGAAGGAAGGAAGGAAGGGAGGAAGGGAGGGAGGGAGGGAGGGAGGGAGGAAGGAAGGAAGGAAGGAAGGAAGGAAGGAAGGAAGGAAGGAAGGAAGGAAGGAGGTGGAGGAGGAAGGAAGGAAATCCCTAGACTAGAAAGCCAAAGGCCTACTTACTAATGTGCAAACTATTTTCACTTCTCATGCTATCTGCAACTACTATGTCTTGCTCTATTTCCTTCAAAGATCTGTTGAGAAAACTAAGAATGTCAGTGGAGTTAAAGTCCTAGGCTGACCATGGAAATCAAAATAAGGGGGTGCCAACACTAATAATGAATGTGGAAACTCAACATGCAAGCTTCATGTCAGAGCACACCCAGTGCCGTTAGCAAAGAAGCCTTTACAGAAAGGGATGTTTAGCAATAAAGAGTTCCACTAGCAGACAGGAAGATGAATGGCACTTTAAAAAGAAAATAGGTCAACTGACATGAGTGAATGGAGGCAGGAAATTGTCAAAATTTTAAGACAATAAAGCTGAAAGGGAGATGAATTTCAAGGATGTGAAAGTGATGGGCTCTCTTCCTAACAATGTGCCTTCTGGTTCACTTGCTGCCTTCAGTTTGCTGAGCTTGAGAACATCCTGTTGCGACTTAACTCAATCCAAGCAACTAACTGAAGACCACATCACTATCAGCATTCATCTTGACCAGATGAAAGGCCGACTCCAGAACAGGCTGAGTGAAGAGAGCTCAGACAGGAGAAATGGCAAAGGAGCAATGAAATCCAGGCCTGGAATGGTTTGATGATTCAAAAAAATCAGCCTGCTTATAGGCAATTGAGAATCCATCCTGTAGTTACATTGTAAACATCAATCCTTCATTCACATACATTAGATCCAGGGAGTGCATTAGAAAAAATGACCACAATGTAGTCCAATGACTCCAGCCAACTAATGAAGTCTTTCCTGATCTTTGAATCTGGAGTGGTGTTGAGCCTCACCTTGGCTAACAGAAAGTAGCAGACATAATTGTGTCAATTCTGAGAATAAGCCTCAAAAGAACATCTCCCGAGACAGATGTCCACCTCATGCCTTCAATCTCAGCACTCGTGATGCTGAAGCAGGCAGATCTCTGTGAGTTCCAGACCAGCCTAGCTTTTATAGTGAGTTCCAGGACAGCCAGAGCTACATAGTGAGATCCTGTCTCAAAGCAACAACAGTGAACTTCTCCTCATATGTTTCTCAGATTTTTCTGTTTTCCTAGGGCTACTCTTCAAATTTATGCATCATAGGCTAGCTGTTTCTGTTGCTCCACACAACAACAAGCCTATCATCAGAAACAGAAACAGCCATTTGACCTTCTTCTGTTGAGAATTCTCTGTTTAGCTCAAATGACTAAAAGACATTTAAGGAATTGTTCAACATCCTTAATCATCAGGGAAATGCAAATCAAAATGACTTTTATACCCATCAGAATGGCTAAGATCAAAAACACTGAAGACAGCATATGCTGGAGAGGATGTAGAGCAAGGGGAACACTCCTACATTTTTGGTGGGAATTAAAACTTGTACAACCACGTTGGAAATCAATATGGCACTTTCTTAGAAAATTGGGAATCAATCTCCCTCAAGACCCAGCTATACCACTCTTGGGCATATACCCAAGGAATGCTCAATCATACCACAAGAGCACTTGCTCAACTATGTTCATCACAGCATTATTTGTAATAGCCAGAACCTGGAAACAACCTAGATGCCCTTCAACTGAAGAATGGATAAATAAAATGTGGTACATATACACAATGGAGAAAAAACAATAGCATCATGAGGTTTGCAGGAAAATGGACAGAACTAGAAAAAATCATCCTGAGTGAGGTAACCTAGACTCAGAAAGACAAACATGGTATGTACTCACTCATAAGTGGATACTAGATGTAAAACAAAGGATAACCAGACTGCAACTCACAACTCCAGGGAGGCTACCTAGTAAAGAGGACCCTAAGAAAGACACAGGGATCACCCAATGACAGAGAAATGGATGAGATCTACATGAGCAACCTGGACATTGTGGGGGGAGTAATGGAGGGCAAGGGTGGGGGGAAAGAAAGCTTAGGGAAGTGGGAGGTCCCAGGTGGATCAGGAACAGAGTGGGAGAACATGGAAAGAGAGACCATGATAAATGAAGAGCCTATGGGAACAGGAAGAAGCAAAGTGCTAGAGAGGTCCCCAGAAATCCATGAAGATACTTCCACAATAGACTACTGGCAATGGTCGAGAGAATGCCCGAGCTGACCTACTCTGGTGATCTGATGGCCAAACACCCTAACTGTCATGATAAAACTCTCATCCAATGACTGATGGAAGCAGATGCAGAGATGCATGGCCAAGCCCCAGGTGGAGCTCCAGGAGTCCAATCATCGAGAGAGAGGAGGGATTATATGAGCAAGAGATATTGAGACCATGAGTGGAAAAAGCACAGGGACAAATAGCCAAACTAGTGGAAATGCATGAACTATGAACCAATAGCTGAGGAGACCCCATGGATCTGGATCAGGCCTTCTGAATAAGTGAGACAGTTGATTAGCTAGAACTATTTAGGAGGACCCCAGGCAGTGGGACCAGGGCCTGTCCTTAGTGCATGAGCTGGCTTTCTGGAACCCAGGGCCTATGCGGAGACATTTTGCTCAGGCTTGGTGTAGGGAGGAGGCAACAGGACCAGCCTCAACTGAATCTACCAGGCCAAGCTGAATCCCCAGGGGGGAGTCCTTGCCTTGGAGGAGATGGGAATGGGGGGAGAATTGGGGGGAAAGCCTGGGAGGTGGGAGGAGGGAGGACAGGGGAATCCATGGCTGATGTGTAAAATTAAATTAATTATAAAATAAAAATAAAAGAAACAGAACCAGATGTATAAGAGAGCACACTTGAATCAAAAGAGCCACTCAACTGATACAAGACCAAACTACTTTGCCACAGCATTATAAACCAAGCAGTGGCTGTTGCTTCAAACCATAATATAATTCAGGCTGTCTTCATGCAACTAAAGACAGTGGGTGAAATTCATACTGTTTTTCAAGCTTCCTACACATACTGCTAACTTGCCAGATCTTTCCTGGGTGTAAAGTAGATGACTATCATGCTGACAAAACTTGGTGACTGCTTTCAGGGAAGAGAACTCGTCATGCAGAATGGGTGACATGCTGATCACATGGGGATGCCAGCAGGTCTTGGAACACAGATAACTGAGTGATGATAGCTTTAGATAGATTTACTTGTGGGCAAGAAGGGAGTAAAGTGGAGTGGTATCCCAGACAAAAAGAATGCATATATTATGAAGAAGTGAAATAAGCAAATATAAGCAAAGACATCTTGGGTTTTATGATCAGAAACTAAGATTTAGTCCAGGAACTGAAGTTTTAGCAAGAATTAGACCATGGAAGACTATATATGGCCCCTTCAACACTTTAGAAATATATAAAAGAGCAATTATTAAACTTTAGGGCACATGAAAATCACACAATGATGTTGCTGTAAATGGATGGAGCCTTTGAGCTCTCTTCCATTGAAAGGATTACGGATTGAGTTATTGTTTGATGGAGCCATATTCTGGCTTCACATTCGGTTTTCATTTTTAATTTGCACCCTGGGGGGATCTAATGCAGGTTGCTAAGGACAAATATTGAAGTCCACTGCTGCAGGACTTGAGATGTAAGAAGAGGGTCTCCTTTTGAATATTATTTTCAGGTCAACATTTCAATCCATTTGTTTTTTCTGCTTGTAGTCTGGTAGGCAGATGTAAAGAAGCACAAACTCAAAGAAAGAAGTAAAACTTGGCAAACACAAACTAGGAGAAAATAGTAAGGATGGGGACCAGCAGGTGGGATACTCGGGAGGTGGGTATGTGAGGGATTTTGCTGATTGAGGGGAAAATGGATAGGAAAAGCTGAAGGCAGCACAGGATGAAATGAGAACTGAACTATTCCGATGAAGCCCAGACATCTCTGGTTTGTTATCCAGAGACACAGGTTTGGGAATGATGTCAACAGACAGTAAATCACAGTGTGGGAGCTGAGGAGCCCTCCAGGAGAGCGAAGACAGACAGGAGGGATCAGACCGAAGAAGAGCAAATGCAGGGGCATGTTAGCAAATAAAGGACATGTTAGAAGGGTGAAATGAAGAGCAGCTCACAGCTTGTGGATGAAAGAGAGTGAGATGGGAGCATGGCCATGATGGCATTACAGAGACAACACCTAAGCCAGCTTTGCTTTAGGGCAACGACAATGTGTGACCGCACGCAAAGTTGTCTTCTCACTGGAAGGTTGTTTTGATCAGCTCTGCTTCACTAGAGCTTTGGATGAAGACAGTTCAGCAGAGTGGATTTTAGAATCACATAGGAATGAAGCTATGAAGGCACAATTCATATTAAGAAAGTGCAATGGATGCATATACTATAAATAATATTAAATAATATATAATTAGTAATATACTTTGGTGAACTATTTTTCAAATTCAGTCCATAGATAAATTTTGATCAGTAGTATATTTAATTTAAATCTTATATTCACATATAAAATTATGGCTCTTTCTTATTTCAGTATATATCATCTTTCATACTAGGGTCAGAAAATAACCAGGAAAAAATTGGACAGAAATAAAGTGAGCTTTATGAGCCACAGAGTTTTGGCTGCAGCTATCCATTTCACAACTGCATGCAGCAGAAAGTAGCCCTGCATGTGGCAGAGACTGCCATTTTCCAAAGCCTGATCTATGCTGTGATCTGTAAGGATTTTATGTTCCTTATCTCTGTGCCATATTGAACCAACCTTATTGCAAAAAAGGAAATACCAAGGAGATTTTCAAAAACTTGAGAATGTATGCATAAAATGTCTAAATGCTTATCAAAAGGAAACCAATTATAGTCTTTGCATACATATAATTCTAGCCAAAAATTATAAATAATAGTTAGGAACTAAATATATTCTCATTTCTTTTTTAATTACCTTGCCCCAAACTCAGATTATTTTTTTAAACTGAAGAACTTGAAAACATGCACTGTGGCACATGGCTACCCACATATACACATCATATACCCACACTAGTTATAAATACTTTTTAAAAACAGAATCTCTACATGATCCTGCAAGACCACTCTTGGGCATTACCTGAAGGATTCTATATCCTACAACAAAGATACTTACTCCTCTGTAGTTGGTTTTTTACTCTTTGGGGGCCTGCCACCCAGCTCCCAAATAAGTACATTGAGACTTATTCTTACTTATGAATGCCCAACCTTAGCTTGGTTTGTTTCTAACCAGCTTTTCTAACTTCAGTTATCCTGTTTCTTTTTAATTACATTTTGCCTCTGGGCTTTTTACTTTACTTTATTCTAAATATCTTTCTTTCCTTCTTACTCCATTGTTAGCTATGTGGCTGCATGGCTGGCCCCTGGCATCCTCTTCTCTTTCTCCTTTTCTTACTCCTCCCTCTCCTTGAGCCTGGATTTCTCCTGCTTATTCGCTCTGTCTGGCAGCCCCACCCTCCCTCTCCTGCTTAGCTATTGGCCATTCAGCTCTTTATTAGACCAATTAGGTGTTTTAGGCAGGCAAAGTAACACAGCTTCACAGAGTTAAACAAATGCAACATAAAAGAATGCAACACATCTTTGCAAGATTAAACAAATGTTCCACAGCATAAACAAACATAACACAACATATCTTAAACTAATATTCCACAACAAGTATCCACATTAATTACTGCTTTATGCATGATGACAAGGCTATGGAACCAGGGTAATACCCACCAGCAGATGAGATAATGAAAATGTAGAATTTTACTCAATTGTAAAGAAAGGTGAATAAAACTTCCAGGAAAATAAAAACAGAAACACCATATACCTCTCATTTGCAGATCTTAGTTTTCATATGTATATCTATGTGGAACTGAGTGTGGACAGAGGCCAGGGAACTAGAACCAGAGAGGAAAAGAGTTTGTAAGGAAGAAGTTACTGAGAAGGGTGATGTAACACAGATATGAAAGTGAAATAGGGAATGTTGAAGAGGGAAAACTTAGAGTGGGACAGGGGCCAGGGAGCTCTGGGAGGAGTGAGGGGGGTCAATGAAAAACAATGTCTATGAAATTCCATTGGGAAACCTGCTCCTTTGTATGCTAATTAAAAAGTAAAATTAAATGAAAGAAACGCATGTAGATGTGGTTATCTCATTTCCCGAAACGTCTCAGTCTGAACCAGTTTCTCTGTCTTTGTTCTTCATCAGCTTAACATCTTCATAATTACTAGATGACAGATATTGTGAATCCCAAGTACCTATGAGCCCACCTAATATCTAAACTCTGATTTCTAAATATCCTTCAACAAAAGACAGCTACAGTAGAAGATTGGCTTCAATTCTGTGCCAGAAAAAAAAGGTGATGAAAAATAAAGAATAAAAAGCAAAAAAACAAAAATCTTCCTATATTCACAGCTAACATGAAGCCCCATCCCAAAGGTCACTCCTGGGGCACTGAACAAACCAGGGATTTCAATGGATTGCAGTCATTACAGCATCCATAAATATTCACAAAGAAAAATGATGGATAAAAAAAGGAGGGGGAATTTTTCTACTTCTAACTAACTAAAAATTTTAACTAGTGTCCATAGATTAAGGAGTGATGAGAAAAGAAAATTACTGAACTGGGGAATACGGTTTGGCATATAACAGTGCTTCACAAGCATTGGGACTTGAATTTGGAGCTCCACATCACTGTGAGAAAAGCAGTGTGGGGCTGTGCACACATATAGCCCCAGCACTGGGTAACAGTGGTGTTGGTGGTATAGAGACAGGAAGATGGCTGAGACTTAGCACAGTGAGCTCTGTGTTCAGTGAGAGAATTTGTCTCAAGGGATAAAACAGAGAGTGACAGAGGACATAAGATGCTGTCCTCTGCCCTTTGTATGCACATGTATGAGTATACATACCTCCCACACATGTACATATAAACACACAACACATGCACAAAAACCATAAAATTACTATTGTCAGTCATTGCAGTAATAACTGTTTCAGGCATAAGTCATCCTGGGTTATGACGTAAATTACCAGCAACATTATAATATATAACAAGGTAAAGAAACATTCAAGTTATTCTCCATGAGATATTTACATGAATAAGGAAACATAGGATGTTTGCAATAGAGAAACTTGGCTGAAATGGCCTTTAAACTGCCTTCACCAAGAGAACAAAGATAACGTTTTCAGTTAATGAAATGAATGAGTTTGGAGTCCCTTCCGATATCACACATTGAGGTTACAGCCTCACTTTTCAGTATTCTTGCCGGAGACACACAACTAAATTAAATGTGAAGAAACTTCAAAGAACATGTAATGATTGCCAGAGCCTGGTTGGCCTAGTAGTGAGCATTCTGGGCTGTACTCATGCCTGGCAGGCACACTCAGTATGGCCTTCATTTGGTCTCAAGGAGACTAATTTAAGGACTGTTTCATCAAGAGACAACATAGGCAGTAGACGGTGCAACACAAAATGAAGGCGTGAAAGTGAAAGTTATGGGAGATATTGACGGCTGTAGGAATCTATTACATTATTTTGGGTACATGGTGATAATAATCTCCACTAGGGTAATAGCCACAGAAATGGAGATGTGGAGGCTGAGCAGAGGAATAATATGAAGAATAAGAAAGATGGCATTTCCCTCGTGGATGGAATCAGATGGAGAAAAAAGAGGAGGCAGTCTGTACTCAACAACCCAGGCACATCGGTGTCTAGGCAAGAGGGGCATAAATGGAGGGACAACAGGGGAGTCTGCTTCGATAGATACATCAGGCATTATTGGGACACCCTGAAGAGAATTCTAGCATTCTGTAGGAGAGATAAAATCACAGTCGGAGAAAGAAGATTCACACAGGAATGATTTCATTTGACAAGAAACTGAGTTTAAAGAGAATATTGTAACAATTCCAGTATTATAAAGCCACAAAAGGAAAGAACTATATTTAGACACAACCCTTTTCTTTATGAAGCTTCTCTGGCATGTATAGTGGGGCTCTGCAGAGAGGAGGAGTTAAGAACAGTTGCCAATCTCTTAAATATCATTTTGTGGGTGCACAGAACATCAGTCTTATTTACAAAATTACACACACTTTGTGTGTGTGAGCATGCATGTGTGTATGTGGCTGGGAGTATACACACTGGTGTGTGCATGCACATGTGTGCACGTGGAGGCCAGAGGTCAATCTCAGGTGTCATTCTTCAGGGGCCTTCCATCTTTTGCATAAGATAGGATCTCTCATTAGCCCAGACCTTGACCAAGTTTTAGCTGGACAGTGAGCTCCAAGTATCCCTCAGCCTCTATGACCTAGCTTACCATCACTGGGATTATATGTATGTGCCATCATACTTGGCTTTTTACAAGGGCTCTTAGGATCCAAACTCAGTTCCTCACACTTGTGAAGCAAATGCTTAACCCATCTCCCCTGACCACCCCATGCACCCTATTAATATAATAGATAGATATGTTATAGGTAGACAGAGAGGTAGAGAGATAGATGAAGTTCCTTTTGCCTCTGATTTCCATTGGAATTTATGTCAAATAAAGACAATTCTCAGAGCCTCACTTTAATAATCACTGGGGCTGACTGTTAGAGCCTGTTAATCTCAGGGATCATGCACCCAGATGCCATCATTTCACACTCAGGCGTCTGATTCTGCACATTCCAATATTTAAATATAAGGAAGATGGGAAGACACATGTCCATTCATTTCCACTGTGTCTCAGGAGCTCATGTGTTCAGGCTCCAGTCCCTGTTAAAAGTCCCTGTTAAAAAGCAATGATCTATACCCTAGAATGTAGTTATTGGAGGAAAAGGGTAATTCTCTGAGCACATTTGGGTCCATTCAGCTGCGGGTCAGCTGGGAGGCAGGGAGAACAGCCTAGGTCCAAGGGTAAAACAGCCTTGAAAGAAAGAATGCCCCAGGAACAAAGCTGCCCATCAGTGACTGCACATAGTCATTTAGTCCTTCCTGAAGAGGCTGCCAGCAGGTGGGGAGAGTTAGTCTTCAGCCTAGAATTCCAGTCCCAGTCCTGCTTTGGGGCATGATGTTGGCGAAGGAGCAGGATGGCTTAGCCTTTCTCCACAAAAGTTAGAAAGAAAGAGAGAAAAATACCTCTTTCATTTCAGTTAACACTAACAGATTGGATGAATATATGCTGAAATGAGTGAGCTTATTCTAACCTTTATTTTCATACCTCTAACAACAGTGAATTAGACTCACAGATACTGGAAAAAACACACATTCCCCAGATGATTCCAAGGCTTGCCTTAAATTCTCAAGTCCTTCCAACTACAGGTCACTGCATACTGTAAGATGTTTTCATTATTGCTGCTCATTTATTTATCCTCCTGAAAAGGAACAACCATACTGAGAATAAACACTGAGATACCCAGGAGCCATGCTCCATCCTCCTGCAATTATAGCACAAATGTCTTTAAGACCCTGTGTGCCTCCAACAAGCATATTAAAGATAAAAACCCCTCCACAAGGTTCATCTCCACCAGATGTGTGCCTTGGAACGGAGCTTGGCTCCCATCATAGGGTCAGCATCAAGAGCTGCACTGGGAAGGGCTGTGAGTCTGAGCTGCCTCTTGTCCTCTCTACAGTTTTCCTTCCTGTTCTCATTCGGTTCTGAAGACTTTTTCCATTTTCTGTTGTTTCTTTCTTTCCTTACTTCTCTCCTCCTCCTACTCCTACTCCTCCTCTTCCTTCTTCTTTTCCTTCTCCCCCTCCTCCTCCTTCTTTTCCTTCTCTTCCTCCTCCTCCTTCTCCTCCTACACCTTTATTTCCACTGGACAAAATTCTAGGGCAACAGAGCAAGTTTGACTTAACCAAGTTATTTTTAGCTTTTTCCCATTTCCAACTTGATTCCCAGCTTCCACCTTTGTAAGACCTGAACCTCCATCTTCTGGTGACTCTCCAAGGTTCCAAGTCTGCCAAAGAGCTACCTGAATGCTTGGCTGGTACAGGGGTCAGCTTGCTGGCATGGACCCTTTTCCTTTACCCTGTGTATGCAAACAGGGTTTAGAAATGAAAATGAACAAGCAGTAGAGGGCAACCCCAGTGCAGGAGGATGAGGCTGGATGAGCAGGAGTAGCAAGTTACCCAGGGCACATGGTGTGTTCCAGGCTAGCCTAGGCTACATAGTGAAACCCCATTAGAAATGAAAAAGGAGGAGGAGGGGAGGAGGGGAGGAGGAGGAGGAGCAGGAGGAAGAAGAGGAAGGGGAAGGAGAAGGAGAAGCAGGAGCAGAAGCAGGAGAAGGAGAAGAAGGAACAAAAGCTGAAGCAGCAACTAAATGAAAGATAAGAGAAAGACTCCCTCCTTCTCCCTTCATTAGTGCCCACCCCTTCATTGCTACTTAATGCCACGTGAGGCTTCCCCACAGGTTGTAGCAGGCTGTCTTTTGGGCCAGTAACTAGCCCCAAATCATGACATGGAGACTTAGTATCAGCTGTGAATGCTCAGCCTTAGTCTAGGCTTGTTTCTGGATAACTCTTATAATTTATTTTATCCTGTTTATCTTCTCCATGTTTTGCCTCAGGGCTTTTTTATCTTTCTTTTTTTATCTTTATGTCTACTCCATGTCTGGCTAGCTGGTGGCTGCCAGGCTGCCTGGACCCAGACATCTCCCTCCCTCTCTCCCTGTTCTCTCTCCCTTTCTCTTGAGCCTAGATTCCTCTTTCTACTCATTCTCTCTGCCTGCAAGCCTTGCTTATATCTCCTCTGCCTAGCTATTGATTTTTGAGGTTTTTATTAGACCAGTCAGGTGCCTTAGGGAGACAAAGCATCATATCTTTACATTGTTAAACAAATGCAGCATAAATAAATGTAACATACCTTTACATAGTTAAAGTAATATTCTGTAACATAAACAAAAGTAACACACTTTTACATAGCTAAAGTAATATTCCACAACATAAATGAAGGTAACATACATTTACATAGTTAAAGTAATATTCCACAACATAAATGAATGTAACATACATTTACATAGCTAAAGTAATATTCCACAACATAAATAAATGTAACATACCTTTACATAGTTAAAGTACTATTCCACAACATAAATGAAGGTAACATACATTTACATAGTTAAAGTAATATTCCACAAGTTACTGAAAAGTGAACACTGAATGGTTCTTTTCCTCTCAAATATCCAACTTAGAACAGTGACAGTTTAAAAAAACAACAGGAAACCTGAAGAGGTGGGTGAGCATTTTTCTCATTTCTGATATGTTAGGAGCAGAGCCCTGGACAATCAGAGAGGCACTGAACAGCTACAGGGGAAGCTGGGACATGATGGACATACATCAGGACACCTATGAGTACTGCTCAGGACAGAGGTGGAATCGCTTCTCAATTGGAGAAGTATCATATGAACATACTTTTAACTTTTAGTGAGCAACAATAGGTAGGTCAGAGAAATAATTTACAGGCCTAGGGCTAAGGTAGCATGATGATTACAGGATTATTAATGCAGCTCTGAAGATCTGACTCTTCAGATGTAATAGTTTTGCTGACATTACAACTTAAAAGCAAACTGAATGTGTGACTTTTATTTGTTGTTTTTAGATAAATGAGAGATCAGGTTAGTGGGTGATTTAAGGAGATCGTGTTTATTTTTTTATTTTTTTAGTCTATATATGGGTATGAATGGAGAAGATTAGACATACATACACTATCTTATCTTACAAATTTGAAGTGGTCATGAATGGCAAAAAGGTACTGGAAAATTGTAATTTTCTTTATCTACCTCAATTTTGACCTCATATCTGGAAAAGGCAAGGATAATCCTGGCCATTGTTCAATTCAATGGCCTCCTGGAGGATATATGTAATTTCTTAGCTATGCCCTGTGCAGTTATTAACATCACAGCAGGGACAATTTCTACATATAAACATTGCTAGATGAAAGTCATAACACACAGTACACATTTTTAAAAAGTAGAAATTTTGGGGATACTGTTAGTACCTAACAACCAAAAAAAGATCACATAGTTTGGGCCAGTTATTTAAAAATGATTACCAAAGGACTATGCAAAATATTAACACTGCAAACTATCCTAAAAAGAGTATGTTCTTCATATGTTCAAAGGGCTCCAACTTCATGGAGGGGAGGTGGAGGTACCTTTGTTATCAGCACCCCATAGTACTGTGCACCAAAGTGTCCCTCAGGCTTTAGAAACATGGCACTAGTGGGTGCATACAACAGGAAATGGACATTGTTATCACGCCTGTTTTATAGATGAGGGAACTAGGGAAAGAAGCCAAGACTGGAATTCAGTCAATGACAGGTCTCATCTCTAAAACCATACTGTTACAATATTGGTGACTGCCTTCTTTCTCTCTTTCTTTCTCTGGTCATAAAAATTCTCTGAGATATAGGTAACTCAAAGTATGATTATATTGTGTGCAGATTAATTTCAAAATCACATCAATATTTATGTTAATTGTCACTGAGTACATACTCTATTTTCTGGAAAACTTTGACATAAAACAATCTGCATGAAATATGAAAGATGCTTCATCCCCTAGTGATAAATGATTCAGGGATCAGAGCCATTTGCCCTCACAGTCACACACACACACACACACACACACACACACACACACACACACACACACACATACACACACCACTCACACAATACATGTTTCACAAATGTCACCTCTCAAATAAATTCCCATATGTTGGAAATAATGACATAAAAAATCAATATTCTTTTTCTTTCCTCCCATCATCCTTCACCGTTTTGGTTTAATAGTTGGATGTAAGAACTCTTATGCACCCCTCCCCTCCCCTAAAAGAAGCCACAGCAATTTTAGATATAAAACGAAGAAAACACAGCTTGTTTCTCCTTAGAGAAAAAACACAATATAAACTTTAAAAGCCACATCATTTTTCAGTGTCCATGAAACAAGGAAGGACGCCAATATTGCTTCTTTATGTGTTTTGTCTCATATCAAATAATGAACTGATTTCCAATAGCATTAATAATACATTCTCCTGCTAAACAATCACATCCCAGGAGCATCGTTATCTTCTTTTTTGTTTTGCTCCCCAAACACTCATTTGAAAATTAACTTAGACCTCTTATTATGCTTGTTCTTATAGTCACTGAAAATTTTTAACACAGTACAAAAAATAATTAAGTGATATTTTATTGCCAATTTTTTTCATTAGGAAGTAATAGGAATAACATTTCTCAAAGGAATATAATTTGAGGGGGAAGGTTAAAACACACAATGGAACTTTGGAAAACTGAGTTCCTCTGAGTAGGATGAGGGTTCATTACACTTCAAGCTTCATGGAAGCAGATTGGAGTTCAGAACTTCATAGTGATCCTATCAACCAGAAGGTTCCAAATGATTAAGCCATTTTAAACTACAATTAAATGATGAAGAAAACAAATGTATTAAACAATCTAACTCATCTCGCCACGACTGCATGCTAACCAAATGATTCTGTGGACCTCAGACCAACTCTAAGCACGTTTCACTATTCCGAGCACAGTTGTAGCATGCACAACCTAGTTGTTAATGACTTTTCCTCAACCCTTTCATTTCATTCCAGGCCCGGTTTCTCTGTTACTACTCATCAGCTCCCACACCACCAGGGAAGACATATCCCCTTCCCTCAAACAACCCGAAGTCCCTCATCAGACTTTTACCCTTAAGGCTTAGCCTATAGTTGCCCTTGACCTTCCTACTTGACTCTCACTAATAATGACTCTTCTTCCTAGCCCAGTCCATTCACCCTGAAGGACCGAGAATTACTCCCTCCATAGGATCCCTCTATGTTCTCCACATTAGGAGGCCATCAGGTGGGGCAGGAGCAGGAGAGAAGAGCAGAGAGAGCCCTAGAACCAGTCCACCAGCTTCATTTTCTCCTCTTTTCTGGCCTCTGATATTTCTGTTTTGTTTCAAACCCTGAATTCTTCCCCTATCAAGCAAGTTAATCTGAACATTAAAAAAAAATAGTTACATACATTCAAAAGCGTATACCATGATGGTTTGCAGATGAAATCAAATGGCGAATATAGCCACTGAATTTGGTTGCATGAAAAAAGTCAACTGATAATGATTCACATGCACTGATTACTACATTTAAGGCAGTAATGATTATGGATCATCACAATGTATAATTGTCTCTGTTATTTCATTAATTAATGAACTTTTTTCTTATCACACATAGTCTGTAAATCCTTGAAAGCATACCATAATTGATTCCTTGCCATAAAAAAGTCAAAGAAATTTTGTTGCACACCTATCTACTGACTAAAAGCACTGGCACAAGGAATGAGAAAGTCACTTTTCATAACAGCCATGGAAGTAAGCAAAATAACAACACAGTGAGGACTTTGCCAATGGAGTAGAATAAGATTATTACAAAAGAACGCATCAGTCAAAGAAAATAGACATATATTGTGTCTAACCAAGTTTTTGAAGTTTCCGTTCAAGAATAGTAGTTAATAGTTTCTGCTACACACCAAATATGTAGGAAATATTTCATAGATAGATAGATTAGAAGATGGATGGATGGATGCATGGATGGATGCATGGATGGATGGATGAGTAGGCAGGCAGACAGACACACAGACAGAGTAGACCAGTTAATGTTTTTCCTGTTTTTTTTTTTTACCAAGACAACTAAGTTCATGAATATTTAGTCTTTTTCCACATATTTCAGTTGTGTGAGGCTGCTGCATAATCAGACAATATTAAAGAACTATGTTAAGATTGCCAGAGTCTCTTTAATTTTATCTTCTTATTCCAAAGTACTTCTTACTTTTGACCATTATTGTCACATGGACTATTGAGTTCTTTGTGTCGACACAATGTAAACATGCCATTCTGTTCAAAACCAAAAAAAAAGTAAATGATGCTGCCTTCTGTATTTTTAGAAGCACTGGGCATTGGCATGTGTGTGCCCCAAGAAATGACCATAAGCAAGGTGTGCTGTGTAAATGAATGTAGTATGTGTTCATTACTCAAAGTCACCCCAGTCACAAAAGAGAAATTACACTGATACTGATGTAGTCATCACTTAGAAACACTGACTAGTGGAGCAGAGGTAGAAAGACATGAGAAGATTGTCTTATTTCTCACAACCACAGCACCATATTCTAGTGAACAAGAATTAGGAAAAAGTTCGCATGTTATTAGTATTATTAAAAGAGGATGCTGAACCTCTCAGCTGGTAAAACTGGGATGGATATATTGAAATTAACAGTGACTTGAGCTTTTTGAAGTGAGCTATGTTTTTATCCAGGTCAAAATATCCAGGTCCCATTTGTGTGATATCTGATGTTAGACTATATTCTTACACTTTGTGCACCTCTCTCCAGTTTATCATCAAATGTGAGCAAATAATGCTTATTTTTACATTTATGAATCCCATGGCTGTGATTAAATAAATTCTCAGTGAATGATGTCAATATATAATATATATTTACATATATGTCACTACAGTATACATAATATATGTATATTGATATATAGAACAACCCATTCTCTTAATTGTGGGGTTTAAATTCACAAATTCAATGAACTATAGATTAAAAATTTTGAAAATAAATTGTGTTTGTATAAATACATAAATACTTTTTTTCATAAACTGCATTCCCTGAACAGTCAACAGCTGTGCAATATTTACATTGTCCTAAGTATTATAAATAATATAAAGATGCTTTAAAATTTTCATTTTAAAATATGAGACTTATTTAGGAGACTTATTCAGCATCCACAGTTTTTGATATACATTGAGTAATATGGACTCTATTTACCACAGTTGCCAAGTAATGATTATGTACATAAATATATACATACATATACATAAATTTATAGCCTCTTCTATATGTAATACTTGTGAGTTGAATGTGTTCTCCAATGCTTTTTCATTGGGAAATCAATTGCCAATGCAAGTTATCACATTGAAGAGACTATTATAAGATGTTTAGGTCATGAGAACTCATGGTGTCATCAAGGGGATGGGCTGGTTGCTGTAGAAATGGGTCATATTTGTTATTCTAGCAACTTGTTATCATAGAAATTGTTGTTGTAGCATATTTGTTATTATAGCCCCTCTTCTCCCACCTTCTGCTGTGGAATTATGTATTTATCATATGACGTGTTGCCTTGGACTTGCTAACATCCAGACTATAAGCCAATAAATTGTTACTCTTTGTAAATGATTCGGTCTATGATATTCTGTCACAGCATCCCAGAGGGACAAGCTTCTGTTTGCCTATTGTAATTCTTGTACAAGTCTTACTGGTTCCTACAGAAAGGAGAGAAATAATATCAACTCACTGCCAGGCTCTCTATAGTAGAGAAATATAATGAAAGAAATTTAAACAGAACAAAAGAAAAACCTCCCTCACTCTTCTGGATCTTTGCAGTTTTTCTTCTTCGGTACAGACTGCCCTGGGTGCTGAGCACTAGAATAGTGCAGGCAGCTGCATAGGAGCCAAGCACAAACATGAGGGTGTGGAGAATAATTTATTGAGTCATTGGCCTCAGAGTAGTATAAACAGCCCTCCAGAGAACCCTCGGGTAGTGGGCTCAGAAGTAGCTCCTTCCGGTCTATCTGGAATGCCTTCTGGAGAAGCTTCTGTGGAAGTACACAGGCTCCAGGGTACTCCAACGCTGCCACCTTTCCTGGCAGAAAGTGTTCTCATCACATCATCTTGGCTAAATGCTTTCATTCTTAGTTTCCCTGGTCACTTTAATATTTAAATAAAACAGGTCCTCTGCTGCCCTGCCTGCTAAGATTTGAGTGTTCGTTAAAGTGTCCCACAAGGATCATCTTGAACACTTGATCCCTAACTGATAGGACTGCTGTGGGACTTCTGGGATGTAGAGATCCTTGTTGGAAATGTTTGGTATCAGGGGTGGCCTTCTGGGTTAAGGCCCAATCTTACTACTGAACAAGACCCTCTGCTTCCTGACAATGCAAGAGACAAGTAAGATCCACCTGGCTCTGCCTCCCAAGTGCTGGGATTAAAGGTGTGCGCAACTACCGTCCAGCTAGGGGATTGTGCTCTTAAGGCAGATCATCGAAGTACTTTGGCCTATGGATGAAAATTCAAAATTCCATCATGGACTGGCACAGACAATAGTTACATATCTGTCTATTTTTAAAATCTGAGTGTGCTAAAGATGAAAATCTGCCACCTGTCCGGTTTAAATTCTAGTCTGTATAACCATGGGCCGTGGTAGTGATATACAAAAGATGTGAGTAGAGCAGGTTGAGAAGCAGGTCAGTGTAGGTAACTCAAGCTGAATGATGTGTTGAATGAGTGTATCATGAGCATAGACAAGAAGATGCCCAACACTAACCCTTGCACTGGATAAGTTACCAACATATCACCAGAGCGCTTTTCAAAACTGTCAGGGCTAAATTAAAAAATCTCCTCAGTTAACACTTCCAGTAGTATTTTGTGGGGCTCCTTATATACCTATATTGACTAGTTCAAACTCCCTTACATTTTACTTGCTAAGACTTGCTATTTAATATTTATTTTGTTTACATAGTACCTACCCTCTTGCCTTCAGCCTCATAGTTTCCTGAACACAAGACAGGTAACAGCCATGGTGATTCATATAATGCTGACTTCATTAAATGCTCATTATATGACTTTATAAATGAAAACATGGAAGAAAGAAGGAAGAGAGGGAGGAGGAAGAGAGAAATTTAATTTTAGAAGTCATGAAACAGTTACTAAATACCACTTCATGTCTCAAACTATCCAACAAGAACACTGAATGGAACAACTTTCAGCTCCCAATGGTTAAAACAAGAGAAACTTCCTGTGGATTATGTTTCCCTAAGGAGGCTCTAGCCCTGCTGTTTTGTCTCATTTTATCCCCAGATCCCATTTGACCCATAGTGCAGCAAAATTACCATAAGAATACATGCAAAAGGGAGAAATAGAGAGAAAGGGGAAATGATAAAAAGGATGGTTATATAATCAGTTTTCTGTGACTATAACAAATAAGTCAGATACTCTACTTAAAAGGAGGAAAAAAATGCTTATCTGAGCTCACAGTTTTGGAGGTATTGTCTATGATGGGTTGGTTCATTGCTTCAGGGCCTGGGGTGAAGTAGCACATCATGGTAGGATTATGTAGCAGAAGAAGCTATTTATCTCCTGGTGGCCAAGGAGCTTGACAAAAAGGAGGGACTGAGTCCAAGGGTCTCCCTTCAAAGACAAATGCCATGAATGACCTAAGTTCTTTCCAATAGACTCTGCTTCTGCACAGTCCTCCTATCACCAGGGAACTCCAATCACTCATGACTAAGCCTTTACCCTGTGAGCTTTTGGAAGCCTGTATCCAAGCAAAGAACTTTTACTGAAAGAAAAACTAGCAACTAGCATACAGTTGCAAGAAAAAGGAGCAAGAAACCATTTACAACCGCTTCTTTAAAACTGCAGAGCATTTTAAAAACACATTCTATACTAACTTGAGAATCCTGAGGCCCTGAGCGGGTTGTGAGTTGACCAAGATAAACTCACCAAACCAGTGTTTTATATCAACCATCGACTTTTCCCACTATACCTCACTGCTTTTCTGATGTATTTTTATTGCTGTTATAAACTTTAAAAGTTCTACTGTAAATAATAAAAACCGAAATAAAAACCCTTCTCAACCCCCACAGTCCTCATCAATACTGTGAGATGGCTAGAAAGCTCACTCACAGAACCACTGTCAGTGGTAGATGAGAGATGAGCATACGAGGCTTAGGTCAGAAGAGGCATATTGGAAAAACCCAATAAACATAACTGCCACTAGTTACTGCTATTTTCTTCAACCTAATACCAATTTCAATAAATATCTTCTCACAAAGCTAGCATGAAGCCCAAAGTAGAGCTGTGACAAATGTAGTTCTATGTCACAAAAATGAATTGACTCTGTTACACCCTGACCCCACGGTTACAAAGCTGCTCAATGATTCAAGGTATGACACACAAAACAATAATTTGCACCTGTATCACTTTAGGAGCCTGAAGGCTTGTCTGTGTTTTTTTTCCATGGCTGTTATAAATACATCAAGCTATGTGTTGAGAGATCTAATGCTCTGAACTACCCGTGGTATTCCAAGAACCCACATGTAGCACAGCTGTGTTTCTGCTCAACATCCAGGAAGGGCTAATTCATTTTAAACAAATATTTATTGCATTTCTAATATTGCCAAATATTTATTTGTTGCTAGAATATAGCAATGAATAAGAAAGAGTGGGGAGGGGTCCATGATATATTAGAACTATGTTCTTGTGGAGGAATGGGCTGGAATCGTGAAACAGTGGAAATGAAAGTGTTGACTCCTAGAAAATGCTATCTACTGAACCCAAAGTGTAAGCTGCTGCTACATTCAAGCAAAGAGATTTTTAATATCAAAGCTATTGTTTACCTTGACACCATGCATTCTGTTTTCTAGGTGTGGTTTCTTCAGTATGGTTAGTTATTTTGTTCTTCCTTATTTTCATCAGAGATTCAAAATGAGAATAATATGTAACAATGACTGATATCCACTGATAATTATAGATTATTATTATTAGATGGAAATGCTAAAGCTTTTTTAAAAAGGTGCATATAAGCATATCTTCAAGGAAAGAGACACAAGTAATGTTGAGACTCCCCATTCATGCATCTCTACCATCCTCTCTCTCTCTCTCTCCCTTTCTCTCTTCTCAATGTATTCCTTATGCTAAAAGCAGCACCCACAGTTGGTGGTCACACCCATGAATCTCCACACAATCTGCACTTCATGCCCCTCATCCACTACAAAGGAAATATCCACATCCTCATATCCAGGGACCAATTCAATAGAGCTGGAAAGCTGTGATTAATGAATGTTTGGACTACTGGTAGAATATTCTATACTGAAAATAATGTATTCTATTTTCAAATATTTTATTTAGAAACAAAAATAAACCATTGACTTAATAACAATATATACATTGATACACAAAAGCATATATGTATGAATTGAATATTAATCTTACAGACAGAAAGGAGGCACATAATTTACAAACAATAAATGCAATTAAATTCATATAACTTTTGATTTCTCAAATGATACTTTTGCTGACCTTATCTCTTCTTGTATCTATACTGACCATGGCCACACCTGAACTGTGAAGTGACTTCTGGATTTATTACCAAACGCTTAAGTTGAATCTGCGTGTCTAACATATTGTTCATAATATTCTAGTTAATCAACAAGCCAACACTTGACATACAGATTTCTATCTCTATCATGGGTGAATTTTAGTCTAACAACACGAGAGTGCTCAAGGCAAAATTGAGGAGATACTCAGAACATGGCACTGCATGATTTTTCTGTCAAAACGATGTGATTTATTCTTTATATCCAACCCCATGCTAATCTCCATGGAGAATGGAGAATCATGCACAAGCCCTGCTCTACAAGAGCCTCTCTGTGTGCTGGAGGAGATTCAGGTGAGGAGAGAAGGCAGACAGTAATCCAGGGACCTGTGGAATAAGACTGGCCTGTCTGCACCGCAAAGGACAGGGAGGTGGTGAACGTCTGCTAGCACAGACTGCCCTGATCTGTCGCCTGTCAGTCCTGACAGCTTACACAGGCCCCTGTGTCTGCAGGGGTCACCTGTCCTATGTGCAAAGTGTGTGTCCATCTCCAGAATCGAGCTTCCTTCTGTGCATAATATAGAGCTGTACCTTGACTTTCAGACACTGCCTGTTCCTCCCCCTTTCCGTTATCACTCCAGCTGTAGCTCTCTGTGTCTCTGGGCACCCAATTTTCTCTTCTTATAAAGACTGCATTCTGGGTTGGGAGCCTCACTAATGACTTCAAGTTAATCTCTGAAAGAGCCTTGTCTGAAAACACAGTTGCATTCTGCATACCAGGGTTTAGGTTTCAACATGAAGGTATATGAGGCAAGGGGAACATGACAGTTCAGAGCTGCCCTGTTTCTGAGAAGTATTATATCAATCAGTTTACACCTGGCCTCACCTGCAATCTGTTTAAAGCGATTTGCCCGCCTTGACTGTGATCCTTGGCATTATCATGAGAAACTAACTCTCAGGCAGAAATCTTAATTCTCTGGATTTTCATGTCTGAGGAAATGCATTATCATGGCCCCTTGTAACTGAAGATAAAATGTCTCATGGTCTACCTCAACCAAAAAGGCAGGGCAGTGGGGAGACAGAGGGACCGACACAGTAACCACAGTATTGCTAAATCCAATGTGTTAGACATTGTGCTGAAGCTGTTTCAATTCATTTAGTAAAATTGATTGGCTTGATTGATTGCCAAAACAAAGTCCACATGGTTCCCAGATTCGTGGAGCCAACATAAGAGTGGGTAGATAGACTAGTACATAAGCTAATACACAGAGACCACAACTGTAGTGTGAAGTACCAACACCGGTAAGTTAGGGAAGACACACTTATTTCACACAGGAAAGAGAGGCCATCTGCACTGCTGGCCCTGCCTTGCTCCGGAAGTTTAATGCACAGAGTTCCAAAGCAAGTCAAAGAGACACACTTCAGCAAGCTTAAAGGCCTGGAAACAGAGACAGTAAGTAGAAAAGAGCCCGCATGAAAGGAGGCCAGCTCTTGTGGATGCTGTGGAAAGGTAGCTGGAGGAAGCAAGCCAGGAGAGATCAGGGTGTGATGAATCCCATCCCTGTATCAAGTAAGATTCTGACTTCACAAGCAGCAAGGAGGTAGTGCAGTGGTAGTCACCGTGAAGATGCCATGCTTTAAATAATGTTGGGTGCTTTTTCCTGTCACTTGTCTACATTTGGCAAACATTAACAATGGTGACATGAGACCAGTCCAGCATCATTCTTCCATTAGTTCCGATTTTAAGCACCCATCTGGAGAGAACCCTAACAGAAGTTCTTGATTAAGGACCACCAATTAAAAGATACAGTCAAGTTGGAGGGCACTGAAAGTCACAAATTTCATGTGATTCAGGTGTTAACTCGACCCCTAGAGTCTATGCTAGTGCAGGCTGGACAGAATATGATTTTGTAATTATTATATTCAAGCAGCAATCAAAGAAAAACCATATTGAAGGTCAAGTTCCATTTTGTCCTAGAGTTGTGGAGGGGAAAGACAGGGGTGATGTGTGTGTGTGTGTGTGTGTGTGTGTGTGTGTGTGTGTGTGTGTGTGTGTGTAAAAGAGAGACAGAGAAGGATTTAAGTAAATCATGTCAAAGTCAATTAATCCACATCTTAGAAAATCTGGGCTTCTGTGGAAGATTACAAAGGTGTTATTTCATAGATTATCAGGCCTGATACATATATAGTCATGTGGAATATTATCTTATCATATGGAATTGGTCCAGGATCAAGATGTTTCTTGTTGTAAAATATTACATGATATATCTTTAAATCAAAAATAATTCAGGGCTCTTCTCTCACTTTATCACTGTGAAATTTATGAAAAAGGTACATCTGAAATATATGTGGACCATCAAGCATAATGAGAAAAAATTGTCACGTTATTACTTTGGTTCTTAAGAGAACCAAGGAAATGAGAGCAGAGGAAAGGCCATCTTGTCAGAGAAACGCACTGTGCTTCCCCTTCAGAGAACGGATGGGAGATGTGAGAGGTTGTGTTTTATGTTCCTCAGAGAGCTTCAGGGCCTCTCCCTCCAGTTCAGGGCTTTACAAAGAAAAGCCCTCCAGTGTATGAGTTATCGCTGAGATCCAGCTTTGCAAGCCCTCCTGGAAATCAAGGGCAAGCAAACAGACTACCAAGTCATTGTCAGATTAATAGGTTATTGATGGGTGTGCTATCGTTCAAATCATCAAACTCAGTGGGCAGCCATGCTCTGTGGAATTTAGGTCACAAAGGAAGAGATAAGAACTCTGCTATTTCCATAGCTGTTATTTCTAATTATCTAGTTTCCTTCAGAATTCCTCATAGGAAATCCTTGAAATTACATAATGACCAATTGTTTTAAAATATATATTTTATGTTTGGTAGCAGTACAGATCCATTTTTAATGAGATTGTTTTGGAGTCTTACAGTCACAAAACTGGTCCTGAGTCTCTGGTGGGTTAGTGATGGTACAGTGGACATGGATGTTACTTGAATGTGACTAGAGGAAGGCCAGAGAGAAGACTCAGCAGTTAAAGGTTCATGCTACCAATATTGACATCCCGAGTTCAAACCCTCGTCTCACATGGAGGAAGGAGAGAATTGACTCCTGTAAGTTGTCTCTGACATCCATATCCATGCCACGACACACATGCATCCACACATACAAACAAGCAAACATGCAATTACAATAGATAAGTAGATAAATAAGTAAATAAATACAATTATGTTTTAAATAAAAGAAAGGAGTAGTGGTCACCAGATGCACGACAAAATTAATGCCTTCAGGAATTGTGCTGAAATGGAGACTGCTAACCAAACTGAGGGAGCATCTGTTGAAAAAGATGGCATGTTGACAACTATGCACTGTGGAAGCCCATGGCCATGGCCCCAGCGGTTTTCATCCTCCTGTGGAAGCCCATGGCCATGGCCCCAGCGGTTCTCATCCTCCTGTGGAAGCCCACGGCCGTGGCCCCAGCGGTTCTCATCCTCCTGTGGAAGCCCACGGCACCATGGCCCCAGCGGTTCTCATCCTCCTGTGGAAGCCCACGGCCATGGCCCCAGCGGTTCTCATCCTCCTGTGGAAGCCCACGGCACCATGGCCCCAGCAGTTTTCATCCTCCTGTGGAAGCCCACGGCCATGGCCCCAGCGGTTCTCATCCTCCTGTGGAAGCCCACGGCCGTGGCCCCAGCGGTTCATCCTCTCCATGCCGCCTCTCCTCCTAACACTGCCCCCTCCCTGGGAAAGGCTTAGCGGTCTTGACCACCTGTCCATTCATTTCCCAATCTGCAGAAAACATAATCATCTAATGGCAAAGAAACAAATCTAATCTCAGGTGGCTGTAGATCATGTAAAAACTTATGTTATAAAATTATAAATTTGTTTTTAAAGGCCTGGGATTGGACCAATTATTCTTATTAAAGCTGCCAAGCAAAGCCACAAAGATATATTAGAAGAAAGACCTCACAGGGGATTCCCTTTATCTTATCGGGGTTGTGTTCAAGTGTGAGGAGGAGATCCCCAGGGTCCCTGAAACTGTCAGTGTTGTGCTCTAACATCTTCAGAGGAATGGAAAGTGGAGAGCAGAAAAGATCCAACTGAAACCTCACATGAACATGGCTGACATAGGAAAGGGGTGCTGCTAGATGTGGACAGCTTAGCTGGCTCATGAAGAATTTGGCTCACCCAATAATAAATGAGTGGTGAATGCCCAGCTGTAAATGGGCCATTTGTGCCACCCCTCCAAGGCTCAGAGGACATCTTGGGAGAAAAGGCAGAAAGAATGTAAGGGTCAGAGAAATGGGGATGGAGGTGTGGAACCCTGAGGTCTGGGCATGACAAGGCTGTCGTCTTCTTGAACTCATAGCAGCCATAATTACCATTACCGGCACAAGATCTCCACAAGACTGAGCTCATCACCATACTGTCCTGGCTGACTGAGGGCCTCAGGACTCCACCTTTCCTTTAGTATGTATATGAAGTTAATGGTTAACAAAGGAACAAGAGAGACCCTCTCTTCAGTCACGCACCACAAGCAAGGTACCCATGCTAAAGACAAACTCTCCCACATGCTGCTTTAAACAACCCTAATGAAACCCATCATATCACAAAATAAAAAGACTTGAAAGCAGAGGGAAGGCTAGTTGACAAGAGAAAGGTGGTTAACAGGAGTGGAAGAGGGGTACAAGAGATGGTAAGATAAGGGGGGCTATGATTGAAGTATTTATGTATGTATGAAAATGCCAAAATAAAATCTATGATTACACACAATTAATATATGTTAATAAAACATCAGAAAAGTTTTCTTCTAACTGAAGAAGAAAGGAGGCACTCGGTAAAAATTTCTCATAGCAGGTTGGTGTGTATGAAATCAAACTCTTAAAATGAGCATATGCCTGACCACCTGCATGTGACATGGCAGCTTCTTCACCGCCGGACATTGGCCATACTAGATTCTGTGACTGCTAAGCAAACACCAGGAGAAAAGGCCATTCTCCCCACAGAACCTTATAAAGCTAAACTGATTAATTCCTGGTGAAGGAGCATGTCACAATGCACTAGGAGCTCAGCATTTTGCTGCCTGCACATTTTACTGATGTTCAGCCAACGTACAAAGTCTTCTAGCTAGAGATCAATTACTGTTTGCATTGGTTTGAACATATATGATGCAGAGAACAAATTACTAGGATAGAGTCTCATTTTTCTAGTTTATTAGCTGTGTGACCTTAGCAAATCTGAACTTCTCTGGGCCCCATTTTATCATAAAAATGGATACAAGAATAATATCAGACCTCTTATACTCCCAAGCATGAGATAAAATATGCGTCTCTCTGATATTGCTGGCCTTGCCAATTTTTTATTCTGAATGAGGTCATATTTATTTTGAAGCTAAGATTATAATGACTTAGAGATATTCCCTGCCTAAATGAGAAATGAACCTCTCTCAAAGATCATGTCAATTACTTTTCAAGAGTCTAGAACAGGGACTCACCAGCTGATGTCATTCTGGGCTTCACTCTGCTGCCACACACTGTCAGGCTGACCCGTCCCTGCTGGGACAGGGAGCCCCAGCCCCTCTTTCTACAGAAGAAGGTGACTGTGAAAAGGTTTTGTCAGGTGTCACCTGTGAAGCTGCTGCCTGAGCTGAAGCAGAGCTGGCTGCATCCTGAGGAGGGAATGAGTCCTTAACAGCCAGACTGGAGGACAGACACCGGCCTGCAGCAGTGCCTCAGGGGTCCCCCAGGCTCTGCAGTCTCCAGAAAGGACACTTTGAGTCCTCCTTCCCTTTCCACAGGGACCCACCTAGTTCAAAGAGCTTGTGGAGTGGTGGCATGCTGTGATCCCTTCCAGCCATTTGTCATCCGTCTCTCATCCTTGGTGTCAAACAACATGTCTGAAAGGTTCGCAGTTTCCAGACAGCAAAGGCATGGCAGGACACAGACCCTGCTGAGGACTGCGAGGTGGGTGGGAATCGCTCCCGAGGCCCATTCAGCTGCACTGACTGAGAGGCCTGCTTATATGTGGATGTACTCATTTATTAATTATTTCATCCAAGCAGCTTATTAAATGAGACTTGTAGAGTGGAATCAAGAAATAATATTGTTTCTCTCATCAACGTTTTCAGGTAGTCGGTGCTTCTGACCAGCACTGCAGAAGAAGCTTTTCCTTTTCCGGGTTGTATTATTTCATATCAAATAGTTCTGCACAATCACTTCTAGAACTTGGTGAAAACCTAGTTGAAAACCTCCCACGTCTCTACCCTTGTTCCACCCTAGAACCCTGCAATAGAGACGGGATTGATGGTCTGTCCTAGAACCGTGCAGTGGAGACAGGATTAATACTTCATCCTCCACCTTCTCTATCTAGATTCCTGCCTCTTCTGACCCTTCCCTCTCCCCGCTCTGTTTGGATGAGTACATGGAACCATGCAGGTACACATATGCATGCATGTGTATGTGAGTGTGTGTGTGTGTGTGAGTGTGTGTGTGTGTGTGTGTGTGTGTGTGTGTGAGTGTGTGTGTGTGTGTGTGTGTCTGTGTGTGTCTGTGTGTGTCTATGTGTATGTGTATGTATATGTGTGTATGTCTCTGTGTGTGTGAAGGCCAAAGGTCAATTTCAGATACCATTCCTCAGACTGTGTCCACTTCATGCTTTTAGACAGTCTCTGGCCAAGAGATCACCAACTTGGCTAGGCTGGTTGCCCTCTGATCCCTAAGGACCTGCTGTGTCTGCCACCCTGGGTTGGGATCATAAGTGCTCACCACTATGCCTGACTTTTTTTTTTCATGGTTTCTTGGGATCAAACTGAGGTCCTCATGTTTATATATCCATCACTTACTGACTGGGCCATCTGGCTAGCCCTCTGGGTTTTCTGTATTCTCCTTTTCTGACAGCGTTAAATGGTGAAAAATAAAAAATGAGAGTTTTGTTTCTTCTTATAGTGAACCTTTAAAAGCACATTTTGTTTTAGAATGATTTTAGATACTCAGAAATTACCCAGGTAGTAAAAACCACAACCCAAACCAAAATAACAAAACTAAACTTCATACCCAGTTGACACAAAACATTAATTAACAGTCCTGTCAGAATTGATGAACCAATATTCACACATTATTATAAGACTTGACTGAGAAATACTGGGACTCTCCACTCTTCTCCAGAAGCCCCTTCACCCAGGCATAGATCTCTTCAAGCTCCTCTTGCAAATGACACTTTCTCAGATTTTCCTGGGTCTTGAGAATGACTGTAAGGCACTACAGGTCAGTTATGTTGTAGAATGCTCCTCAGTTGCGATTTGTCTATGTTTTTCTCATGATCAAATTGGTATGGGAGAGGAAGTCCACAAGGTGAAGTATCATTCCCTGTACTTCACATGAGGTCAGCATGATTTCTCACTGTTCGTATTGACCTTGATCTTGTGGATGAGGCTTTTTTTATTTTTTTCTTGTATTGAAAATAGATTTTTTTCTCACATAATACATGCTGATTATGGTTTCCCCTTCCTCTACTCCTCCCAGTTCCTTCCTACCTCTCCATCTGGATGCACTCCTTTTCTGCCTGTAGTTAAAAACAAACAGGCTGCTAAGGGAATATAATATAATATAGTATAGTATAGTATAGTATAGTATAGTATAGTATAGTATAGTGTAGTGTAGTGTAGTGTAGTGTAGTGTAGTGTAATAATATAATATAATATAATAAATTAATATCATATCATATAATGAGAGAAAGCAAAAACTATCACTTCAGAGTTTGACAAGGTAAACAGAAGGAAAAGAACCCAAGAGAAGGCACAAGAAGCAGAGACCCACTCATTCACACACTCAGGAGTCCCACAAAAACACTAAACTGGAAGCCATAATATATACGCAGAAGACCTGGTGCAGACCCGCGCAGGCCCTGTGCATGCTGCCTCAGTCTCTGAGTTCATATGAACTTTGTTCGCGCTGATTTTGAGAACCTTGTTTTCTTGGTGTAAACCATCCCCTCCAATTCTTACACTCTTCCTGCCTCCTCTTCCATAGGGTTCCCTGAGCCCTGTGAGGAGGTCAGGGGTGACTTTATGGACACAGTAGACGAGTCTCTTTAGAAGGTTTCCCCACCATAAAGCCTCTTCTCTCTCCCCTTCCCCCTCTTCCACGCTGCACTTGTAGAAGGAGGTCAGTGTGCACAGACGACACTTCAGGAGAGAAGCAACGCTCTCCTGCTAGAGAACATAGTGTCCCCACAGATCATCTAGATCTCTTTTCTGTGGGGCTTTATTGTTTTCTCATTTACTTACTGAGTAGTTTATCTGTATTTATATGGATTTATAGGCATTTGCTTTAAATTCTGATAGTCCAGTGCGGTTTTATTTTCTCACATAAATGTCCTACCTTGGGCCACTCAGAGTTCATTCAGTCATCTCCCCTGTCCCTTAGATCTGCCACAGCCTCATGTGTGTGTGTGTGTGTGTGTGTGTGTGTGTGTGTGTGTGTGTGGTGTGAGTTACACCCAAAGCACACCAGTGTTGCTGTATGCTGATTTTCTTGCTTTCTGGCGGCATGTTTCAGAACCTCCTTGTCTATTGACTGTCCCAAAGCAACACTCAGTCTTGGTTCCTTTTATAGAAGAATAACTAATAGCTGATCTCTTGTTTTTGTCCTCCTACCTCCACAGGCTCTCTGTGATCCCTCCTCAGCTGTGTGGCTAATGTCTTGGGGGGGTATTCTTTTGGGGTGGTAAAGTGATTCATACAGGAAACTTACTACTGCACATTCCTAGCCCATCAAAGTGCCCTAAGCTTAGCACCTTCAACTCCTGCTAATGATTTATCTTGGTGTAGCAGGTAACACCAACTCTTCCTGTATAACTAGCTCATCCAGGGATGTGCACCTCTTGGCTGGGGCATTTCCAAAGCCATCTTAGCCCACCAGTCAAAGAAGCCATAGACAAATTCATCTTTTCTTGCTTGAGTATCGGACAAAGTCTAATGTGGGCCCTTTTCTAATTTTACTGTCAAAAGAAATTCTAGAAGGCTTCTTTCTGTTAGATGTTATGAGGTGTGAAGGAAACCTCCCCAGCCATTTCAGAGGCCTATATGAAACTTCTAGTTTTTATATCGAGGTCTGTTTTCTGTGGCTTTAGTTGGGAAGTAAGGGTACAGGTCACAGAAAGAACAAGTAGCTACCTTCAGTGAAACCTACACTGAGAAGCTCTCCATGGACTCTTGGTCTAGCACAGAACCTGGAAAGAAGGAAGGGGAAACAGAACCTGCCTGCAACTCTCATGGAGCCTTATGAAAATGAATAATAATTCCTTTCCACTCTGACAGATTCTTGTCTTCTCTGTTATTGCAAAAACATATTGAAAACAGGTCAATTGTCACCTTTCAATACTGTGTTTTATTAACAAGAACTTTTGATGCGAAGGATCTGAGTTAGGGCCTAACACCGGCACTAGTGGGGGGAGGATTAACTGTGCAAAAGGCATGTTGGGGTCACAGAGCTTGTAAGGTGCTGCAGATTCCAAGAAACTGCAGCACTTTTTCCTCAGTGAAGGGGCAGCATGCGATTGGCAGAGTGTGCAGATGAAGAAGTATTCTGAAAAGTGACCTTCAGACCCAGCCACTGAGGATGTGCTGTCCTCGGCCAGCAGAGGTACTTGAAGGTTCTGAGCAAAGAAAGACTGCAAACAAAAGCTGGGCAATCCGGAGGAAAGGCTACAGAGGTGAGGTGTGGTGGGCAGATAGGCTGTGACAAAGGGACAGTGAGAACGAGAACAGAGAGCCAGCTCTTCAGGCCCTGAAGCCTATTCCCAAAGTGAGAGGGTTTTGACAGTAATCGTAGGAGAAATGGCAAGTAATTTGTGGACATCTGTACTGAACAGGAGAACTCTTTCACCACCAGGAATTTATTCATTTTCTAGACAAAAAAAAAATTGGTTATTATGCAACTGGGACTTGATAATAAGAAGGAGAAAGGAATGAAAGGATCAATCATATGATCTGTCATCTCTTCATGGGGGGTGCACAACAAAGGGGGACGCCAGGATCGCCTCTGCCTATCTCCTTTGTCACAATGTCTAGGTGAACCTCTAGGCTGGCAGCCAGCAAGTCTAACAACTCCTCCCTTCCCTGCCTCCAACAGCATGGGTTTACAGGTGGCCACACATGGCTGTTTGCACAGGTGCTGGGCTCTGAACTCAAGTCCTCATGCTTTGCAGCAAGTGCTCCTGCCTGAGTCGTCTCTCCCGCGGTCTTACTTCATGCATATGACTGGTTTTCTCAAAACTCACCGTTTGTGCTGTTTGCCTCAAGCGGACAGCACCAGTGTTTGTCCCAGCCAGAGCCCAGGGATTCCACAGGTGGACAGCGGTGGTGTTGGTCCCAGCCAGAGCCCAGGGATTCCACAGGTGGACAGCGGTGGTGTTTGTCCCAGCCAGAGCCCAGGGATTCCACAGGTGTGCAGCGGTGGTGTTGGTCTCAGTGAGAGCTCGGTGATTCCTCAAGTGGACAGTGGTGGTGTTGGTCTCTGTCAGAACTCGGTGATTTCACAGGTGTGCAGCAGTAGTGATGGTCTCAATCAGAGCTCAGTGATTTTCTTAAATTATGCTGGAAAAATTGAAAGTCACTTAGAAACAGAGTTTTACTATTAGATCACTCATAAGCCTATTAAAGACATTTAATAAATAGTTAACAACCTCCCCAAATGAAAATACCCCATCCCAATAACTTAACTGTTTTCTGTTATTAAATATTTAAAGATAAATGATACAATCTTTAACAATCCTATGGTGATATTGTGTTCCCCAAAATATTGTGTACCCTAATAAACACATCTGGGGTCAGAGAACAGAACAGCCACTAGATATAGAGGCCAGACAATGGTGGCACACACGCCTTTAATCCTAGCATTCCAGAGGCAGAGATCCGTCAGGATCTCTGTGAGTTCAAAGCCACACTGGAAACAGCCAGGAGTGGTAACAAGAGCCTTTAATCCCAGGAAGTGATGGCAGGAAGCAGAAAGATATTTAAGGTGTGAGGACAAGAAACTAGCCTGGTTAAGCTTTTAGGCTTTTGAGCAGCATTTCAGCTGAGATCCATTCTGAATGAGGACTCAGAGGCTTCCAGTCTGAGGAAACAGGATCAGCTGAGGAACTGTCGAGGTGAGGAAGCTGTGGCTTGTTCTGCTTCTCTGATCTTCCAGTGTTCACCCAATACCTGGCCCCACATATGTTTGTTTTTTGGTTTTTGGTGGGTTTTTTGTTGTTGTTGTTGTTGTTGTTGTTGTTGTTGTTGTTTTGAGACAGGGTTTCTCTGTGTAGCTTTGCACCTTTCCTAGAACTCACTTGGTAGCCCAGGCTGGCCTCAAACTCACAGAGATCTGCCTGGCTCTACCTCCCGAGTGCTGGGATCAAAGACGTGCGCCACCGCCGCCACTGCTACCATGACCACCACCACCACCACCACCACCACCACCACCACCACCACCACCACCACCATCACCCGGCTGTTTTTGCTGGGTAGTGGTGGCACACACCTTTTTTTTTTTTTTTTTTTTTTTTGTCGGAGCTGAGGACCAAACCCAAGAGTGCTTGCTAGGCAAGTGTTCTACCATTGAGCTAAATCCCCAACCCCTGGCTGTTTTTATTAATAAGGACTTTTAAGATTCATACTACACAATCCCTTCTGAAAAACAGAAACAAAAGGACTGCCTCCTTATTGTATTAGAATAGCATTATTTTAATAGAAAAACTAGATGAAAACATTAAAACGATAAATCATAAGCCAATAACTCTTATGAATAGATATGTAAAAATCCTCAACAAAAAGGAAACCAATCATATTCAACTATGTACAAAAGGAATTATAGCCTGAGGGCAAGTGGGATTCATTCCAGTTGTTCACATCTGGTTCAACACTTGAAAATCAATGTTACCTGTCATATCAACACAGTCTAAGCCACAAAGAAATCTTATCAACTGATGTGAGTCCACCAACCAATAGTGACAGCACTCTGATGAAATCCAGTAGATGAACTCAACAAAACTCGCAGTAAAATTGGAAGACAGGGACTTTGCTGACTTACTCTTAAATGACCTTCAACTGACATATTGTGATTAAAGGTAAGAAAATGGGCACTGTTCCTTTAAGACAAGAACAAAGAGAAGAATGTCCTCTCTTACAACTCTGACTCAACTTCGTCCTGGAAGTTCTTGTCTTAAGATAGGAACAGAGATTGTGTGTGTGTGTGTGTGTGTGTGTGTGTGTGTGTGTGTGTGTGTGTGTGAATGTCTGCATATGTATATATGAGGGAATTTGTTCATTTATTATTGTTATTTAGGTTTAAATATTTATATTTAGAAAATATCAAAGTGTCAAAAAATTGCACCCAAAATGTTAGAAGAAAATAAGGAATTCCATCAGGGTCGAGGATACAAGCTCCTGAACAATAACCAATCACTTTGCTACACACGAGTCGCTCACAATTAAATTTCTGGTTAAAAACAAATGCAGTTATACTAGAACAAAACAAAATATGTATGAAATATTTACAGGCTTGACATGCATCAGTCTGTAAATATTCAGTGAAATAAATTATCAGACTTAAATAGAGATACTTCATGTTCACAAATTAAAAGGCCATCAAGATTTTAATTCTTCCCAAATACATTTATATACTTAACAAAATTTCATAAAAATCTCAATACTCTATGTGATAGTTAGCAACAAACTGATTCACATGTTTCTGAGTAATGGCTAAAGTTTATGTAGAATAAGCAATACAGTAATACTGAAAAATAGGAATAGAGTTAAAAGCTCACTAGAAATGGAATTTTACTATCTGAATACTCATATATCTGTGAAAGGCACTAAATAAATAGTTAGCAACCTTCTAAAAAGACTCTATACAAAACTACAGAGTACTAGTCATAATTCAGCTGCTGAGAGAATGTCAGAATTTGTTATATTTAAAAATTTGTCACTGAATTCATGAAACAGCTTTTCCTGTTTTCTGTTGAAACATTTATAGTTTTGCATTTCATATTCAGGTTTACTATGATTCGTGTTCAGGTATTAGATTGTGTCTAACATTTAATACAAGATACACTCCATTTGCCTTCTAGCTTAAGAAGTTGGAGTTGATGGCCAGTTGTCCTGGCTGCTTTAGACTCAAGTGGAGCTAAAGATCATGGTAGTGGATGCATGCAACACAAGAGGCTGCTCACCTCCTGCGGGTCAGGAAGCAGATAACTAGAGCGGAGGGTGAGCCTATGCACACAGGCTTCCTCCTCCTCCTCCTCCTCCTCCTCCTCCTCCTCCTCCTCCTCCTCCTCCTCCTCCTCTGTATTCTACACTGATTAAAAGCCTATCAGATACTGCAGATCACATTCAGGGCAGCCCTTCTCCTCCATTACTCTCCCAGGATGTCAGTCTTATCTAGAAACTCCTCAAACACCCTTCTAGAAACTCATAGGGGTTCTACAATATAATTTCATTGACAATTATAAATCAAGATCAATAATAGCACAGAGCAATGAATAATACTTAATGACAAAGGACTAGTAAAGAAGGTGAATATAACTGAGCAGAGAGCCCAGAAAAAGAATCCCATAGACACGGCTGACTCCTCTTAGACAAAGAAACAAAGACAATTCAGTAGAGAAGGCATAGTCTTTTCAACATGTGCCAGAGCACATACACCTCCATACACACAAAAATGAACCTGGGTAGAGCCTTACACCTCTGGTAAACCTAAATGCAAACCTGAACAGAGAAACCAAGCTCCAGAAGCTTCGCAAGAAATCACGGTTAAAGGCCTCAGTGACCTTAGTGGTGGGCATGGAAAGACACCAGCACCATTACAATCTGTGAGAGAAAACTTGAGAACTGGACTTTGCTACATTCAAACTTTTCTCTGTAAAGAGCTTAAAAACGTAAGTTACAGGAAAAGAGAAAAAACTTTCTAATTTATATCCAGAACATAAAAGAGCTCTCTTTAAAAGTAAGCATAAGGGAAAAAAAAGAAACTTCAGAGCTGGGAGGTGGTAGTACACGCATTTAATCCCAGCACTCGGGAGGCAGAGCCAGGTGTATCTCTGTGAGTTCCAGGCCAGCCTGCCTACAGAGCAAGATCCAGAACAGGCACCAAAACTACACTGAGAAACCCTGTCTTGAAAAAAAAAAAAAAGAAGAAGAAGAAGAAAATTTCAGAATTAAAAATAGACTAAATATCAGCACAGATACCTCATTGAACAAGAGAAACTGCTGATAAATTGTATACAAAAAGATAAGCAAAATAAAGTTTCATTAGGGAATACAACTCACAGAAAAATGAAATATTACTGCATGCCAGCGCGATGGTTAAAGTCTAATGATAACACGATCACAATACCAACTACAGTAACAATGCAGGCCAACAGGACCACTAACTCCTTGCTGGTGAGAGTGTAAGATGAACCACAACATCTCTGCAGGATAAGTTGACAATTTGCTCCATGGCCCAAGATAGCTTTATCATACAACCTAGCAAGCACTTACCATGATGTGAAAAGTTGTGTTTACCTTGAAACTGACTAAATGGTGGTTGTACTGTGCACAATCACCTGCACCAGAATAAATTAAAGTGTATTTCAATAGGAGAATAAACTAATGCATTTGCAATACAAAATAAAACATCGCTCAGCAATATGAAAAGGTATTAAGTATTTAATAGATCAGGAGAACTATTGCCAGTCGGAAGAGGCCTATCTGAAAAAAGTACGTATGACATTCTGGAGAAGATAAAACTGTACAGATAATCAAAACTAGCAGCGCTGGAGACAAGAATGGAAGACTGACCAGGTGGAGCATGGGTGATCTTTGAGAGCAGTGAAACTATTTTGTACAGTATTATCATAACAGACATACTATGCTATGTCTTTCTCAAAACCCCCAATAATTCACAACCCAGGCATGGGCTGCAGACTTGTCAAATCAGCTAGCACACTGTGGCGTCTCAAGACTAATGCAGAATATAAACACAAGTCTAGTTGTCCTGTAAATGTGTTAAAAGACTGGACCAAAGGCCAGAAGAGCTGGACATCAACACTGTGTTCCAGCCGACAGAGAGCGACCCCATGGACATTCAGGTTCACATTTCTGACACTGCTGGCATGGAAGCTAGCACTTCACAGTAGAGGTGGAAACCAGGTTTCTCACTGTTCAAGTGAGAACCCACAGAGTAGCCAATTGGAGCAGGCTAAAATGGCTGTCTGATAATGGATTAGAGTTGGACTAGTATAAAATCGCATCAGCTAGCTACTAGAAGGTAGACAAATACATATATATATATATATATACACATATATATATATATATATATATATATATATATATATATATATATGTGTGGTTGGCACAGGGATAGGTAAGTTACATATGAAAATGTTTGCTGATATGAATATACCCATAAACACATATAAAAACATGCATTCCCTTGCTATGTCTACAGACAGTGCCCATCACCACTGACATTTAAGTAGCACAAAGCCCAGGCAGTGCCGTTTTCTGTTTTTTAACACTCTTTCTCCAAGACAAGGAACGGGGTTCTTTTGAGACATGGATGATTTTCCAGCTGAGAACAGGAACATGAGAACTTGGATGTGTCAGAAACACAGAAAGTGACCTTCAAGGAGTGACCACGAGAATGCTGTTGTGGAATTTTAGTTTAAGATGTGTTACATTCATTTCTGCTGTGGAATATTCATTTAATGATCCAAAGATGTGCTGCATTCTTTTATGTTGCATTCATTTAACTCTGTGAAGCTGTGTTATTTTGCCTGTCTAAAACACCTGATTGGTCGAATAAAGAAATGTGTAGCCAATAGCTAGGCAGGAGAGAGAAATAGGCAAGGATGCCCAGCAGAGGAAATAAATAGGAGGCGAAATCTAGTAAGGAAAGGAGAAGGAGAGGAGGATGCCAGGGGCCAGTCACCCAACCACACAGCCAGCCACAGAGTAAGAAGGAAAGAAAGATATATACAATTAAAAAAGGTTAAAAAGTCCGGAGGCAAAATGTAGTTAAAGAGATATGGGATAATTTAAGTTAGAAAAGCTGGTTAGAAACAAGCCTAGCTAAGGCCATGCATTCATAAGTAAAAATAAGTCTCCGTGTATTTATTTGGGAGCTGAGTGGTAGCCCCCAAAGAGTAAAAAAATAAATAAATAAAAATAAAAAACCTAACTACAGAATGCCCTAGATAAAATCCAATAGAAGCATGCTTTACAAAAAGTCTAGCCCACAATGTCAAAGTCATAAAAGCTAGGGGGTATATGATGTCTATAAATATTTACTTTTCTCTTTTATAACAATAAGTACTTTGTTTCTAGTGAGTCATTTGCTTCTCACAAAAATCTTATAAGGTGGATGTTATTTTTATTGTCAACCATAGAGAAAGCAGTTAGCCCAAATATCATATGCCTTATAAGAAAGAGTTCAGAGTATGGTCACTCTATTGGCACCATGGCATTGACTAATGACATGGGTCACATAATCAGGACATGTCTCATAACTATGGAGGGCACAAGTGCTGTTACAGTATAGAATAGGGCTTATTCTTTGATTATCTGCAAGAAATCTTAGTTTTTATGATTATAACTATTTTCATTTGGGTTTTTTATTTTCCTTTAAATAAAATGTGTTTATAGGCTTATATTCTCCAATGACTGAATTGGTTTTAAGGCTGTCAGTTCCTACATGTTGTAGTGTGAGGTGGACTGTGTAGTCTTTGCTGTCTTTGTGGTACCTCTCTCTTTCTTCCTGCCTCTCTCTCTGCTGTGAAGGAACCTTATGCGGTGCCTCACAGGCCCTGCCTAATAAACACCTTCATGCTAGCAGTCTGCACAACTGCAAACTAACCTATCCATGACTGGGGTCACAGATGACATGCACTTTCTTTTTTTTTTTTTTTTTTTTTTTTTTTGGTTTTTGAGACAGGGTTTCTCTGCGTAGCTTTGCGCCTTTCCTGGAGCTCACTTGGTAGCCCAGGCTGGCCTCGAACTCACAGAGATCCGCCTGGCTCTGCCTCCCGAGTGCTGGGATTAAAGGCGTGCGCCACCACCGCCCGGCTGACATGCACTTTCTAACTTCTCTCCTGTGGATACTGCTCTCTCTAGCTGCTCAATGAGGTGAGGATTCAAGCTCATCAAAATGACAAAAAGCCCAAGACTGGACAAAGTGGTGTTTTTTTTATAATAGTGGAATAAACCCAGATATATGGAATTGAATTACTTAAATTAAGCAAAATTTATTCACTAAAGTTTGATGTTTAGAAGAGTTCTTAGTTTGACTCCAGGTGAGCAGATATAAACAGAGGTACTGACCAAACCTGGAGTCATCCAGATATCATGGGATAAACTTGGCAATGAACAAATGGAGATTGTCATGCAGAGGCTATTTGCTTCTACACTTCCCATCAGTAGACTTAACATTCTGGCCACCTAGAACCTTTTTCTGCATTATGAATCTATCTTGTCTTGTGTTTATGAAATGCTATGACAGTTTTTTAACTTTTTAAAAACAATTTCATTCCTACAGAGTCTAGGGCATTTTTATCCACATTTTACCCATCTAATCTACTCATCTTCCCACTGAACCCTTCTCCCGACAATCCTCCATCTACTCATCTTCCCCCTGAACCCTTCTCCAAAGAATCCCCATCCACCCATCTTCCTACTGAACCTTTCTCCAAATAATCCCCATCTACCCATCTTCCCACTGAACCCTTCTCCCAACACTCCTCCATCTACCCATCTTCCCACTGAACCCTTCTCCTGATAACCTTCCTTCTACTTTGATGGTTTGTTTTTTAACCTATTGAGTTTAATCAAGGCTGGTTGTGAGGACGTGAATGGAAAGTTAATTTTTGTTTTTAAAACTGTCCTTAATTCCCAGGCTTGTCTGACATTCTGTTATTTATTTTATTTCTGTTCCATGGATGTGAAAAGGTCTTATGGCTTGCTTTTAACCAAAGACATGTGGGAAAAGGGATACCATGTAATGTATGGGGACTGGATATCAAAAGACAAAGCTTCTCCCTCCTGTGTCCAGTTGTCATGGTGCCCTGAAATGATGTTCATGTGAAGATGCCTCAGCAGCCAGGCCAATCTGCCTTGTAGAGGTCAGTTCCAACTGACCACAAGCTAATGCAGAAGTGAGATAAACAAATTCTGGGTTCTTTTTTTTTTTTTTTAATTCAACAAAGGGTAACTGAAATAAATGCTTCAGACCAATCATATCACTTTCTGTCTTTACTGGCAGTTTAATAACTACCATAAAAGCCATCTGGTATTTATTTAGGATGCAAGCTTTTTAAACCATGCTGCTTGTAAAACCACAATAATCCTCAATAAATGGCCTCTCCACTCTCACTGAAATGATCAGCTCACCCTGACCGGTACTTTAGGACGCCAGTGAACCACTGGCTCCACAGCTGCACAAAATAAAAGGCACTGTGTTCTACCTTTTGTTCTGGTCTCTAAGGCTGTGACATCTCGTTCATTCTCAAAAAGAAAATCGTTTTCTTTGTCCTGAAAGTTACAGTTCGTTCATTAAAACATGATTAACAGACGAAGGGCTGGAGACTCATATGCTGTCACTCAGCCTTCACAACACCAAGATGTCATGCATGGTGTGGGGAGGAAGAAAGCCTTGCTTAGGGTCTCCCCAACAGCAGGAGAGAGGACCAGCATTCTACTCTGAGGTGTGATTGATAACCAAACTTACAGGATGTCCTGCTTGTTTTTATCTACCTTAATGTCCAAACTAAGAGGTTCTTGTTTATTCAAAGGGATTTCTTCAGAACCACGTCATGGCATTCTGTGCCTGTGCCCAGGAAGAACAATGTGCTAAGAGAACATCGTGACTGTGGGGGTCACCATTGGGCATACTTGCTGCAAGTCAGGTTTCAAGAGTCCCTGGACATTATGCTTTTCAGATCCAGTCAGAAGACATCATTTAGATAAACATGGCAGTACAGATGACCCAGGTGCAGGTGATTTTTTCCCTCCAATGACTCCTTACATCACTCAGAATCCTCTTTTTTTTAACTAGATAATCTTCCCTGAGAGAGGATTAAACTCTGGAAGGTGGTTGTCAGCAGGTTTCAGAAGCAGGCTTGCTGCTGTATAAATCCCTTTATCTATAAGCATCTTTCCATTTGGGGAAAGCTAATGAATACAGTGATGAGTGTCGTTTAAGAACCTGTGGTAACTCATTAGCAATTTTGTTCACAGTGTCTGAGGCCACTGTGCCTTTTCCTGAGACACCGAGGGCTTCAGCAGGAGATAGCACTAGAGACCCCCATGCTGGGAGCCAACTCCCTCCTGCAAACATGAATTTACAGTCTGCAAACCAAATGTCCCCAATTCCACAGCGAATTTAATGTGGAAATAAGACCTGCATGAAGAAGCACTAAGCAATTTTAAAATATCAGATTAAAACACAGCTGTTCAAATACATATTTTCAAACATTTTAGATCTTAAGAATGTTTGCCTAGAGGAATTTTTTCAATCATTTCACATGTAATATTCTGGCCTTGAAAGTGCTAAAATTCCAGGAGGAAGCCAGTGGCAATCTTTCTGTTTATTAGAAAATGAACAGTGAAATCAGATAACTCTGGACTAAGATCAAATTATAAAATGAGTCCTTTTGAAAGTGTCAGTTTTGACAATCTGTTGAACATTTATAAATCTTTTTGGAACTTGGAAATCAGAGGCAAATTCATAAACACAAAGTGAAGGGGTGATTCCAAGTTTGTAACTGTCACTTTGCTGCCTTTCTCATTATGACAGATTGTGTACGCTCTATAGGGTAATTAGAAGGACTGAAATGTCCATCATCTAAATAACAGCTATCTACATCATGTTATTTATCATGATTATTAAGTGCCCTTATATTTTGTAATACTGATTTCAATCTTATATATGAGGTGATGAGGAAAATAGACTACATTCTGACTTATCTGTGCAATGCTCTGCATAAGCACTTCCCTATAATTCTTAACTAAAACAAGCAAAATGATCAAGAGGCAAATTTTAATACCGTCTATTGGCTATCATGCAGCTATTCCATAATTCATCTGATCATGCTTTTTGTTGAATATTGTAAAATTACATATGAAAAACAGAGAAATGTTATATAGGGACATAAAACGAACTATAAAACTGAGCATATGCAAATATGAGGGTCATTGTATTCATTCTTCTGTTACTTTACTATTAGAGAATTAGCACACAGATTCCTCAGACTGTCACATGTGTATGTGCCAGGAGCTTCATGTGTCATGAAATGCCTCATTCCGGGCTGTCACACAGTGTGACACCATCCATGTCTGCTGGAGACTTCTTGGTGTCTGCAAAATGTGCACTGGATTCTGGTTTGTCAGTCTCCTAAAGTCAAACCAGAAACCCTTGAGCTGCTTTTCCAAGTGCTGATGTACAGACGAGGTTTGATGTTGGTAGGTTTCCTTTCATGCTGTCTTGTTTTCTCTTCTTTTGCATATGGATATAATCTCATTCTGCACAAGTATTTACAAATAATATACTGCTTCTTCGGAAAATATATTCCACAGACTCTGCCACTGAAAACTGCAAGAAGTCTTGCTGACAAGACCCTCCCTGTCCTGACCAAATCGCATTGTCCAACCAAGGCTGTGGTCACGAATTTCAGACACGTTGGGCAGTTCTCATCCCGTCCACCTCTTCAGTGTCTGCTCTCCCACCCTCAGGCCTGGTGAGTTACATGTATATTCCAGTCACACACAAGAGTCCATCTTCTCACTCTTCCTCTCCAAACATTACTCAGGTTTTATGGGATGCTCCAATTTTTCTTTATGACTGTTTTTCCATTATGACTCTAGATTGAAATTTCATCTCCTTTTAAAAATATTTATCTACTACATTCATTCTGGCTGTTCTGTGGTTTGACTCTTGACCTAGATTCTCCTCAAAGCTCCTAATGATTTTCTAGTAGTGGCTTAGTATGATTAACATCAAGGTCCCAAAGCTGCTGGTGGAAGGTCAGAGCTTGCTGAGTCTGCCTACCAGTTGTCAAGATGCTGATTTAATTCATTAGCCAAGTCCAGCATAAGGCAATGTTGCAGGCTATAAGTCAACAAAGTGAATCTGAATGTTTCTATTCAATCAGAAAAAAAGCTTCATATTATGATTGTATGAGCCTGAGTTTATGTATTACCCTAAAAGAAAAGGCACAAGAGTCTCTTCTCTTTTTCTCCAGCTCTTTTCTTTCCCTTTGCCTAAAGAAAGAATATTGTGCTCAAACTCACATTGTTGGATATTATATTAACTTAAAGTTTTTAAAACTTCATTGACAGATCTCTAAAAGGGACACTTACCACATTGTCCCCAAAAGGCTTTTTTTTCTCATAAAAATTATGATCCAAAATGTTCTTGCACACAAAGCTCATCTGGAGGGCCATCTATAAATACCCATGGTGCTGATGACTTCCTAGAAGCTACTTATCCGCTTAGTTGCACTTATTATTCTAATTTCACACATACTCATTTTCTCTTGAATAGGAAAAATGCTTCTTGAAGAGTCAACTGTTTCTAAAGCCCTCGCTACCGCTGGTTTGCTTGCTCACTTCACACAACACCCCCCAAGCACCAGCTGAAGCAAGAATGGAATCGTGTGAGGCACCAAGGGCACTGCCCTAACAGCCCCCCACTACACCACTGTCTGAAGCCCCGCCAGTGGGAGAGATGAGTACTCTACACGAGCACATATATAAGCACTACCTCTGTCTGGGGATTGTGCATTCAAAATGCGACAAGGCTGGGGAATGGGGACATTTTATTTTAGTTAGTAGAACTTGGTATAGCAATATGTAGCTATTTCTACCACATGTGACATCTCCATTCTAATATAATCCACCTATTATTAAGAGTCCATATTAACCAAGAACACTAAGGAGAATGTGCTAATCAGCTGTATGTCACTATGTTAAAAAGTCAGAGGGAAACAATTTAAAGGGGTGAGGCTTATTTTGGACCACAGTTTTAGACAGCTCAGTCAGAGTTGATTGACACATTGCTTGGGGCCTAAGCAAAGCAGAGTATCCCGACGGTGGTGGGTGCTTGGGAGAGGAGGCTGCTCAGAGCATGGGAGTCAGGAAGCTAAAGAGAGGAGTAGGGGTGGGAACAAAACACTCCCTTCAAAGGCACGCCTCAACGGATGTCTAACCTCCCACTGAGCCCATGAGGGTGGGATCGCATGAATGCATTAGTGCATTGAGGGAAGCATCCTCAGGGTCCTCACCTCACAAACGTCCTACCAAAAAACATCTCTGCATATCCACTAACTCTTCAGCACTGATTCCTCATGAGCCATTTCCTAACAAAGCCACAAGAGATAAATATAGCACTCAGGATAAAGAGACATTTACTTTAAATTTCTCTCACTGGGTAAGTGAAACAAATTCTCATACTAGTTTTTGAGACTCAAATGAAACACACACACACACGCACACACACACACACACACACACACACACACACGCACGCACGCACGCACGCACGCACTAGCTCCATCGGAAGGCATCTACACTAAAAATCATTCCTTTGTCTTCCTCGCACTGAAGTTGCAGTCCCTCTGATAGAAGCAGAAACAGTAAGAGGGGCACCTGGAGAACTTCCTGAAATGAGTATGTGGCCTTTCTCCCTCCTTCTCCTTCCGGCTGCTGAGAACAGGACAATGGAGATGCAGCCACCGTGTCCTTAGGTGATTCCGGGTGAGAACAGAAGTTCAGTAGAAATCGTCTTCCCATGGTGACATCAGAGAACCACTGGCATTCTCTGACTGTCACCCTCCAGATTTTATATGAAAGAGGAATGAAATTAGATGCAGTATAGATGCTATTATTGTCTTAATTTTTCTACAACAACTAACTGAACCCAAGCTTAATTCACATGTATTTGTTAACAGCGGATGTTATTAGATGTAAACTAACACACAGTTAATAATAAATGAAGGCTCTTTAATTCCCAGAGAATGTATAATATAATAAATTGGGCTTTACAGGAATAAATGCCTATTATATTCTACAAGATCATCTATTTTTGAGTCAATTTTTTGACTGGCTATCACACATATCACAGGGCAATACACCCAATTTTGGGGGGAGCTATGACTGCAGACATTTGGGAAAGCTAAAATTCATAATATACACATATATACATGCATTAGATTGTCAGAATCATTATATAAAGAATCATAAGATTCCTGAAATCTTCACAAATAACATTTGTGTCCAGAGTATCATGTTCTCAGAATATATCCTTCCATTACAAAGAAAAGATACTTAGATTTTATCATATATCCCATATACCAAAGAGTGTGTACTACAAAACATATTAATATTGTATGGTTGGCAACAACTTGGTTCAGTTGCAGGCTGGCTATTTAGCCCCATGTATCAGTCTCATGACTCACAGTACCCAAATCCATACCCTGATTAAACTGTACATACTCATAGGTCATGAACCTTAAGATTGCTTACAAAAAGGAGTCCTCCAAGCCAAAAACACAAACATTAACTGTTAGTAATATTAAGGAGTCCGACGTTTACTGGATACCACAGTGTTATAGAAAGTTCTTTGTAAATGAAAACTCATGTTTACACTCAGTGGTAGTGATTACAGAAAGAAGGATGACAAATGGATATGAAAATAAGCCTCCAATTGGACCAAAGCATGATCACATGGTCCCTCTTCTTCCTACAGTGGTTTTCCTTGAATCCATGCACTTCTAGCCTGCCAGAGGTTTTATGAGTAGAGCCTTTGTTTCTATTGAAAAATTGGGCATTAAAAGGGAGAAATTCCACTCAGTCCCAGGATGTGGAGATATAAATGCTGAGATGTACTTCACTGCAACTCATGTAAATTATAACTGATGTGCGTCCAGCTTCTTACAGGCCACACTGACCCTGTGACAGCACATAAGAAAGCAGCGTTGATGAGGGTGACTGCTGTGTGCTACCCAGAATAACCTTCCCTCACAGGAGCAGGACCAGTGCAGCATCAAGAGACAGCACATCTGGGAATCACAGCTGGAGTTGGGGCTACATGACTCTCAGATGAGATGTGGCTTAGGAACACAATCAGAGAAGGCTTTCCACCAACTTCATAAAGTTTTGTCTGCAAAACAATAAATGAGAAACAGATACTCTTCCAGAGGCTGTGTCTATCACTCAAGCATAATATCTCCTGAAATTCAGAAAGACAAGCACAGGAGGGGAAATGGCCTACATGAAATCATCTGATAAATTACTCAACAACAATACCAATCCTACAGAACTCCCTGGGCAGAGCACTTGCTTATTCTTCATCTTACCTGGTCATGGGGATCACATTAATGCAATTTTTATACTATTCAGGGAAGGAAAAAGCATAGAAGTTGGAGTTTCTTGGGTCTCTGGTCATTTCACAAATTTTATATTCTTCTTTTGAAATGCAGTACACCACATTATTATAATTTGTTAACCAAACTATAACATTTCAGAAATAATATGAGAAACACATAAAAGTGCAGAGACATGGAGAAGAGCTGAGAAATGCCACCTTCTAGACTCAATCCAAGCATTGCAATCCTTAGCTTACAACTGTGGTTGCCTACACAGGGCCTGCACATGACTGGCTCTGTCAACAATCAGTCATGAAATGGGGTGCGGCTCCAGATACCCTATCCTTTCCTTAACGGCTCTTCATAGATTCTGGTAGAGGAAGTCACCATCATTAGTAGTGAATCTACTGCTGAGCATAACAGGTTCCAACAGATAGCTCCAAACCAATGCTTACATAGATGGCACTGAGTACTCAGTGAGTCACAAAGCAAAATGAATAAATACGAACTCAAGAGAAAGATTTTTGAGGAGTAGATAGATGGGGACCATGGGGACAAGGGAGGAGATGAAGACTGATAGTTGTCCGTGTGCACTGTGCACATGTGTGAAATTATCTAAGAACAAATTTAATTAATTAAAAATAGATAAAACTGTCAACATGAAGGAAGAAGCAATGTGGTAAAGTGTCACATAGTGATGGATGGTAAGTCAAATCACAGTTTCTAAAGGGAGTTAAAGGAAATATGATTTCATACACTCTGTGTGATGAAGTAGAATTTCCAATGGATACACTGAACAATGGATATTGAAAGAATTAATATTGTTAAAATGCTCATACACTCAAAGCGATTTAGATTCAATCCAATTCCCGTCAGAATTCCAGTGCCATTTTCCATAGAAATAGAAAATAATCTTAAAATTATAGGCATCTACAAAAGATTCAGTCACAACAATCTAAAGATCATTAAAGCTTGAAGTATTGTACTTCCTGACTTTAAAATATACGGCAATACCACTGCAATTAAAATAGCATGGTGCTGCCCTAAAGACACAGATGTGCCAAATGTAGAACAGAATGATGCTAATAAATAAATGCACACGTGTATGATCAAATGATTCTCAACAAAGTATCAATATTGCACAGTGGAAAGGACAAGCATTTCAGTAAATAACCTCGAAAAGTAGACACATGTAAACAAAAGGTTGAGGTTGGACCCCATTCTTCTGCTACACAAAAATCAATTCAAAATGGATTAAATACTTTCTACATAAAACCTAAAAGTAAACAATACACAGAAGAAAACTAAGGGAGAATCTTCATGACACTGGCCTTAGTCAGTGCTTCTTGGATTGGACAAAATCAAAACAAAACTGCAATTGGTAGTAATATATCAAACTGCTGTACAACCAAGAAAACAACCAAACAAGAAGGCAGTGGGATGGGAGAAAGACTTCCTGAAGTCTACCCGAGATCCAAAACAGAAACAGAAAACAGAGCTGAGCATAAACACCCAGTCTTAAACAATTGTAAAAAACATGGATGGACTTTCCCCTCACCAAATGATATACAAGTAGTCACATAGTGTACACAACCATGCTCAGCTTCACTCAGCATGAGAACAAAACAAAAGACTTCATGCATGTTAAGATGGTCACTGCTAAAAATCAAAAGAAGAAACTGCAATGCATGCTGGTGTTGAGGTGAGGAAACCGGAGCCCCAGTCTACCCTGGTGGGAAAGAATAGCAAACACACCCACAGTGCATGTGTGGATGGTATGGGCAGGTGGCTCCACAAATAATAATACAAAACAGAAATACCATGAAATTCAGTGATACCATGTCTACCTATGCAGAAGACTTCAAATAAAGATCTCCAAAAACTATCTATACTCCCACATTCACTTCAGCATTGTTGACAGCAACGGTGACGTGGTGACAGCCTCAATTCCAATGACAGACAAATGATAAACAAATTGACATAAATACAATTGAATATTATGTGAGCTCTAAACGAATATGGTCCTGCCGTAATTAATAACATTTATCTACCCTGAGAACACTGTAAGTAAAATAAGCTGATCATAGGAAGATCACTACTATCAAGTCCATTTAGATTAAGTTATAAAATAGTTAAAACCTAGAGGCAGAGAACGCACAGGGGTGGGAGACACGGGGTAATGGGAAACTGCATCCGATGGAAAAAAAGGTCCAGTTATATGAAATGTAAGTTCTATAGCTTTTTCTGTACAACAGTGCAATTATGATTAATACTCTTTGTGCACTTTAAAATTCATGAAGAGGTTAGTTCCAGGACTAGAGAGATGGCTCAGTGGGTGGGCTAAGTACTTGCCTGGCAAGCAGGAGGAACTGAGTTCAATCTATACTCCACCCAGTCTACATTAACAAGAACAAAAACACAACACTTGGGGATGTTGGCTCATATTTTAAACCCCGTGCTAACTATGGAAACAGGAAGATGTATGGGCATGGCAGGCTAGCCAGCCTAGCCTGTTAGGGCAACATCGTTGGCAATGAGAGACTCAGACTCAAAAATGAAACAAAACTCAGAGATGGATGGTGTCTGGGGAATGGCACCCACCTCCAAATGTCTTCTGCCCCCGCTTACATGCACACAGACTGTGTCTCAGGAGTAGACCAGAGGAAGGAAATGGAAGAAGAAAACACATTTCCTAGGCAATTAGAGCAATGAATATTTGTGAAATGTCCTGTCTCAATGATTTAACACTGGTTCACAGTTCTAGATACTAACATAAATGAAGGCAATAGTAAAATGAAAAACTTTTTAAGGCTCAGGCTGTCCCACCAAATTCCAGCTAATTCGCAGTCGAACTGGAGAACGAGGTGTCTGATTTTATTCTAATTTACTTGTTGTCATTTTCACATGCTTCTCTGTATCTCTTGGTTTAACCTTCCAATCTTATTTGTTAAAGGTCCACTTAAGACATCTCCTCTCCAGGAACTTACAGGAATGATGAAGTTTCTCTATCTGATTGGTTGGTGGCTGTGAAAGTCTATACTGCGTTAAAATTCATAGGACTGCACACCACAAAAATAAAATTTTAAATAGCCCTTAGTGCTACTGACGGCTCTCACTCCTGCGTAGTCTATTTGAATTTTTCATACTATAATTTCTTTGTTATTTTCAGCAGAAAGCAAAGAACACAGGCAGAACATTTTAACCCATGTTCGTAAAGTTTCTGTTTTGTTTGGTTGCCTACAGCACCACATACAATTCCTCTAACACCAACTATAAATGGAAAATAAGGTATTGAGAGGGGAAGTAAACTCCTTTCCCTGGTATACCAAATCTCCTCACCAAGGGGAATATTTAACAGCAGATAGGTAAACGGTGTGAATCTCCTAAGAAGATAGAATTGTATAAAGTTAGGTCAATCTCATATAGTTCAGGGTAAAGCCAACGGTGATCACAACTCCCCACCATCTATAGAGTCCTGTACACTAGACACAGTACTGGACGCGTGTCTCTCATAATTTATACTACCTTGCAGGAGAAAAAGGAACACCTTGCATGACACTGTCTGTAGTTAACATGGACATGTGGCTTAAACCTAGGACATCATGCAGGGTACCAGTGTTACTCAGTGTAATTTAAATTGTACCTATACTCCTGATTCCTAAGACTTCCAGGCATCCCTCAGCTTCTCTCTCACTGATAAGTAGGAAAACCATCTCTACCAGGCATACAGCTGTATGGATGAAATATGGTGGTGTATACAAACAATAATAGCTGACATTCTGTGTTTTCCATGTCCAAGGCTCCGTTCTAAGCTTTACTACACAGATACTCACCTGTATGTAGAAAAACCTCTAGAGATCTTTGCTATTATTTCAAAACTGCCACAGACAGGAATGCTGAGAGTAATCAGACTTCTCATTTTTAAATGTTTTCTTCCTTTTGTTCACATATGTGTTCTGAGGATGTGATCCCAGGACTCATACATGCTGGATAGGAACAAACTGGGCTACATCCACCTCCACTTTTCTGGTTTTCAAATTTTGAGTCAGCATTTTGCTAAGTTTCCCAGGCAAGGTTTGAACTGTCTTTATAGGTCAGGCAGGCCTTGAACTTGTGTTCTTCCTGCCTCCATTCATGTGTGGCAACACTAAGTAATTCAACAAAGTTCATATTGCTAACTATTGAAAATTGAGCACTGAGACCTATTGTACCCACTCCAGAGTCCATCTCCTCAACACCATCAATGCCTTGAGATTAAGTGACTCGTACAGAGTAGATGCTCCATTCATGGCTGTGGCTCTAATTGCAGCATTTTTATTTTGTATGGACTCCAAGTAAGCTCTATACTGTCCAGGGCTATAAATGTTAATGAAGTAAATAAAACAAGTTTGCTGACACTGATCATTTTCATGTTAAATGAAAACATTTTTCTTTTAACAATAAAGACATAAATTTATTTTTAATGTCCTTCCTATTCATCAAAAACAAAACTTCTGCTATAAAAAAAAGTCCCAACCCTTACTCTCTCTTCTGAGCTCTGGACCCATCTACTTTCTGACATCTCTAGATGCATATTATTCCTGGTCATAGTGGACATAGCAAAAACTATGTGAATGGATAGAAGAAATGGGGCATAAAGTGGAACAAAATGGAAGATGTGGGCTCGTTCTAGTGAATTATTTGTCTTCTCTCCAGAAGAGACTTAAGGAGGGAAGAAACGACTCCAACAGAAAAGCTCTTCAGATCAAAAGAGGGTAGGCAAGGGAGCTAAGACACATCTGGGAACATCAAAGGTGACACAGGAGAAGAAACTAAAATGTCACAGAAGATCAAGGTCTCTGTTCACAACAGAGGTCATGGCCAGATCTCAGCAATGCCTTAAAGACCCATTTCTGTGACAAAGAAGTTGTGGTTGGTAGAAGGAAGTGTTCGTATTCTCTCATGCAGCAGGGTGATGCAGCCAACGATGATGCATGATGATACGCTTCAAACAGGCTGGAAGAAGGGATGTGGAACATCACCACAAAGAAGAGATGAATGTTTGAGAAGTACCTATGTTTTATATTGGTTTGACATTATCCCATACATGGTGTATCCAAACATCACTTGTTATGTCATGGATATGTACAATTTTCTATGCCAATTTAAACAAAGCAGTACATTTTCCTGCAGCAGACCAGGTTTACAAAGCCCATGCCACAGATCTTCCTTTGGAGCAGGTTGATTGAGTTGTAATTTGCATGCCATAAAATCCCTCCCATTTCGTCACAAAACAAGATATTCATGTCGTTGTACAACCTCCATGACATCGAATTTAAAAGATCCCATTAAACCCATAAGAATTAAATTCTGCCAAAATGGATGTTTTGGCTCTTGAGACTTGTGGTGACTCCTTGGCATTTTAAATGGTCTCTTAGTTCAGGTCTTTCTGAGGCAACCTGTGGGCATCACCTTGGCACAGACGCCACAGAGCAGAAGCATGCTCACGTCTCCCTCTGATTTCCTCACCCTAAGGTCTTTCCACTGCACCCTGAAGGTCTGTCGTCTGTGTCTTCTCATCCTTGCTGTACCTGTTTAGATGAACCGTGGCATTGCCCGCTCTTGTGACTATGGAACACACACACACACACACACACACACACACACACACACACACACACACACCCTCTAAGATGCTAAACACACAAAATGCTTATGGCAACCCCTATTCCTCTGTGTTCATCTTCATGACATGGTAAACCCTCAGCCTCAGCCTCAGCCTCCAGGAGCCGCTGCAGTAGGGGTGATACATAAGAAGACTACATCTCCACATCCTGCTAATCCACCCTTCACACAGCATTAGAGCCACCTTCCGAAAACCAACAAGGTTTATTTTGCTGCAGGATTCTAAGATGACTCCCATTATTACCATCTCCTGTTTTACACGACTTACAGATTTCCATCCTTTTCAACTTGAGCAGAACTGTGAATACAATGGACTTTTGCTCCCATGATTGGGAAAACAATTGGTTGAGTTCAAATTATTTGAAAATACGGTTATTTGAGTGGCTCTGGCCTAGTCAGGTAAATGTCTAAGAAAACATGACCCTAAAATCAGACAGATATGATCTGATAGATTCTCCAGTGCTGGCTTTGGAGATGGGAGGAGCCATGTAGCCAAGACTTGAGATAAGTCTTAAGCAGCTAGGATATCACCCCAGTTGACTGTCAGCAAGAAAGCTGGGACTCATTTGTACACTCACAAAGAACCAGGTTATGCCAGGAACTATAAGAAGTGGAAACCTGACCTTAAATGCTAGTAAAGAATTTACCCCATCATGACTTCAACCCCTTTACATACTGAGAGAACCCTGTGGCACATGAACCCGTGAATGGTCACTCTTAATTCACTGAGTTGATATGAATTTTGATATCAACAGAAGAACTAGTTTATGCACCTTTTTCCATTTGAAAACCCTCACCTAGCTACCATATGGCAAAACTAATTAATCGTTCTTAACATTTGAGGACGTTTCCTCAAATGACATTTCATGCTGTAATGTGCATATTTCCTATTCTTCATGGTATGTGTCTGTCCAAAACTACCCATTAATATGTCTCTTCAATATATTCTCATTTGAACAAAAGCCCTGCATTATGAGTGATGGTTAAAAGATCCTGCTTAGGAGACTTTAAAGAAGCTCTGTGAGGCACTGAAGTGTCTGATACAGCCTGTAGAGACGAGCCTTTCACAGTCACACACAGCCTGTAGGGACCAGCCTTTCACAGTCACACACAGGCTGTAGGGACTAGCCTTTCACAGTCACACACAGGCTGTAGAGACGAGCCTTTCACAGTCACACACAGGCTGTAGAGACCAGCCTTTCACAGTCACTCACAGCCTGTAGAGCCTTTCACAGTCACACACAGGCTGTAGGGACCAGCCTTTCACAGTCACACACAGCCTGTAGGGACCAGCCTTTCACAGTCACACACAGGCTGTAGGGACCAGCCTTTCACAGTCACACACAGCCTGTAGAGACGAGCCTTTCAGTCACTCACAGCCTGTAGAGCCTTTCACAGTCACTCACAGCCTGTAGGGACCAGCCTTTCACAGTCACTCATGACACCACCTAGGATGACACCCTTCCTTGCTGTCTCCTCGGCAGAACCTCAGGGTGCTTCGGCCAAGCTGCACCACTCAAGACTTACTCCCGGCTGGTGAGGAGGCTCCCGCTGCCAAGCCTGAGAAGTTGAGTCTCTTTGCTGGGATCCCTGCGATGCAGGGAGCAGAAGGAGGGAAATGAACAAAATTTAAAAGTCAGTGACAGTTGAAAACACAGACAGTGTAGGTGCTTCAAGGAAGAGTGGTCAGACATGGCAGCTTAGTGGGGAAAGGCCCTTGCTGCCAACGCCGATGGCCTGAGTTTAAACCCCGAGATTCACAGAGTAGAAAGAAAGAGCTATCTCCAGCAAGTTGCCTCCTCACATTGTGTGTGTGTTGAGGGGGGTGGTGTATGTGCATGTGTGTATGTAAGTATGTGTTCACACACATATAAGCACATGCACGGTAAATAAACGAATAAACATTTTTAGAATACTTATTCTTTGTTGCTTTCTCTAGCACTATCCCCCTGCTGTGTTACTCTGGGAACGCATGAGTTGTTTGCATTTTCCATTGCTTCCTGTTTCTGACAGGCATTTCATAAGCTGAAGCCCTACTATATTACAGAGCTGTGGTGTTCAGTTTCTCTGCAGAGAAATATATTCCTTTGCTCTGACAAGTTAATTCTTCTGAAGTAGTTCTCCTCAAATAAGTGATAAACTCAGATAAGCATCCAGGCCACATCAGAGGCATGTGCTCCAGGGAGGCGCACGAACAGCAGCAAAGAATAGTACAAAGGATTTATTTCCTAAGGAAGAATCCACTGCTGTACATGAGACTATGACCGTAAAAGGCAAAATCAACCTGACTCGTATTTCACTAGTCGGCTCTCTTCTTAGCCATTATTTTTGTAGAGGTGGAATTTAACCTTCTTACCTGTAGGCAGTAACCCAGGAAACCACATGAGAGTATGCTGGCATCTCCCAGAGCCAACGAGATAAACAGAGGTGGTTGATGAGGAAAGAGTATGCCTAGTGGTTCTGTGTTCCGGTTGCCTAATGCTGGACTGTGTGCAGAGAAACAGGGATGTTCCAGAGGCTTCACCTCTTTTGGAGCATGGAGATAACACTGTATAGACTGAGTAAATCCCCGAGATCTTACCTGTAGGTGCCTCCATCAGGGGATGCAGTACTATAGCACTTCCAAAGACAGAGTGCACATAATTGGAAGGTTCTAGACTCTACCAGTCACCTTCAAATAAAGTATCTCATTTCATCCTCACAGTAACAACATCCAAAATAACAAGTTGCCTTCTTCTTAATCCAGATCTGAAATTTTCTGTTCTCTAATTTGTGGCATTCAAGTTTGATTTCTGAACTTAATTGGGCTTCAAAACTCAACAGTACGCATCCCTCCTAGGAACCCTTTCATTATTGCTGTGTGTGGCATCAATTTTGCTGGTTAAAAAGATACTTAGAGAAATCATCTCACCTAGCGGTCCAGCTCCGCAGGGAGCTTCATTATCTCCACGGTTGTACAGTCCTCGCCTTTCATTGTCTAATCTTTCATTGCCAGGGAAGAGCAGAGTACCATTTTCTATCCTCAGTGAGCACTGTGTAAGGGAAGCATACTGTGGTCCCAGGGAACCACACTCCTCAGTCTCGGCCCCGTGTGAGTGAGAGGAGCCTCCACACGCCATCTGCAATACCTCCTTGACAATTACCAGACAAGAGCGGCTGACAGTGCGCCCTGGATGTGAAGAGCTGGAGGCAGCTGAATCATTTCTGCTTCTTAAAAACTGAAAGAAGAGCTGTGCTTGGGTGTCCTAGAACCAACAGTGTGGGGCTACGGGTAAATGACAAGTCTTAACAGGGTAAAGCTGATGACGGAGGGGCACACTGAATTACATATGTATAAAAACAGAAATGTGACAGCATATTGTAGATATAAACTTAATTTTTCTCCCATTTTTATGCATCCTTCCTTTTAAGTCTGCAAAAAAAGGCTCCCTATAACCACTCTGCTCTTCCTTCTTGTGCCCTTATATGCCTCTTGGATTTTTGAAAGATTTATTTATTTATTTATTTAACATAATTCTTTATTTATTTGTGGCAGGCAAGTGAAGGAACCCATGGAGGCTAGCACAGGGCATCTGATCATCTTTGTTCGGAGTCACTAACAATTAATTGTGAGTCACACAGCATGGATCTGGGAGCCAACGTGAAGCCCAGACAATATCAAGCACTCTTAATGGCCAAGCCATCTCTTCAGTCCTGAGTTTCTTATAATGTTGTTGGTTCTCAAAGATGGATCTATTGTAGTTAGAAATATTGATTTTTCTTCACATATTAACACCACCACAGAATGCAGTACATTTTACTGTTAATCCTGAAATACATGATAGGGTGAAATCAGTGCTGTAGGCAGAGAGCAAACCTAAATCATTGCCCTGTGGAGGGTTTTAACTCACCTACGACAAAACTAAAACATATGGACAATAATCAAATAAATGTTCATAGGCCAAGTATCATAGTCAGCCATTATCTTTGCTGAAGAGCCAACAAGGAAATAAACATAATTACTGCATAAAGAATTTCATTCTCACACTGTATAGATTCCTAATACTGAGTCCTTAAAGCAGCTGTCAGCAGAACATGGTGGGGTTTTAAATATAGATGACACAGTGGTAATGCTAGGTGACAATCCAGGCTTCTACTTGCAATGTTGTGAGATTTGTAGTAATTGGACAATGGAGGATTTTCTTAATTTAATAATTCTTCTGAAAATGAAAAATTCTTTAAAGACCCTGCAGGATCCTCCTTGTTCTTTCGATGGTCACGTGAGACAGAAGCACCAGTGCATCTGTTCCTCCTGCACTGGCTGCTGACTGGGAAACAGGGGTGCTGTACTTCTGCACCTGCAGCTGCAGGTGTGGGGAGGCTTTTGCTGGAGCAGGAAATAGCCCAAAGCCTTTTGCAGATGTATAGAGGAGACAACTTTTTAATAGTGGGTTCCCAGGCAAGGTTACTTTGCACTCAAATCTCCCCCAACAGTTATGTGGGAACTGGGGACAGCAGGAAGCTAAAACATATCCAGTCAGAGGGTGGGGGCATTAAACATGAATTGATCTGCATTTATGTGGCCATGCCCTGTAAAATTCTCCACAAATTCTTGAAGCCTCCTTTTTACTACCTCATTATTAATGAACACCACATATGTTACCGATGGGACGTTCATAACGTTAAGCTTCTGTGGCCTTGAAACTAATTGCCCACTAAAATGTTGCCCCTTTTCTCTGAGAACATAATGCTAAAACTGTAAGGCTTCTGACTAATCAGTATGCTTCCAGATATGTTGAACTGGGCTTTCTCCATTGCATAGCTCCCATCAGAAGCAGGAGAAGAGACACAACACTTCTGTCTGAAGCCTCGGAGAGCAGATGGGCCTGAGGCAGAGAACTCAGAGATGCCAGCGGAATATGAGGTTGGGGAAACAAGTTGGAAGGTGGTGGTTCCCCTAAAGACCATGTGGAGGAAGACTCCACTAGTGAGAAACATACACACACACACACACACACACACACACACACACACACACACACACGTACACAAGCATGCACACTGGACTCCTATAGAAATGATAAGTGAAATTTTTATGCTTCTTTAATTACAGCAGGTAGAATAATCTTATAACTCCAAATCCAAGAGGAAACTACAAGAAAACTTTGCACACAGAAGTTTTTATATTGCTAACAGGGTAGGTTTGGTGACATACATTTTCATTCCCAGAATTCAGGAAGCTGAGGCAAGAGGATTAGGAGTCTCATAGTGAGACCTCTTTATATTGAGATGCCTAGCTCAAACAACAGCAATAATGTGAGGCCCTTAATTCATCTAAAATATTTAATGAATGTCTTGATTGCTGTTTGGTTAAGGGTTAAAAAGATATTGGAACACGTTTGAGGTCCTTTATTGAAACAAATGATCAGGATAAGGAGAAAATTCAATTTGGAAAATGAGTAACTGGAAGACATTAAGAACATTGATGGAGATAACAAGAAAGGTGTGAAGGACCAATGGATGTTTTTCTAGACCAGAAGTCATCAGGCAAGCCATTCCATCTCTCTTTACTCTCCTGAGATGTGTAACATCTATCATGTTTATCCACCAAAAGGTCAAGTCAGACAAAAAGATGAGAAAGCTTTTTAAAACTACTAAGAATTATACAATTCTGTCATTGCTAACTTATGCTAATCAAGAAAAGGTCTGTAGCCTGGACGATAATGAAACAGTGCTAATTTCACTTATCTTTCAGAACAGGAAGTAAAAGGAAAGTTATAATTACACATTTTAATGTAGAAAATGAAAGTCCAGAAGGAAAAGGAAAGATGGAAAATAAAGGGTGATGGATTTAATAACAGATTACATTGACATTTAGTATAGGCAATGAGTCAATGTTTATGTAATAATTGTTTTTGATACTGGATTGTGTGTTTTGAAACTATCTCACTTGCTGAAGTAATGATATTCAACATTTAATTTTTTCTTTTGTCTTAATAAAGAAAAATTAATACATTTGAAATTTATGGGGACCATTTTAATTGTGAGTTATGTGTTTCTAAGAATTTCTACAGCAACCGTTATCACAGTCATCAGATTTTAAAACAAACCCACTGAAGCAGAAATGTTTAGTAAGTGAAGATTTGTGCCCCTAAGCAGCAGGGATGGTGAGCTAGCAGCTCATACTGTCCTTGCAGAGGACCAAAGCTAAGTTCCTAGAACCCGCTCAGCAGGTTCACATCTGCCTGTAAGTCTAGCTCCAAGGGCCCTGACATCTCTGGCCTCTGAGGGCACCTGCACTCACATGCACATACCCATATAAGGCCCCACTCCCTGTACACATAATTAAAAATAAAATATAATGTTAAAACAGATGACAATGGACTATATTAGAAAAAAGGAATAATTATTTTTAATTTTTGCTCAAGTGAACTAATTATCTTGAGAAAATAATTCCTGATAATCCAAAAATGTGAGAAATAACCGACATAAAAAGATGGATATCATAGGTTGTTTTGAGCTAATCTCTGTGGTTCTAACTCTCTCTCTAAGGATCCACCTGGCTCACAGGTCAGCTTCCCTCTGGGCCTGAGGAGAAAGCATGTAAGAGGAGACACGCACTCACCAGTGGTGATTGTCCTCTTTACTACATCCAGAACATCCATGCCAGGACGATGGAAGTCACTTGGCATGTCCCACACTCCCCAGAAGTCTTGACTTCCAGGCCCAGCTACTCAGCTATCTTTTGGTCCTGGCTACTCCTCACCATCTCTGTTCCTAGAGCAAACATATCCCTTTACAGTCTCTTAGCTGATGCTCCAGCAAGGTCCCACCTAGCCCTGGGTCATTGTTTTTTTCCGGGCCTGTATTAAGTCGTTCCTTTCCAATACCCAGTATGCATGTACAAACTAGGGTAGTGCAAGGATGACAGATGGGAAATTCAGCCATTTATCACACACTGAAATCCCCACATCAAAGCTTCCCTCTTGCATTAGCAAACACGTAGACAGAAAGAAAACAACAATTTTATGCTCGTCATCATTTCTAAGTGTTAGTGGAGTGCTCAGCCACAAATGAGACAGCTCAATCGCCTCTACTAAGACATATGAACCCCTGGGGAAGAGAGGGTGGAAAGACTGTAGAGCTGGAGCTGGAAGAGGCCTAGAGCAGAACTCTGTCTTCTTGAACCCATAGCAGCCGTAGTCGCCGGCAAGGGACCGGCCCAGAATCAAGGCAACCAACAGTGTAGCATGGAGGGAGAAGTGCTCTTGCGTCCCACCCCCCTTACTGAGGATCTATTGACAGTTGATGGTGACTGAGAGAGGGACAATCACTTTTCTCTCAGGTAGGTTTACCACGTTCCAGAGGGTGGCCACACCCATGAGGCTAGGAGCAGCATAGACTTGCCTCAGTGACTTATTAAGACAAGAAAAAAGAGCCCACAGAGTTGGGAAGGGACAGGGAGGTGGAGAGTGGACCTAGGATGGGAGGGTGGGGGTGAATATGATAAAAATACATTGCATTAAATTCTCAAAAAATTATAAAAATACTATATTAAATTTTCTTAAAGAATTTGCTCTTAAAAAATTTACTGTATGTAATAGGTATATATGCACACCTGTGTAAGCAAGTATGCCTGCCTATGTATGTTTGTGAGTGGAAGCCAGAGGTCAATATTAAATGATTAAGTGTTTCTCTGTCTTAGTTTTTGACAGGGCATCTCATTGAACCAGAGTTCAGTGCTCAGCTAGACCATCTGGTAGGCAAGCCCAGAAGTCTCCCATCTCCCAGGGATGGGGCTACTGGTGCACGTCACTGTATGAAGCTTTCAATGAGTTCCCTCACACTTGATTGACAAGCACTTTTCCCACTGTGCCATCCCCTAACAATGTTTTTAAAGAAAAACACTAACAAAAATTGTACATAAGTATTTCACTTCAGTACAAAGTAATAAACAGCATCCCCAAACAATAAAAGTCACAAAATAGCTCAAGAAAGCATGGAAACATATCTTTCTATTTTCAACCAAAATATTTATATTTCATATATCTCTTGTCTCATAAATTTCCTTTCTATAAATTTATTTTCAGGAAACAATGATCAATGTGTCAGAAACCCAGCTGCAAGATTATACATGGAGGCTTTGTTTACAAACGCACAGACTGAAAGCAATATAGCAAACTAACACAGTTAAAATTTTAATATATCATCAGAAATATTCCCATGAGCCACTAGAGAGATTCACGGTGGTTGAGATCACCAGCCTCTCTCGTAGCACCCACCTGGCAGCTCAAGACCACTTAAAACCCCAGCCCCAGGGCATCTGACTACTTCTTCTAGACACTACATGCATGAAGTGCACACCCACGCTTTGAGGGAAAAACTCACAAATATAAAACAAAACTTAAAAAGAGCCTGTAAACTATGTGAAATGCCATAAAAATTTCAGCATGATTTGATTAATAAAATCACAATGAACAACTAGTTGACATTTAGAATCTGCCTGAAAGATAAGTCACTATATATGAATAGGTATATACACATATATATGTATGCATACATAAATATAGCAACAACTGGGAGGAAGGGATTAGTGATATATACATATATATGTATAATATAATAGTAAGTATATATAACTGATTAATAACATCTAAATATTCTCCTAAGAATCATGTAGTTTACTCTTACAATAAAAAAGTAAAGCTGTGTACAACTTCAGTCTAATAATTCTTGTTGACAAGAAATAAACATAAAGAAAAATAATAGAAATTTTAAGATGCAAACATAAGAATTTACAGACAAATTAAAACAAGAGTCAGCAGTGATTAATCCACTATTTCACAAAAACAGTTACATGGGGTTTAAAACATTTAATAATATTATGCATTCATTTACAATGAAGCAATAGTTAAATTTTTATTATATTAATATTAATAGGAATCTTATAAGGCAATAGTAAGTGGAAATGGAAAATGTTCCATAAGCCCCACTAAAATATGCAGTAGACATCATATATTATATTAAAATAATATGTGCACATGCAATGAAGTTCCAGACATCAGGATGGTGGCAGGCACCTATAATCAAAAGACTTGGAAGGTTCAGAGTTAGGGAATTGCAAGTTTAGGGTAGTCCCAGGCTACATGTCAAGCTCCAGCCTGGGGTGGGCTAAATGGAGAGACCCTGTCTCAAAAGCCACTAGATAGTGAACTAAATAAGCTTCTGTATGGTTCTCTTATGTGTAGAACATTTGACAAATATGTATTACAAGGCTAAGGAATGAAGCAACCATCTATAATGACTTCCCTGAGTGATTAATTTTAAGATTTGTGTGTGTGTGTGTGTGTGTGTGTGTGTGTGTGTGTCTGTGTATGTGAGTGTATGTGTGGGTGTGAGTGTATGCACACATGAGTGAGGGGCACACATGGAGATCAGAAGACGACATCAGATCCCATGTGCTGACGTTACAGACGTCTGTTGTAATGCCTGTCCTGTTAAGCAGGTGCTGAGAACTGAACTCAGCTCCCCACAACTGAACAGCAAGAACTCTTAAGAAACACTTGAACCATTGCTCCAGCTCCATGCTACTTTTTTTAAGTTTATATTTTCCTACTGATACACAAGTATGTGTATTATCAGACAAACTACTTAAAAATATAAAACATGTATCTGCTATTGAAACCAATTTTGTAATATAAAGAATATAACATTGAAAATGTGGCAAAAAGAGACCTCTTAGAGCCTAGAAATGATATTTCTAACAACCAAAAAGTCACATGAATTGCGTTTTTGTAACGGATTTGGGTTGTTCTAAGATTCAGCTCTTAGAAACAGACATGTTAACCTGAGATTGACTCTCTGTGTAGGGGAGTGTATCTTTGCTGTTGAATGCCACAATGTAATAATGTTCAGTGGCATCACCAGCACTGCCTTAGGGACAAGCGGGTAGAGACAAGCGTAATCTATCAATGTTTTAATGAGGACTAATAACCCTAATATCCATTGACTCAATAAACAAACTGTTCTCTCTGGATGGAAGGTCAGCACAGCCTGAAGCCGTCCTCCTGCTGTTCTCTCACATTTTCATCGCGGCTGGAGTCGGGACACTATAAATAAACACGGCAAGTGCCCACTCATCATTCTAAGTGGGGACTTCATAAAGAAAATCACTGAAGATGATGTGCACCTGTCAACATCCATCTTCCTTAGCCTGGATCAGTCATCTTGGTCCGACACTTGAAAACCTAAACTGTCACAGCATTGACCATGCAGACAGCATGATGCGTTCAGAATTCCTGTTAGACAGGGCCACCGAGCATGACCCCCAGAGTCTGCCGCAGGAACAACTCTCAGAACCCTTGTGCCTCCTCAGCTCTAGCTCGTGTTGCCAAGCCCTGCTGGGAGAGCCCAGTACTTCTTCCTGTAGCTTTTCTTGCTTATGAGCTATACACCCCATTTGGTTCCCCTAGAGCTCTAGCCTACTTCAACAGGACTTTGATATGTATACATTGGAAGCCATTTCCACTATAATGTATACTTTGATGCTGAATGAATCTGACATTGGGGCCAGGGGGGTCAGTTATGAGGTCAAATAAAGCATTCCCAAGCCCTCTTAGTAACTGAGTAAAGAGGAATGAGTCAAGTCGCTTCACTGAGCCTGTGCTTTCATTCAAGAAAAGCCTTCATGCTACTGCTTTGGGAAAGTCAATGACGTTTATATGAGAGGTTTCTCCTGACTAGCACTCAGTAAGTGGTTGCAGGGGCAGATTACTGAGGGTAGTGAAGAATGATGGGAGCTGGGAGCCTCTGAGAACAAGGCTCGGAGCCTGTAATTGGGTAGAGGCAATTGGGAAGGCAGCACAGCCCAGGAAACTGACGTCTTCCATCATGATGCGAGCTATAAAGTGTGCTCATCATAAAAGAAACCAGATAATTAGCTGTATGGTCAGTGCCAGAGTGCTTCTCATGCCCTTCCCTGAAATGCTGAACTTCGCTTTCTTGAAAGTCACTCAGCAAGGGAAACCATTTATAATATTAGATGAGGAGATAGTAGGAAAACCCGCCAAACCTTTTGGAGTTGAAGGAACATTCTATAGAGCATTATTAGACTGACTGTACATACTCTGGTTCTTAAGTAAAGACGAACTTAGAAATTAAAATGTGAGCAGTTAGTTTTCCCCTAGGCCCCTGGCCTATTTGGCCCCAGGTTCTTTGCCGCCTGAGCTGTTCTGCTAAATATAACCAAAAATGACTGCTATCAACATTCTGCTATGCTCATAGAGCAATGCATTGCTCAGCTGCCATCAGAGAAGCTTCCTCCTGCAGCAAATGGGAACAAATACAGAGACCCACAGCCAGACACTCTACAGAGAGTGAGAAACCTTGGAACAATCAGGCCTAATGGGATGTTTCCATCAAATCCTTCCCCTCGGGACTTAGGGCTCAGGGAACTCTGCTGAAGAGGAGGGACAAGGATTGTAAGAGCCGGAGGGGATAGAGAACACCAAGAAACAAGGCCTTCTAGCCACAGCAGTACCAACACACATATGAAATCACAGACATGATGGCCGCATGCACAGAGCCTACACACGTCTGTGCTAGATGGGGTCTCAGTGCAGGGAGAAGTGAACATGAGCCCTCCTCCCTGTCCCAGATTCTAGCTCCAGCCAATCAAACTGGCAAATGAAAACTGAGTTCTCTCTAATGGAACTGAACTCAACGTCAATTTTGGAGATTCTTTGTCACATAATGTTCAGTCGGGGACTTTTCTTTTAACCTTACATGTCCTTTGCATATGTATTATGCCTTCTGGTTTTGGATTTTTCTGGGATTCCTGTGCATACAAACGTGTCTGTCTCCATGTCTCTATGTGTTTTACACTTGGCTTCCTCTTGTTTGTTTGTGTGTCCTACTCCAGTTTGTATGCTTTTGTTTATCTTCTCACTCTTTAGATGCCTATTGTTTTCTAAGCAGAGACAGAAAGGGTAGAGATTTGGAGTGTAGGAGAGTTTGGGAGAATTTTGGAGGAGTTGGGGAAAAGGAAATGTGATCAGAATATATTATTATATGAAAAAATATATTTTCAATAAAAAATAGAGAAAAATGCCATCAATTTACAATATTGAACTGAAGCAATTAGGAGAAAGTCCTATTGGATATTAATCCATGACAATTGTTGGTTACTTTGGATATTCATACGGATAAACCAGTAAACAAGAAGCATCATGCTTCTGACACTTCTTAATTGAGGAGGCAGAGATTCTACAACCTGAAGGGAACAAAGAAACATAGCTCTCCCTTCATGGTAACTGGGGCATTTTTAAAAACTCTTCTACCATGTGTTAAAAGTAAATAGGAAAGTGTACTGGTATACCCTTTTATAGAATAGTATTTGAAGATGTGTTACATTTGTTTATGATACGGAATATGGTTTAATGATGCAAAAATGTGTTGCATTATTTTATGTTGCATTTGTTTAACTTTGTGAAGTTGTATTACTGTGCCTGTCTAAAACACCTGATTGATCTAATGAGGAACTGATAGCAAGGCAGGAGAAAGGATAGGCAGGGCTGGGAGGCAGAGAGACTATAAAGAGAAAGAGAAATATGGAAAGAAAGATAGAGGAGCAAGGAGCAAGAAAAGGAGGACAGGAGGATGCCAGGGGCCAGTCACTGAGGCACACAGCCAGTCTTGGAGTGAGAGTGGAAGTAAGATACACAAAAGTAAGAAAAGGAAAAGGCCCAGAGGTAAAAGATAGATAGGATAATTTAAGAAAAGCTGGCTAGAAACAAGCCAAGCTAAGGGCAGGCATGCATAAGTATGAATAAGCTTCCATGTGTGTGTTTATTTGGTAGATGGGTGGTGAACCCCCCAGAAGAGCAAAGAACCAAAAAAAAAAAAAAAAACCAACAACATACACTGGCCTAAGAAAGACATGAGAATTAGAGGTAGACCAGTAGACCTCTCTGGGAAAGTGAGCACAAAGCACAATGGAAAAAAGAGTGGAGTGTAAGATACACCATCAGAATCCTTTCCTGCTCTAAGCTGCTTTTCATTAGAGTGTTTCATCACACCAATGAAATGGAATTGGAACAGGGGACATAAGACAGAAGGGTTCTTGTCATGTTGAGACCAACTGAAGATACCAGTCTGAGTTCCTGCATTTATACGTGTTACAAATATGAAGGCTAATAAGCATAGCACTGTTATTTAGAATTCTACAGTGATGACTGTCCTGATTAAACCCACAAAGCCTTCTGACTGGATGTTAGTACGAGAATAACGAATGTGTTAGCCCAGAGAAGCCAAACACATCGAGTCTCCAGCCCTGCAATATGCCTGGTTCCTGCCAGTCAATAAAACCAATCTCATTTGGATAGAACAGATATTTAGTTCTTAATATTGGGTAATGTCCAAAATAATGACAAATACTGTGAGGAGCATTATCAACAGATTTGTTCTCAGCAGTCAGCCGGGCTTTCCCATTGTGCAACTGACTGTGTGTGAGCTTGGGAAAAAAATCACATCTCTAGGCTGCATTTCCTCATTTTCAAACTTTATATGTTTCACTCAGTGTCCCTCAGGCTTCCTCTGGCTCTCAAAGACTTGATTCTAAAAGACATGGATGCTAAAAAACACCACTCCCTCTCTAATAAAAAATCATGGTAACAGTGTCTTAAAAATTCTGACATTAACATAAGATATAGTAAGGGCCAAGGAAAGAAAATTTATGTGTCACAGATCCAATAATGAGACATAATTTGAATATGTAGTTTGAACTGAACTGGAAGGAAATTTAGATAATCTTCATGTGGCTTTGTTTCAGACATGAGCAACTTGTCTGAGGTTAGAACAGCCTTGCAGCATTTAGCAAGTAGAATGTCTCATTCACTTAATCCAATGCACTTTCTTTCATCTGAGCAATGAAGAAGTATATAAAATATCCCTGAATCATCTTCCCCAAAGGCATTAATTCATCTTCTCTAAGACTTAAAAATCTCTTTCTGTAGAGGCAAGGGAATTATTCTGTTGTTCTAGAAGAAGGTACTTGAAGGAAGAAGTCATTCCCTTACTAACAAAAATAGATTCCCTTTCATCTGCATCAACTCACACTTGGCTCCCAAAGTACATCTGACGTAATTAGCCAGCCAGACCCTCAGCCAAGGATGCCTCAGAGAGAGGCTAGTACGGTTCATAGGGAGTACGGAAGAGCCTTAATCCGCTTTATATGATGCAGCTACGTGATTGCCATGGGAAGGGAGTCCTGCAGCTTTTCCAAGTCAGATAAACATCTATCTAGACAGAAAAGGCTTCACAAGGCACTTAAAACAGCCTCAGAAGCCTGTCTTCTAACAGTGGGATCAACACAGTTCCCTGGGGGTGTCTTGGAAACTATGAGGCTATTTTTGTCCAGTGGTAAATTCCTCCATGAGTGTTTGCTTCTAGCAAGACAATTATTCTGACAATTTACTTTTAATTCTCTCTATATAGCATTAGATTGATTTTTTTATTTAAATGATGTGAGTTAAGTAAGTTACATTGCTTCTGAGTTTTCTTTCCTAATACAAAAAAGCCCATGTTCCAACATAGTTGCTTCAGAAAGGCCAAGAAGCAGAAGGCTGGGGAGATCACTCAATAGGTAAAGTGTTTTTTCCACAAGCATGAAGAACCACTAAGTGCTTGTAATCCCAAGGCAGAGACAGAAGGATGGATCCCTGGGGCTCGCTGCGCACCGAATCTCAAATACTAGAGACTGCAATAAGAGACTGTCTCATATAACAAGGTGGGGAAATGATTGAGGAAGGTACCCGACATCAAGCTCTGGCCTCGGCGTACTCATATCCACACATGTACATGAACGCACCTACTGAGAGAGAACAGCAGTAAGAATCATTAGTTAATTATTTATAAAATAAGCATCATTGTAGCAGCTATGAGTAGATACCCTCAGCCCCACTCAGAGCTTTGGGGTCCAGATCCTGAAGAGCTGCCAGGCCCTCGCTCAGGAGGCAGCGCTGCTCCACAGGGACAGGGCTTCCCAGGAAGACTCGTGGCCATTCTCATCACCAAAAGGCAGCACATTCTAGTTCTTCAGCCCCGACCCCAGTATCAATACTTTAAAAATAAAGATACTCTGTGTTTTTACCTAAACATAAAAAGCCTTGAGCAGTTAAACTCAACAGACAGCAACTTCAAGTGAAGGGCCAGTTTCAGTCTTGATTGTCCCATTTTTCTCTACAGCAAGGGAACAGCTGACTGGATTCAGCAAGCCTCGCCATTTACTGTAAGGATTCTGACTTAATTATGTCACCAGCCTGTGAAGGCTCTCCCAGCCTAAAAAGCAGGTGGGCCCTCTGTGTGCCCTCTCTTCTCTTTCCACTCTCTCCTTCCATCTGTCCTCTCTCTCTCTCCCTCTCCCTCCCCCCAATAAAGATCTAAAAGGTAACCATGGCTTGTGATTCTTCCGATCAGCATTCTCCTCTGCCGGCCAGTCACGAGCAGAGCCGATTTAACCAACATTTACCTCCTTTGAGTCAGAGTTGAAGATAGAGTATCATTGTACACGAATCTAATTATAGGTTTTACTTGGTAGATTCAAGCCATACTTGATCATTTTTAGTCTAATTTTATTTTGTTTTATGTGTATAAGTGTTTTGCCTGCATGTATATGTCTCGGATCTCCTGGAGCTGAACTTACAGACAGCTGTGACCTACCATATGGGTGTGGGAATCGAACCCAGATCCTTTGGAAGAACAGCTGGCGTTCTTAATCACTGAGCTAACTCTCCACTTCCCAGATGTGCAGCCCGAACTTGTGATCCTCCTGCCTCCTCCTCCTTCAGCAAATCCTACTGGAATGTACCACCACAACCAGCTAGTCTAATTTTAAAAATGGCATTTTAACATAAAATATTAAAACTTCATATATTCCTATTAATTTGATTTTCTTCCATTGTGCCAAGAACTTCAGCCAAGAAATCATCAGGGAAGCAAATCAAAATACCTCTTTGCTACACTGCACTCCCAAATTACTTATCATGTGCCAAATCCTGTTGCCATTCTTACCTGTCACAGCCCCCAAAGAAAGGACTTCAACTAACATGATTCTTTGTTCTAACTTGGTTTCCAAATTAAAGGGGCATTTAGTTCCTCCTGTAAAGTGGTTACTGGTAAGCAGCACAAATGTTATTTATAGCTAGTCATTCGTGTCTAGATAACCATGAAAAATCAAAAGGAAGAAAAGTTGTAGATACAAAGGCTCCTCTCTAGACAAAAAGAGCTTCCAGCAATTATGTAGTTCAAGCGTCTCTACTTAACTAGTTCCTTGTGTGTTACTACAGATTTAAGTCATTGATTTGGCAGAACACATTTTATGCTAATTGTTTCTACCAAGAATGTATTCATTCATCAAATGCGGTTCTAGAGCTGGGCTATCAGTCCTAGGCATGCCCTCTCCACCATCTTTGGTTTCCATCACCCTGGAATCTCACGTGGGCTTTTGGCTTAGGACTTAGGGAAGGTTCCTGAATTTTCAAGGTCAGCTGGAGCCTACTGGCATGGCCATAGCTGTCTCTTCTTACTCATGGCTCACATTGTCCTGGGGAACTCAGTAAACTTGATGGCTTGGCTCACCCTGCAACTCAAACATGAACTAGACTTTCCTCATAGACCTGCCGAACTGACAGAAAATCCAAGTACCTCTTGCGTAAATTCTCTTGAAAACATTCCTAAGGAGCAAAGGAGAATAACAATCCAGCCTTGCCTAAGCATTTATATAGGAATGAGTAGGTTAGTTTTCATATATATATATATATATATATATATATATATATATATATATCATAAGTAAGTATATTTTTCAGTCAACTTTTGCATATAAAACTCCACTTTCCAGTAATTTTACTCAGTATATATTACTGACTGTATTTACATGTCCCTTTGAACAGTGTCAAGCACACATTTATGCTAGCACCATTTTCTCAAATATTATATATAGTCTTTTGACAAGCCGTGCACATGAAGCTAATGTCCTTTCCTAGCGTAGACATGATAAGTCTATTTTCATATAAAGATGAGAACAGGCTGCTCAGAGTAACTAATTTCAAATAACCTGGGCTGCCAGGACCAACCCAAGGTCTTAACAAGCAGAGAAATTCCCTGAACGAAACAAGACTCTGCAAAGTTCTGAATGCAGTTCGTTAGTGAGATGCAGGGCATTTGGAAGGAGCACAACCCTTTCTCCGGTCTCTGTGGATGCTGACCAATTAGCTGCCTTTGACTACAGACAGGGTAGAGTTGAAGAGAAAGAAAAAGAGATTAAATGGACAGGAAAGGGCAGGTATTTAAAGCTTAAAATGAAAGGATGGGGTTTAAAGTGGCATTAAGTTTTACAATAAAGCAAACATCTGGATAAAAGAAAGTCAAAAGAAGAAAGGGGGAGGGAGAGGGGAAAAGACAGGAGGGGAAAGGGAAAGAGAGGGAAGGAGAGACTAGGGAGGGAGGGAGGGAGAGAGGGAGGGAGGGAGGGAGGGAGCAGAGGGTGGAGGGAGGAAGGAAGGGAAGGAGGGAGGGAGGGAGAGAGGGAGGGAACAGAGGGTGGAGGGAGGGAAGAGGGAAAGGTTTTCTAAACGGTTTTCTTTGATAGTAGAAAATAAAAGTAATTAATGATGAGCAGAAATAAAGGAAAAAGGTGTATAATAGACAGCAAATATGCAACCGTATTCCCTAACATCATTTCCCTTAACCTCCTTGTGATTACTTATACAATTTAATGCGATAAACTATTTTCCATAGGTTTCAATGTTCCATGTGCACTCAATCCAAAATACATATGGCTGGAGATTCTGTTGTCCACACTTCCCAATGTCTGGTCACCTCTATTTATCCCAAATCCATGCATAAACAACTCCAGAGATCATAAAAAGCACAACAGTTTTCTGTTGTGCATGCAGTTTTGCTCAGTGTAAGTCTTTGAGATGCTCCATGTCTGTCATGTTTTGTGAGCTGCAGCTCATTTGAAGAAGTATGTGCAGGAAAATTGTTTCATCTGCCTTGACATTTGAAAACAAATGTTCTAATAATGTGGAAAGTGATTTTACAAGAAATTAATTCATTTTATCAATTTCCACTTCTCTTTACATTTTTTTCCACAGACAGAATATTCAAGGTAATTACTTGGCAAGAATCCCTCTTCTCTCCCCCCCCCTCGTCACCTCTCCTCCCCCCTCTCCTCTCCTCCCCCTCTCCTCTCCTCCCCCCCTCTCCTCTCCTCCCCCTTTCCCTCCTCTCCCCTGCCCTCCCATCCCCTCCCCTCCTCTCCTCTCTTCCCTCCCCTTCCCCTCCTTTCTTCCCCTCCCCCTCCCCCCTCTCCTCCCCTCCTCCTTTATTCCTCATCTTCACTCTCTCCCCTACAATATTATCTACTCGATGTAACCTTGATCTAGGGTTGAAGTAAAACAGACTACAGACTATCTAAAGAACTATAAGTGCTATCCTATTTGAAAATCTATCTTTAGTGTCAATCGAAAATACACTCCAGAAAAGAAATTGTATTTCTACAATGTATTTCAAATACAGGAATAATCTTTAAAATAATCTTTAAAAGAGTATGTCACTACTAAACTAACTATAACGTTTTGTTTTTTATTAAAATACCATCACTGATGTTTTTCATTAATAGACTACTGAAGGAGATAGTGAGTGTCACTCACATGCACAGACACACACTTGAAATGAACTGCAAGTTCAGCCCACAGGATGACCTCAGAGGGAAGGAGAATCAGGTTGTTCCCTGGACACACTGTATGTATTTCACCTCTACTGAAGTGCAATTTTATCCTCGCACTGACCTGGATTCAGTGATAGATAACAAGGAAGCTTTGCAATAATTTACATGGTGAATCAGTACCATAGTGCATTTGGAGACTAAGACAAAGTTATAGTAACCAAGCTAAACAAAAGAGTATAACTAAGAAAGTGAACTAAAATTTTATGTAGTGTGAAAAGACCAAATCAGCAGGAATTATTTAGTGTTTATAACTATCTTAATGTACAACAGCATAGAAATTGTTTTCATTTCCTCTGCCAGGATGTTTTCCAACAATATAGCCGTTTAGCCTTATCATGGAGTAAATATTTTCCTTCTATAACCAAAAACTGGACTTGGGGATATAATTCCCCTGAATTTTCAACATATTATATATCAGTGGATATTTCAGCCTTCCATGCAATGCATAAAATAAGAAGTTTAAGGTTATGATGATTCTGTTATAATTTTAGGCCAGAGAAAAAGCAATCATATTTAATATAAAAGATAGCCTTATAATTTGAGCTATAGCTTAATATTTGGGAATGAAATGTACTTTAAAAAGGACACATTCATGGCAAAAAAAAAAAGCACTGCTCTTTTATTCATTTTAATAATATGATGTCAGTTTCCCTTTCTAGCAGCACCTACTTTTATGTGACACACAGAAGTGGCAATAAATACCTGTCAGATGAGTCAAATTGTCAGCATAGATATCTGTTTTCAAGAAACATCAATACCTTGAATTTCCTGGACTCTCCAACCCTGTAACCAGTGCAAAGAAGTTAAATTCCAGCTGTTTCCAGGTCCACGGTTAACGTTCATGGTAAGCCTCAAGTTCATCACCACTGAGTCAATAATTCAGTACTAAAGTTACACATTGTATGGAATGTATGATTATTAATATTATCTCTGTCCTTGTGGATGTAATGTATGATTATTAATATTATCTCTGTCCTTGTTTTACCCCTGAAATTATCTTAAAGCTTATTTAAGACTTTAAACACTTTAGTTTTATATCCCTACCATTACTATAAAGACATTTGCAAAATTCTCTATTGAAAATTGCACCAACACAATTAACAGCAAATATGAATTACGTAAAGAACAGATTTTCAGTAGGATTAAATCTGAATTATTACTAAGATGAGTAACTTCCTACTGACCTATCATTAGTGCTCTCCATGTGGTTCAGTGAGATATGGAGAACTCTTCAGAAATAGTGACTGCTTGCTCCAAATTAAAAAAATGAAAAGTTGCTTCTGTGGAAGGTCACAGGCCACACTCCACTGACCAGGAGGTCCTTGAGTTCTCATAAGGTCATTACAGCTGGGTACCTCTAAAGGGTCATGCTGAAACTTCTCCTTAGTTGTAGGAATGCTGCTAAGAGTCTTTCCATTTGCACAAGACAGGGATTCTTAGAGAGAAGTTATAAGCTGTTATGGGGGGTGGGGGTACTGAATCTTACTGGCTTGCATATATACAAATCTTCCATCATATCAGGGTAAAGGCGGGCATGGGTGGATACAGACCAGTTTAACTGCAGCATCCTTTGAGCACAAAACAGGACAAGAAAGAAACCCTAAAATCCTAAACTCCACTCTGAAATGTTATTATCTCCTTACATTTATGTCTACTGTGGAATCTTCTGTTTGGTGTCAAAACCTGGAAACATCTCTGAAAAAAAGCAAGAACTACCAGTATTTGTATATGCTAGATAAGGAGGAAGAAGAGGAGGAGGGGAGAGGAGAGGAAGGAGGAAGAAGAGGAACAGGAGAAGGAGAAGGAAGAAGATGGCTGTCATTTTTATTTGTAGTTGTTGAGAACACTTTGGTAATTTGATCTATTTTCATTTGCTATTCTTTTTATGTTGTGCTTTATGTCAAGGATCCTGCAGTCGTAAAATAATCTTAGGTTCATGAGAGGATTTTTGAGCAGATGAGATTGGCATAGGGGTTAATAAGAAAGTTAACAAATGGGAAAATTAAAAATGGCATTTCTTTCTTTAAAAGTTTGATCCTAATTTAAAATACAGACACACAAACATATTTTTCTTTCAATTTTCTGACGTTGAAACAAAGCTTTTTCTGTTAGTGTAGCCCCTCTGAATGCAACCAGGACAATGTTGTACATTGCTTTTGTTTCAATGATTCTAAAGTAAAGTCTACAAAAGATGTTTACTGACAGGACCAAGCCATTAAAACTCAGATCACTCTAAATAACTCTGCTCCCTAACTTGTAAGCCTTTGGAACATCCTGGCTCATAAGGATATTTGCATATCTAAGGCTTTGCACACCTAAGGTTTCTGGCAATTAAATCTGGTTTATGTTAAGAATGTGAAACTCTTTTCAAAAGACTCAAAGTTATTAATATTAATTAACTCTATTAATTTATGAAAAGACCAAGGATAATTCCTTTTGTATCCTTATTTCACCAATTTTTAACAGTCTTAAATTAGTCACTTAGTAATGATAACAACCAAGTTTAGAACTGAGACAATTAAATTTCTTAAAAAACAAAGGTCTTTATTGCATAAAAATGTAAAACAAGTCTCTAGAATATCAGTGTGTTGAGCTCAGGGCATTATCCTCCCCTCCAAGAACTCTAGTTGAGAAATTTCAAGAGATAGATGGAAACATGTAAGCAGTATCTTCTCCTCAGAAAAATATTGTTTAGAAATCTGTTCATGTAAAAAAAAAGAGTAAGAATATTCTGGTTTCAAAACTTGATCTCTTCAGAAATATGTAATAGGCTGTGTATAGGAGTGCACACCTGTTAACCTGGCACTAAGAGTCAGGGACAGGGGCATCACAAGGTTAAGCACTTACCTACCCTGTGTAAAACACCGAGTTCTACCCCAGCACTGCCAAAACTCGTTAATAGAAATTGAGAGTTCAGTAATAAGTATCACTAGTAAAGTAATGGTGTCTTAGTTAGAGTTTCTATTGCTATGAAGAGACACCATGACCACAACAACTTTTATAAGGAAAAACACTGAATTGAGGCTGGCTTACAGTTCAGAGGTTTAATTCATTATCGTCATGGTGGTGTGCAGGCAGACATGGTGTTGGAGAGTAGCTAGAAGTTCTACATCCAGATCCCCAGGCAGCAGGAAGAGAGGGTCACACTGGCCCTGGCTTGAGCATTTGGAACCTCAAATCCCACCCCCCAGTGACAGATTTCTTCCAGCAAGACCATACCTCTTAATAATGCCACTCACTATGAGTCTATGGGACCATGTTCATTTAAACCACAACGTTCTACTTTCTGGTCCCCATAGGCTTGTAGCCATATGATAATGCAAAATTATATTCAGTCTAACTTCAAAAGTCCCCTTCCATAGTCTATCATGATCTCCACACTGCTTAAAAGTCCTAAGTTCGCCGGGCGTTGGTGGCGCACGCCTTTAATCCCAGCACTCGGGAGGCGGAGGCAGGCGGATCTCTGTGAGTTCGAGGCCAGCCTGGGCTACCAAGTGAGCTCCAGGAAAGGCGCAAAGCTACACAGAGAAACCCTGTCTCGAAAAACCAAAAAAAAAAAAAAAAAAAAAAAAAAAGTCCTAAGTTCAAAGTTCAAAGTCTCATGGCACTCCCTGTAGAATCAAAATGAAAAAGAAGGTCACATACTTCCAACATACAATGGCACCAGATACACATTACTGTTCCAAAAGGAGGAAAGGAAGCACAGTGAGGAAATACTGAACCAAAGCAGGACCAAAAACCAGCTGGGCAAACTGCAAACTGCATCTCCATGTCTGATATCAAAATGCTAAATGCTCTTCAGATCTCCAACTCCTTTCAGCTTTGTTGACAGCAACACACTTCTTTGTCTTGTGCTGTGTCAACTCCTCATTAGCAGCTTTCCTTAGCAGGTATCCCACAACTCTGGCATCTTTAACATCCCTGGGTCCCTAAGGCAATTCAGGCTTCAACTTCACAGCTTCACACAATGGCCTCTGTAGACCTCCCTGCAGGGATATTCATGACACATGCCTGGCCCCACAGCTTTCCTTAGTCTTGGATGGAGATTCCACAACCTCTTTCTTTTGTCCTTAGCTCTAAAGCCAGAACCACATGGCCAAAGCTGCCAAGTTCTGCTGTTTGATGGGGCTGGAACATGGCCCCCTTGTTCAGTTACATCATCACCAGCTTTCTGTTTTCAGTGGTTTCCTCCACTTCCTAAGCTTAGCTATCCTGAAACTCCTGCTGTAGACCATGCTGGCCTCAAACTCAGAGATCTACCAGCCTCTGCCTTCCCAGTGCTGGCATTAAAGGTGTGCACCACCACACCCGGCTGCAAGCTTTTCTTTAATTCTTTTTCCTAAATTAGAAGCTTAGTTGGGTGAGATTTGCACTGAGGTCATCACTTCCTCTATTCCACTTAACATTGGGCTTTTCTTTAATCTGTTTTCACTTCCTGGTGCCCCTTTTCTCCTCAAATTGTACATTTTGTATTTTCTCTTGCTCAGCTTTCTCCTTTTCACTATAGATCTGCAAAAGTATGACCACTAATAGCTAAGCAATACAGTCAATACTGGGTTGTCTGGAGATCTTCTCTGCCAAAGCTCTTAATCTATAACTCTTCAATTTAGCCACAGGCAGATATTTTGGACAAGGGCAGAAATCAGCTACATTCTTCACCAAACTATCATAAGAATGGTCTCTAGGACACATATTAATATTCTTCTCCTCTGAAACTACTTGAGCAAGCTCCCACAGTTCAAATCACCCTCAGAATCACGGTCTTCCATGTTCCTACTAATATGGTTTGTTAAGACCTGTTTAAAGTATCCATTTGCTTTTCTAGTCCAAAGTCTCAATGTGTTTCATATTCTTTTAGACAAAAACATGGCCCAGCCTATCACAGCAATACCTCCATTTCTGGTACCAACTTCCCCCTTAGTAAGGGTTTCTACTTCTGTGAAGAGACACCATGACCATTGCAACTCTTATAAAAGAAAATATTTAACTGGAGCTGGCTAAAAACAGTTCAAAGGTCCATTATCATCATGGAAGGAAGGATGGCAACACACAGGCAGGCATGGTACTAAAGAGGTAGCCCAGAGTTCTACATCTAGATCCACAGTCAGCAGAAAGAGACTGCCACACTGGGCCTGGCTTGACCATTTGAAACCTCAAAGCCCACGCCCAGTGACACACTTCCTCCAACAAGGCCACACCTCCTAACAGTGCCACTATTAGCCTGTGGGGGCCGTTTTCATTCAAACCACCGCAAATGGGAAGAGAGAAAGAAGGGTGGATTAAAGAGTGCTAAGTTGCCATTAGAGAGTAAGAGGTTCTGATGTGCTGTTGCACACCAGTGGCTCAGGAGGACAGTGATACACTGTACATAACCCAAGAGCTTGAAGAACGTTGACAAAGGTGGCTCCTAGGGGACCACGGATCAATCATTTTCTTTATTCTTTATAGGTGTGGTCCCCAGTAGGTGGACCATGCTCCAGCAGACAGCCACACACAGCACTAATTGGGTTGAGAAGGCTAAAATAAAAAAAAAGACATGAAATTGGAAGGAGAGTGTGGGGGTATTCTGGAGGCATTAGAGGGAAGGGTGAAATTCCCTGTACACATGTATGAACTACCCAAAGAATAAGTACAAATGTCATTCAAAAGTTATAATGAAATTCATCATATTATACAGAGAATATATGTTAATAACAGAGGAAAGCTAGAAGGAATGACTTGGAATGACTCTAATATAAAGAAACAATAAGTGTTTAATGAGATAAAGAATTTAACCTAGTTTAAATGTTATATAATGTATACATGCATCAAAATCCCATATAGAACTTCATTAATATGCATGATTTTTGCTTTTATGTATGAGTTAAAATAATTTTAATTAAAAACTACTTAAATAGCAATGTTAATATTAATAGTATACTAGTCAGTAGGTATATAAAGAAGCTTGACATATGAGTACTCCAGCTTTGAAACAACAATAAATGTATTACAGTGATTGTGTTATGTGAATGTTTTCCACATACAAATATGGCTCATGGGGCAACTCAGGAAAAACGTATTTCCTAGGACAGATGATTATTCTAAGTAAGTGAATGTTACCTTTCCCAAGCTGTTTGTATCTTTGGCTCTCTAGCCATCCCATGGATGAACTCCTAGATCATTGCTAGTATGGAACATGCACAGTAGACACACAGCCTCCTGTAATTAAAAGCTTTCTCTCTCCATCCATATTCTGGTTCCTTTATTAGTAATTCTGTGACAGAAGAGCTTGGACGCCAGTTGTTCTGTATGGCTTCTATGAGGCATTGAGAGCACAAAATGGCCTTTGTAGGAACAGGAAAATAAGCCACAATCGCAGAGGGAGTGAATGGACTCTCCCATCAGGGAGGCTTGGGAAGGAAACAGAATGAACACTAGCATGTCAGCAGATGCTCGGCAGGCATCCATGTGGAGGAGAAGAGGTAAAGTGCGGGACAATGAGCTTCCTTGGCTGCCAAGGGACGTCTGTAAAACATGCCAGAGAAGAGAAAAATGCTCTCCACCACTGGGAAACTACCAGGATAGTTTACTAAGTTTGTATGAGACAGCCTCATGAACCAACCTGCAGGGAGCTCCAAACCAGAAAATATTAATACCTATTCCAGTGGGTATAAAAATTGAATAGTAAGTACAGGAAGTGCTATAAACCATTGTGCTTTGAAGATACGGAGGGGCATTTGGGAACCCTGCATGGGGAAAGGTATTTGAGTCAAGTCAGGAGAAAGGCCTGTTCATTCAACAGTGGCTGGACTGATGGTCAGCACAGGAAAACACGTGGGAGCAAGGGAGAATGTGGTAGGGTCCAGGATTCGCATGTCCATTACCGGGTGGCCAAAGCCAGGCTTCTCACATCTAGAGAGGAAGAGCTTCTGCCAGACAACTGGGTTGGTCAGAGGAGTTTGCTGAAATTGGGTAGGTTTTATGAAATTATACAGAGTGAGACATTCTTGGAAGGCAGGCTAGGCCTTTCTCAAAGGCTCTCCCCAAAAGGATTAAAGGGGTATGATGAGACTCAAGTCATCAGGAGCCACAGGGTTCTGATGATCTTCCAAAGACACATGATTGGCTGTGTGCAGAGGTATAGCCACGACAGTATCGTCACAGCAGGCACGAGTCCTAAGTGATGTAAAATCTACACAAATGTCTCTTCCTCCCTCGTGTCCTCTCTGACACAAGGAACTCTTCAGCTGTGAATCCCAGTAGCTCAACAGCCAGAAGAGATAAGATAAGAGAGAAAAGAAATCCTAAGAATTGAAGAGAAGTAGAGAGTTTAAATTCTAAATTAAAAAGCAAATCTTGCCAGGTGGTGGTGGTACATGCCTTTAATCCCAGCACTCGGGAGGCAGAGCCAGGTGGATCTCTGTGAGTTTGAGACCAGCCTTGTCTACAGAGTGAGATCCAGGACAGACACCAAAACTACACAGAGAAACCCTGTCTTGAAAAACCAAAAAAAAAAAGAAAAAGAAAAAAGAAAAGAAAGAAAGAAAAGCTAATCTCTTAATTATGTTTTAGTGCATACCACTAACATTCAGTTGCATTTTCCTCAAAAACACTTTTAAAGAGGTATCTTTGACATTTAGCCATTTCAGATTAAAGTGAAAAGCCAAATATATTTAATTAAATTTATCTTCTCAGTATTCCTATATAAGAACAAAATCACTTCCACACTACTAATTATTTGACATAATCACAATTGGACTATATTAGCAAAAGATTGCCAAAAAGAATTAGCCAGAGTGATAATTCAATCCTCAAAGGGCCAGTTTGAATACTGCATGCCAGTAATAGATTAACAAAAGGAAATAAGTCAAATATCTTATGTGTGCCTTTGAACATTCCTAAAATTTAATATATTTAAGCTGCTGCCAAATGTGGATATTTATTTTCTCTGGCATTATTCCCTGATTCAGACTTAAGTATGTCTTCAATAGTTCTGGCCTAGCCATCAGTGAGACATCAAAGGATGGCTGCCATTTTGGATGTATTGCCTCCCAGTTTTACAAGGCACAATGACTTTGCCTAACAGGTGGCAGCTGGTTTCTGCCAGAACAGTCCCACACTTGTTAGTGACAGGCAAGCAGACAGTCTTTGTAACAAAGGTGTCTGACCATCTCATGGGTCTTCCCAGGGAGGAGGAAAAAGAGGTCAACTGCAAGTTGAAACAATCTTTCATTAGGGAGACAGTATTGATAAGTAATATCTCAAGGACTATTCAAGGGTTAAAATTAACATTTTGTAAAATAAAAAAATTTTAGTGACCCTCCTGTGGTGCAAATTCCATCATATGGTTTGTTTTCGTGGTCTACTCCCATTTTGATGAATTCTCCTCCATTTCTAAAACTAGCGAGCACTCAAGAATTTCCCTAATAAAATAAAGCAATCTTTAAAATCATAAGTTAATTATAAACACTAAAATCAAATGACCTTCTGTGTGCAAATCTTCACCTGCCATTTTAAAGCACATGACAGGAAACTGACCTACATAGGTAAGTAGAGAAAAATCAGCCAGCTACACATAAATATCAAAAGACTGACTAAACAGAGTCCCCAAGCTAAAAAGAATACTTGATTAGGAAAACTAGAGTTACAAATTTCACAACTCATCACAGGGCACAGGGCACAAAAGCCAGAAGGCCTGCTTTTGTGTTGTATACATGTGAGTTCCTAGACGTCACCCAATTGTGCAGCTTCTAGAATGAGGTTCAAGTAGGGACTAAAAATGCTTCCAAGACATGAGGACTGGGTTTCTACCCTCCATGTGGTCCTAAGAGTTTGTTAAGTTTTCTAGAATGTCAGAATCCAGGGTCTAGGGTGAGACAGTCTGGTAATCCAGGTCTCAGGTAATGGATAGCCGAGGTAAGACAAGCTGAGGCCGAGAAGGACAAAGGCAGACACTTCCAAGTTTTAGAAGAGACCAAAACAGAAAGAAATAAGAATTTAACTCTGGCTACCAACTGGGTGAGGCTTACGGTAGTAGAAACGGTTATGGGTGCGGGCTAAAGCCTGAACAGAGGGTTGTCAGTAGTCCAGCTGGTCCCCGTGCAAGTTGTTCTGACTTTCACTGCAAGGACTCCTCAAGAAAATGTGGGTCTAAGAGAGGTAATAAAACAGAGACAGCCTTGCCGCACAGTCTAATGCAAAGGAAAGTCCAGGGAGCCCCCAAATGTTTGCAGCCTTAATTTCGTCTACCAGTCATCCTCAAATACACACACACACACACACACACACACACACACACACACACACACGTGTATACACACACACGCACGCACGCACGCACACACACACGCACACACACACACACACACACGCGCGCACACACACACGTATACACACACACACACACACACACACACACACACACACACACACGCGCATATGGTCTACAGCTTCAAATTCATTCCAAAGACCCAACAACATACCTGGAAAGCAGTTTCTTTACTTACCCTTGAGTGCTGGTTAATAATATTGAACGACACAGTTTAGCTAAGAGAAAATCACGTCAACAGAGGGAGGATGTGTGTCTCTGTTTCTTCTCTATAGAAATTAGAAGGCAAAGCAGGGAAACTAAGAATTAAGAGTGAACACGCCCCACCACTGGACAGAAGATGACAGCAGGGAGTTATTCTTAGGAATAAAGTAGATTAGGAGAAGTAAGGTAGAGAAGTATTTTCCCCATCCGTGGGAAACAGTGCAATGTTTGCCACTAGTGAGATCATTATTATTTTTTGAAAGCTGCATGTGCTAAGAGAGAAGTCTGTTAGACATAGTCATATACAAAATTACCCACTGACAGAGGATCAAGGATGTTCACCAACTCAGCAGAGAGCTGAGGTTATACTGGGAAATTCATGAGCTTAGAAAGATTTCTGATTATTTTTACTTATTAATTTTCAGTTCATTATAACAGGGTTCAGAGTGCTTCTTGAAATAGCTCCAACATCAAGGCACAAAATTAAGCATTGAGAAAATCAAGCAAAAGCAAAAATAACCATAGATAATTAAATAAGGCTCTGATTTGCATTTATACAAAGAAATACATGACAAAGTTTTACAGAGCTGTTGAGATAGGGAACATATTCAAATTTAATCTTCCCAGGATTCAAAGCATTAGAGGATACAGGGGTAGTGAACCTGCTAATTCTTGTTCTGACTCATTTGCTTCTCCTCAGGAAAACTTTTGAGAGAAAAGGAGAAGGTCTGGCCTGGTCCGGGTCCTTTGACATGCGAGAATTCTGTAGGACAAAGTACGGTGAGAAGGTGACAGCCAGGAATAGCCCCATAAGTGGGACATATAGAAAACACCAGTGCCGTTGGAATTGTCACACTAAAACTGTCAAGAATAGATGATGTTGTCCCTGTAAGTATGAAAGATGTGGATGAAATTTGCTGAGATAATCCAAGCATCTTGTAATGTTAGGGAACTCTTGAAGGTCATATGCACAACCAACATTCACTGCCAGGATGTCATTGTCCTCCCCTTCAGATCGATTTTGCCTTTCCTCCACTGTCACTCCCTGTCTCTTCCCCGTCTGTAGAACCCGTGTTCACTGTGGCACACTTCACTAAGCTTCTCCGTGTTTCTCTGCCAAGAAGGAAACACAACTCTTTCCTACCACCCTTAACGTCCACACCCACTTCCTCATGACTCCGGACCCATGCACAGATGGCAAGGAGCATCTAGATTTTTCTGTTATTATCTCTCTATTCCAGATTCTCTCTCTCTCTCTCTCTCTCTCTCTCTCTCTCTCTCTCTCTCTCTCTCTCTCAATAGTAATTATTTTCTTCTGTCCTTATAAGGCCAGATTCACTTCACCACCAGAATCAATCATTTAATCAATCTTAAATCATTCTGTTTAGCTCCTGCTAAAGGTCATGTCCTTGTCTTGCCTCTCACACTTTGCCAAAAGCAACATAATTTGTTTTCTTCTCAAATATGGAAATGAAACCAAGATTTGGTGGGAGATCATGCAGAGCATTCCCCCGCCCACCCTGCCCACCCCGTCTATGATGATGCAAATGCCATTTCCTCTTACTGGGATTTTTTTCCATAATATTTTAAAGAAAACAACCTATTCCAGAGCCCCATGTTTCTTGGATGCAATCTGAATGTATCTTGGTAAATTGTGTGTATGTATCTATTACAACCTCTAACAAGATGCAAATCTATCGTGCCAGCTTTACATGTTTCTTTGCTATGGGTTTCTCAGAATCAGGATCAGCACCAAGGGCCAAAGGAAGTTCCCAGCACAATGGCAGAGCATATGTGTATAATGAACTCAACATTCTAAACAATATCTTCAGTAAAAAATATGTTGTATTCTTTTAATAGGCAGCGCTAAATTGTTCACTGTAGTGTGTTTTATTAGTTTCAAGCAAACAAACATGAAGATAGATTCAATAATGACTCAGATGTGTCAGGGTCATTGTAGAAGAAGCAACAACATATTTGAAAGGTTCATGGTGTGACTCTGCTGTATTAATTCTCAGGGTGTGTGCCACTCACCTCCAAGTCAGTGAGTAGAGAACATTCCACAATACATTAGGATTGTATTGTACTAGGTTACTGTGGGGAGCCATGAGGCCTAGTTTTGGACCAGTATATGAGTGCTTGTCCAACGTGTCTCCAGATGCTGTAAAGCTCAGGGGGACAGTCTCACTCAGCAAGGACCAGTGGCCTTCGGGATAGCTAGAATGCTGCTATGGCCTGCACACTCTGCGCACTCTGTTGACTCTCATAATGTTGATGATTCTCTTGGTGGTTGTTACTCCACTTTGTCAGTCACCCTTGGGACAGATCTGATCATTCCTGGAAACCCCATTTTTCTCCAGTATATTCCCCTGAAATTCTTTGGGAGCTGGAGCTTCTCAGATTTCTCATCTGGGGATGCCAGCTGTCACTCCAGACCCTGGGAACTGTTCTGATTCAGTGCTAACAGGATCAGAGACAATTCACCCCTATTTCTTTAAATATGCTTTGTTAAGCATAACATATTTTGACCAATATTGTTGTTCTTGAAAATGCATGCCTATGTTTATCACCTTTTAGTTTTATAAAGACAGGATGTACCTGGCTCGATATTTGGCCAAGCAAGCAAAATGATGTATTGTTTTTTAGTTTAAAAGATGTTTTGATGTAACAAATTGGGGAAAATATATTTGACATATTTGTTTTTTGCCAGAGGTTAATGTTGGATGGTGGGAAAAATATGTCTGTTAGTATGTGAAAACATGCTTGTTTTTGAAGTATAAGTAAAGATGGCATGAACTGTTTGGGGCTGGTGACTTGTGTGAAACTCATTTGGTGGTCAGATACTTGTGTGAAACTCATCTGTGGTCGGACACTTGTGTGAAACTCATCTGGTGGTCGGACACTTGTGTGAAACTCATCTGTGGTCCGACAATTCCTTTCTTAACGCCCCTTTCCTGTATCAGGACCTGAACCCACGGTGCAGTGGGACCCCAGCAGGGTGCCACAAAGTTTCAACATTTGCATAGAAACATTTCTGAGTAAATTAATTCTGTTCTACATAAATGTGTGTTCAGATACAATAAGAATGTGTTTAAATATTAATATTTATCTTCTCCTTTTATCACACATTAAATTTTAAGTCAAATGAATTGTCTTTACATTGTATAAAAGATAGGTATGTAGGTAGGTAGCTAGATAGACAGAAAAACAGACAGACAGACAGATGCTACTGCCTACAGCACAGAATGAATTGCCATTTATACATCTACCAAATCTTTTCTGGGACATGTTACCTTGTATCTCTCCATATATCTCCTTTTGGATTTTTATTCAATAAGCAATGGCATGCTCAGCGGAATTTTTCAGGGAAAAAAAATGATCTAGTCATCATCTAGCATAACCTTAATGGGACACCAGAATCTGTCCCTTCACCTCCCTTTAGGGCACAATAGGACATCTTTTATTGCTCCAGGAATATATGAGCTGGCGGTTTTGCAAAGCACGGACACACGGGCTGAGAGCCTGGGCCACAAGGTATCCCCCAGGTGACGTTAGGATAATCTGGAGTGCCCTGACCTGGACACAGCATGGGGAAAAGAGATTTCCGATGGTCTTTTTGGTCTTTTAGACTAGGAGAAATATTAATCATGTAAAATACGTCATTCTAGCAGGCAGAGTAAGGACAAGACCTATGAAGATGGATGATGGGTTTTCAACTAAGCTAGATGCATCTTCCCTTCTTCCTGGGCCAGTCCCTTGGGTGGTTTTATTTCTTGCCTCCCTGCTTCTACTCCCCACAGGAGAGCTGGCTGCCTGCACAATTTTCTTAACTTAAAAAGACGGGATTGGGAGCTTACTGTGCTCTTGATTTAGTGTCAATTTAACATTGAAACAATCTGGTATGAAATCAGAGCTTCCCTGCAGAGAGCTGTTGGAGAAATGGCAGGAAGGGCCAGAGAAGGAAAGGTAAGTGGTCACCTCCTCTTCCTCCTAGAAGGCCTCCCCTGGCTGTTTCAGCTTCATTAGAGAAGCCAATTCAGACTCTTAAAACAGCTCCCAGCACCCCATTTCCATGCTGGAGAGTAATGACAGTGAGCTCCTCACACAGCACAGCAGGAAATGAGCTTAGACACCCCAGGACCCCACAAGCCCCCTTTCCCTCAAAGGCTATTTTTAGTCAACGCCCAGAAAAAGGCTTACAGAAAATGACTTGTCTTTTGTCAGTGTGTCTATTCAAGTTCTGATAGCTGATGATGCCTCCTGTCCTGTGTGTGAAGCCCAGCTGACCTGCCGAACTGAAAAGTGATAAGAACTTAATGGGAACCATGTACCCAGATCCATCACCAGACACCAGGACCACAAGGCCATCAAACCCTCTTCTTATTCTGACATTATCTGGAGTTGCAATGTCGCCACATTTCCCATCAGACTCTGAAAGAGCTCAGAGAAAACAGTAGCCATCCTATCACGGGGACTTCAATGTGACTTTGATACATTCTCAGAAGAGTAAGGAAAAGTGAATCCAAAATCTCTGTAAGGCAAATGTCCCTCTACCATTCCCCATAACATAGCACAGGCCATAAATACCATGTTTAAAATATGGATGTTTCTAGAAGAGAATGCTCAGATTAGTGCTCTTAATAAAGTCAAGCCATGATGTATATGCATAAAATCAAATAGAAGGAGGTGAATCACTGAAGAAAACTTATCTCCTAACCACGAGTAAACTGGAGTCTATGATGCATCTACAATCCTGATTTGGAATCAAGACAGACATAAAATGATAGTTGCCTGGCTGTACCTGATGAAGCCAGCCTCGGTGCAGCTTCTCGTGGCTGAGGAATGTACTGGGTTCACACTTCTCTATACTTCCTTGGCTGGATCAGAAAGCCAGAGACTGAGGTGGCAATTCCTCAGCTACAATGTCTTAAAATTACTGAGTGAATTAGACATAGCACTCTGCTCATGTCGACCTTCCTTTACCAGCAGCTTCATCTAAAACACAGGGGAGGAATTAAACAGATTGGGTTCGATGGACCATGATCACAGGCTACACTCTTCTAGATCCCATGGTCGCCTCTGAAACAAGGTGGGCGAAGCACAAGACCTGAGGCTCACCCTTCCCTTCTCATTCAAAACCTAGGATGACTTATGCAGTGTTCTGGAAGCAGATTCACACTGCCTCTTCATACACTGGGGTGGGTGGGGACTTATGGATCATATGATGTCATCTTTTCTGGGATTTCTATTCAGAAGCTGACAAAATTTGTGACAAATTAGAATGGGGTCTTATTTGCTTAACAGTTATTTTACATGCATGTGTTCTTAAAAAAACAAAAGGAAATATTCTCACAGGACTTACAAGAACAACACTGGGCAATTGATGGTTGCCGGCAATGGCAGAATTAGTCAGCCCAAGAAGTCAGCACTAAATACCTGTGAGCAATGCTAAATGATCTCAACAGGTTGTATTCATAAACGTGTGTGTGTGTGTGTGTGTGTGTGTGTGTGACAATTATAACTAAAGAATAGGAAACCATGAATTTGAGAAGTAGAGGGACATGGTAGTTAATTGGAGGGAGGAAGGGAGAGAATAATGTAAATACAGTACTTATGTATGAAATTCTCAAATAATTAAAAGTAGTGAATATATATATAAATATCCACTATTTCAGAACTTTACATCTTCTATCTGGTAGAAAGATTAATAGTTTTGAGATATCTGGAGAGATTGCTCAGTGGTTAAGACTGCTTCCTGAAAAAGCATGAAGATCTGAGTTCAAATCTCCACCATCCATGTAAAAAGCCAAATGAGGCCATGCATCTCTGTAATCCCAGAACTGTGAGGGGCAGAGACAGGAGGATCACTGTGACTTGCTTGTCCTTAGTCTAGCTCCAGATTTAGTGAGAGGTCTTGTTCCAAAGAAATATGGAGGAAAGTGACAGGTCAGGATGCCAAATGTCCTCCAGAACAGGACACCCAGGGCCCTCCTCTGACTTCCTTGATTTCATGCAGTAGTTCATGCACGCAGGCATGTGTTCCTGCACACTTGTGCACAGGACACCATACAGACACACACCATACATGTACACACAAAGTAGTTTTAAATGAAGTTGAACTAAATTTACTAAATTGGCTGTCTTTTAAAAGATTCTTGAGAACTAAACTTGATATGGTTACACATATAGGGAGGTAAGCCAACTAAATCCTCTCGGGAAAATGTTCTCTCTCCAAGGAACAAACACACAAAAAAAGTGACCTTCTAATATAAGAAGTTCAATTTCACTATCAGTCCAGTGGGGTTGTGGAGAGCAGAGGGGAATATTGTTCCAGAATAAACAAAGTTGAGGATAATTATAAAATCACAAAACAAGTTATGACTTAAGCATTCATTTTTAATTTCAGTTTTAAAGAACACTTATTCCTGCACAGTAAAATTATAATTATATTTAAATTATACAAAGTATTATTTGACAAAGTAAGCTCCCATTTGAAGATATCAAAGTCCTGGCCCTGTTTCATGATTGCACAGAGACACAGCATCCTAAAACTGATGTCCAATAACCCAGAAGCTGACAATTTCACACATGGGTCTAACTCTTACAAAGCTCTACAGAAGCTGGAGCATGGATGCTCTTAGCCAGAAATCCCCACACAGACAGTTCTGCCAAATTCAATAGCTATTTTCTTTTCCTGGAAGTAAAAAAATAAAATAAGATGAATACACAGAATAAACTTGAATAATGCTGAAAACGCTCCTTCTCAGGCGAAAGATCTAAATGTGTCTTCATCATTAATGTGTTTTTCTAAGCAAAACACCAAGTATAACAGAGCTGTCACTTTCCTGGTGCAATTATCTGAAAATTAGTGGTTTATTTGTAAAATACTATGTACAAATCTATGATTGGAAATAGAGGGTTGAAAGAAAAATAAGATGCATCGTGTTTTCAGCAGCATGCTACAAAGGCAGGAGCCTATCCAACAGCTATGATTTAATAGACTGTGCACCAGAATTTAAATCAGTTATATAATGTTCATTAAGACAGCTACAGTGGTCTGTCCAACTGAGCACTAAGTTATCTTCAATCAAATCTTGCTTGTCAGGCACAGGGCTCCATGGTCACATTGGTGTCACTCACACAAATGAAGGTCATGTATCATATCATAACACTGAATCACAGGGGACAGGATAGGCCAAGATGAACCAAAATTTAATCAGACAAGAGGTCATGTGTAGGAATACGTGAGAGCTGGGATTGTGAGAATTAAATAGCTACTCCTAGGTTGACCTAGAAAACAGTAACTATTGAAGGAGTCATCAAAAGGTTAGAATAATGCAGGAGGCTGGGAAGGCTGGTTTGATGTCTAGGAAGTCAATGGCAACAGTAGCCTGTTGGATGAACTGAATCGTGCCATAGTCCTAAGTCAGCATATTTGCTCTCTTCCCTTTTCTGTGTCCTCTAACAACACAGAGCAGTCTGAAACTACAAGTATGTATGCATCCTGAAGAGTCCACCAAACCATTATAGAGCATCTTAAGACAACCTGTGAAGCAACCAACCTTATTCCACACCACACCCTGCCACTTAAGAATGCAAGTAGAAAGGGAAATTCCACCCTATTGCATGACATTTGCTGGGGTGACAGAAAGAATTGCTTTTTCACCCCAGACAGACATGACACTGACAAAATAAAAGGCAGGATTCCACTCAAGGACGTTGGTAAACCAATGACTTTACTGGGTTTCTCACACAAGTATTGCTGACTCCTAGACAACTGTGTCACCTGGGAACTGTCTGGGCAACTTATAAGCAGCGAGACCAAGAATCATACTCTCTGAAGTCTATTGTTCAGTTTCGCATATGGTTGTGATTGTGGAACAGTTCCCTCATGAGGATCAAAAAAAGGCCCTATGAATTGGATAAGCTCTGTGACATTATACCTTCCCTCCACAGGCAATGTTGCTAGGTCCAATATCATTGGGGTTTCCTGTAGATCATCAATGCTACTCTGCTTCAAGATGGTGATGGTTGGGTCTGCCTGGCAGACAAAGGTATACTGTGCAGCTTCCAAAAGCATGCAGTCCAGGTGAGAGGACAAAATACACAGATACACTGTATTTTCATGGCATAAACATTTCTTTCCCAATTCTAGCCATACTGTTTGCTTTTGCTGATAAACTACTTCTCAGTTTACCCAACTTTCACCCTGACTTCCCGGCTTCTCTCACTTACATTGTCATAGTCCGGCATCTGTGGGACCACTAAGTCGTGCCTCATTATCAGCTACACTTCTGTAGTTCTCTAAGCATTTCAAAATGAGGCTCTACACACTCATAAAAGTCAGGGGCTCTATAGCCAGCAGCAGAGAAGGCCATCGAGGGAGCAAACTGAGTAGTGCCCAGGTGTCCAAGGAAACGTGGGGTTACAGTTTCACTCTTTTATTGTAAAATTACTTGTGATATAACTTCTCCTTGCATGTTTTACTTGGGGTTGTTTTTGTTGTTGTTTTTATACAAGCACTTTCCTCTGGCACGGAAGTAGATTAAAACCTCAGTGTGCAGCCTGGTGCACTCCATAGTAGACATTTATTTTTAGAATAGTAAAACAGAGGGAACAAAATACAATCATAGATTGGCAAGATTCCACTTTCAGTTTAAAAGTATGTCAGTTGTAGTGTATTATCTCACTATAAACTTCTAAATTCATATCGTATTCATATAATATTGAAGTCACCTATAAACAACACAAGTTACATTGTTATCAAGTACCTTTTACAAAATGCTTCATATTCCAGGAAAAGAAGAGAGGAAGTTGGCAGACAGCTAATGAAAGGACACCTGTGACTGAGCACAGGACAGGTGACCCTACTGTTGCCCCCCTTGCAACACTATCAGATTTACCAGTCCCACATCAAAGCTTTCAACCGAACTCCCAGAAAAATAACTATATTTGCATAGTTATCATAAATAAAAGAGTCTTAATCAACTTGAAAAGTAAATTATATACATTAGCAAATGAATCAAAATAATTAATCCAACCAAGCGAGCCAAATGCATTATTTCTGTTCATCTTCTCTTAAAACCATTATTCAGTTAGGGCTGAGGAGGTGCCTTGGTGGTGGGGTGCTGGCTGCTCAGGTGTGAGGACCTGAGCTTGCCTCCCCAGAACCCACACCGAACTGAATGTGGTAGTGCTCACTGAAATCTCAATGTGGAGATGGGAGGTAAAGACAGAAAATCTTTAGAAGTTCATGGGCCAGCTATTCTGGTGCACACAGTAGCAAAACATAAGAGAATCTGTTTCAAACAAGGTTAAGGATGAAGATCTATACTCCAGGCTGTCTTCTGACCTCCACACATATGCGGTGACGCAGACAAACCCACACTCACAGAAACACACACGAACACCCACGTTTCAACTCCTACCCCTTTCCCTCTAACCCACAGAGATAGAGGCAGAAAGAGAGAGAGAGAGAGAGAGAGAGAGAGAGAGAGAGATTTAATCTAAGCCTTGGGGGATGACTCAGTGACTAAGAACTCTTATTGCTCCTCCAGAGGGCAGAAGCTTTGTTGTGGTGACATTGTGTTCCCCAAAATATTGTGCACCCTAATAAACTTATCTGGGGTCAGAGAACAGAACAGCCACTAGATACAGAGGCTAGAAAATGGTGGCACTCCACGCCTTTAATCCTAGCATTCTAGAAGCAGAGATCCGTCTGGATCCCTGTGAGTTCAAGGCCACATTGGAAACAGCCAGGCATGGTGACACACACCTTTAATCCCAGAAAGTGAGTCTTTAATCCCAGGAAGTGAGGGCAGAAAGCAGAAAGGTATTTAAGGCATGAAAAACAGGAACTAGGCTGGTTAAACATTCAGGCTTTCTTTTTTTTTTTTTTTTTTTTTTTTTTTTGGTTTTTCGAGACAGGGTTTCTCTGTGTAGCTTTGCGCCTTTCCTGGAGCTCACTTGGTAGCCCAGTGGTGGCGCACGCCTTTAATCCCAGCACTCGGGAGGCAGAGCCAGGCGGATCTCTGTGAGTTCGAGGCCAGCCTGGACTACCAAGTGAGTCCCAGGAAAGGCGCAAAGCTACACAGAGAAACCCTGTCTCAAAAAAAAAAAAAAAAAAAAAAAAAAAAAAAAAAACATTCAGGCTTTCAAGAAGCAGTTCAGCTGAGATTCATTTAGATAAGGACTCAGAAACTTCCAGTCTGAGGAAACAGGATCAGCGGAGGAACTGGCGAGGTAACTGTGGCTTGTTCTGCTTCTCTGATCTTCCAGTGTTCACCCCAATACCTGGCTCCGGTTTTGTTTTTATTAATAAGACTCTTTAAGATTCCTGCTACACTTTGTTCTCATCGCCCATGTAGGAAAGCTGTCAACTGCTGGTAACCCCTCCAGCTCCAGAGAATCCAATACCCTCAGCACCTGCAGGCAGCTACACTCATGTACACACACTCACACACAAAAGCTCGTGCATACCATACATACAAACAAATGACAAAATTAATCTCTTAAAAGTATTTTAACTAAGTAATGCAATCACTCTCCATCCAAATGGCTTGCACAATGTATTCCCAGAGGCCTTTCTGTGTAAATAAATGGCAAAAGCTTCTTCTTCTTCTTTAATGTACATGACCAGAGAGTGTACTGGGGAATTACAGTAGACAAACTGAGCGTGTGAACAAAAGGAAGGCAATATCGCCACTAGAATTCCCAATACCACGAATTAGATGGATTCAGATGCCCTTTCAGCATAAATTCCAGATCACTGGCTAAGGGTGAAGATCGCAGGCAGGAACAAGACACTACAAATCACTTTCTAGGCACCAACTTACTTAAACTTCTTTATTTTCGCCTCCATTCTTTAGAAATTAGTAGTAGTAGCATCCTTATTTGAAAAATTAGGAGGTCAGTGCTGATCCAGATGTAGAACTCTCAGCTGCCTCTCTAGTGCCATGTCAGCCTGCACGCCATCATGCTTCCCATCATGATGATAGTGGACTAAACCTCTGAGTTGTCAGCCAGCACCGGTGTTTTCCCTTATAAGAGTTGCCATGGTCAAGGTGACTCTTCACACAATAGAAAATCCAAAGAAGACAGTCTTATCTACTCAGACATAAGACTAGACCACTACCTTCAGAAGAGTACAAGCCTCTCCTCTGTGATCCCTTAATTTTAACCTGTGTCAAACTGGATTCCTGTTGAGAGTTGTATCTGTATGGGGCTTCCACCAAAAACCATTGTGCTGTACTACATCTACTACACCCATAACCTACTCTGACATGTCTTCTATACCTTTTGGAGCTTGGCTTACTCTGAAGGTGAAAAATACAGAATTCATGCTCCCTCAAAAAAGAAAAAAGAAAAATTAGAAGTATAAAAAAAACTCTCAGCAATTATACACTCCCAGAATATCAAATATTTAACAGATTAAATGCTGTATAATTGAAGAGTAGCTTCTTATAATGTGAGAGATGGACTGATGATGAATTGGATGGATGGATTACACTCAGTTGAAAATGAATCCTATTTAAACCAAAATAAATAACCACAGACATCTTATAAAGTTTACTGTTAGTGAAATATATATACCACCAGTAAAAATAAGTCAACATAGTTGTAGATATTATAACAGAAAAATAAAAGAAAGAAAGGAAAAGAAAGAAAGCCAGGTGGTGGTGGTAGTGGTGGTGGTGGTGGTGGTGGTGGTGGTGGTGGTGGTGATGGTGGTGGTGGTGCACACCTTTAATCCCAGCACTTGGGAGGCAGAACCAGGAGGATCTCTGTGAGTTCGAGGCCAGCCTGGTCTACAGAGTGAGATACAGGACAGGCACCAAAACTACACAGAGAAACCCTGTCTCAAAAACAAAAACAAAAAAAAGGAAGAGAAAGGGAGGAGAAGAAAGGCCTCATAGAAATCTCTTCTTAATTAATATGAATCAATAAAATTTCCATGAACTATTGTTCATAGATAATGCACAGATGAGCTAATGTTTAAGTGTGTTAGTGCTGAAAAGAGGCTGCCCTTTACTTAAACAGCAGTACTTTTACCACATGTATTTTGTTTCTTTTGGGCTATGTTCTGTTGGCCTATGAAAACTGTACCTAGAGCCTTCCTCAAGAGTACAACGTACACTCTCTACCACAGAGCCACATCCCCTACCCTGATGCTTTAAATTCTAAATTTAAATTTCCAAATACACAACACCACCTCTCCGTTTCCTACAAATACTGGAACCATTCACTTCTGTTATGATATCCTGGATCTTATTACCAATGCCTCTGTCATCAGACCACTATTTCAAGAATCCCATTCCCCTCTTTTATCCAGGATTCTCCACACTGTATGACCTAGTGTGATGCTGACCAGAGACAGGTGCAATGACTTGACCTGGCAGATCACACAAGGACAGTATCTTTCTCCATACTGGATAAATAAACCATATCAAGCTATCAGTCCCTAGGGTTAGAAGTGCTCATTCACAATCTTAGCTCAGCACTGAGGCCTCTGTACCAGAAACCTTGGGAAAGGTCTTACTAACTTGGGACCTCTGCTGAGCCCATCTCAGCATGAGGGGAAGGAGCGTCTAGAAAACACTTCTTTACATTCTATGTAATTTTTTCCTCTAAGTCCCTCCATTTCACTCAGATTTCCAGATACACCAAACCACAAGAACCTTTTATTCAGGGCTTCCTTAGCAATAAAGTGATCCTTGTATCTCTGCTGATCCACCTGACCCTCAGCTCACACTGCTCAGTGGAGAAGAACGGCATCAGGTTGGGAGTGGGTCCTCACTTACTCTACTTCAAACTGCTGCTTATTCTATAGCAGTGATTACAGTCTTGACTGCTGCCTTCATTTTGCCCATCATCATCATCATCATCATCAGCAGCAGCAGCAGCAGCTATTTTGATGGTTGGCAGCCCCGTTCATCTGGCCCTTTCTGTCTGCAGTCCACTGTACCAGTACAGCTTCTTGCCTGCATCCTCTCTTTCATTCACACCCAGGTCAAATTTTATGGCTGATCACTGCCTTCAGTGCCTTGGGCACAAACCAAACACCCTTGACTCAGTTCATCACGCTCACACTGGAAAATCGCATATTTAATACAACCAGCTCCTGACCTACTCTGTTCTTAAGTGTGCAAAGTTGAATATATCCAGAGAAAAGGCCATTAACTAGGGTGACAAGCGTCTTTGTAAACCCATGATCTCTGTCATCAATGAGGGTTTAAGCATTACCATTGTATAGCTCATTTCTACCCCATTCACTCTTTCATGCGTCTATTAAACACCTTCCCATCCTACAAAATATCTGAACCTTCTCCATCCTAGGTCACTTATGACTGTGCTTCCTAATTCATTAAAAAAATACACAATCAGAAGTCATTAATGTGCCCATTAGTGGTATGCCCTATATGTCTTTATATTTTCTTTAATATAATTATATTTATATTTATTTATTTTTATATTCTATTTATATTTATAAATTTTAATTTATGATTTTTTACAACTTAATATAAAAATTTTACACTTCTTTGAGAATTTTATAGCATTGTATTTTGATCATATCTATTCTCATATCTCCTCAACTGCTCCCAGATCCACCTTCACCTCCATATCCCCACAACTTGATGTCCTTTTGAAAATAAGCCACTGAATCCACTTTGTGCTGTCCATATACTTCCGTGTGTGCGGCCATCCTCTGGAGAGTGGTCAACCCAGCAGAAGCCATATCTATAAATAAAATTGACTCTCGGTCCTCCAGAAGCCAGCAATAACCCAGAGTTCCTCAGCTAGGGTTGGGTCACATGAGTATTTTTCCTTCCCTGTGCTAGAATGTCAACTGGATTGATCTTATGCAGGTCTTACAAGGCTGCTGTCAGTCTATGAGGGAAGTAGTCCTGTTGTGTCGCTCCTGTCCTCCCTGACCTCATCTCTAGCTCCTACAATCTTTCTGTCTCTCTTTGGAAATGGTGCCTGAGCCTTGGGGGTGGAGGAAATAAAGATGTTCTATTTGTTGATGAGCACTCCACTGACTGACAATTAGTCTCTGTATTTTGACAGTTGTGGATTATCAGACTTTATCAGAGAAGTTTCTTAGTGTGATGGATGATGGTTGATACATTTTTATCTTCATCTGCACCTGTGCATCCCAGCCCTCCTGGATCATTGTGAGTGAATTCTAGGTACTCTTAGCTCAAGCCAGCCCTCTGCTCTATACTCAGTCTCAGAGGTTTTTCCTATTTAGATTATCTTTCCTACACAGTTTTCTTCTTTCCTTTGGCCCTATTAATGAGAATACAAATAGCCAATTCCATCCATACTAGAAGACAGAACACCATGTAATATTGGCCTATACTCCTCATCCTTAAATTTTTTCCCCTATCTTTTCTTCAAAACTCCAATTGGGCTCTGTACTCATCTCCCTTCCAAAATCCAATCTTTGTATTCCTGAAAACATTCATAATAGTAGTGGTCATGAGAACAGGATGCAACAGTTAACCAGTCAGCAAAGTTTCCAGTAACTTAATAAAGATTGGCCTCTCTAGGGAATCCAGGATGCAAGGGTCAGGATATACATTTAGCTTATGCTAATAAGGATGCAAATAAGTAATTTTTGAAGTCAGGGGTGGAAGTGGTGAGGGAGGAGTGACTAGGCTCAGTAAATGAAGAATTTGTGCCATCAGTCCACAAGGCTGTGTAAGAGCAGTAACCAGCCTTTCATTATTTTAAGTGAAGTTATCAAATTTACCATTAAACAATGGGAGAATTAGTTGTTTGGACTGCAGAACTTCTACTCCCACAGATGGCACAATATGGAGTTGAATATGCGTTCATAATTCTTTTTAATGCCTTCCTTCAACTCTTCCCACAGTGAGCTAGATCTTCAAAGAGGAACCAGTCAGATTTCTGTGGAACTGCGTGTATGCATTTCCTTCCATATGTGAAGAGAAAATTACTCCTTTTCTTCCAAATGTCTCTTCAAAACTATACCAGGACAAAACAAAGCCAGTAAGTAATTCAAACATTCCTACCAAAAGAACACAAAAAGAAGCAGTCAGCAATATTGTACAACTTATTGCTCCTTTGTTTTTGTTCTGGTTTGTTTTCACAGAACTAAAATTCTGTATTTTTACAGCAGGTGCTTTTTCCTACCTCAGATTATAATCTTTTCTAAGAAGCAAGTCACCTGACCTTTCTGTGAAATCATGTGGTTTTGTGTTTATACAGCAGTGAAATATCTTGAATTTATATTTTTTATGCCAGTTGTCAATTTTAAAAAACTCTGTTGGCCAAAAGCACTTAATATATTTAAAATACTGGAAAATATTATTATCTACGTGACTTAAATATTTATTATATCAGGATGTGCTATCATGATTGTAAGTTTATATGTCAGTCAGAGAATTGATCAAAATAGATTGAAAACAGTGGGAATTGACCCCAACTACTAAGTCATAAATGTTCACATTGGGGAGATATCAGAGCTGAAAAGACAGTCTCAGAGAACTTCTAGGTTCAAGGAAGCCACAGATCGGTAGCAGGGGCCACAGAAAAGGTCACCTGGCAAGCAGCGTCTGCTCTGTTTACCATTGACACAGCCACATTGACACATCGGAGCTTCGGGAAAGTGAAGCACAAGCCACACTGTGCCATAAGCAACCCATCACCATTCCCAGAAGAGCATGTCACACCCGCTGGACTTCCACAGCAGTCATTTCACAGTGTATATTTCTTCCCATCATCACTAAATAGCAGGAGATTGTCTGAAAGAAAATCATGTTGGAAAGCTAAGAAAGTGAGGATGGTAAAACACAGGCCTTCAAAAAGTGTCATCTGTCATGAGCAGCCACACTCCAATAAGTGTGAGCCTCAGAAACACTTCGAAAATGGCTAGTGATAGCAGTAAGCACTGAGCAGCCAGGAAAACAGAAGAGGCACGTGAGAGAAGATAAGCCTTAGTAACATTTGGGTTTTCTTCTGCTTTGCCATGTATATATTGATACATACAAAATCCTGAACCTTGTTATGAACACCACTTGGAAAACCATGACTTCTACAAATAGATGCCTTCCTGACTCATTGCTTCTGGTCAAAGTTCCCAGTGTCAGGGGTTGCTTCTTCTATTCTGATCAACAGAGAACAAGCACAGCTGTCGAGAGTCTGAAAGCTGATATTGTGGTACCAATGTCTTCTAAACTTCAATCAGAAATAGGTTGAAAGAATGGAGAGATGGATTCATGCTTAAGAGCACTGGCTGCTCTTCCAGAGAACCCAGGTTCAATGCCAAGTGTCCACATCATGGCTTATAACCATATATGCTCCTGTAGTTGAAGTTTTTCTGTGTCTTGCCCAGTTCACAGCTGCTCAGACCCAAGTAAACACACAGAGGCTTATGTTAATTAAAACTGCTCAGCCATTAGCTCAGGCTTACTACTGACTAGCTCTTATACTTAAACTCAGCCCATTTCTGTTCATCTATATGTCGCCATGTGTTCCATGGCCTTACCTATGTATCATTAACTGCTGCTTCCTGGATGGCAGGCTGGCATCTCCTGACTCAGCCTTCCTCTTCCTAGAATTCTTCTTGTCTGCTTATCTTGCCTATACTTCCTGCCTGGCTACTGGTCAATCAACATTTTATTAAACCAGTGTACAAAAGCATTATTCCACAGCATGCTCCAGAATCAGGGGAGCTGACACCCTCTCCTGGCTTCAGATGATACTAGGCATGCACATGGTACACAGACATACATGCAGGCCCATATACATAATAAAATAATGATAATAATAATTTTTTTAAAGAATGTGTTGACACTGGGATACTTCAATATAAAATACTGAGATATTATAATAATTTAATAAAAAATGGTCTAAATGAAATCAAGTCATGGGAAAGAGCTTCAACATACATGGAAGCTTATTTGGTCAAGTTGGACTTCAGTCTGAGACACTGGTGAGCTTTCCTACCCACACCCAAGATTTTCCTCAGCTGTCACTCAGCACATGTCACCTGTCCTCATCTGTCATCTATTTTGCACTTTTACATCTTCAGTTTCATTAAATTTTAGTTTATATCCAAAATCATTCATTTGGGTTGAAAATATTGTCTTAGTCAGAGTTTCTATTGCTGCAATGAAACTCCATGACCACATGCAAGTTCGGGAGGAAAAGGTTTTATTTGGCTTACATTTCCACATTGTGCTCCATAATCAAAGAAAATCAGGACAGGAACTCAAACAGGACAGAAACCTAGAAGCAGGAGCTGGTGCAGAGAGGGGTGCTTCTTACTGGCTTGATCCTCATGGCTTGCTCAGTCTGCTTTCTTATAGAACCCAGGACCACCAGTCCATAAATTACTAATCAAAATGCCTTACAGGTTTGCCTGTAGCCTGATCTCATGGAGGCATTTTCCCAGTTAAGGTTCCCATCTCTCAAATGGCTCTAGCCTGTGTCAAGTTGACATAAAACTGTCCAGCACAAATATCTATTACAATTAGACATAAGAGTCTCCAAATATATGTGTGTGGTTCTCAGAATTCTTATTGGTGATACCATCTTTAACATCATGTAGTTATCTGCAGGATATAGAACCCACAACTTGAAAATATGTAGAAAATGAGAGACCTTGGAACAATCAATGCTAAATGAAATATCTCCATCAAATTCTTCCTCTTGGGATTCAGGAAACTATGTGAAAGTGGCAGAAAGATTTTAAGTACCAGGATTCTGAAAGACACCAGGGAAACAGTGTCTTCCAGACACAGCAGGACATATGAACTCACAGAGACTATGGCAGCATGCACAAGGCCTGCATAGGTCCAAACCAGATGGAATCCCAAGAATAAGAGGTGTGGTGTTTTGAAAGAAAATGGCCCCATAGGGAGTGGCACTATTAGAAGGCATAGCCTTGTTGGAGTAGGTATGACCTTGTTGGAGGAACTGTGTCACTGTGGTATAGTGGAATATTAGCTTAAGATGTGTTGCATTGATTTATGCTGTGGAATATTTGTTTACTGATACAAAGATTTGTTGTATTCTTTTACGTTATTTGTTTAATTCTGTAAAATTGTGTTACTTTGCCTGCCTAAAACACCTAATTGGTCCAATAAAGGGCTGAACAGCCAATAGCTAAGCAGGAAAGGAATAGGTGAGGCTGCCAGACAGAGACAATAAAAAGGAAGAGAAATCTAGGCTCAAGGAGGCAAGGAATGAGAAAAAGAGAAGGAGAGGAGGATGCCAGGGGCTAGCCACCCACCTACCCAGCCAGCCACAGAGTAAGAAGGAAAGAAATATATATAAAACAAAGACAGGTAAAAAGCCCAGAGGAAAAACATAGTTAAAAAGAAATGGGATAATTTAAGTTAGAAAAACTGACTAGAAACAAGCCAAGGTAAGGCCAGGCATTCATAAGTAAGAATAAATCTCCATGTATTTATTTGGGAGCTGGGTGGTAGGCCCCCAAAGGGTAAAAAAAAAGACCATTACACTACGGGGGTAGGTTTTGAAGTCAACTATGCCCAAGCTGTGCCCATTATGAGACACAGTTGCTTCTGCTGCCTGCAGATCAAGATGTAGAAATCTCAGCTCCTTCTCCCAGCACCATGTCTGCCTCCCATCACATCCTGCCAGGATGACAGTGTACTAAACCTCTAAAACTGTAAGCCAGACCAAACTGAATGTTTTCTTTTTAAGAGTTACTGTAGTCATGTTCTCTCTTCAATGCAATAGAAACCTAAACTAAGACAGAAGTTACAACTGACTGGGGAACTGATGTGATAAGCTGGACCATGTTTTTATTTGGAGGGGTATGGACTTTGGGACTATGGATTACAAAAGCAGTTGAATGCTTTAAGTGGGGCTTACTGGGCCATCCTAGTAGGAACATAAAAGACAATAGTGCTGACGGTGATTTGAACTAGATGTGGCCTAGAGACCAGTCTTGAGATATTTGGGTGAAGAATGTGGTTGCTTTTTGCCCTTGTATGAAAAGTTTGCCTGAGGCTAATGTGAAGAGTTGTGGATTAATTCCATTGGCATAGGAAACCTCAAAACAGCCTAGTTGACTCTGTCATGTGGTTATTAGTGTTAACTCTGATGAAGATTTATAATGAAAGGAAGCAAGATGAGCAAAGAAAAATACAAAATGTACAATTTGAATAGAAAAGGAGCACCAGGAAGTGGATTGGAACTAAATATTATGTTCAAGGAGATAAACATATTAAGGAATGGAACAAAGGGAGCGGTGACCTTAGGGTAGGATCCCACCCAGCTAAGTTTCCAACTTGTGAAAAGGGATTAAAGAAAAGCTCAGAGCCAAGTGGTGGTGGTGGCACACATCTTTAATCCCAGTTCTCCTGAGGCAGAGGCAAGCAGATCTCTGAGTTTGAGGCCAGCCTGGTCTACAGAGCAAGTTCCAGGACAGCCAAGGGAGAGTAACCATTGAAAACAGAAAGCTGGTCAAGATATAATTAAACATGGCAGGTTCAGCCACCTAGTTCTGGCTTTAGAGTCAAGGATAGAAGAAAGGGGTTATGGAATCTCCCTCTACAACTAAGGAAAGCCACTGAGACCAGGTACATGTCAAGGGTGTCCCTGAATGAAGGTCTAGAGAGGCCATTGTGTGAAGCTGTGAAGGTAAAGCCTGGATTGCCTTGGAGAACCCAAGATCTTGGAGATGCCAGAGACATACTGAGGAGAGCTTCTGACAGGGAGAGGAAACGGCCTAAGAGAAAAAAGTAAATTGTAGTCAACAAAGTTGAAAGGATTTGGAGGTCTGAAGAGCGTGTTGACATCAGACATGGAGATGCAGAGTTTGGAGTTTGCCCAGCTGGTCTTCAGTCTTGTTTTAGTCCAGTATTTCCTCACTGTGCTCCTGTCCCTACATTTTGAAACAGTAACTTCCTGTGCCATATATGTTAGAAGTATATGATCTGCTTTTTGATTTTACAGGGGATTATAGTTAAGAGATTGCATGAATCTCAGAAGAGACTTTGAACTCTAGACTTTTAAATAAATTTGAGATTGTTATAGATTATGAGGACTTTTGAAGTTGAACTAAATGCATTTTGCATCATGATATTGTTACAAGCCTCTGGGGAACAGGGAGTGAATGTGGTGGTTTGAAAGAAAATGCCCCCCAACAGGAATAACACTATTAGGAGACTTGGACTTGTTAGAGGAAGTGTGTCACTGTGGGGGGAGGGTCTTGAGGTATTCTATGCCCAAGCTATGTCCAGTGTGACACACAGTTGATTATTCTGCCTTAGGATCAAGATGTAGAACTCTCAGCTCCTTCTCCTGCCCTATGTCACCTGCATGCCACCATGCTTCCCACCATGAAGATAATGGACTAAACCTCTGAAATTGTAAGCCAGCCCCAATTAAATGTTTTTCTTTATAAGAGTTGCCATGGTCATGGTGTCTCTTCACATCAAACAAATACCTAAATAAGACAAGAAGGGAGCTAGATATGACCCCAATCCCTGACCCAGAAACTATTTCCAGTTGACAACCATTCACAAAGGAAAAATCAGTTTTCTCTAATATAGTATCACTGGGTATACAAACCATACTTAAGCGTGGGTCCTGTGCCCAGCGGTAGATGGTAGACACAAAAAGAACTCCAGTTTTTTGTCTCATATTGCTATGTTTGGCCTTTTTATTTCTTACCTTATAGTTTTCTGATTTTGTGTTTCTATTGGTTGTTGTTGTTGTTGTTGTTGTTGTGTGCGTGTGCGCATGCATTGTTTTATTCTGGTTCATTTGTCTTTATTTTTTACTTGTGCCCATTTGTTTTTCTAAAGAGAGAAAGAAGGAAGGCACGATTGTGGTGGTATTGTGTTGCCCAAAATATTGTGTACTCTAATGAACTTATCTGGAGTCAGAGAACAGAAAAGCCACTGGATACTGAGGATAGGCAGTGGTAGCACTCATGCCTTTAATCCTAGCATTCCAGAGGCAGAAATCCATCTGTTCAAGGATAGAGCCAAGCACAGTGACTCAGGCCTTTAATCCCAGAAAGTGAGCCTTTAATCCCAAGGAGTGATGGCTGAAAGCTGAAAGGTATATAAGGCATGAGGACCAGAAACTAGAAGCATTTGGCTGGTTAAGCATTTGGCTAGTTAAGCATTTGGCAGGTTAAGCTTTTAGGTTTTGAGCAGCACAGTTCAGCTAAGATTCATGCTACACATGATGGGTAGAGAGGTAGAGAGCATCTGGGAGGAGAGGAGGGAGGGGAAACTGTGATCAGAATATATTGTATGAAAAAAATATTTTCAATAAAAACCCTAAGTTTCATTAAATTTATTCTCTAAAAAAAGAAAATTACAGAAATGATTAAAATAATTAGAGGGACATTATCATTTCATACACTAATGTATTCTTATAATTTTTCTCTAATTTTCAGTGTTTTGCTTTATTCTGATTGTTTTGGAAATATTTTCTTTTATCTTTAAAACCTTCCATTTCTTTGTACCATGATTTAAATCTCTGAAAATTTCCATTTTATGCATAATTTTTTAGAATTCTTATTTTCTGAAGGTTTGTTTCATAAAGAACCCAGTTCTTGATTTATAGTGGAAATTTAATAACTTGTACTTCTCAATAAATATGTGTTTGAATTACAACTTTCTTTTCCTTTCTTTTGTTATATTGTTATATTTGTTTTATTTGCTTCCCTTGTTATATTTGATTTTCCTTCAATATGGAAGTAATTAAAGTCTTATTTTCTACAGAAATAAAATAAATGTCAAAAAATAAATAAAATAAAATTATGTAATTCTCTTTAGACTAGCATTTTGCATATTTCAGAAACTCAAATTATTTATTCAACATGTGTAAGTAGAATTTTCTATCTATGTTGTATGTTTGGCTTTCATGGTCTTCCTAATCTTGGTGCTGGCTCCACCTGAAGTTAAGTGACTCTAAAGGAAGTCTTTGTTGTACTGCAAGGGAGTCTAGGCTCCTTTGCTAGGGTTTTGCCTGGCTTTGTTTGGTTGTTGGGTTGTTTGATTTTGGTGCTGGAGATTAAATCCAATGTTGGACTCTCAAGCACTCAGGTACACACTATATTGCCAAATTACATCCAGCTCCATGGGGCATTTTCATAAGGAAATGCTGATATCTAGCTTTGGCAAACAGAGACGGGTAAATCTAGAACACTTGAGTTTGGAGGAGAACTTGTTCTGGAAATGTATGTCAGCTTAGTTCAAATACTTGTAAGCGGTGCTGTTTTGAACAAGTTACCTAAATCCTCCTAGCCCTGATCCCTCGTCTACCCAAAAGAGATGATCATAGACAATGCTTATAACAGAGCATGTGGGTAAACTTGGTGCATGGCCTGCTAATCTGTGTCCCCTTCTCTTTGTGAACCCATGTCTATCCTTTAGCTAACACACTTTGAGATATTTGTGATGGCCTATAGTGTCAGAAGTGACCTCAAACTTCACAATCTGACACGGGCACTTTAAATGCAGGAAATTTCATAAAAGGCCCATCTGTAGCATTGATCTTTGCTAACAGAGACACTTTCTCTTGAGTGACAGATCTGTGTTCAAATCTCATCATTTTTAATGAAGGAAAATTTCTTCTTTTTAGAAATATGAGTCAATATAATATATTAAGAGTAATGAATGTTGCACTCAGTTAGATTAAATGGTCGGACGTTGATTCTATCACAGTCATATTTCCTGATAAGAGCTCAGTATGCAGCAAAGGTGGAAGTTTTGCCCTTAAACAGATTATTAAGACTAAGGCAAGAGCTTCAGGAGGACACAGGTAAAACACGCTCACTGTTTCCATGAGTCCAGTGAGTGCCATTAAATAATTAAGCACAGGGTCCAGAGTTTATTGATATGTAAGTATATATAGCTTCTTTCCTCTGGCAAAGTTTCATTCAGCCTGTCTCATTATCCCCAAAAGAATGAGTGTTACTGTTCATAATATCCCTTTGAAATAATGAGTGCTGAAAAAGAAAGGGCCTTTCTGCTTAAAGCACAGAGGCATTGGTTCCAAACCAAACAGCTTGAGAGAACACTGGAAAAACTCTGGTAGGGGAAGTTGACTAGTGGGAAGAGGGACCACACAGTCTCTGTTATGGTAGCACCAGGCCAGCATTTCCGCTAGTGCTCAATGTCTATATCTTTGCCATTTGGCCAGCTCAGTGTAAGAAAATTTTGGTCAGGTTTGGAAGGAGATACATATGGCAGTGCTGGCATCCAACTAGCCAGGGGTGATGACTGGTCTTGGCAGAAGAGGAGAGGAATACCCAGAAAGCCAATGAAGACGGACCGGTGGAAGTGGCTAGCACAGAAAGCTGTGTGCATCGCAGAGAGGACTCAAGACGCCCCCCCCCCCAGGATGGCCAGATAATGGAGTAAGAATGGACAAAGCACAGGAACTCTCTCCAAACACAGAGCAGACACACTTGGTATAGAAGGTGGCATCATGGGAAGACAGTGTTGGAGTTTGGAGTTGGGTTTATAGACGGCACACCAAAACTACTTTGAGTGACTGATTTCCAGCAGTAAACCAAGACGGAATATCTGCTGGAAAAACATTATTCCACTGAGTTCTATAACAGTGTGTACAATGGTAAAGAGTAGTATACAATTTGGTAAGGCTGTCCCTTATTACCCACTTCGTTTAAATCCTGTATAACCATGGTGTCTGTGACCTCTGTGAATTCACAGGACAAAAGAAAGCTTCCTGTGGAATTTCTGAACTTACTCTCATAAATACACACATCTGTGGTTCTCTGAATACATTTCCCATTGGATGCGGTTAAAACTGGCTTCAGAAGCCGGGCGGTGGTGGCGCACGCCTTTAATCCCAGCACTCGGGAGGCAAAGCCAGGCGGATCTCTGTGAGTTCGAGGCCAGCCTGGGCTACCAAGTGAGTTCCAGGAAAAGGTGCAAAGCTACACAGAGAAACCCTGTCTCGAAAAACCAAAAAAAAAAAAAAAAAAAAAAACTGGCTTCAGCAGCATGGAGTGCAGTGCCCTGCCTCCTGTCCTTGAGAAGCCCCGTCACGTGTCCTTCCTCCTTGCACCTTCCACCTTTCTTCACACACTCTTCCCTGCCAAGTAAACAAGTGGAAGACTGTTTGTTCCTTTACACATGATAACAACTCTCCCTTTATCCCTGACCCTGATGTTGCACAAGTTTATTCTTTTCTCTTGTGAACTTTTGAAATAAATGCAATTCCCTCTGAGCTCTACCCACTTCTCATTCTTCAGTCCACAGCAACTCAGCCCCGTCTTCCCCAAGCAGGTCCTCCTGCCATCAGTTAGTCACTTAACTAATCACCAAATCCAGTTAATTTCTCTGATCTTATAGGATTTGGCAGTTTGGAGAAACAGGGTAGCATTGGCCATTTTCTCCTTGAAACTCTATACTCCCCTAATTTTCTTTCTAATCCCATTTTCAATCACTTTCATTGCCCTGTTCTTCTGATTCGCCATAAAGCACTATATCTCATGGGCAATCTTTTATTTCCCAGTCTAAATCTATTTCCTGTGGATTCACTGGGTGTCTTGATATTCATTCGGGACCACTGCTTCTCAGTTGTTAATCCAGATCACAGTTCCATGTTAACAGCTCTTCTCTGTTTGCTAGGGGCACATTAAATCTAACATAGTGACTGAATTTATCATCCTCCCCCAATGAGCTAGCTCTTTTTCCTGTATTTCAGTAAATGACAAAAGTCATCCTCAAGCTAAATGATCTAGTCAGAAGCCTCAGTAGTACCATTCTTGCCTTTTAACCTTTACCAGACCTTGTAACCCTCCCAACACATCTAGATCAGTCAGACTCTCCTCATTTTTCCAAACATTTCTTCTATTCAGCCTAATCTTTTATGGTGCCAGAATGACTGCGAGTAGAACTTTTGCAGCTAATATGTGTGTTGTGGAATATTATTTCAACTAGGCAAAGATGTGGTACATTTGTTTACACTACATTTGTTTAGTTATGTAAAGATATGTTGCATTTGTTTCACCTTGCCTGCTTAAGGCACCTGATTAGTCTAATGAAGAGTTCAACGACCATTAGCTGGGCAGAGAAAGGATAGGTGGGACTGGCAGGCAGAAAGAATAAGCAGAAGGAGAAATCTAGGCTGGAAAGAGAATGAGGGAGAAAAGAGAGAAACATGCTCGGGGCCAGAAGCCAAGTAGCCACCAGGCAGCCAGACATGGAAAAGATATACAACAAGAAAGAAAGGTAAAAGGCCATGAGGCAAAAACATAGATAAAAAGAAACAGACTAAAATAAGAACTAAGATAAGACTGAGCATTCATAACTAATAATGAGTCTCCATGTCATGACTGGAGAGCAAGTTGGTAGCCCAAGAGAAAGCCTTCTACATAGGTGGGAGCATGATTCACTTGGAACCAAGATGGTAGATTCTATAGTTTGAATGTGAAGTGTCTCCCACAGACTCATGTGTTTGAACAGTTCATCTCTATATGGTAGTTGGTAGTGTATTTTGGGAGAGTGTGGAATCTTTGGTAGGATGGGCTAACTGGAAGAAGCAACTCACTAGGGGGTGGGCCTTATGAGCTCCAACCCCAATACACAGAGAGGAAGGACATCTTGGTAGAGAAAGTGAATGCCTACTCCTACCTGCAGGCCATTCAAAGGAGAAAAATGTATTAGCTTTCTTATTTTTTCTGAAAGTGAAGTTTTTTATTATTATTATTTACTGTTTGGTATACACACACACACACACACACACACACACACACACACACACACACACACATTTTAGTGCATTTTCTTATATTCACACTTTTGTCTGCCCCCTGCCCCAAATCTTGCATCTTCATTTGAAGCTCTTTAATTTAAAACTGAGATCACTAAGTATTAGGGACCCACAAATGGTAAAAATGCAAATAATGAGAGGCTGCAGAATGTCCAGCCCTAAATAGGATATCTATACAATAACCTCTCCTACCAAGGCTTAGTGATAATTGTGGAATAGGGGAGGTAGAAAGATTGTGGGAGCCAGAGGTGGTGGTTAACTACAACAGAACAGTGTCCTCTGGACAGCAGGAATGTTGCACATGTGAACTCACAGTGTCATGGTAGCATGCACAAGATGTGTGCATGCTCAAGCCTGACAAAATCTCAGCATGGGAAGAAGTAGGGGGAAGCTCCATCCCTAAATGAAGAACTATAGAAATTGATAGTTGCTGGGAAATCGAGGACCAGACTTATACAAGGGTATATATAACCCGTAGTATGTTGGCCATGGTCCAGTGAGTGACCTCACATGCAAGAGAATATGGGCAGTACAAATTGGACTCGATGGTTTTTTTAAAATGAGTTAGGCAGGTAGAGAAATGGAAGGGAATCTGGAGGATCTGGCAGCTGGAGGAAATACGATTAAAATGCATTATATGGAATTCTCAAAGAATTTTAAAAGGATATTTACATTTACATTAAGGAAAGAGCAAAGAATGGAGCTTAGTGTCCTAAATGCATTTTTATAGGACACTTTCTATAATTGTACATGGTGTTCACCACTTTACTTTCAGCTCTCCAATTATGAACCCAAAATAGTAAGTACTATCATGTGCAAAGAATAAATTTTTCATTTTTTTCTAAAAACACGAAATAAAAACTGAATTTCTGTAGTCTTCTGCTACTATTAAAAATCTGAAATATTAAGAATAAAATATAGAGAGCAAACACAACAAATTTATGATGCCAAATGCCTCGGGTCAGTTGCCAGTTCATGGCCTTAGCTTTAAAACAAAAGGAAAAGAGAGGATTTGAATCTGCAAATGGGAAGCCGCTAAGGTACCAACTGTGGAGCCTAAGCTCCCCGCAGCACAGCCACCCAGGGCAACCCCACCCTTCAGTACTTTCCTCTCATCTCACATCTGCTCGGAGCAAGAGCATCATTCCAAGGCCAAAGAGAAAATCATTGTCTTCTCATTGTCCGTCAACAAACTTAGCTCTACCTGGAACTATGCAACCTCAGAGGAGAGGTGGCCTCACTCCTACCAATCACTCTGTCCCTCAGGGATCTCTAACTACACCTCCCTACTCAGTTAACCTGGCAGATCCATCATGTAGGGTGTGAGATTGGGTTTTGATCTTAAAACCCTTTCTCCTGTCTACTGTTCATTTAAATTTTAATGTCTTTTCTGTTTGGGGGTCTTTAAAATTCTATTAACACAGACTCGCAGTACAAGAAGAAATAATTGCTTTCATTAGCTTATGCTGACTTTTCTGACTTTCAAAAATATCACTTAATGTCACTTGTTTATTTGATGTTTATCCATTCATAATATATGTCAACCCCTACTCAAGAAAAATCTGTTCTAAATTTCAACTGAGGACCAAACTCCATGGTACAGCTAACCCAAGCCTGCCCTAGGTCACAGATCAAAGATTAGACACCACAGATATAGAATAAAATCAAAACAGGAGACACCCATGTTGCTTTGTTGGCAGGAAATGATTATCTATGAACACAATGAATATATTGTGCCTGTAACTGTACATCAATTCAAATCTTTATTTTTATTTTTGTTTCTTGGTGTTGGGAATAAAACCCATGGATTTGCACATGTAAAGCATTCTCTGTACAACTGTGCTATGTACTGAAGAGTATAAATTCCATACATGAAGAAAAAGTGATGTTTCTAAAAGTTGAAACATAATGACCAATACATGATCCCAGCCCTCACTGGTGAGTATGTGCTCCTAGGTGGCAAATCTTTGGTCAACCACTGCCCAAATCATAAATTGAGACTCGAGATGGAGTCAATCAATTTATTAGATGTTGGTAAGCATTTTTATAGTATATTATATGGGAGATGATGAAGAATGTTAGCATACACTACACATATGAGAGCTCACCATGTCACAATGCACTTCTGATGAATCAGGCTACTGTGCATGCGCATGTGCAGATCGCTGAAGGACACGCACATTTCACTCTGGATTATGATGAAAACTTTGTCAGTCATGTCTGTATCTATCAAGTTTCCTGAAAGAAATCTATATCCTCTCTCTGCATGTCTTCACTTCTCGGTTGTTTCAGCTTTAGCAACCGGCTAACACTTCCCTTGATGATGTCACTATTGCCCTCCGCCTGACAGCTTGGAGGCTCCTCTTTCGGACACGTTCCTGTGGAATTCTCTGCAGTGCTGAGCACTGCTCAGACCCCCACAAGCTTGCAGCGTCTTTGTTCCTTTGGCTTCACTTTCCAATGCATCTTTCTGTCTTTCTTGTGTTTCTCTGTGTGTTTCTTTGTTCCCTGGCTCCTCACCCCACCACATCTGACTTTAGAATCCTATCCTCTCTGAAGAACAGCCTCAGCCTTTGAGACATTACATATATGATGAGTTCACATCCCTGCCATGTGTCACCTCTAATCTGACCACCTTGGCCCTATCCTCTACCATCTCCTGTGAAGAATATTACAATAACTGGTTTCCCCCTCTGTGTGTACTCAGAGCTGGCAGATGTGACCCAAGGTCCCGTTCATTGATCCAACCATTCACTTCTCCCTGACCTCTTCAGGGCTTTGCCAAACAGCATCTTCTTAGTGAAGATGTCCAGGCTAATTTAAATATGAACCCACACCCCCCACCACAGACACCCTGCCCCCTTCCCATTGATGCCTTCTATAGCTCTATTCCAGGCTGTTACACATGTGTTTATCCTCCGTCTCTTAGTATGACATAGAATCCAGCAGGGCAGGGATTTCTGTCTGTTTTGTGGACTGCTGTATCCCAGCATCTAGAGTTAATGGCCCATAGAGGGAGACCAATGGCATTTATTAAAGAAGGAGTGACTATCATTCATCATGGATTCTTCTTGCTATGTGGTAGGCCTGAGAGGCCACATGGCTGTGTCTGCACTCCAGGCACTTCTGTCTGTCTGACAGGTTCTTAAGAAGAATGTCTAGCCATTGCTGTCCTCTGTGTGTGTCCTCCCCAAACTCAGACAGTGAAACTTAACTACCAACACGATGAGATTAAGGAAGAACTTTTGGACCAAACTTCAAGGCTAAAACCTCCTAGTGAATGGAACTAATGGTTGTGGAAAGGAGGCTAGAGGCAGCTGGTTGACCTTTTGCCCCTTCATCTTTCATTTGCGTGAGAAAACAACAAGGAGGCGAATCTCTCTCCACACTGAATCCTAGCGCTGCCTTGGGCATCCAGCTTTCAGAGCTACAAGAAATAAATTTCTATTACTTCCAGGTTACCTAGTGCATGGGCTTCTGTTACAACAAAAATAATGCACTAAAATGGTCATTATGCAAAAGTAGGAATTGGCAGTGGATGCTTGCTCGGGAAAGGTGTCGCTTTCTTTCATACTGGAGTTACAAATGAATTTCCCTTTTCCTCTGAATAACCTCCTACCCATGTCTGAAAGGTAGCCCTAAGTAAACACAGTGGGCCATACACAAAAGAAGCCATGGAAGTTGAAGAATTCTCTGAGGAGAGCAGCAGCGGGAAAGGGAGAAGATGGTGGGGGGTGGGGGTATCACTGACGTCACTGCATCAGTGTCTGAGACTGACAAAGCTGGAGGGAAGCAGCTGGTGCTGATGCAGCCTTGACTGAGATCGCAGACCTCGAGGCTTAAAGGGAAAGGACATTTGTGTCCTGCCACGCACGGGCTTCTTCTGTGGACCCCACAGGGGGTTCATTTCACCTGGTTGACCTACAGTGAACACAAAGGTCCCAGGCATGTTGCTTAGGTCCCTGATGTGCGTGTACTCTATCACACACTCACACTCACTACCACCCCCCCACACTCACATACACTCTCCCATCCATGCACACATTCACCCACTTCTACAGTCCATTTTAAAGGGTATTTAAAAATGTTTCATTTTCTCTTATTTTTCTTGTACAATCAAGTCATTTCATATAAAAAGACTATTAATAACTACCTATTTATGGATTCTAACCAATCGCATTTTAGTTTGTTTTAAATGTTGGTCTTTTTAAAACTTATCACTACTATGTTTAAAACAGATTTTTCCCTGTGGATGCCAAGTAAAATGTGCACTAAAATATTTTTTCCATTATCTACCAATTTTAGAAAGTATTGGGTTAAACAAATATAAATTTTCAGAGATCCAGTGTTGGTTTGAATGTGAGTGTGCCCGCCCCAGAACACACACATTTACACACATGGGCTTGAACACTTGGTTTCAGTGGTGGCGGTGTCTAGGAAAGCTGTGGAACTCTCCGTCGTCTTGCCGGAGGAAGTGCATCACTGAGGGGCCTTGAAGGTTTCTAGCCTGGCTCCACTTCCTGTCTCCCCACCTCTAGACTACCAATGCAAATAGGACAGGCCGGTCTCCTGCTCCTTTCCCAGGCCTTCCCCGCCATGATGGACTGTTCTCCTAGGAACTGTGAGCTAAAATAACGCCTTCTGCCTTCAGCTGCCTTTGCCAGGGTGTTTTATCACAGCAACAGGAGAGAAACCAAGACATCCATATTCTTTTTTTTTCCTTTTCCTTTTATTTTATTTTACAATACCATTCAGTTCTACATATCAGCCACGGATTCCCTTGTTCTTCACCCTCCTGCCCCCCTCTCCTTCCCCCCAGCCCATCCCCCATTCTTACCTGGAAAAAGCCTCCCCCAAGGACCGAGATCAACCTGGTAGACTCAGTCCAGGCAGGTCCAGTCCCCTCCTCCCAGACTGAGCCAAGCATCCCTGCATAAGTCCCAGGTTTCAAACAGCTAACTCATGCAATGAGCACAGGACCTAGTACCACTGTCTGGATGCCTCCCAAACAGATCAATCCAATCAACTGTCTCACCTATTCAGAGGGCCTGATCCAGCTGGGGGCCCCTCAGCCTTTGGTTCATAGTTCATGTGTTTCCATTCGTTTGGCTATTTGTCCCTGTGCTTTATCCAGCCTTGGTTTCAACAATTCTCACTCATATAAACCCTCCCCTTTCTCGCTAATTAGACTCCCAGAGCTCCACCCAGGGCTAATGTGTGTCATAGAAATACTGGAGGGAGATATGAAATACATCATTTTCTAAAATCATCTTATTAAAAGAAGACTCCCCTAGGAGCCAGAAATTTGGGAAAGGTCAAAGGTCTTAAAAAGTCAATGTATGAGTTAGAATTTGAGGAAAATCTCTTGCTACAGAAAATACACAGGGTAATGTGACAGATTGATCAGCGCAGGGCATCAGACTCCATGTGGGTGGCACCACCCCCTCTCTTTCTTCTGTTCAGCTGCTTCCGACACTTTCTTCACTGACATAAGTGCAGGCACAGCCTCTTCTAATGGGAAATGACCTGTGCTTGAGGGTTAGTGTTTACTTTCTCTTTGGATCAATTAAATTCTACGATTTCTATAAAACACATGCACACACACACACACACACACACACACACACACACACACACACACACACACACCTAACAGGGCTTGGGGCTGGTGGAGCTCTTCATTTCACACTGTATGTGGGTGACTACAGATGAGGTAAAGCTGATGAATAAGTCTACTGATCACTGATATTATTTCTCTGGTGCTTTTTATTTTTTTCTTTTACAGCTTGCAAGCTCTGTTGTTGAAAGGAAAATCAATAAACAAACTTTCAAGGAAACTCACACCCAGGGAGAATAAAGACCCTTTTGCCTTGCAGCTATTCTTTTTCTTTTCAAGGGAGCAATATCCAAGCCCTGCCAGAGTTCACTGTCAAGTCAACAGGAGCTCTGTGTGCTGAGGACTCTCTCCAGCAGGAACAGGGCCCCTGAGTGTTTGCAGAAGGATCTTTTGTTATTAGGATAATATCTGTGAATTGCACAATTTTGGAAGTCAGGCTGCATTTTTTTTAAAGGAACTAATGTAGCCAAGAAAATAAATCATTGTCCTTGTGACCAGGGGCTAGAAGAGAATTTGGGAAAAGCTACAAAGGCCATCTTTGTGTGAATGTAAATGAAACAAAACCAGGTTAACTGAGACAGAGATTTCCAATTCTGTCTTCTCCAGAGCTCAGACCTGAAAAGAAAGCAGGTCCTTTAAGCTCTCCACTCAAAGTCATTGATATTTTTCACAGTAATATCTCAGTATCTAAAGGGTTTAGCCTTAAGGCACAAGGGTGAATTGTGGATCAGGGCACAGTCCAATAGAACGATGAGGCAATTGAAAGGCTCTTCCATTCGCCACTGTTCAACATGTTTAGCCAATAGCCACATATAAATACTGAACACTTGAAATGTGGCTAATGCAGTCAGAGAAGAAAATTGCTAATTATGTTTCATTTTAATTCCTTTCAGATTTGAAGATCACATGTACCTACAGCATATCGTATTGGACACCAAAGTCCTAGAGAGTGGGATGAAAATTTGTCAAAGTGGGATTTCCAGGCTTTTAATAAAGGCATGGAGCATTGGGAACACTCAACACATTTGGAAAAGCCACATCATAGTAACAGAGAAAACAACAATAGACATATGTCCAGAGCTATAAAGTAAATCATAGTAAGTTGAAATAAAAGTTTAGAGCAGTGTAGAACACCACTCACTAGGTAGAGACAGGGCCTGACAAGTATTTAGAAGGAGAAGAAAGCCTTGGGAAGGAGGCAGCTAAGATTATGACGCTAATGTCACAATCATTTGACTGCCTAATAAAATACCCAATTTTTTCAGGCTTATAACAGTGGCATTTGTTTTGTTCCTGAATCTGTATTTGGGACAGGACCCAGGAAAGCAAAGTTTCTCTTGTTCTCATCATTATTACATGGGCATCCCCTAGACTAGGAATCGGGCAACTTATTCACATGGCTGGCAGATGATGCTTGCTCTTGGCTAAGAACATAGAAGAAACTGTCCCCTAGACAGCTAACAAGCTACTCTTTAAAGCTTGAGATGTCTTACAAAATGATAGTCAGGACAAGTGTCTCCAAAGAGTTACAAACAGGCCAAACCCATAGCCTTACTGTGACCTAACCTTGGAAGTCATACACCATCACTTATACTGTGTGAGAGGTAAATTACCCAGGTTGAAAAGAATGAAAGAGCATTTTCACCTGATACTAAAGAGTGTCAAGGAGGCTCTGACGCAGCACAAGTGGCTGGAAACAATGGTGCTCATTTCTGCAAAATAATTATCACCGTTAACAGGATCATTTCAGCCAGTGCGATAGAGGAAACCTCAGCAAGCTCTGAAACAGAGATGTGTGGGTGGAAGCATGGCTGGCCGGAGCAGCTTGATGATGCAGCCACACCTCTGTCACATCTGCTCCTTCAGTTTCTGTGTCTTGGCTCTTACCTGTTTCTCTTTTTTCATTGTTAAAAATAGCTGTGTCGTTATCTTCCCCCAATGACAGAACAAAACCAACTTGGAAGTTGGCACGCTGCCTGTTTCGATCTGAAGAAAGCCTTTGTGCCTTATATAATAGATCCTGTGTGATAATGACCAATTATTTTGTGCAGCATGTGTGGCCACGTTTTGTCCAATCGCTGGGTTCTGAGAATGAAATTCTGTAGCAGGTCAGGAAGAGGTCCTGAGTGCATCCTAACAGCAAGCTATTCCGTCACGTTTACTGCACTTGGGTTTTCTTCTATGGAGGATGGACATTGCTGCATAAAAGACCCTCATTCTCCACCTGCCATTGGCTGATCATTGATAAACTTTGAATTTCCTAGACTTGTGTTGCAGCTCTAAGGACAAGCATACACAGTTGAGGAGAGAGACCAGAGAGAGCAGTTTGTGCTGGATGACTTCACAGGTGCACGCACACATGCACGAGTGTGTGTCTGTGCATGCACGCACGTGCACACACATGCAACAAAACCAACCTATAGCTGATTCTCTGACAGTCGAGTACAAACAGCATAACCCACAAACACCCCTGCAGAGCTGTGTTGTTAAGCTTTGTGGTTGGACATTTTATGGGGCTATTACCAAAAAATAAAATTCAAACAAAGGATAAAACAGCCCCAATGCCTGTTTCTGTGAGACTGCACTGAACTGAATGTCTATGTACCCCAGTGATCCTGTGTTGAAACCATAATCCCCATTGGGAGGGCACCAGCGAACAGTTCCCGTGCAGGATAGTTTTATGTCGACTTGACACAAGCTACAGTCATCTGAGAGGACGCCTCCTCTCAGATAAGAAGGGGCTGTAGGCAAGCCTGTAGAGCATGTTCTTAATTAGTGTTTGATGGGGGAGGACCCAGCCCGTGGTGTGTGGTTCCATCCCTGGGCTGGTGGTTCTGAGTTCTATAAAAAGCAGGCTGAGAAAGCCATGGGGAGCAAGCCAGTAAGCAGCTCCCCTCCATGGCCTCTGCATCAGCTCCTGCCTCCAGGATCCTGCCCTGTTTGAGTTCCTGTCTTGACTTCATTCAGTGATAGATAGTGATATAAAAAAGAGTCTAAGCCAATTAAACCTTTCCTCCCCAAGTTGCTTAGGTCATCATGTCTCTTTGCAGCAACAGAAACCCTAGCTAGGACAGTTCCTTACATTTTATATGGTCCTCTATTAGGGCTCTATGCTCTTGGGTGATATTAGTATCCTTCTGAAGGAACTTCATTTGACCCTCCACCATGTGAAGGTACATCTAGAAAACTGTATGTAAGGCATAATGAAGACACACAGCAGATACCAATTCTGCCACTCTGCTATAACATGAGTGCTGGTATCCAGAACTGTGAGAAATGAATTTCTATTGTTTACAAGGTCTCTAGATAATAGTGTTTTGTTATAGCAGATTGATCAGTGTTAGAGAGTGTGTTAACTAGTTTTATGCAACTCAAAACAAGCTAGAGTCAATTGGGAAGAGGGACTCTCAAGTGAGAAAATACCTCTGTAAGAGTTTTATGTCGTGTATTTTCTTAATTAGTGGTTGATATAGGTGGTGCTACACTGGACTAGTTAAACTGGGTTCTATCAGAAAGACAGTTGAGCAAGCCATGAGGACCAGGCCAGTAAGCAGGACCTCCAGGACCTCTGAATCAGCTCCTACCTCCAGGTTCCTTCCCTGACTTCCTTTAGCAGTGGAATACGACCTGAGGACCGTAAGTTGAAATAAATTCTTTCCTCCCCAGGTTGTTTATGGTCATGGAGTTTTAACACAGCATTATAAACCATAAGACAGATAGATATAAATGAACTAATTTATGCTGATAACAATGCCAGGCATCAAATACATACAGCTGTCCTTGGGGACCTTCATGGTAACTAAAGTCTATGTATGCTCAAATCCCTTATACAAAATGGTGAGGGCTTAAATATAGCCAAAGCACATTCTCCCAAGTACTTTAAATAATCTATAGATGATTTCTAATAGTTAATATAATATATTGTTATACAATATCACAGAGAATGATAAGAAATGTCTGTCTGTGTTCAGTACACATGCAATTCATATTACATATTATATATCTCCAGTTGGTTGATGGCAAGGACACAGACATCTCAGCTACAGAGGGCTGATTGTAGTCGATTAGTGTTTGCTGTTACTATATTCCATAGTTTGCCAATTTCACACAGACTGTGGTCACTTCCAATACAAATTCTCCTAACTAAACTCTAAAAATAATCAAAAGCAAAAGTTAGATGTCTACCACAAACTTTTCTGGAGGTTAATATGAGTGAGTACTGACCTGTTAAGGTTTTAACAACCGTAATAAATTTATACAGGAAGGCATGGATTCTGTCAATAGGAAGTAAATTCTGATAATGGGAACCAAATTATTTATTGTCAATGAATTAAGAAATCAGTTTCCAAAGGCTTTCATATGTAATATGTAGATTTCCAATGGCTAACACATGTCCAACCATCGTATCACAATTAGATCAAGGACCAAACTTCTTCCTTGCAAAGTACAATGAAATCTTCATGACATGGTTAATTGCTGCTGTTAATGATATTTATAGCATGTCAAAATCTAGGTCAAGAGTAATTTCACCTGCACTGGTTTTTCAAAAACAGTCGCTATGTTCAGTGCTAATTTCAATCGTAAACTTGAAAAGGACAAATGTGTCAGCCCTGCGAAAATTCTGTCACACGCCTTATGTGCAGAGGTTGTAGAAAACACGAGAGTGTGAGCAGGAAGGTGGGGGCGTGTGGTGTTCATGGCCCTTCACCGTCCCAGCTCTCAATGGCAGTTATTTTAACACTCACATGACTTCAGCCCAATTCTGTAACAGTGTCCACACATCTCAGGTTCTAACCTCCCTTCTGACCTCCCTGAACCACGGTTTTCTCTTTCCACATATGTTGACTTTGTGTTTGGATGTTCTTTATCTTTCCTCAGTAGGTGTAAGTAAGTGTGACTTCATTACCTCCCTATCCAGCAGCCATGAAGCACATGCAAGTCATTATGCCAAACTCTAACAGCTAGATGATGTAAATAAAGCCTTTGATTTAGCTCCTAATTCATAACAAGAATGGGATAAATGAGAATTATTACCAGCCCTGGTCTGACTCTATACTAACTCTAAATACACCTCTGCCATGTATTCCTGACCCTTTCTCTTGATGAGAAAATTAATACAGGACATGATTAAAAATATAGGTGATGAATTTAAAAGTATTGGTGAAGTGGTCAGATAAAGCTTCAAATACACATCAATGTAATTAGTAAGTCTAAGAATGACAATAAATCTTGAGGCTAAGTTTCATGGAAGTGGATTCTGAGACTGATTTGAAATTAATATTGGCTATTTATATGTTTTATCATTTGTGATGGAGGTGTGTGTGTGTGTGTGTAAGCCAGAGAACAACATCTGGTGCCATCCCTCAGGTACTGTGTGTCTTTATCTGTTGTACTGTTAGGACAGGCTTTCTCACTGGCCTGGAGCTCACAAAGGATCTGGCTTGTCTCTGCCTCTCTTGTTCTAGGGTTAGAAGAATGTACCACTGTACTCAAATTTCTCTACCTGGATCTCCATCTCAAACTCAGGTCTTCACACTTCCACCAGAAGTACTCTGCTAACTGAGCTATGCCCCCAGCCCACTGCCTAATTTATACTAAGGGCTTCCTATGTGCTAGCAAGTATTGTGAATGAATAATAATAGTCTTACTTTAAAAACTCAGTTCTTGAATTGTTTTTCTTTCCCAGGTTTATAGGACAAATAAGAATGAAACTCTGAGGGTTAAGTAGCTTTCCTTCAGTTAATCAACAATCTCTTAATAAATGGAGACTGGACGTGGTGGCACACATCAGGAATGCCAACATTAAGGAAGTAAAAACAGGAGGATCATAGTTTCTAGGCCAGCATGGGCTACATAGTGAGAACCTATCTCAGAATATACAAACAAACAAGCTGCCCACCTGGGATTTGAACCTGGTATACCCGGCTACAAAATATGCCTTTTCTTTCTGCTACATATAAAACGAAGAATCTATGGGAGGGAAGGAAAAGGTCATATTCTATGTAGCTAGAACTGTAAAAGCAAGGTCATCAAGGTCAAAACAAGGAAGTCATGTACAAGTGGGGTCAGCTGGGTTGTACACTCCACAAGACAGCATTTGGGCAAGGAATTGGTTAGAAATAAAGTTGGGAAAATGTGGGATGTGGCCAGCAGTAAGGTGGTTTTGGAACAGCTGGATGAGGTGTTTGAATCACAGACCTTCCAAAACAGAACCTGAGTCTTTCAATATTTTGTCTTAGTCCCTTTAAATGAACAGTCAAGCGAATCTGTTGAGAAGACATACACGATGCATAAAGGAGTGGAAATCAAAACCTAAATGAGACAGCAGCACCCAGTCAGAAACCGCAGAAACGAACAAATGTGGCCAAGGACGTAGAGAAAAAGAAGCACACACACTGTTGGGGAAGTTGTAAATTAGAATGGCCATTATGAGAAACAGTGGGGCATTACTTCAGGAAACTAGAAATAGATTCACCATACGATCCAGCGATCCCATTCCCGGGCCCACAGCCAAAGGAAATGAAATTGTTACATCAAGAACATTCTCACAGCCCCATGTTCATTCCAGTCTTGTGCACAATAGCCAAATACAGACTCAACCCAGATGGCCTTCCGTGAATAGGGACAATGGCATATTTTCACCATAAAAACAACAACATCCTATCATTTGAAGCAACGTGCATGAAATTGGCGGGCATTATTCCATGTGAAATAAGCCAGACACAGAAAAACAAATGCCACATGTCCCCTGGAGAAACTAGAGACTGGGAAAGGCAGAGTTAAGAGAGATGGAGCAGAGTCCGAATAAAGACCCTGGAACTCAGCCACAGTGTAGGAGTTCCTGTTCTTGTTTATCATAGCAGAATAACCCATGGTTAAACCATATAGGCTACATTTCACAATGGCCAGGAGAGCATGGAATTCCCACAATAAAAAATAATAAATAAAAGGATCTAATGTATTACACTATAATATACTAACTATATGTACTAAATTGCCATACCTATCACACAAAGATGTATCCATATTGTCCTAATAAAAAGTTATAATTAAAAAGGAGAAATATATACATACATATGAAGCAAGACTAGTTTACTGTGCAGCCAGGTTGAAACTGGCAGCCTCTCTATTCCATATACATCAAGAACAGACAGATAAATGAGAGATGCCCCATCAGATCTCAGCACTGACCTCTTTTATTTAAGGGATTAGATAGGGGGATCACAGGCTGGGCAATTACAGAGCCAGCAAGCTGCACACTTCCATCCCAGGTTCAAGTTTGTCTGCTGATGTGCCTCTCACATATCCACAGCATTTGCCTCCTGGCTAGGTCATTATATGGGTCAAGTCATTGCAACATGATTTTATCACCTGTGAATATAATTAAAACTAACAGCCACAGTGTTGTCTTGGCATGGTTTTCTACTACCGCTTCAAAAATAAATATGCAAACTCAAACTCAGAGTTCCTCTTACAAGTTAAACTAGAAACTTGCAAACGAACAGCTTCAGTGTGAAGCAACTGTCTCCAGCCTGTGTACTAAGCCATGTAGTCCACCTCACCGCTACCAGCTAGAACTATCACAATTTGATTTTTTTAAAAAAGCAGAGCCAATTTTACATTAGTCATTGCTAGAATTTTCTGCAGGAAAGGGGTTCTCTTTGTATTCCCTTGACAGCTTTTGTTGAAATGTTTTTAAAGGCAACTTATGTCAAAAATTTCCTGAAGGAGAGAAATGGAAAGAAGTCTACATTTATAGTATTCATAAATCTCCTTGGTACTTGTTTGATAGACAGGCATCTATGGCAGGGTCCTAGCACCAGAAATCTGACAGATTAGCCTGAGTCCTACCAATGGATGCTAATCTGACCAGATACTGACTGCATCCTTAAATAAATCCTATCCATGGAACACTGACAAGCTATGGTTTCTTATTAACATCTGCAAATGAAACTTTAACCTATCTTTATCTACCTTGTTAAGGCCTAAATTATAGACTGGAATTCACAGAACATATCATTTTTCCTGGTTCCATGCTATTTTATCAGTTGGTAAGAAGGCATCCATAATTCTGTGTGTTGTTTTTCTAAATGTTCTGAGTTCCATGCAATAATAGAACACAGATTATGAACATCTTAGACACAATAAATTAACAGGACACAGATGTGAGTGTTGAAAAATTAATGATGCACTGTCTTCTGATGGCTGATAGCTGTAAAACACACATCTATAAAAACAATGAAAATAAAAAACCAAAGAGCCAATGCTCATGAGCTAATGTAATACATGGAGCATGTGTGTGGGATTGGAGAGCTCTATCATCAGCATCTGCTGAGGGGACCCTGGAACCACACAGGGACGTGGGAATAAGGAACCGTGGGGAGGGCTACAGTAAGTACAAGCAGAAGCAAGTTTAAAACAACCTCACAAGACATTATATGTCCATGAGTCTACTTAGTATAGTTCAGAACTGGGTTAAACTTTTGAGAGAAGTGTTGTTTTCAGATAGGACGTGCTAATAAAGTTTCTTTTTGTTACAAAGGTCACAGGAACCCTCAGAGGTTGTTGCTGACACCTAGTGGCATAATTTTTAAAATGCTTAATACATTTAGAAAGTGAGACTATACCGACCATATAGCTTATCTACAGAGAATATATAGAACATAAACACTGTACAAATCTAAACACACATATATGGGAAGGGCCTGCATTATGGACTATTAATTTCAGCTCAGGTGCTTAATTTTCAATGGATTCTCCTTCATGATTAGTCCCTTGAATCTGAAGAAATGGAAACTAACACATCTGCTCACCTTTAAAGGAACCAGTCCCCCAAACCTCCTTAGTCCTTTTCTGGGCATTAGTGATAGGAACCCCAACTCATAAAAGCTCCCCATGCATCTATTGCACCCCAGCTTCTCAAACAGCCCTACCACACTCCAGCTTTCCCATTCAGCGTTTGTGTGCTTACAGAATCCTTGCCTACCATAGGGCAAAATGTATGTCCTCTCAGCCTGCACATCCACAAAATGGCACACTCAACATGGCCATGGAACTCCCACATGGGATTCTACAAGTATCAGTGATCTAAAACCAGGGCCAAGGACTTCTTTAAGCCATCTGCATGGATGATGATACAGAGCACACAGAAAAAGTTGAAATGTTTGCGAAAAAATAAATAGCTTAGCAGATAAATCTGTGTGTGTGTGTGTGTGTGTGTGTGTGTGTGTGTGTGTGTGTGTGTGCACGCCTGTGTAAGAGAGAGGGAGAGAGAGAGGCAGAGGCAGAGACAGAAACAGACAGAGAGAGCATGTTCCTCATACAGGTGTGTGCAAGGATGTACAAAATGGAAAGATACCTTCTATTTCTAGATATGTTTCCTACTTCAGCTAAGGCATTTGTGGACACAGCAGGTAGAATTAAACTGATAAATTAATAAATAAATATAACTTACTTTTTTATTGATTTTCGGGTAAGATATGAAACAGGTACAGGTCTCAAAGGGCACTGATTTTTCTCTTGGACCAGAGTGACTTGGCCGAGCACATTTTTCATTGATGACATGTGGCCCACAGCCAATGGGTGATAGGATTAGACCATCTCCCTATGGCCTAGTGTGTGTTCCACCCCTGCCTTTATAAATCACTGCATTTCCACTGTGATTTTATTCTCGTGGAAAATAAGGGATAAAAATAGAGTAGCTTCTCAAGGTGAGCCTGATTAGTAGAGAGCATAGCTAAGTTTTAGATCGCATTTACAAAGGAATTTTCCAGCCTCTTAAATATTCCTTCAGTGGAAATCTCAGAGAATCAAAGAGCATGCGTATTCATTCAAAGTGTCTATACTTACACATTGGAGTGAAAGTAAATGGCAGATGTTCAAAATTATATTAAGAGGGAAAAAAGCACCATTATATATACCGTCATATAAAATGATAGAAATATGTACACAAGGAAGCAGAATATATTCAAGTCAATGTAAATCAAAGATACTGTGATAGATTCTTGTCTAAGCAATGATACATGAGTGTAGTCTGAGAGAGACAGACAGACAGGTACATGAGCAGGGGGCGGGGGGCTATACTACGACAAAGATCTCAGAAGGGTAATTGTGTGTGTGTGTTTGTGTGTGTGTGTGCGTGTGTGTGTGTGTGTGTGTGTGTGTGTGTGTGTGTGTCTGTGTGTACATGAGTGTGCCACTATGCATGCAAACATGAGTGCATGTGTGGGAAGGCCAGAGGCCAATGGATATCTCCCACATCACTCCTCCAATTTATTGGGGTTTTCAAGACATGGTCTCACACTGAGGCAGGTTCACCTATTCAGCATCTCTGGCTGGGCTGAGAGCACAAAGCGCCCTCCTGTTCTCACCTCCCTAACACTGGGATTGAAGGAAGAGACGAGCCCCCTGAGAGGTTTCCCAGCCCCAAGTGATCAGCCCTTTGCCTCACATGTGAACAACACTAATCTGGCTTGTAGGTTACGTATTAGTCGGTCCCTCTCTCTTTATGTAATATATAGTTATAGAGGAGGACATGATTTTGAGAAGAGATATAGAGGGACAGGGAAGGAGTTGGAGAAGAAAGGACAGATGTAGTGAACATACATCGTACTCATTGTATGAAGTTATTTAAAATGCATGTATAACGAGGGTGGGGAGAATCACCTTTGAACCTGTGCAGCCATCCAGTGACTTGCTGTCTGACTTCTAGGGAAACTGTAGAGAGCACACATCTCACCCTGACTCTGTGACTGCGTCCATGCAAAGCAGCGTCCTGATCACACACAGCCTGACTCAGGCCTGGACAGGACTGCCTTACACTTCCCATCAGGCCTCAGGGGTACACAAACTTCTGCTTAAAATCATGGGGTTTTTAGTCGACTCCAATTTCTAATGTTCTGCTTTCTGTTGGTGTGACAGTACCTGTGTATGTACCTGATAATACTAAACACAATTTGTGAGAACTTCTTAAACTATCACAAGGTAGTTCTCTTTCTAAATATCAGCATGTAATTCATCAAGGAATAGGAAACAACAGTAAAACTGACCTATAAGCAGTATATTTAAAAAGCATTTCTTAATGTTCCCGAATACACATGAATTATAAAGCAGTTTACTTTAATTTCTCAGATGTATATTTCCACTAAACCCTAGATTCCATCCTAGTGTGCAAAAGTTTTGCTAAATCTTAAATTTCATATTTTGGTTTCCTAAGAAAAAGCTAAACACATTTGAGAAGAAAACCTGCTGTTCCTGCACAATAAAAATGCATTCCAGGATCTGGAGAGATGGCTTAGTGGCTGGGAATAGGAGCCACTCTTACAGAGAACCTGAATTCAGTTCTCAGACCCCACAAGCAGCTCACAACTGTCCATAACTCTAGTTCCATGGAATCTGAAACCATATTCTGCCTTCTGAGGCCACTGTATACACACGGTGCACAGAAATACACACAGACAAAACATCCATACACACATAAATAAAATAAAACTAAAAAATACAGTATAAAGATACATTTAAAAGCTATAAAACTGGAACTTTGTTAAATGAAATTCAGTCTATTTTCAGATAAGGAGAACAGGTAAATATTGAATAAAATAACACAATATATATATGAATATGTTATGGCATATATTACATATCAATGTACCCTATATTAACTACATATTATATTATATATAATCACATTATGTATGGAGAACATTTTGACATTAATAACTGAAATTGCCTCTACTTTTGGATTACAAAATTAAGAATGTTATAACTAACAAATGTCAAAAATGTAACAATACAATAATACATGAAAAATTATTTAAACAACCCTTTTAAAAACACTCAAATATAGAGTTTCCTGTTAATCTAACAGGTTGCACTCTGAGCCCCATTGGCAGTTAATCCTAGACAAAAAATGAGCACGTCAGTCATCATGCAGGACTAGCTCCACTACATACAAACTGACACTTATGTGCACATTTCCCACTCGAGCCGACAGGGGTAGAGCATCTCCACATGATTGCACATCATCTTATTAAGAGGAATACTGTCAGCCAGTCGTGGTGGGGCACAGTTTAATCCCAGCACTCGGGAGGCAGAGGCAGGTGGATCTCTGTGAGTTCGAGGTCAGCCTGGTCTACAAAATGAGTTCCAAGACAGCCAGAGCTACACAGAGAAACCCTGTCTCCCTGTCTTGACAAACCAGAAAAAAAGGAGAGGACTACTGTAAGAGTCAAGCACACCTAATTCAAAGACTCGGAACTAACCAAGAAATCATGACTTGAACTCGTTTCTCCACATCAGTCCGCCCATCCTCAGCCGCTCTGCACCCTCCTCTTACCCTGACACCAATGCAAATACATCCTGGATCACAATTTCTTTGGGAATTTTACCCCACCAAAACCTTAGATTTTGTTACTCTACAAAGCACCTTGTCTGACAAAAGGAAAGAAGCAAGTTTCAATGCTCTAATGTGACCGCTGGCAGGACCTCCCTCTCCATCAGCAGGCTCTTGACTATCATCTCCCCAAGACCACTCAGCCCAGCATCCCTCAGTTCAACTTCAGCATCTTCTGCATATTGTCTAGGTATAAGTTATTATTATGTTCCTCTCTGGAGACTCACAGACAATGACTGTAAGCAAAAAGCAGCCATCATAGCAATTTAATTAAGTATTGGAAACTTTTGAGTTTCAGTTTCTAGCCCCCACTCCCCCTGGCCCTCCCTCCTCTCCCTCCCTCCCCTCCCCCCTTCATCAACTCTTGTATAAACCCCCCACTAAGCTGACCTAGTGCAGGAATCATGTGCATACATACAGCACCATTCACTGGAGCACGGGCAGTCTATCATACCTGAAGAAAACTGGGACACAGCCTGTCTGAGTAGCCTGCAACTGCCACTAGCTTCTCGGCTAGGGGTGCGACATCGGGAGCCCTTTCCTTCTCCATGCTGGAATTTTTTAATTGGCTCGATCCTGTCCAGGGTTATGGTGGGTGATTATTGTGAGCTCCTGTATGTAACAGCCATGTCATGTTCAGAGCACAGGGTTTTACAGCATCCTCTGCCCTACACCCTTTCTACCCACTCTTTTCTGATGATTCCTGAGCCTTGGAGGCCATCCCAAGGCACAGTTTTTAAGTTTTGAAGATATATTAATGCCAAGAAAACCTGGGTAGAAGACTATAACTCAAATATCTCCTTTATGAAGTACAAGTTTTCTCAGGGGTTTGCCTCTCCTTTTAAGAATCAAGGAAGAAAAAAAATAAGCAGAAACACCACCCTCATCTATAAGGCAATTTAACAATTTAGCTTTGACCAACTGAAAATCAAAATTTAGCAACAGTTTTTCTATTGATGTTCACTAAATGAAAAACTCTATCTTAATTTCTGTTCTCATTTGGATTTGGTATATTCAACAATTAATCAAAAATAAAAGCCAATTAGTTCCAATTGGCATACAACTAAATAATATACCTCAATATGGCTCTATATGAGTATAGTATCCAACAGATACAGCTAGATCCATTCACAATTCTAACCCATCTGAACTCTTTCTGCAAAATCTGTATCTGTAACGCACACAGGTTTTATGTGTCCTCGTCTCTATTCACTTTGTTTTCATGTCTATGCCATTAGAATGTTTGCATGAGTTTTCAGACTCTTAGGACAACATATGTAAATAAATCACATAGCGATTTGAAAATTTAGCAGCTAAATATGCAATCTGTTAAGCATAATCAGGCACGCTATTCAACAACTGCGTGATGCAATTCAGTCTTCCCAGAGAAAACACATGTTTTATATAAGAGTATCTTCACAAAACTTGATGAAGTTTTCCAGAAAGCTGTATTAACATGGCTTTGTATATTCAAAAATTAATATGCAAAGCCTTCTGACTGATGCTTAAATAAAAGATAAGCTCCTCCCCTCGCTGTATCTTGACAAAACCTCACTTCTCTCTCTGCCTGCCATTTGTAAACATGGTTCACCAATTTGATTTATTTTCAAAAAAGAAAATGTAAAATTCTTGAGATTTTGTTCATATAAATGAAAAAAATAAAAAATTAATGGTTATTCCCAATTTTTTGTAAGCTGTTTTGTATTTTAATTTCTATTGTCCAGTTTATTAATATGGTGATCATCACAAATCCTTCCATCTACTTTTCAGATAAATAAATTCCTGATTTGAAGACTCACTCGGTGTTTAAACTCAGTCATGAAAGAGTGTCAACAATTCCATGTACTTAACAGACTGTAAAAAACATTAATTCGAAATAAGTACTACTACCTTGGTCTGAATTTTCATAAAACACGCCAGATCTCTTGCCAGGTGACACCATTTCTTTGGGTTCTGTGGGCAAAGAGAGAGAAGATTAATAAAAACAACCTTTCTTTTTACTCTCTAAATGCTTCTTAAAGAAGATTCATTAGTAATAAAGGTCAGAGAAGAGAATCATTTAACACAATACTCAGCTTCTTTCAGCAGCTGCCTCAGGAGCCACTTGCCTTAAATGCCAAATAATTCCCCAAAGGTCCTTTCTCCCCTGCAGCTGAGAACATGGGTGACTGTGGCAGATCCTCAGCCTGTTTTCCTTTGATTCTTTTCTTTTCTCACACAGAAATAAGATTTGCACTTAGCGAGGAAAAGCTTTAGCTTCCGTAATTTCAAAAGACAAGCTGTAAGCCATGTTGGGACCCAACATTTATGGGAACACAAAAGACTGAAATGGAATTTGCAATTATCCAAACTTCCTCCCCTCCCTCTCCCTGTGAGGATGGGCTCTAAAATATTCATGAAAGTCTGTGTCTTTCCACAGACATCAAAAGATGAGAAATTGTAGGATGGCTGTAAATAATTGCAGATTACTTTCTGTGGTGATATTTTATTTGTACTGAAATGTTATTTTAATTTTATGTTAATAAATAAAGTTGCCCTGGGGTCAGAGCTATTAGAGCCATAGTAAGAGCGTGGTGGTTAGAAGAGCTAGGTAGATTTCTGTGTGTTCAGGGATACAGCCAGTATTGGAGACATACGCCTTTAAGACCTGGAGGGCGGTACTTACAGGCAGTGATGAGGCAGTCATGTGGTTGGGTTTACAACCAATGAGAAGGCAGAACAGAAAGATTATTTAAACAGGGACACAGGAAGTACCGCCCTCTCTCGGGGAAGCTAGGAGCACTGCAGGAGGTAAGATTTTATCTCTGAGCTCTGACCTCTCGGCTTTTCTCTTTTACCTTGGCTCTGTGTTTCTTATTTTAATAATACGATTGGTTACATCTACATCTGGCGCCCAACGTGACAAGAATCCATTAAAAACTGCTTGGGGCCGACTCCCTAGCCGGAGCAGCCGGCTCCCTAGCCCCGGCCCAGGTCTGGGCTCAGGCTGGACTGTGAGCTGCTTGCTTAAAGCCAGTGCTACAAACAGCTCAGGCCTGCCCTGCTAAACAGGGCCCCTGGCTGTAAAGCCAAGCCTTGACTCGGCTCAAGAGGGAACAAGTGGCTGGCTTTAAGCTTTAGCCAGCTACCCCTTCACTTTCACTTTCACTTTCGCTTTCGCTTTCTCTCTTGCTTTCTCTCTGTCTCTCTGTTTCTCTCTCTCTCTCTCTCTCTCTCTCTCTCTCTCTCTCTCTCTCTCTCTCTGGATTTACACCTAGGACTCTAGGTGGCTGTTTTGAAATTTGCTCGGATTTCTACTGTTCTACGCAGATTTGGTAAGTCATAAAGGAAACTATTTAAAAGACAAATTTTTTCCACATTTAAAAAAATGGGTTTCCTGTGTACATTGGAAGAAAATTGGGTTTTGTTTGAAATTTTAGGCAGTCTGACAATGGAACAACTATATGAAAAGATTAGTATTATGGGAATTATGCAGTTAATCACCATGCTTATTCTCATTTTACTATTTAAAAAGATAGTCGATTTAAGTGCCAGGATAACAGCTTTAGAAAAACCTGTTAATTTTAACAGTGAAGTTGGTTCAAGTTTGGATCATAAGGTTACAGAAAGAAAGCCTGTTTTCACACAATCATCCTTAATTTATTCTGTAACCGTACAGCAGATGCCTGATCAAATGGCTACACAAAATATCTGGGCTCCAATTGAACTGATGGATTTTAAAAGGTTTAAGGAGGCAATAGTATCTTATGGCATGCATTCCCCATATGTAAAGCAAATGTTAAACTCTTGGTCAACATATAATAGGATTATACCACAGGACTGGCGGGACCTTGCACAAGCTGTTCTGGAACCCAGCCAGAGAATTCAATTTCTAACGTGGTTTAAGGATGAAGCTAGAAACGTAGAAACACAATGGAGGGATAAAGGAATACAAGTTTGTCAGGATCAGCTTATTGGAGAAGGCCAATATGCTTCAATACAAACACAATGTTTATATGATGTTCAAACCGTAATTTTATGTCGAATGGCAGCCTTGAATGCATGGGACAGAGTTGAGGAACCAGGAAAAAAATCTGAATCATTCACAAAGGTTATGCAAGGCCCAAAAGAATCTTTCACAGATTTTTTAGAAAGACTGGCTTCAGCAGTAAACAGAATGGTCTCAGGATCAGAAGCTAGTAAGGCAATAATTGAAGCTTTGGCATTTGAGAATGCTAATGCAGCATGCAAAAGAATAATCAGGCTGTTAAGGGCAAGATCTGCACCTTTGGAAGATTGGATTAGAGAAACAATTAATGTTGAGGTTGATGAGCATGATACGTGGGTAGGAGAAGTAATTTCAAAAGGTTTGAGGAGTGTTAGATGTTTTGGGTGTGGAAAGCAAGGACATTTTAAAAGGGACTGTAAACAGGTCATTCCTAGAAGCAATGTTTCTTCAAGGAACAATGGCAACAGAATGTCCCTTCCTTCTGGAGTATGCAGAAGGTGTGGTAAGGGAAAACACTGGACCAACGAATGTAGATCAACAAAAGACAGACAGGGTAATCCTTTGCCTCAGTTTTCGGGAAACTCCCGGAGGGGCCTCATGCAGGCCCCCATAGCAAAACCAGTTCAAACCTTTCCTGCAGCTGTAGAGGAAATCCCTGCTCTGAGCGATTAAATAACCAAATGACTATTGGAATAAATCATGCTGGTCAGGATGATGAAACAGAGAGAATAGAAAATTCAGGAGAAAACATAAAGAAAATTTTTTGGCAAACTTCTATTAATGAACAGAGACCAAAATTAACGATAAAAATAAATGGTGTTTTGTTGTCTGGTCTGGTAGACACAGGTGCGGACATTACCATAATTGCACCAGAATTTTGGCATCCAGCTTGGCCTCTTCAGGAGGTAAACGTTCAACTGTTAGGAATTGGGACATTATCTGGAGTGAAACAGAGTGCAAGATGGCTGGAATGTATAGGTCCAGAAGGACAGAGAGGAAAATTAAAACCATATGTCGCTAACATAGCTATGAACCTGTGGGGTCGAGACTTGTTGCAACAATGGAATACTCAGATTAAAATCCCTCCAATCTCAGAAACAAATCATAAACTAGCACATGTTTCTGAGAGAAATATTAGAAGGCATTATTTTGAGTGGTCACCAGCCATCCATATTATACAAGAACAGGGCACAACAACTGATAATCCTCCAAAAATACCAACAGCTCTACCTTTAAAATGGTTAACAGACAAGCCTGTATGGGTTCAGCAATGGCCTTTAACAACAGAGAAACTCCAGGCTTTAGAAGAGCTGGTAGAAGAACAGTTAAATGCTCAGCATATTGAACAGTCAACCAGCCCTTGGAATTCTCCTGTATTTGTTATTAAAAAGAAATCTGGTAAATGGAGAATGGTAACAGACCTTAGAGCAATTAACAAAGTAATTCAGCCGATGGGCTCTCTACAATCTGGAATTCCTTTGCCTACTCTGTTACCAAAAGGATGGCCTCTCATAGTTATTGATTTAAAAGACTGTTTCTTTTCAATACCCTTACAAGAAAAGGACAAAGAAAGATTTGCTTTCACAGTGCCTACTTATAATAACTCTCAACCGGTTAAAAGATTTCAATGGAGGGTCCTCCCACAGGGAATGTTAAATAGCCCAACTCTGTGTCAATATTTTGTACAACAGCCATTGGAAGTGATACGTAAAAAATTTCCTAAATCTATAATTTATCATTATATGGATGATATTTTACTAGCTGACTCAAATGCAGATACTTTAGAAAGAATGTTTGAAGAAGTAAAGAAAATTTTGCCTTGCTGGGGATTACAAATTGCTCCTGAAAAAATACAAAGAGGAGATTCTATTAATTATTTAGGATATAAAATAGAGCTACAAAAAATTAGACCCCAAAAGGTGCAAATTAGGAGAGATAGACTACAGACTCTTAATGACTTTCAAAGATTATTTGGAGATATTTCTCATCTACGAACTATTGTTGGGGTAAAAAATGATGAACTGACTAATTTGTTCAAAACCTTAGAAGGTGACAAGGACTTAAATAGTCCAAGAGAATTATCACCTGAAGCTGAGAAAGAATTGGCCTTGGTAGAAAAGAAAGTACATGAAGGGCACGTGGATCGTATTGATCCAAAGCTGGATTGCATTTTGGTTATTTTACCCTCTAGGCATTCCCCTACTGGAATATTAATGCAGAGGGAAGATATTATATTGGAATGGATATTTTTACCAAATAAACCAAATAAAAAATTAAAAACTTATGGGGAAAAAATCTCTGACTTGATTTGGAAAGGAAAATTGAGACTTCGTCAATTAGCAGGAATAGACCCAGCAGAAATTGTCGTACCTTTAACTAAGGAGGACATTGAAAAATTATGGACAGAAAGTGAACCTTGGCAAAGAGCTTGCAGTAATTTTTTGGGAGAAATTAACAGCAAATATCCCAAAAGCAACAGAATTGATTTTATAAAGAGAGCTGATTGGATCTTGCCTCGAATTGTACGGCAAAAACCCATATCTGGAGTTCGTACATTTTATACAGATGCCAACAAACAAGGAAAGGCAGGTTACAAATCAGAAAATTTAAGTAAAGTGGTACAAAGTCCTTATAATTCAGTGCAAAAATCAGAATTGTATGCTATTCTGTTGGTATTAATGGATTTTTCAGAACCTCTCAACATAGTAACTGACTCTCAGTATGCTGAAAGAGTGGTATTACATATTGAGACTGCAGAATTTATCCCTGATGCTTCAGAATTAACTTCACTATTTATTCAATTACAAGATACAATCAGGAAAAGGAGTCATCCTTTATATATAACTCACATCCGATCTCATACTGGTTTGCCAGGCCCTTTAGCACAAGGCAATGATGAGATTGATAAATTATTGGTAGGAAATGTGCTGGAGGCCTCAGAATTTCATAAAAAACATCATGTCAATAGTAAAGGTTTAAAAAAGGATTTTTCCATAACCTGGCAACAAGCCAAAGAAATAGTAAAGAAATGTCCTACTTGTTCCTTCTATAATCAAACGCCATTACCAGCAGGATGTAACCCAAAGGGTACTCAGAGAAATGAAATCTGGCAGATGGATGTGTTTCACTTTGCAGAATTTGGAAAACTGAAATATGTACACCACACTATCGATACTTATTCAGGATTTCAATGGGCAACTGCTCTGAGTTCTGAAAAAGCTGATTCTGTAATCACTCATTTGCTAGAAGTTATGGCCATTATGGGTATACCTGCACAAATCAAAACTGACAATGCTCCATCATATGTCTCTGTTAAAATGAAACAGTTTTTTGCTTATTACAATATAAAGCATATTACAGGTATACCACATAATCCTACAGGTCAAGCAGTTATAGAAAGGTCAAACAGAACTCTAAAGGATATGCTAAATAAACAGAAAGGAGTAACAAAAACCCCCAGAAATAGACTGCATAATGCTCTATTAACTTTGAATTTTCTGAATGCCAATGAGAAAGGAACAACAGCTGCAGAGAGACATTGGGTAATAGAAAAAACTACAGAATTAAATCAGCCTATATACTTTAAGGATGTGCTGACCTCAGAATGGAAGCCAGGGTATGTATTACGTTGGGGACGAGGTTTTGCTTTTGTTTCTATAGGAGAAGATAAGCTGTGGGTACCATCAAAATTGATAAAGGTTCGATTTGAACAAGAGAAACCTCTTAATTAGAGGAGGTGATAGTTCATCAATCAGCATGAACATCCAATTTAAACTAACTTGTACCTGTAACACATGTCTTTTCATTTAATCAGATAATAACTTGCCAAAAAGGAACATCCCCAAAATTAGTCTTGGGGGAAGGTTTTTGTTTTTGTCTTTTAGGAGAATGAAGGTTAAGGAATCTGAAGAACACAAGACAAATGAGACAACTGAAGAAAAGGGACAGATCATCTATCCCAGGAAACAGAGTATATTGGAGTATATGGCATATGGGTATATATTATCTAAAAAATTTTATGTCTTCTTAAATGTTTGTTTCTGCTTTTCTCTAAAGATTTAACACTATTGGTTTTCTAATAGTCCCAGTTCAATTAAAATTTAAAGCTGACTTTGGAGTTGGAGAATGGCTCTCTCCTTCTTTAAACTCAAGCATGTTGTTAAAATGAAAATACAAACTCCCTGTATCATGACAGAATAAAAGAGCCATTTTCTGCTATGGGACAGGACAAAAGCCAAATTAATTAAGGGACTATTCTATTACTAATCTCAACTCTTTGATTCTATTCTGATTCTTTAAACTTTTCTTAAAGTATAAATTTTATATCAAAATTTACAAGATTAATATATATATACATTTTAAACTTTGTTAAGATATGAATGGTCATATAGAGTACTAACTAATTCTAGAAAAAAGGCTTCAGTTAGCTGCATATATATGTCTTTGTGTTCGAGTCTCTTATCAGTTTTCTGCAGGAAATCACGGCCAGGCCTAACATCAACTGAAGTCTCCGGAAAGAAGATGGGGCCCCACAACAACAACAACAACAACAATTCCACGTGGACAATAATAATATCACTAAGCTGACAAACATCATCTACAGATCAGCTTTGAACTACAAGGTGCTCAGAACAATTTTGAGATGCCTAGCTGAGATGATCCAGTCTCAAAGACTACTTGAATAAGGACTTGAGATAAACCCTGAACTTTGGCTTTATACACAGACTGGATAATAATGAAGGATATAGTTACCTTTCCTAGAATTTGACAATTAACCTAAATTTTTCTTTCAGGATAAAGATAACTTCACCCATACCCAGCAGGAAGCAATTTTAAGAATATGACGCCCACATTCCCAAAGAGGTGGTGTGGGGCGGGTGGTTTTTTTTTTTTTTGGTTCTTTTAATGGGTTTTGGGTCTGGGATAATTTTCATTATTTAGGGGGGTTGGTTACAAGTTTCAAGGGTTAGGAAAAAGGCTAACCAAAGGAGATTAGATTTAAGGTTCTTGTTTTTTTAAAAAAAAAAAAAAAAAAAAAAGAAAGAAAAAAAAGAAAGAAAGACAAGAAAAGAAAAAGACAATTACTAGTTTTAAATACTTTACATTATTACCAACTATTAGGATATAAAGAAATGAAAGTTAGTAGTTAGACATTACAATAGAAATTGTAGTCATATTAGATATGTTTTAAAAATTGAGCAGATGTATTTTAGACAGGTCATCTTCAAACCCTTCAGAGATCTACAGAATATGGCATTTAAAATGTTTTAATAACTTAGAAATTTTTCTTTTTTGAGACATGTCGGCTCCTGGCAGTACCAATCTACTTCAGAGAAAATATGGGCATTGAAGAAACTGCATATGGAGTTAATTTTCATTGTGGCAAAAGTTAGCCACTGGACAACAAAGTATCCTCAAATCAACAGAAAAAATGGACAGACAGAACACGAAACAAAGGACTACCAATTCCTGCCAAAACAAGTGTGGTTATGGCTTTATCAAAAGGCATCTTCTGAGGCCAGGACAATATGGCACCATCCCTGAAGTCGCCCTCACAATCCAGAAAAGGTACAGTGTCCTTTTCTTCAAAGACAGCTGAACAGGCAGTGGGCCGATGGCTTCTGTTGTGCAATGGAACAGCAACTGAAAGCTCACGCCTCTCAATAGTAGACTGGCATTTAATAGAGGGATGTGGAGAAGGGCATGCTTAGATGAAGCCATATATACACAGCCAAGAAGAATGGACAGCTGAATTCAAAAACCATCAACAATTTCCAGAATTTAAAATCCTGAATCATGACATGACACTAGTGGAATTCAGGTGTTTCTGGTATATGGACTGCTCTCACCCAATGTGAGGTTGAACTGTTGACCTTGTGTACAACCTACTTCACAAATGAGTCTGTCAGATACGCTAAGCCTATAGGCTGAAGATGATGCCCCAACACTGTGGAGAAACCTCAGGTGACTGTCCAGGCAGCTGGCTGTTTCTGTCAACTCACAAATTTTTTGGAAGTTGCTTTTGTGCACTTCCTGTTTTTATTTTTGTTAGCTAATATTATTTCCTTCTTGGGTCTCTGAGGGAGTTGAAGATTAGTTAGTTATAGTTGAAGATTAATTAGGATAGAAAGTGAATTAGATACATTTTGGACTTACTAAAATAGGATAGATAAGGGAATTATTTTCTCTGATTTGTCAAATACAAATGGACTAGACATCGTTTAGGTATTTGTTACTTGTATATATTGTATATAGTTATTGTACTTTTGTATATAGTTTTTCTTTTGTTAGTTATAACCTTTTGCCTTTTTTCTTTTTATTAAAATAGAAAAGGGGAAATGTGGTGATATTTTATTTGTACTGAAATGTTATTTTAATTTTATGTTAATAAATAAAGTTGCCCTGGGGTCAGAGCTATTAGAGCCATAGTAAGAGCGTGGTGGTTAGAAGAGCTAGGTAGATTTCTGTGTGTTCAGGGATACAGCCAGTATTGGAGACATACGCCTTTAAGACCTGGAGGGCGGTACTTACAGGCAGTGATGAGGCAGTCATGTGGTTGGGTTTACAACCAATGAGAAGGCAGAACAGAAAGATTATTTAAACAGGGACACAGGAAGTACCGCCCTCTCTCGGGGAAGCTAGGAGCACTGCAGGAGGTAAGATTTTATCTCTGAGCTCTGACCTCTCGGCTTTTCTCTTTTACCTTGGCTCTGTGTTTCTTATTTTAATAATACGATTGGTTACATCTACAACTTTCCTTAGGAGATGCGATTCCCAAGCTTTTCTATGCTGTGAACAGGAAGGGAAACACTCTATGGGAGTCAAAAGTTATGGAAATATATCTTGTCTCCTCCCTGAGCATATAACAATCTCAAGGAGTGTCCCATAAAAGATTTTACTGCATCATTATCTGAATGTTAGGATTGGAGGATGAGAAATTCAGGGCTGAGCAATAGCTGTGCAGAGAGGGCTGTCATGTAAGTAGGTGAGAATTTGAAATTCACCCTTTAAGGAAGTTATTTAACTGGAGGAATGGTAACAGTTAAAAGCAGCATTAAATAATCGGCTATGTCAGCCATTATCAGAATAATCATTTAACTGCAATCGCCACACTTTCCAGCTGTGAGAACTCAGGCAAGTAAATTAAACTCTGCGTGCATTCACTTTTCCTCTGCAATACAGGACTGATTATGCTTCCTACTTCATAGAGTTAATATGATGATTAAGTGAGATAAATAAATCTAAAGGCCAGGAGACAGTGCCAGCTAAGCATAACAAGTGTCAGCTAATATAATTATCGGTGTAGTTATTAGAATTATTAGCAACTTTCTGCTTTAGAAAAGTCTTATGGCCCTATTGAGAGTCAACATCCTAGAGAGAGGCAGAGTGAGATGACTAAACCATAGCACACTGGAAATTTCCTCATTTCCTTGTTATTTAATCAAACTCTGTGATCGACAAAGAAACACTCAGTTTAGGTCTTTGGCAGATACGTAATAAAATTTGAATCATGTTTCAGGAAGATCATCTCTAAGCTATCAAGCTATTCTGAAGGCTTACATCTTGAGTTTGCAGAGGACTATGGATTTAAGAAGCCCTCCAACAAACTGTGATAGTCTTTAAGGTTCTCTTAATGTATCTAACCTTGTCTTCTCTGGTGAAGTATTGATTCCATTCCAGAAACATCTACAAAAAGCCAGACTCTCACACACTTAAGAGAAACTGTGCCGGGCGGTGGTGGCGCACACCTTTAATCCCAGCACTCGGGAGGCAGAGCCAGGCGGATCTCTGTGAGTTCGAGGCCAGCCTGGGCTACCAAGTGAGCTCCAGGAAAAGGCGCAAAGCTACGCAGAGAAACCCTGTCTCGAAAAACCAAAAAAAAAAAAGAGAGAAACTGTAATGAACAAAAAATAAACTGAACAAAGGTGTGCTGTAATTAGGGAAACATAGTCCAGACAATTATGCCAAGAAATAGGTAAGCTTGCCAGCATTAAACAACATATAAATGTGTTGAAGTTGCAGATTGAAAAGTAATCTGTACGGAATTGAAGATGATGACATGGGAAAAATATTTCAAAAGTAATCTAAAACACAGTCTCTACATAGACACAGCAGACAATTCGTTTTCACTATGAAAATTTCACAGGACAGGAAAGTCGTTGAATGACTGGGTCATGGTTTGGATATCGAATACCCTTCTCTAGGAAGCCCATGTGTGGGATTCTTGGTTCCCAGGGAGGAGCTATGGGGCCCTGATGAAACCTGTAGAAAGTGGGGTCCAGTAGAAAGACCTTAGGTTGTGGGGAGCATCACCCCAAAGACTGGGGACTCTTGCCCATCCTCTTCCTCTTTGTTCCCTGGCTCACAAGGTGAAGGATGGGCTTAGCCACTTAATCCAGCCATGATATACTAAACTTTTCAGGCACTGAAAATTATAGAGCCACTTTTCCTGGGAGTGACACCTCGAGACTAGTGAAGTAAGATAAACCTTTTCTCTTTATAAAATAATTATCCCAGTGTATTATGTTATAGTAACAAGAAGCAGGCAGACTCAGACTTTCAAGGGAGACAGAAACATGTATATAAAAAACTAGAAAATAAAAAATATGATGCCTACTTTGCTCTGACAGTACCTACTGTACTATACGTGTTCTCAATTCCCTTTAACATGTTCAGAGAATCTCTGGACAAAAATCAGCAGCACTGGGATGAAAATGAACAAAATATAAGCATTTGCAGTAACTGAAACACTCCTAAGGATAGATTTTTTTAAAATACCATTTTAGGGTCAGGGAGATGGTTCAGTGCACAAAAACAACACAAAAAGTATTTGCCAAGCATGCTGGACGACGTGGGTTCAGATCCCAGAACTCTTGTGAAAAGTTAGATGTCCTGGCCTCCGCATTTGCAATGCTAGTGTGCCTGTGCAAAATGGATGGTAGAGATGGATGCTCCAGAAGCCTGCTGGACAGCTACCCAGCTTGTGCATCTGGGAAGAAATCCTGCATCAAAGTATTAAACACATAAGGAAAAAAAAAAAAGGCTAAGGCTAACACCAGAAGGTTGTCCTTTGATCTCTGCTAGCATGACCCCTGCCCACAGACACATCCATGCACACACACAGGTACACATGTATGTGCACACACACACACACATATATGCAGAGAGGCAACATTTTAGAACCAGAAGCATATTCTGTATATTTTGAAAATAGAAAATATACAATCAGAAATAAAGCTAGAAAGCTTTGGACTTCTACCCCCAGAAGTGGTAGAGCATACATCTCTTCTTTGAAACCACAGTCTCTGAGAATTTGCAGTCGCTTTAGGAAACTAATGAAACATTTCAGTGGATGAAATTGGGCCTCCGCCTAGGCTCTTACCACCCCGAGGTTTTTATCAAGTTTTAACTGAGGAGGCAGAACTCAGCTGTGTATGAAAACGGGATTTAAAGTTGATTCTCTGTTCAGAGCTAGACTCCGCAGCTAATCTGCGGGAAGGGGGATCCGTTGCTCCCTTTGTTCCTTCCTAACCAAAGGGTTGACTTTGTATCCCGATGTCCCTGGAACAAGGGATAGAATAAAGAGAGGAAATAGAGAATGAGGAGAGAAGTGGAGTTTCCCTTCCAGCCACTGAACCAAGAGGACTTGGGATGCAGATCTGGCATGCATTTAAAGCTGAGTGTCAACTACAGGTGCATTTCCCCAGGCGGCTTGGGTCCATCATCGGCGCTATCCTCGGACCTTACATACGAATCACTGCAACCACAGCCCCAGCCGTTAACTTTTTTACCCATCAAGACTAGTTCAGGTGCTGGACAGCCCTTCAGGAGGGACCTACATCAATCAAAAATCTGTTCGTCGGCTATATGTCTTCCCAAGGAAACTCAAAGGATCCCCAGAGGCAGCCTCTACGCGCTGCCCAGCCGCCTCTGCCTCACCGCACTGTAAACTGCTCACTAGCTCATCTCTTCGCCTTTTCTTTCTCAGAAACCAAAGCGCTGCTTCCACGCTCTCCCCTGCGCGTCAAGAGACCGATTTAAACTCTCCTCTTACTGACACCAACAGGGAAACGCCCTGCACCTCTCCCTCCGCACACAGATACTTCTAGCATATTCTCAGCTCATCCCCGATACAGCTTCCCATAGTCTCCAAACCTCAGAACCCTTTTATTTTAGAGATGCAGAACTTATCTGATTTCCTTCTTAGTAAGGGAGAATTTCTCTAGGGTGATCTAACTCATAAATCATGTGACTATCTGATAGCTTCTGCTATAAGAGGTCAAACTTTAACTATTTTACATCTTGTAGTATTGGTTTTTCACAATTCCAGCTTACCTACAGGAAAATACCTAAAACTTGTATGTCTATTGGATACTGTATTTTATTTTATTTTATGGTCATTCCATGAATGTTTTATTGTTCTTCTGTTATAGCGCTCCTGCTCCATCAGGCAGAGTCCCAAGTGGCTGCCACGATGTGCTCTCTCTCTCTCTCTCTCATTTCCATTCTTAACAACAGCTCCTTCTGCTGTGGCTCAGGCCTTTCTTCTCAGCACTAGCCGAATTTACCTCCTGTCAGAACTTTAATACCCGCTTTCCCACAAAGTGATCCCCAGGTAGTTTGGACTCTGTTGGTTGGATCACTCACCACCACCGTACAGCAATTACAGTCAATGCCTGCAATTTATATTGCCTCCTTGCCTGGCCTTGTGTTCGGTGTCTCTCCACCTATTTCAATTTCCTCAAGGACAATTGGTATACCGGCCCATTGCTGATCTCCTTTGCCACTGAATGCAATGATTAATGAATAAAAAGATCCTTAGGAAGTATATTCCACCTTCTACAGATTAAATATTAATGCAGATAAAACAATTGACTTAGGTAGTGTGAATACCTCACCATGTCTTATGAGAACAATTGCACAGCCAGTCCTGATTTTTGTCACATCAATTATAGAATAATAAAAAAAAAACTACAGGGTAAAAAGACATAGAACACAAAAGAGCATGTTAGAAGCCAGTCACAACACCACAAAGGGATGCTCCTAGGTGTGGGAATATATCCAAAGGCAGTCTGTATTTGACCTCGCTTTTCTGCCGAGGATAGCACTTGCCTCAGGGAGAATTAAGATTGTTACAAGATAAACTGAAAAGGCGACAGTGTGGGTTTTGACATCTGGAAAGAATTCTGGACCCAGAGCAACATCAGGCTTTACTTAGAGATAAAACAAGTTTTACACAAAAATATTAGAAGATGTAGAACTTGACCATAGGTTCAATCCCCAAAACAAACAAAATGTAAGACTGACATACAAGTTATTATTTCAGTCCCTTGGGTATAAGGGTCAATGATTTAGATCTGGACTGCTTCCCCAAAGGTACATATGTCACATTGCTGGGCAGTTGTGGTACCTTTAAGAGGTGAGAGAATGGAAGAGCATAAGTGATTGGGATACTGTCCTTGAAGGAATATCAGAACCCTAAATGACATTAACCTCCCCCTCCCTTCCTGGCCACCATGAGTTACACAGGCATCTCCTAACATGTTCCCCTTGTCATGATGCACGGCCCTAACATGAGCCTGAAGAAAGAGAGTGGAGTAACTACAGACTCAAAAGTATGAAACTGGAAGCCAAAACAAGCCTTTCTCTCTCGTGAGTGGATCAGGTTGGGTACACTGTCACACTGGTGAAAAGCTAACTACATGACGTGGTGTGAAACAGGAAGAATAGCGAAGATGAAGAGGTCAACAGAGAATTCTTGTTTCCATTCTCCTTGAGGTTAATATCCATAGATAGGAAAGTGACATGAAGATGAGAGAACTGGGACGAAACAACTAATGCTCAGGACTCAGATTCACGAAGAGTCGAGATCCTCAGAGAAACAGAACTCAGCACTTAGCAGCACTCGGCACACCATGGAAGCAGTATGATGTGTAAAAGAAGGGGAATGTACATGGAGATGGCGCTGAGGCAGAATCTCATCATCCTCACAGCCAATAGGAGGAGTCCAAAGGCACAGACATTCTTAACCATCCTCAACAGGGAGCATGGGAATATTGAGTAGGCTGGTACCGCCCACTACCCTGCCTGAAAATGAGGTTCTAGGAGTCATCCCTGCAACTCACAAGACCACAGCTAAAAGTACAACAGTTTAGCCAATCATCAGCCCACCTGGGAAAAGAGAACGAAAACTAACACAGCCGATGTCACTATTTACAGATGAGGAAACTAGACCAGAATGGCAGGCTCGTTTCCTTGATTTTATGCATGAAGTCAGAGAAAAAGCAATCATTTCATTTTTATAGCATTTACTCATGTGTAGATACACTTTCCGATACTCTGAGTATACATTTTCTTCTTGCTATGAATATGAATTATATTATTGTTCAATATATAAAATAAAAACTCAAATTTTATTTTAGGTAAATCAAGATAAAATAATAATTTCAATTAACTTATTTTTCTTCTTCTTTTTGATTTTTTTAGTTATTTTACATCCTGACTGTAGTTGCCCCTCCCTCCTCTCCTCCCATCCCCTCCTCCACCCTGCCTCTGCCCCGCCAGTTCACTCCTCCTCTTTCATATTCAGAAAGGGGCCGGCCTCCCATGCATATCAACAAAGCATGGCATATCAAGTTGCAGCAGGACTAAGTATCTCCCCATGTATTAAGGCTGGGCAAGGCAATCCAGTATGAGGAGTAGGGTCCCAAATGTCAGCCAAAGCATTAGGGACAGGCCCTGCTCCCATTGTTAGCAGTTCACAAGTAGATCAAGTTACACAACTGTTATATATAGAGAGAGGGCCTGGGTTGGTCCCATGCAGGATCCCTGGTTGTTGGTTCAGACTCTGTGAGCTCCTATGAGCCCAGCTTAGTTGATTCTGTGGGTTTTCTTTTGATATCCTTGACCTGTCTGGCTCATGAGACTGAAAAGCTTCTGGAAGGCAAAGGACACTGTCAAAAGGACAAAATGGCAGCCTCCAGAACGGGAAAAGATCTTCACCAATCAATCCCACACCCAACAGAGGGCTGATTTCCAAGACATATAAAGAACTCAAGAAAGCAGACATCAAATAACAAAATCATCTAAATTAAAAATAGATCTAAACAGAATTCTCAACAGAGGAATCTCAAATGGCTGAGAATCACTTAAAGAAATGTTCAACATCTTTAGCCATCATCAGTGAAATGCAAATCAAAATGACTCTAAGATTCCATCTTACACCTGTCAGAATGGCTAAGATAAAAAAAAAATCACAAATAACAGCTTATGCTGAAGAGGATATGGAACAAGGGGGACATTTCTCCATTGCTGGTGGAGGCCACTATGGAAATCAGTATGGCAGTTTCTCAGAAAATTTGAAATTGATCTACCTCAATACCGAGCTATATCACTCTTGGGCATATACCCAAAGGATGTTCAAACATACCACAAGGACACTTGCTCCACTATGTTAATTAATTTATTTTAAAGAATTATAACGCACATTTAAAATCAAGATGCAGATAATACATAGAAAATTGTTAGGTTTAATTTGTAAACTTGGAAAAATTACTGAGTTCAGATTCATTCTACAAAAATAAATTATGTTATCATAAAATTATCAATAAATAAAAAACAGAAGCTGTGGCACTTGGGATGGAATAATAAACTGAATGTTTGGAATAAATGTAACAGGACATGTTTATAACTTCTATATGCAGGCGGATGAGCAGAGAATGACACACCATACCCATCCATCGGAAGGCTCACTCAGTGTTATGGTAATCCTCCTAAAACTGGCTCATGCGGTCAGTATGCTCACAGTCAATTCTTAGTCATGTTAGTTTGGTTGTTTTCTTTTTTTACATTAGAAAAAATCAACAAGCAAACATTTATTCAGAAATGTAAGGATAAAGATTACCCAAGTCAACGTTAATAAATAAATAAAGTTTGAATTATTACATTTTCACATATCAAAACTTATAAGGCCAAGAAACAGCTTGATAAAATGCTTGCCATATGAGCCTGGAGATCTGAGTTCTGATCCTGAACTCATGTAAAAGTTGGATGTAAGGGCCACATCTACAGTCCAGGGGCAGAGACAGGATTGGATGTGAGGGTGCACATCTATAGTCCAGGGGCAGAGACAGGATTGGATGTGAGGGTGCACATCTACAGTCCAGGGGCAGAGACAGGATTGGATGTGAGAGTGCACATCTACAGTCCAGGGACAGAGACAAGATTGGATGTGAGGGTCACATCTACAGTCCAGGGACAGAGACAAGATTGGATGTGAGGGTCACATCTACAGTCCAGGGGCAGAGACAGGATTGGATGTGAGGGCCACATCTATAATCCAGGGACAGGGATGGGAGAAACACTGAGAAGCTCAAGATCAGTTAGCACAGTGAGGAGGCAAGAAGAAAGAGACGCCCCCAAAAACATGTAATGGGAGAACCGACTCCCAAAGTTATCTTCTGACCTTCACTCATGTATGGCACACTCCTAAGCTCACATACACACCAATCAAACACAGACACTGCACATATACATATACACATACACACAAAATCAATTTTTAAAACTTACTAGAAGATTTGGTAATTAAGGCAGTAGTTTGTATATGCATGCATACACATATTTTCTCATAGGGTCCAGAAACAAACATATACAAATTTGTAGGAAGGAGAGCAATCTTATACAAAATATCTTCTGGAGGAAGAGGAATCCTGCCTCTTATATAAGCAAACCTCAGCCCCAAGGGGTTGTAGATCTAGTACATGGAAGATAAGACAAGCAAGTGACTTTAAAAGAAAATGTCATTTTCATTTTCTTTGGGGTAGACAGTGATTTCTTAAGCATCATTCAACTGATACATCAATGGAAATGCAGAAGTTTGTTTGCATTTAAGTAAAAATATTACCTTCATCAAAAGATGTCAAGTAGAGAACGAGATGCCAAACCAGAGTGCAAACACACTTCTAACAGACATATCAGACAAATACTCTGAATGCATAAAGTGATGTCTACAAGCAATAAGAAAAAGGCAGACCACTCCATAAAAACAATGGAAAAATAGATAAATGGAAACTTCACCAAAGAAGGCACTTGACTTTTTAACAAAAATAGTACAAAATCCTCAAATTTGTTAGTCCTGTGAAATACAAGATAAAATCATGAGCTGTGACTACATAAAGAAAAATTGCCCTCAATTTATAAAAAGGAAAGTTAACACCAACGATGAGCAAGAATGAGGGGAAATGGTACAGCCATATCCTGGTGGCAAGGCATGTAAATGGGTGGAGTTCCTTAAAAATTAGTGTGGCAGAGTCACTAAAATGAAGGATTGTGCCACTTTAACCTAGGCAAGTCCATGCTCAGGCTTACAGCCATTATAAAGCATCATATGATGGGTTTGCAAAAAATTACATATTTATATGAGCCCTACTCATACCAGGAGACTATTAATTAACCTAAATCCATGTCAACAGAACAAATAGGATATTTTCATACTATTAAATGTGTATATTAATGAGAAGGAAGAAAGTACACAAATATGAACATGCTGGATAAATATTCCAGACAGTTAAAGGAAAGAGATCACCTTTTCTTATCAGCCAAATGTGTCTTCTTAAAATTCCGATAGTGAAACATTGACTCCTGGCTTGGTTATATTTAGAGACAAGGCCTCTAGGGAAGTAATGCAGGTATCTTGCTTCAACAATATACTTTTGAATCACACGTATTTGTCTGTTTAGTGGAAGGAGGACTCACGCACCATGGAAAAGAGGTCAGAGGACAACTTGTATGAGTTGATTCTTTTCTTCCAGCATGTGGATGCAGAGGATCGAACTCGGGTCATCAGTCTTGGGAACAAGTACCTTTACTCACTGAGCCATTTCACCAGCCCCTGTAACGTGGCTCAGTGACATCCTTTGACATTGTTTTAATCCTTATGACTGATTTCCTCCTAAGAAGAGACTCCAAAGGACGACAGAGAAAAGGTCATGGGGGTTCACAGATGGTGCTTCCTGCAAGTTCCACAGTCATGGTGCTGTGGAATGCCACACCCTAGTAGAGAGCCCGCTTTGAATTCTGGTCTTTGTGGTTCGCAGTGTGCTACTCTCTAGTGGTGTTGGGTGAGCTCTGTGATTACAGGGGATGGGGTGGAGGACAGCAAATGCCCTCAAGTGCATTACATGGCTATGGCGTGCTGCTCAGGAGACAGTGAGTGTGGGAGATTTTCAAGTTATTATAATACAGCTCTGAGAATGCCAAGGACTGTATGTAGTCACCTACTCAAAACATGTAAACACACAACACAGTGACTGTGGAAACCGGAGGAGAGCCTCCGGCTACTGAAAACGTTTTATCATGTTGACCTGGCATTTAGGTCAACTGTGCTCCCATTGGCAAACAAATGACAAAGCTGCACGTTTAAGAAGTGTCTGCTTTCCATGTGCCTGTTAGAACTCAAAAAGGGGTTTAGGTGCCACCGACATCTCAGCTCTCAGGCTGCAGCTCTCACAAGTGGAGCAAGTGGATGTTTTTTAATGATTCCTGATTTGAAAGAACATCAGGAAGAAATTAAAAATGCAGAATTCATTATCATCTATAACTGTAGAATCAAGCTTTCAAGACAGCCCCAGGAACAGAACATTATTCTCTAGAACAAACCGTTTTCAGTATAACAAAGAATACACACTACTCAGTTTTTAAAACATATTTGCATAATACTGAGCAGTGCATATGTTTGAGGTTTTTTTAATTTTTACAACTTTGGTGAGGAAATAGAATCAGATTGTCAGTGTGATAATCTCTGGAATTAATTGCTTTTGCAAATTCTACTAAACATACTACCAATTAGATTTCTATGTAATTTCCCATGCTTATTAGCATAGAAAATAATTAGCCCAGAAAAAGAAAATAGAGTCTTAGATTTACAGGCTAAATTTAGGAGCATCTACATTTAAACTGCAGAAAGAAAATATAAATAGAAAAAAGGATAAATACCTGTTTGCACCCACCTACAAGCAATCAGACAGGAAAATCTTGTTTGGGACGTATAAGTAAAGCTAGATCAGGAGTCACTAGTGAGAAACCATGAAGGAAATGAGTGGGGCCCAGACCCTTTGATAAGTGTGCTCGGTCTATGCTGGGGCCCAGACCCTGTGACAGGTGTGCTCGGTCCAGGCCGGGGCCCAGACCCTGTGACAGGTGTGCTCGGTCCAAGCCGGGGCCCAGACCCTGTGACAGGGTGCTCGATCCAGGCCAGAGATGGGCAGTAACAACAAGAGGAGTGAATTCCACATTTAAAGCACAGAAAGAAGAATGGGGGGGGGGGAGTTCAATTCTCATCCTGCATTCTATTTAAAAAAAAAAAAAACTTCTATGTGATTAACTTCAACAATATTACTTAAAATAATATCCTATGATATGTGCAGGAGGTTGCTTCCAGAACCAGTGTGAATCCCCAAACTCTCATATGCTCAGGTCACCAACAAAAAATGGTATAATATTTATATATAACCTACATATGATCCTGTACACTTATAATTCTGTCTAGGTTATTTATACCAAACACAAGGTAAGTTGGTGAGAGGAAATGCTATATTCTTGTCTTTCAGTAAATGACAAGATGAAAATCTCTACATGTTTGACACAGATGCAATTTTTCACCAAATATAGTCCATCTCCAATGGGCTGATCACATGGATGTCGGAGTCAAAGACACAGAGGTGTCTAACGTCACCAATGATGACATTCCCTCAAGAATCTTTTGATTTTTGTTGTTCATTGAAAGAAAGAAATAAGAAAACATTTTCACACACAGTTTATCAGGCTCATAACTTCTGTTTCCTGAGAACTTTTTACATTATTTATGTCTGTATACTCAGGCAACACTGAATGGATGCAGCAGGTTATATTTATGTTTTTCATGTATATACATATATGTGTATATGTGAATATATGTAACAACAGTGGTTAAGGAGATGAGGCTTATGACTTTGGAAGAGAAAAGGAGGTAGACATGGCAGGGATAAGGAGGAGACAAAGGGAGGAAATTATATTTTAATTAAATCATAAAATATTTAAGTCTGAATTATTTTGAAAGTGACTTCTTGCTCTTCTTGTAAAAATAGAAACATCTAGCTCTGTCCAACCTAAGCCAATCATTGTTCTAAGTTGGATTTTGCCCATTAATACCAAGAACAGCCTTTGTTCTTGAGGCTTTATGTTACAGGTAAAGAAGTTGGAGCACACTGTACCCTATTTGCCTGAGCCACAGGGATAGTGAGCAAGAATAGGATCTGTGGGCTGGTGACTCTCAGTGTTTCATTCCAAGTCTTCAGTTGAGCTAACACACTTTTGTTCTTTCCATGAACATAACAGTACTATGAAATATATTATGTTCTTACTTCTTATTAAAATATATTAGCTCAGGGCTGGAGAGAAGGCTTAGCGGTTCAAAGCACTGGCTGTTCTTACAGAGGACCTGGGTTCAGGTCCCAGAGCCCACACAGCAGCTCACAACTATCTGTAACTCTAGCTCTGAGGGATCTAACATTCTCTTTTGTTCTGCACAGGTACTGCACACATATGGTATAAATACATACATTAGGGCATACACATACACACACACACACATACACACACATATATATATATATAAATATTTTTTAAAAAACACATATTATCCCTTAATTGTGAACTAATCCATTGTATGTAAATGTATGACTACAAAAATATTTCTGTTCTGTGTATGTCTTTGCAGTTTTCTGTATTTTTCAAGTATTTATTAAATTATAAATATACCAAGTCTTGAGTCTGGAGTGCATACTCTGTCCTAAGTAAGGCAAATTGTACTCACTATCAAGTTTAACTTGAAGCACACATATACATCCAGCATCACTCTTTATTTTTGTTTTGTTTTTTTGGGGGGGGGTTGTTTGTTTGTTTTGAGACAGGATTTCTCTGTATAACAGCTCTGACTGTCCTGGAACTTGCTCTATAGACCAGGCTGGCCTCAAACTCATAGAGATCTGCCTGCTTCTGCCTTCCAAGTGCTGGGATTAAAGACATGTGCCACCATGCCTAGCTCCAAAATCATTCTTTAGGTTGCTTCTTTACATATTTTATTGCGTTTTTCTCACCTTCTATTTCATGCCACTATCAAAGTCATATTGTCACGGTCTAGCTCCATCATACACAAAATAGTAGGCAACCCAGCAGCATCCCCATCCTGACTGGATGACCATTAGAAGCAACCCAGACAAACTGAGTCCAATTTCTCAGCACCTAGATACCACACGAGGTCTAAACGCATGTTAAAGTTTAATAAGGCTGCTTACATTATAAATTCTTCTTAACTAAAATCTTTTCTTCACCAATTTATTTTCCTAAATTCGGTGAATGGCAGCCTTATCGACTCTGTTAGCACAAAATGTTCTAGTCTGTTCAAATAATTCGAGTGTTTCTCTATCCCTATCTGTTGTTTCTGACAGCAACATTACTAAATTTGACTGACTTCATTACTGAGGAGTTAGGAAAGTTTCTCTTTAGCCATGTTGAGTTCTAAGTGGAAAACTGTACACCTCTGTACTGTCCACAGGTGACACAAATGTCATCAACTGCAAACCTGGAGAACTGGCAGGTCTTAGACCTGCTGAGTAAATGTCTGTGCAAGTTCCTAAATCAAAAGACCAACAGCGGAAGAGCTACAATTTGCTCAAAGCCCTACGTGGTGTACTGCCATGCTGTAGCATAGTGCAGATCTCAGTCCCTCTGTGAGTCCCCTCAGGCTTCCTTACTTCTTAGGCACACGCTTAGAAGTTGCTCTATGGATTTTTTCCTTTGGTATAAGTTGTCATAGAGAAAGTCCAGATAGTTAATTTATGATACACAACAAAGCATACTGAGTGCATAAACCTCCGTGTGTGTGTATATATGTGTACATAGATATTTATGTATGTATGTGTGTGTGTGCGCGTGCGTACGTACGTACGTGCGTGCGTGCGTGCGTGCGTGCGTGCTTGTGTGTTGGAAATTAGTTCCAAAAAGTCAGTCTTATTTCACTTTTTAAACTGAGATAAACTTCTCCATTTTGTTTTTTTGTTGTTGTTTCTTATTTTGTTTTGTTTACTATTTGAATGAAGGAGCCATACCCAAACCATTTTTTTAAAAAGGATTTGATCATTTTTTTCATAAGCTGTGGTTGAGAGAAGTTCCCATAGGCTCCTATGTTTGAATATTTGATTCCCATTTGATGGAACTGTTTGGGAAGGATTGGGAGGTGTGGCCTGTTGGAGGAGTGTACTTTTAGAAAGCCTGAGCCATTCCTAGTTAGCACTCTTTCTGTCTCATGGTGTGTCTCAAGATCTAATCTCTCAGCCATTGCTCCAATACCATGCCTGCCTGCTGCCTTGCTCCTCACTGTGATGCCATGGATTCAACCTCTGAAATCCTAAGTCCTCGTAAACTCCTTTTTTCTGTAAGTTGCCTTGGTCATGATGTCTTATCACAGCAGTGAAAAAGTAACTAAGACATACTCTTGTCTCCAGTGTTGGATATTGTTTTCCAATACATGAACTAGCTACAGTAAAAAATTTAATTTTGCTTGAGAACATAGTATTTTTTCCTTTTTTTTCCTCTGTTTTTATTAAGAAATTTTCTATTCACTTTACATACCAACCACAGATTCCTTCTTCCCTCTTCCCACCCCCCCAGCAGCCCACCCACCCACTCCCTATCCCCACATTTTCCAAATCAAGGTCTCCCATGGGGAATCAGCAGAGCCTGACACACTCAGCTGAGGCAGGTCCAAGCCCCTCCTCCCTGCACCAAGGCTGTGCAAGGTGTCACACCCTAGGCACCGGGCTCCAAAAAACCCACCCATGCACCAGGGACCAATCCCTATCCCCCTGCCTGGGGGCCCCCCCAAACAATTCAAGCTAAACAACTGTCTTTCATATCCAGAAGGCTAGTCTAGTCCTATGGGGGCTCCACAGCTATTAGTCCACAGTTCATGAGTTTCTACTAGTATGGCTGGTCATCTCTGCACATTTTCCCATTATGATCTGGACATTCCCTGCCCATACCCAACAGAATGGGAAAATATCTTCATCAACCCCACATCTGACAGAGGGCTGATCTCCACCATGTATAAAGAACTTAAAAAGCTAGACATCAAAATACCAAACAATCCAATTAAAAATGGGGTACAAAGCTTAACAGAGAATTTTCAACAGAAGAATCTCAAATGGCTGAAAGACATTTAAGGAATTGTTCAACATCCTTACTCATCAGGGAAATTAAAATCAAAACGACTCTGAGATACCATCTTACACCTGTAAGAATGGCTAAGATCAAAAACACTGAAGACAGCTTATGTTGGAGAGGATGTGGAGCAAGGAGAACACTCCTCCACTGTTGGTGGAAGTACAAACTTGTACAACCACTCTGGAAATCAGTATGGTGGTTTCTCAGAGAATATAGTATTAAAGAAAATATTTTTGAGTTATTACCAATAAGAAAGTTAGGAACATTTACTTTGTGTATGGAATGGGCATTACATAGTAACAAAAACTCATCATTAATTATTTTGTGTACAGAATCCTACCACATCTATGTAAGATGAATATTTGTTCCTTAAATGTGAAAAATGGCTAACATGCTAGAACATGAATATGAAATAAAATCACACACAACAAAAACAGAAAGGAAGAGGGACTTTGGATGTCTGTGAAAGACACCAACAATTAAGAAAGTTTAGTACCAAAAGTCAGTAAGAGTCAGAGGCAGCCCCTGTTCCCACTGTTAGGAGTTCCACAAGAGGACCAATCTACACCACTGTAACACATAGGCAGAGTGCCTAGGTCAGACCCATTCAGGCTCCCTGGTTGTTGGTTCAGTCTCTGTGAGTCCCTATGAGCCCAGGTTAGTTGATTCTATGAGTTTTCTTGTGGTGTCCTTGACCCCTCTGGCTCCTACAATCCTTTCTCCCCTCTTCTGCAGGATTCCCCTGAGCTCTGCTTACTGGTTATCTGTGGGTCTCTGCATATGTTTCCACCAGTTGATGGATGAAGCCTCCCGGGTGACTACTGGGCTAGACACCAATCTGTGTATACAGCAGAATATTGTTAGGCATCATCATGTTGACATTTTTATTCCTCCAGTGATGTTTGGTTCTATCCTAGGCCTCTAGGTCATCCAGACTGTAGATCCTGCTACTTCAGGCAGTGTCAGGGGTGTGCTTACTCTCTTGGCATGGTTTTAGGCTAGACCAGTCATTGGTTGGCCACTCCCTCAATCTCTAGGACACCCTTACCCCAGCATATCCCATAGGCAGGACAGACTGTAGGTCAAAGTTTGTGTGGCTGGGTTGGTTGGTTTCCCACTCCCTCTCTGGGTTGCCTTACACAGCCTTAATGCATGGGCAGGTGCTTAGTCTCAGTGCAACTTGATATGCCTTGTTTTGTTGATACTCTTGGGAGACCTGCCCTTTCCTAAACAGAAAGGGAGGAGGAGTGGATTGGGGCATGGGAACAGAGGGCGGTGGTGGAAGGAGGGACTGGGAAGAAAGGAGTGAGGGGAAAGTGTGGCTGGAATGCAAAATAGATAAATTTATTAAAATAAAAAAAGAAAATATAGTACTAAGAAATGAAGGGCCAATTAGTCCTAAGTTTATTGACTTAAAGTGAAAAGAGAAAGTGTGTGGTTTTTGTCTATAATGACCCAGTAGGACTGGAGAGAGGGCTCAACAGTTGAGAACACTGACTGCTATTTCAAAGGACCTGGGTTTGGTTCCCAGCACCCACATGGCAGCTTTCAACTTTCTGTAACTCCAGTTACAGGAGATCTGATGCCCTCTTTTGTAGTGGGTAGCCAATCCAGCTTTGGTCTGGAAGTTCCAACCCCCATTGAGGTTTTGGTAACTATCATGCCCACAAGGTGGGGCCAAGGGAGGGCCTAAAGACCTGAGATTGGGATGTGCCACACTCTCTTGCTGCTGGGAGCCCAGACGCTAGAGGTGGACAGAGGAGAGTTCTCCAGAGAACATCGCCGGACTACTGTTGTGTCTTTTCCAGAACCCTCAACCTACCTATTCCTTCATTTGTAAGTTACACCATTAAATAAATCTCCTTTTAACTTTGTGGAGTGGCCTTAATAATTTCACCAATACTCTTTTGGCCTCCTCAGGCACCAGGTGTGCAAGTGGTACACACATACATGCAGGCAAAACACCACACACATAAAAGAAAAGCGTTTTTAATACATTATAATGTCACTGAAACAGCATGTTACCTTTGAAAGCTGCTGTAGACACAGCATTTTATTGACTCTTATTCAAGCTAATCACACTGATCACAGTCTAATTTTTTGTTTGTTTGTTTGTTTTTCAAGACAAGGTTTCTCCCTGGCTGGCCTTGAACTCACAGAGATCTGCCTGCCTCTGCCTCCCAAATGCTGGGATTAAAGGTGTGTGCCACCATGCCCGGGTCTAAATTTTTATAATACTATCCAAGAAAGATATTTTTAAAAATTTGTTCATTTTCATGACAATCTGGCTCAATCCAAAGAAAGCAATAGGTAAAATAGCATCATTCATAAGAATTCATTTACTTGTGCAAAGTAACTAACATTTTATAAAAATCACTCTAAAGTAACTTTAAGACAATCTTTTGCAGTGCTGTGGATACAACCCAGCCTAAATAAACTCTTGCCACATAATCAAATGATTGTACAGACACCAAAAAAATTAGTGGAGAATATAAACAAAAAAATAGATAAAACCATAATGGTGAAAGTATATGCATACAGAAAACCACAAATAAATCTGAATGCAAGTCCAATAAGCAATCTGACAAAATATTTATTATAATTTGATGTCAATCAAAGAATGATTTATAGGTCACAGGCCCGAGAAGACACTGTAGTACTATTACTGTGCTAAACGGACATAATATTACACCAACTCCCATAGATTAACATAACCTTCACCAAAGAAACTTCTTTTGACAGTAGATTATTGTGATTCACAGAGAGACCCACAACCACCCAATTTGCAAAGAATTAAGAGACTGCAGAGTGCTTGGCCTAAATGGGACATGCACATCACAATCCTTTCTTCCAAGACTCAGGGATCACTGGGAAAGAGGAGGCAGAAAGAGTGTAAGAGCCAGAACAACAGGGAGTTTGCTGTAGGAGTGTGTCTCCTAGAGACATCAGAATACCCGTAAAGTCTCACCAGCATGACCGCCCAAATGTGAGCTGCACAGGGATAACACCAATGGGTACGGCAAACTGAATGGGGAAAGCCCATGAGGCCTCAACCCTACACAAAGAACTACAGACCACTGAGGACAGCTGGGAGCAGGGCAGGTGGTCCTCTCCAGGGAAGCAGGAGAGGTGGTCCTCTCCAGGGAAGCAGGAGAGGTGGTCCTCTCCAGGGAAGCAGGAGAGGTGGTCCTCTCCAGGGAAGAGCACAGCAATTGGTTTTCCAGTTCCAAATGGTCAGCCCTGAGAACAGGTAACATTGTACAGACTCTAAGAGTAATATTTAGGACTATATATGTATATAAAAATACGTATATGCCTGCAATAACAATTAATTTTAAAAGTTATGAATTTGAAGGACAGCAGAGAGGGGAATATGGGAGGATTTAATAGGAAGAAAGGGAAGAGAGAAATATTGTATTTAAAGTACAATCTTAAAAAACATGTAATAAAAACGAAAAGGAATCACAGTATTTCTTAATTACCTAAAATTATATATAGCACATATAAGCATATGTGTATACATATACATGCATAGTTTAAGTTAAGTTATACCACTTGGGATGACAATGCTTCCCACCAAGAGTCATAGACTTTCTGACAAAAACCCAGCACCATACAAGAAAAACTCCTTCTTGAGTTGTTGATCAGGGGAATCCAAGAAATTCCCCCAAATGGTACAGATTATTGCCATTGCCCTTGGCTGCCTCTCAGAGGTGGAAGTAAGTCCCTGTTGCTAAGAACAGTATTCATGCCATACATAGGACTCAGAGGATCCAAGCTGCGTGGGACCTGAAAGCCTCCTTTCTTTGAGGACTGGTGTCACAGTACTAGGAAGTGCTCTGCATGCTACCAAGAGAGGGAAGTCACCAGTAACCCTACTCAGCTGTGACACCTACGATGCACAGCAGTAACAAACCTTGACGAGATGGCCCTGATGCTGTAATAGTGGCACCCACATATTGGTAGCAACCAACAGCTGTTTAATCCGACCTAAAGCCCATTCAACAGGAGGAAAACCATGCCTGGTACTGGAAACCTTGCCAGCTTCCTGGAGCTAGTGAGATCATGAATCTTAGAGGAGGAGAATCTTATACTTTCACTTTACTAAATCAGCATAATTCCTAAGTACGTTCTAAAAACTATTCCTTATATTCACAGTGTAGCTGTCCCTCCTCATCAAAGAAACTTCTCCTTGCCACAGACAGAGACCATTCAGAAAACCACATGTCAAGATGCAGAGATGCCCAACTCCAGTGAATTCGTCTACCACAGAACAGTGAGGAAGAGGGGGAAGGATGGTTGGATGAGCAGGAAATCTGCTCTGAGACTGTGTCTCCTAAAAATGACAGGGAAGCGTTACCCATGAAACCTCAACAATATGGCTACTTAAATAAGACCTGAACATGTACACCACCAATAGACATGCTTACCCAGAAGGGGAAAACTCATGGGACTCCACCCCTAGACAAAGAACTGCAAAGCAACTAAGAAATGCAGAGAGTGGGAGAAATAGACATCCTCGGGGAAAAGCTCCGTAACTGGCTATCCGATACCAAGTCAGCCTGGAATCATACACATACAAGTAACACGAAACGGACTGAGCAAGCTGTATTTATATCTTTATGCATGTATATGTCCTATTTGATAGCTGTGGCTTCTGTGACATTCACTGTGTGTTAAGTTCTTAGAAATGTCTTAAGTTCTCATACCTGAGCCAATCCATTACAATTAACCATGTTGTTGTCAATAATAAAAACTGTTTGTGTGCTACCTGAATAAATGTGCTGCAGAACATTCTTCCATAAGCACATTGTTCTCCACATCTCTCTCACTTCAGGCTTTGCTCATTCTTACCTTTATTTTGATTTTATTTTCCTTTACTTCTGAAAAATATTCTTGTGTCTATATAAAATTATCTATTTTACTTCTTGCTTAAAACCTTACTGTCGAGAGATGTCGCTCAGTTTTAGAGCACTTAATCAGCACGCACAAGGTCCTTGGTTCAATCCCCAGTAATGACAAACAAACAAATAAACAACAACAATAATAATAAATACCTTACCTACTTGGTTCTAGTTCCCAATTGAATACCCCCTCACCCTCTCCTTTCCTTTCCACTTCTCTCTCTCCTTTTCTTCCTCTCTCATCATTGGGACCACTAAGAAGATGTAGCAAATGACAGAGAGAGAGTGAGGGAAGCAGAAGCTTCTCATAGCATAGCTGTGGGAGCCACAGAAGACTGGATCTGTCACACTCCACTGTGGTCCTGACAGCACACAGGCAGTTGAAGGAGTCAAAGCTCCTGTGACTCAGGTTGACAAGAAGAAAACTGATCCCACAGGCAGCAAATAACAGGCATGTCAGCCACCTGAGGAAAGTGTATGAGAGGAGATGGTTGCTTTGATGGAAGATGGATGGATGGATGGATAGATGGATGGATGGACCAACAGATAAGTACCAAAACATGATCTGACTCATACGTTGAACAGAGGGTATCATACAACACATATAATCTTGCAAATGATATTAAATTAAGAGAGGCAATCGATGCTTTCAGAAGTATCCAAAACGAAAGCTTTTTCATCCTGACAGCTAAAAGGAACAAAACGGTCAAGAGCCTCAGCTGGCGTCAGAAACATACTCAGGAGGTTCAAATGAATCACTTAACATGGGGAATGAGATAGTAATACACACCATATATGGGTGTTGCAGAATTAAGAGAAAGAACACCTCTAAAGAACTCAGCAGGGTGCCTGCCACACTGAAAGGGCAAGTGGCCATCATTAAGCTACTCATTACAATATTACTTTAGCAAGGAGTATTCGGAAAAACTCAAAGTATTAAGAGAAGAAAATTAGTCACTTGTAATTGGACCAGTTCTGATTTGTGTTCAGCACAAATGAAATTCATTTTAGTGACCTTGACAGGGCAAGATAAGGGTCTAATTCAGCAGGAAAATGGCAGGGAAAGATGAAAATAACTGTATTTTACCACCCTATGTTCCTTTCTGAATATGAGCCAGGCTCCAGAGGCAGGTGCAGAACCAGGGGGCAGGCAGAGCTCAGTCACTGTGGAACAGTGCAGAGAGAAGGGGGTCTCATGGCACAAAGGCTAACTCCACCAGGAAGTTCACAAGCTGGCACCAAACTCAGGGAGCATCAGACTACATGGAACCAACGGGAAGAGACCTGAGAGCAGGTGGTGCCTTGCTGCACAGACACACCGCAGAGGAGGGGTGTGTGTGTGTGTGTGTGTGTGTGTGTGTGTGTGTGTGTGTGTGTGTGTGTGTAGGCAGTCACAAGCCAATCAGACCAAAAGCGAATGCTGAGCAAAAACTAGGCCAGATGATGAGTAGTACTGGGTACCAATCCAAGTGATTTAGGCTTCATGTCTGCCAGCACGGGGAAACATCAGAAGATTCTAGAGAGGGAGTGGTATGACCAGCAGAAATATCTTGTAGATAACTTAATGAGGAATATATGGTAGAAGCATTAAATGCAAAAATATCAGATGCAATATTTTAATAGGGAAACTTCTTTAATAATGGTGGCAGTAATGAATGCAGTACATAAAATAACTGCAAATATTGTAAAAAAAAAAATTTAAGATATAGGAACTGTGCAGCCATTTTAAAAATGAAAAGTGCAGTTGTAAAAATAGCCCAACATTGAGAAAGGAATATGAGGCAACAGGGTCAGAGCATACTATACATACGGAAGTGCAGGCACCCATGTCATTTATTACTGTTAAAAAGTGAAATATACAATGTGATCATGAAGCAGGGCCAGTGAAATGGCTCAGGGGGCCAAAGCGCTGCTGTGCAAGCCTGCCTAGTACAGGTCTCTGAACCCACATTTAAAACAGCAGTGGGGACACCAGTAACCCCAGCACCCTTACACTCAAGGGAGGTGGAGACAAGACATTCGCCTGGGAGTTTGGGGGCAGCTAGCCTGGAACACACAGCATGGTATTAACAGGAAGAAACACTGCCCCCACCAGGTGGGAGGAGAGAACTGACTCCTGAAAGTTGCCTTTTGGCCTCCTGACAGCACATAGGCAGCAGCATTCACTCATACAAACACAAATGATGAATGTGAATAGAGTTTAAATCTTTAAATAGTAAAAAACAAAGAGACAAAACAAAAGGTTAGCTTGTTTATCTGATTGTTTTTTGAAAAGAGCAAAAGGGGTGGAAATAATAGACTCCAAAATGTCAAGCTGCGTAATCAGAGAAGATTACTGAAGAGGATTCCATTGATTAATTTATGCATTAAATTTATAAAGGATTCCACAATGCAAAATAGATTTAAGAGTCAAACAGATCTCTCTCTCTCTCCCTCCCATCATCCCTCCCTCTCTCCCTCCCTTCCTCAGAGTGTGATGAAACATTAAAAGTGTTTCATAAACTTGTTTTCTTAAAGACTGTCTCAAGATACTTCTAATCCTGTGCTCTTTGAATCTTCATCCTATTCTACCCTGTACACAAATTTCCCTTCTAAGTCCGTGGCTTCTACCTGGGAGGGTGCAGCAAAAGAACGGTGGTTAATAGAAGTCTACTGACTTCTATTAAATAAATAGAATAGAATAAAACACAGCAGTCTGCTGCAATTGCTGGTGTAACAGGTTGTTCTGCTTTTCTTTTAGTTGTTGTAATAAACACCATGAGCAAACACAACTTGCAGAGTAAAGAGTTCATTTCAGCTTTCAGGTTCTATCCAACATAGTAGGAATCCAGGGCAGGAACTCAAGCCAGGAACCTGGAGGCAGGAACTGAAGCAGAGGCTGTGAAGGAATGGAGAAATTCTATTCATGACTTTGCTTCCTTCTGCCTGCTCAATGTGCTTTCTTATAGGCACAAACCCACATGCCTAAGGATGGTGCTACCCACAGTGGTCTAGAACCTCCAACATCAATCATCAATCAAGCCAATTCCCAACTGACACATACAGGCCGATCTGATGCAGCCAATTCCTCAGTTGAGTTTCCCTCTCCCCAAGTGACCCCAGTTTGTGTCCAGGAAACATTAAAAATGAACCAGTACACAGATGTAAGGTCTACAGTTACTCCATAGTTGACTCTGGAATTGTTTAAACTGTTAAACAGCATCTCACTGACATGTGAAGAGGAAAATTATAAAATGGTCCCTGGAGCCTCGATGATTTAGCACATTGTCCAAAAAGGACAACTGATGAGAAACTAATGTCTAATTTTTTATCTAGTTCTGACCACTGTACATTTTGTTTCCCATGTTTCTACTGTTTTCCCATGAATTTTAAAATTATTCCAGTGTTTCTGATGCATTTTGTATCCTGAATGCATCTCCTTTGCCCCAAACAAGTTTCCATTTTCACCAACTGAACACAACTTAGGATGTGGAGCCCACCTTGCCATCTGTGAAGCCTACACCCAAACCTTAGAAGTCATCCAAGCTGATCACTGAATCTCACCATAGGCAGCTGAGAAAGACATTAAACTGTCAATGAGGGGAGAAGAGATAGAGGAGTCCAAAGCTGCCTCACAGGCTGGAGAGTGCAGGTCAGGAGATGGCATTTCATCTTTTCCTGAAGATTAGTGTCAAATCTCACATGTGGAGTCCATGTGCCACACATGCCCCCAGTTGTCTCTCTCCTGTCTGGGCCTCCACTCCAGATGCTTCGAAGGCTCTGTCTTTCATGTACCAGAACCCTGCTGGTTGCTGTAGGAGAACAAGGAGGCTTTGCCCTTTCTTGGTTTTACTATTTGATGTTAAAGCAACCAGCTGGGGAAATTCTGGACTTAATGAGCCCTTCTTTGTCCTTGAAAGAGTCATAGAATGCAGCTGCCAGGCAGCAAGAGCTGGAGTCTTACAGACCCTCTGTCATCCTTTAAGTAAGATTGTATTTGACATTATCATTTACCAATGGCTTGAAAGCTAAGATTGTGCCTCTACAAATCCCTCAAAAAGGAAAAGATGTACTGCCTTTATCAGCCACATTTTCCTACGCATCCCAAGAGCTCTTTGAAGAAAGGCAAATGTTCCTATTATACCAGGAACAAGGGAAGGAACAGGCTATACTAATGGGCAGTCACCAGTAACCCACAAAGGGCTTCCTAAAAATCTCCTTTGAGCTAAAAGCTGGGATCTCTAGATCTTGTTCAGAATAGTACAGATAATTCCAAGCAAACCCTTTCTAGGGCAAGACACTCTGGGGAGAAGACAGCCCTGTGTCTCAGGACACACAAAAGAGCCTTTACCTTTGACAGCTCTATAGATGTCCAGCTCAAGACATTTTAATCAGAAAAACACTTATTTTGTTGCAATCTAATGGTTAAAACTCAAGGCAATAATTTTGTAAGACTATACATCAGATTTAACCTTCACAGAGGAGTTATATCTTGAGGGAATGTTCTAGTTAGTTTTCATGCTAACTTGACACAAGCAGGAGTTATCTGAGAGGAGGGTCTCAATTAAGAAAATGCCTCCAAAATATCAGGCAAAGGACAAGCCTGTGGAGCATTTTCTTAATTAGTGATTGATATGGGAGGATCCAACCCAATGTGAATGATGCCATTCCTGGGCTGGCACTGGTCTGGCACTCCCCCATGGGTGCTGTAAGGAAGCAGGCTCAGCAAGTCACGAAGATCAATTGAGTAGGCAATGTTCCTCTGTGGCCTCTACATCGGTTCCTACCTCCAGGTTCCTACCCTGTTTGAGTTCTTGCCCTGAGTGCCTTCAATAATGAACTGTCATGAGAAATAGTAAGCAAAATAAACCATTTCTTCCTTAAGTTGCTTTTGGTCATGGTGTTTCATCACAGTAATGGTAACCCTAACTATGACACCTAATGAAATAACATAAATTACTTCAAATCCTTACATTTTGTCAATATTAAACACCTAACTGCCATGACTAAGGTGGTCAACTGATGATTTAATAGATTCCTGTCATTTCCAACTCATAAAATATTTTTGCATATCCAACATGACCTGCTAGTCAGCTTGATTCGTCAGAGTCTATGTGGTTCCGTATCTTCTTTAAGGTGAAGCCAAAATTGACTTGTCGTCAACATGGTAATTACCATCCCCTCATGAGCAGTCCAGCTGTTATGGTGACACCATGTCAGCACAGGAGACTCCTCAAAGCAAATTTGCATACCAAGTCTTTTCATTCCCAATTGCTTTTCGGCCAGATGGAGGCTTGTGTGAGTAAAGACACTTGGGAGCATATGTCTTTCAATAAGAGAAAAGATGAATTCTTTCACAATCTTTTATTTAGTGTGAGGGGGTATGCATGTTTGCATGTGTGGGGGCGCATCTATGTGTATATGCATGTCTGCAGGTGCACATGTGCATGCATGGCTGTGGAAGCCCAAAGTTAACATCAGTATCTCCCTCAACCACTCTCCACTTTATTTGTGGAGATAGAGTCTCTCACTGACCCCAGAGCTAAGGAATTCCAGCAAGTCTAGCTAGCCAGCTCACCCTGGGGACCCCTGATTCTATCTCTTTAGTTCTGGGATTACAGGCAATCATCAAGCCTGCTCAGCTTTAGTGTAGGTTCTGGGGATCCAAACTCTAGTCCTCATATTTGAATGGCAGGTATTTTATCCAGAGCTGCCTCCCCAGCCCCACAAACACGTTTTCACATAAATTTACACTGTTGAAACCTCGTGGTGGTAGAATATGCCCCTCAAAGAGGTAGTAAAATATTTTCTAATAAAATGTTCTTCCTTCTGTGGACAAAAAGAATGACCTTTGTGTCAGCGTATTTATAACATCACCACCAAAAAAATACTAAAAACTATTCTAGAATCACGTTCTGTTTGTACAGATTGCTACCCAAACCAAACTAGACTGCTTTGTACATGGAATCTTACAGAAAACTCAGAAGGCAGCTCACAACCAGCTTCCTGAAACTCCCGGGTTCACTCTCCATCTATTTCCCATATTCCTTTCCTTCCCTCCCACATATTCCATCCGAGTCTTCCTGGATCCCAAGAAAGCTGAGTCTGTACTGCTACCCACCTTCAGCAACCGAAAACACACAAAGATGACGGTAGGAAGGTCATTTCTAATGACTTCCTGGATCTGAAGAAGGCTGAATGTTATACTGCTTCCCTCCTTCAGCAAACGAAAACACACAAGGAAGACAATAAGAAGGTCATTTCTAATGACTTCCATGCCAAGTGTTTGGTTTGCAGACTAGCTGACCAGGAGCAGCAGGGCGTGTGAATTCTTCATTCGAAAGGTCCCTTTACGTGTTTGATAACCCCCTTGCATCTCTTCTTGAATCAAAAATAACTTGAAAATATTATTGGCTGGGGGTTTCTTTCACATTCCATTTTTCAAGTAAATGAGTCGTGCTGTTCTCCCAAACATCTCTTCCTAATGAGCTGCTTTATTTGAGCTGAGGCAATAGTGACCCTGAATGTGACAAACAATGGAAATAATTGCTTGAGACTCAAACTGTGTGCAGATGTGAATCAGCTAAGTATACTGTGCCGGGTAAGCCTGCGCTCTCTTCTTGCCCAGCCCAGCCCAGCCCAGCCCATCCTCTCTTTTGCCTTGTTTATGGTATAAACAACCTGAAGAATGCAGGCTAGGATATTTTATAAAATGTATCCTTTCTAAAAACCAGAGATTTTAAAGCTAATATATATATATATATTGCAATGGTAATTAAAGGAGAAAATGTTATGAACTTAAGGAGGAGGGTAACATAAGAGGAATGGACAAAGGACATAACTGCTTTAAATGCAGCGCTCATGTATGAAATTGTACAAACAAAGTCCAGCAGGTCCAGCTATAGACATGCAGCCTAAGAACCCACTAGTTTGTCCATGAGCTACCCTGGCCTGGGGAGACACTCCTTCCCTCTCTCATACCTGCCTCCTCCTACAGCCATCTCCACACTCACAGTCATCTCTGCCTGATCCAGTTAAACAGCTCATGTACTACCTTTGGCCAATCCAGCTCAAGTCTTACAAGTCCTGCACTAACTGGCCCAATCTAATGCATGCCAGAGTCTCACATCAGACACACAAAGAAACCAATCTACAGCCCATGTCATACCACACACTCAGTAACAACATGAATGGTCGGGACAGCATGTCTCCTATCAAGCCCACCAGTCTTGTAGAAATCTTCTCTAATGACAGCCACATACATGAACACCAGGACACAGATTTTATTTATTTATTTATTAAGGAGTTTTTTATTCATTTTACATACCAACCACAGATCCCCCTCTCTTCCCTCCTCCCACCCCTCCAACCTTCCCCTCCCAACCCAGTCTGCACTCCCTCCTCCAACAAGGCAAGGCCTCCCATGAGGAATCAGCAGAACCTGGTGCATTCAGTAGGGCCGGTCCAAGCCCCTCCCCCTGCCTCAAGGCTGTGTAAGGTGTCCCAACATAGGTAGTAAGTTCCAAAAAGCCAGCTCATGCACCAGGAATGGATCCTGATCCTACTACCAGGGGGCTTCTAAAGCAGATCAAGCTATATAACTGTCTCGCTTATGCAGAGGGCCTAGTTCAAGAGGACACAGAATTTAAAAGAACAATTTCCAAAGAACTTTATCAAAGAATTTAAAAATTTTGAGTTAAGACTCGAACAAAAACTTCATTGACCTTCAAGGGCCTAATAATAAATGCCTGAGTGATGTCTGAGAAAATACAAAACACCACCAAATGAAATAGCAAAGCCAATTCAGGATTATCAATCACAATTCAGTAAAAAGATAGGAATATTAAAGGGAATTCAAGCTGAAATGAAAATACAATTGGAAAACTCAATAATCCAACTAGAAAACTCAGAGGAAAGGTGTACACATAGAACGGACCAAGTAGAAGACAGGCTGTCAGAAGTTGAAGACAAATTAGAGGAATTAGACAACACGAGCAAAGAGTGTGAGAAGGGAAGGAACTGTGGGGAATGCAGGGCACCACGAAAAGGCCACGGGAAGAGACGAGGTAGGCGGTCCCAAATCAGAGCTGTAGACCAGATTCCTGCCAAGATCATAGAAGAAAACTACTCCCTCCAAACTAAGGAAAGACCCACCCATACAAGTACAATAAGCACACAAAACCCCAGATAGACAAGACCAGAAAAGAAGCTCTCCATAGCATATCATAGTTTAAAAACCCTAAATATATAGAGCAAAGAAAAAATTGAGAGTTGCAAGAGAAAAGACACAAAGCACATGCAAAGGAAAACCTATCAGAGGAACAGCTGCAACTCTGGAAGCCAAACACCCTGAGCAATGTGACCATGGCAGCCAATCTACACTGTTTACCCAGCAAAACTACCTGCCGAAGCGGAAGGGAAAATAAAAACTTCCCATGATACAAACAACCAAGAAAGAAAAAAATCCATGTCCACCAAAACAACCCTAAAGAGAATACTGGAAGCAATGGTTCAAACTGCAGAGAGGAAGACTCTAGACAGAAAACAAATCAATCTATAGTTAATAAAAGTGTAATTAAGAGCTCAGACAGGAAAAACACACACACAAAGAAAATCACCAACAACAAAATGACTGTAGTCGATGCATATCATTTAATAACAACTTTTAATATTAATGGCCTAATTTTCCAGTCAAAAGACATGAGTTAGCTGAATGGGTTGAGGACTAAAATCCATGTCTCTATTGTCTATTAGAAATTTATTTTGGCCTTAAAAATAGGTACTACCTTAAAGTGAAAGGATAGACAAAGAATTGTTGATGAGTGGAATTAAAAAAGAAAGCAGGCATTGTAGTTCTAATATTTAATAACATAGACTTAAAATTAAAATTAATCAAAAGAGATAAAGACTTCATTTTAATCAAAGGAACAAATATTCAAAAAACATACTTCAAGGTATGGAAGATGGCTCAGCAGTTAAGAGAACCTGTTGCTCTTCCAGACAACCTAGGTTCAGTTCCCAGCTTCCCAGCATGGTGGCTCACAACTATCTGTAACTCCTGATGTCCTTTTCTAGCCACCATGGGCAGAAAACACAAATGTGATGAACAGACATACATGCAAACAAAGCACCCATACATATAAAATAAAAATGAAATATATCGCTTTTAAAAGAAGGAAAGAAAATACTACAAATCTGAACAGATCTACACTAAAATTGAGTATACCCAATTTCATTAAAAGAATACTACTGGAATTAAAAGCACATATTAACACCAACCAATAATGATGATTTCAATACTCCACTTTCTCGAATAGTCATCTTAAATTTAAAAAAAGAAAAGCCAAACTTCAAAATATAATGGCATCTTACATCAAATGGACCAAACAAATATCTACAAAATACCTTACCCAAACACCAAAAGATATGCATTGTATTCTGCAGCCCACGAGAGGTTCCATAAAATGGAACACACGCTGAGATCCAAAACAAATCTTAGCGATTTCAGAAAACCTCCATCTCCTTCTTGATTCTAATGGGATTGCTTTGAGTTTTTCTCCATTTAGGATAATATTGGGTTGGGTTTGTCCTACATAACCTTGATTGTTTTGAAATATGTTTCTCTCAGTCCTACTCTCTCTAGGACTTATACCATAAAAGCACGTTGGATTTTTTTCAAGGGCTTTTTCTGCATCTATTGAGATGATCATGCAATTTTTGTCTTTAAGCCCATTGATATGATTTCTGTATTTATTGACTTAGATATGTTGATCCATCCTTTCATTTCAGGAATAAAGCCAATTTGATTGTGGTGAATGATCTTGACATGTGTCTGAATTTAGTTTTCTAGTATTTTAGAGGACTTTTACAGTGTGTGTGTGTGTGTGTGTGTGTGTGTGTGTGTGTGTGTGTGTGTTTGCCTGGCTTTAGTATTAGAGTAATGCTTGTTTCGTGGAACAAGTTTGGTTGTGCTCCATCTGTTTCTATTTCTTTTTAGTAACTAAAGAAGTATTGGTTATAGATTTCTCTGAATGTATGATAGGATATTTGTTTGGTTTGGTTTGATTTGGTTATGTCTTCTTGTTGTTAGAAAGAGATGGTGTTGTCCACTCTATCCCCTCTTTTTCAATATAGTGTTAAAAGTACTAACTGTAACAATAAGATAAAAGAAGGAAATTAAGAGCTACAAATGGGGAAAGGAGAAGCCCAATTATCCCTGTTTGTCATATGACATGATATTATACAAAAGAGATTCCAAAAATTCCACCAGAAAATTTCTAGAAACAAGTCAGCAATTTCATCAAAGTGGCTGGATACAAAATCAACTTACAAAAATCAGTAGCCTTTCTGTATATCAACAACACAGTGAAAAAGAGATCACAGACACACTCTCATTTACAATGTCCTAAAAAGCAATAAAATATCTTGGAAGAAGCTTAATCAAAGAGGTAAAAGACCTCTACATTGAAAATTTCTAAGTCTCTTAAGAAAGATTGAGAAAGACATTAGAAAATAGAAAGGCGCCCCATGCTCACAGGCCAGTAGATTTAATATTGTGAATATTACCATCCTACCAAAAGCAATTTATCGACTCAATATAATCTCAAGCAAAATACCCACAGCATTCTTCACATCCTAAAATTCATAAGGAACCAGAAATACAGCCAAAGCAATCCTAAATAAAAAGAACAATGATGGGAGAATTGTCATTCCAGAATTCAAGATCTATTATACAGTTATAAAAAGAGTGTGTTATTAAAACAAACCCAAACATGTAGACCCGTGGAATAAAGACCCAAACATGAGTACACACAACTGCAGCCATCTGACACTTGACTGTATGTATCAGCTATATTATTCTTTGGCCTATGCTCAAAGGACCCAACATCCTACTCCACAGACACTTGCTCAGCCATGCTTATTGCTGCCCTATTCACCATTGCTAGGAAAGGGAAACAGACTAAATGTCTTTCAAAAGAGTAATGGATAATAATAATGTAATACATGTACACAATGGCACATAAACAACTGTTTGACTGCAAAGAGAAATGAGATCATTTGCAGGTAAGTGTATAGACCTAGAAAAGACTGTATTGAGTAAAGTGACCCAAACCTAGAAATACAAGTACTATGTATTCCTTCTTATCTGTGCCCCTTGCTCCAACGCTTCAGATATACATGTATAACTTGGAGGAATCACAGACACCAAGGTGAGGAAGATGATGGAGGACAATACAGAAAAAGAAGGAGGCCAGTTAGAATAGGTAAGAGCTCCACCTGCCCTCAGAACCCTCCCACACCCTCATTGGATACCCAAGACCCACTCCACTGACATCCCATTCTGCCCCACCCAGCCTGTGCCACGATGCCCCAACCTTACCTTGGGTCGTCCTCCACTGCTCAGGTGCAGGCCACACCAGTCCGAAAAGTTAAGGGCCCCATCTGCCAAGCCCCCCCACACACACACTCACATACCTGCCCATTGTCCACCCCTGCTGCCATGTCCCCAACCCTACACAGGTGGACATCTGCTGCTCACCCCTTTCTGCCCCACCCTCCACCCCTGCCATCACTGCCTTGCCACCATCCCCTTTGGGCAGAAATTTACTGCTCATGTGCAGGCCACGACAGTCAGAAGAACAGAGATCCCCTACTTGACCAAAGAACACTCTGGCTATCAGAAGACCAGCCACCAACACTAACAGAGACTCCCAGCTGGACCAGAGGTCACAATGGCAGCCAGAAACACAGACCACAAAGACCACAAGACCAAAGAGGAAACAGAAACCACAGAGCAAAACATCCATCCAACAAAAACAAACTCAGAAATCAGCATCTAAACCTATATTCGTCCCAAACCCAGATGCCTAGACGGCAATGTAGGAACATAATCAACAACAGCCAGGGCAATAAGGAACCACTTGGGCCCAGCTGTACTACTACTATATTCCAACACAGTAGAAGCACAAAAACAAAACAAAACAACAACAACAAAAAAAAAAAAAAAAAAAACCTACCTTCAACCAACATTCTGAAGATGGTAGGGGTCCTTAAAGAAGAAATAAATCCCTTAAAGAATGCCAAGAAAGCCAAGAAACAAACAAACAAACAGTTGAAGGAAACTGTTCAAGACCTGAAAGTTGAAAAGAAGCAATAAAGAAAACACAAACTGATGGAATTATGGAACTAGAAAGTCTGAGTAAGCAAATGGGAACTACAGACACTAGCATCACCAACAAATACAAGAGATGGAAGAGACTCTCAGGCATTGAAAATATAATAGAAGAAGCAGATTCATCAGTCAAAGAAAACATTAAATCTAAAATATTCCTAACACAAAACTTCCAGGAAATCTGAGACACTATGAAAGGACCAAACCTAAGAATAATAAGAATAGAAGAAGGAAAAGAATCCCAGCTCAATGTCCCAGAAAATATTTTCAACAAAATCACTGAAGAAAATTTTCCTAACCTAAAGAAGGATATGCCTATAAAAGTGTAGGAAACTTACAGAACATTGAATAGAGTGGGCCAGAAAAGCAAGTCCCCTTGCCACATAATAATCAAAATACTAAACATACAGAACAAAGAATATTAAAAGCTGCAAGAGAAAAAAGGCCAAATAACATATAAGGTAGACCTATTAGAATCACACCCAACCTCTCAATGGAGACTCTAAAAGCCAGAACGGCCTGGACAGATGTGCTGCAGACTCTAAGAGACCACAGATGCCAGCCCAGACTATTATACTCAGCAAAACTTTCAATTGCCAAAGATGGAGAAAACAATACATTCCATGACAAAGTCAAATTTAAACAATATCTATTCACAAATCCAGCCTTACAGAAAATGCTAGAAGGAAATAAATAATCTCACACCAGAAAAACCAAAAGAAGAAAAGCACACAAACACACACTACCAGAATTAACAATCATTGGTCATTAATATGTCTCGGTATCAATTGACTGAATTCACCAATAATAAAAGGATAGAGGCTAACAGAAAGGATGCAAAAATATGATCCATCCTTCTGCTACAAACAAAAAACACACCTCAACATCAAAGATAGACATTACCTCAGAGTAAAGGGCTAGAAAAAGATTTTCCAAGCAAATGGCTCCCAAAAGCAAGCTGGTATAACTATTCTAATATCTAACAAAATAGACCTCCAACCAAAATTAATCAAAAGAGATGGGTAAGGATAGTACATACTCATAAAAGGAAAAATCCACTAAGATAACATCTCAATTCTTAACATTTATGTCCCAAGCACAAGTGTGCCCACACTTGTAAAAGAAGCATTACTAAAGTTTAAATCACACATCAAACCTCACACATTAATAGTGAAAGACTGAGACAAGCAGACGCAGGTAGGCCCGCGGCGGCGGCCCGCAGAGGTAGACGGGCCCAGGGACAGAGACAAGCAGACGCAGTGTGGAACAGGGACGCCTCTAACCCCAACACCCGGGGAAGAAGCTATCTCCGTGGGACGGAACCAGAACGAATCTGAACACTCTGTCTGAGGACAACTCACGGCCCAGCTGCTGATCCTGCGAAACCCAACAACTTAGAGGTGTTGGTGAGACTACCCCACTCAGCTGAAACCCATCTGGGAGAGGATTCAGATGCCTACAGTTTGAAGTCTGAAGAAAGAAGATAAGCTGAGGAGTTGACGAATGAACAAATCGTGACCTGGGAACACAGAAGAAGGCACTGCCCAGCCACCAAACCAGATCACCAGAATCATAAGCATATACTTCACCGACTGAGATCAACTGCCCCTGAAGAAATAGCCCAATAGCACCAATTTAACCAAGAACTCCTACTAAACCAAGACTAAAAATTAGAATAAGAGAGGCACTCTCAGACACAGACACCACCTGCACTGCACAGAGGAAGAGATGAGTAGACGCCAGTGCAAAAATACAGGCAACAATATAAAGACTTATATGGCAACATCAGAACTTAGTGATTCTACACCTGCAAGACCTGAACATACCAAGACAGAAGAAACAGAAGAAATCAACCCTAAAAATGACTTTAAGAAGATGATAGAGGCCCTTAAAGAAGAAATAAAACATTCCCTCAAAGAGGAAATAAAAACTTTCCTTAAAGAGGAAATGAAAAACTCCCTTAAAGAGGAAATGAAAAACTCCATTAAAGAGGAAATAAAAAAAACTCCCTTAAAGAAATGGAAGAAAAAACGAACAAAAAATGGGAAGAAATCAAATCAAGCCAAGAAAAAGCAATTAAACAGATGAAAGAAACATTCCAAGATCTGAAAAATGAATTTGAGACAATAAAGAAAACACATGCTGAGGGAATGCTGGTAATAGAAATCCTGACTAAATGAACAGGAACTACAGAAACAAGCATAACCAACCGATTGCAAGAGATGGAACAGAGAATCTTTGACAATGAAGACACAATAGAGAAAATAGATTTGTCAGTCAAAGAAAACACTAAAGACAAAAAAGTTGTAACACAAAACGTCCAGGAAATTTGGGACACCATGAAAAGACCAAACCTAAGAATAATAGGGACAGAAGAAGGAGAAGAATACCAACGCAAAGGCACAGAAAATATATTCAACAAAATCATAGAAGAAAACTTTCCTAACCTAAAGAAAGAAATACCTATGAAGATACAAGAAGCTTACAGAACACCAAATAGGCTGGATCCAAAAAAAAAAAAAAGTCCCCTCTCCACATAATAATCAAAACACTAAACACAGAGAACAAAGAAAAATATTAAGAGCCGCAAAGGAAAAAGACCAAGTAACAAATAAAGGCAAACCCATCAGAATAACACCAGACTACTCAATAGAGACTATGAAAGCTAGAAGATCATGGACAAATCTCATGCAGACACTAAGAGACCACGGATGCCAACTCAGACTATTATACCCAGCAAAACTCTCAATCACCATAGGCGGAGTAAACAAAATATTCCAGGATAAAACCAGATCTAATCAATACCTGTCCACAAAACCAGCCCTACAGAAAGCACTAGAAGGAAAGATCCAACCCAAAGAAAGTAAACACATCCATGAAAAATCAAGCAATAGATAATCCCACACCAACATACACCACAGAAGGACAACACAACACAACCACAAAAAATAACAGGAATTAACAATCACTGGTCATTAATATCCATCAATATAAATGGTCTCAACTCACCTATAAAAAGACACAGGCTAACAGAATGGATAAGAAAACAGGACCCATCCATCTGCTGCATACAAGAAACACACCTTAACTTCAAAGAAAGACACTACTTCTGAGTAAAGGGCTAGGAAAAGGCTTTCCAAGCAAATGGACCTAAGAAACAAGCTGGTGTAGCTATCCTAATATCTAATAAAATAGACTTCAAACTAAAAATCAATCAAAAGAGATCAGGATGGATGTTACATATTTATCACGGGAAAAATCCACCAAGATGAAGTCTTGATTCTAAACATTTATGCTCCAAATACAAAAGCACCCACATTCATAAAAGAAACACTACTAAAGTTTAAAACGCACATCAAACCCCACACATTAGTAGTGGGAGATTTTAACACACCACTCTCACCAAAAGACAGATCTACCAGACTGAAACTTAACAAAGAATTAAAGGTCCTAACAGATGTTATGACTTAAATGGACGTAATAGATATCTACAGAACATTCCATCCTAACACAAAAGAATATACCTTCTTCTCAGCACCCCATGGAACCTTCTCAAAAATTGACCACATGCTTGGACACAAAACAAATCTCAACAGATACAAAAAGAAATTGGAATAACCTCCTGTATCTTATAAGACCACCATGCCTTAAAGTTAGACCTCAACAACAACAAAAATTATAGAAAACCCACAAACTCATGGAAACTGAATAATGCCCACCTGAAACATTAATGGGTCAAGGAAGAAATAAAGAAAGAAATTAAAGATTTCCTAGAATTCAATGAAAATGAAAGTACAACATACCCAAACTTATGGGACACTATGAAAGCAGTGCTAAGAGGAAAATTCATAGCTCTAAATGCACACATAAAGAAGATGGAGCAATCCCATACCAATGAATTAACAGCACAACTGAAAGCTCTAGAACAAAAAGAAACAAACTCACCCAGGAGAAAAAGATGCCAGGAAATAATCAAATTGAGGGCTGAAATCAACAAAACAGAAAACAAGAGAACAATACAAAAAATTAATGAAACAAAGAGTTGGTTCTTTGAAAAAATCAACAAGATAGACAAACCCCTAGCCAAATTAACCAAAAGGCAAAGAGAGAGCACCCAAATTAACAAAATCAGAAATGAAAAGGGAGACATAACAACAGACAACGAGGAAATCCAGAGAATCATCAGATCATACTTCAAAAACCTGTACTCCACAAAAATGGAAAACCAGGAAGAAATGGACAATTTTCTGGATAAATATCACATACCAAAATTAAATCAAGACCAGATAAACCATTTAAATAGACCAATAACCCCTAAAGAAATAGAAACCGTCATCAAAAGTCTCCCAACCAAAAAAAGCCCAGAACCAGATGGTTTCAGTGCAGAATTCTACCAGACTTTCAAAGAAGAACTAATACCAATCTTCTTCAAAGTGTTCCACACAATAGAAACAGAAGGAACACTACCAAACTCTTTTTATGAGGCTACAATTACCCTGATACCCAAACCACACAAAGATGCAACAAAGAAAGAGAACTACAGACCAATCTCCCTCATGAACATTGATGCAAAAAATACTCAACAAAATATTGGCAAACCGAATCCAAGAATACATCAAAACAATCATCCATCACAACCAAGTAGGATTCATCCCAGGGATGCAAGGATGGTTCAACATATGAAAATCAGTCAATGTAATACACCATTTAAACAAACTGAAAGAAAAAAACCACATGATCATCTCCTTAGATGCTGAAAAAGCCTTTGACAAAATCCAACACCCCTTCATGATAAAGGTCTTAGAAAGATCAGGAATACAAGGAACATTTCTAAACATAATAAAAGCAATTTATAGCAAGCCAACAGCAAACATCAAATTAAATGGAGAGAAACTCAAAGCGATACCACTAAATTCAGGAACAAGACAAGGCTGTCCACTCTCCCCATATTTATTCAATATAGTACTAGAAGTTCTAGCTAGAGCAATAAGACAACAAAAGGAGATCAAAGGGATACAAATTGGCAAGGAAGAAGTCAAACTTTCACTATTTGCAGATGATATGATAGTATACATAAGTGACCCCAAAAACTCTACCAGGGAACTCCTACAGCTGATAAACTCCTTCAGTAAAGTGGCAGGATACAAGATCAACTCAAAAAAATTAGAAGCCCTCCTATACACAAATGATAAAAGGGCTGAGAAAGAAGTCAGAGAAACATCACCCTTTACAATAGCCACAAATAATATAAAATACCTTGGGATAACACTAAAGTTATCCTAAACAAGTGAAGGATCTTTTTGATAAGAACTTTAACTCTCTAAAGAAAGAAATTGAAGAAGATATCAGAAAATGGAAGGATCTCCCATGCTCATGGATAGGTAGGATTAACATAGTAAAAATGGCAATCTTACCAAAAGCAATCTACAGATTCAATGCAATCCCCATCAAAATCCCAACACAATTCTTCACAGACTTGGAAAGAAAAATACTCAACTTGATATGGAAAAACAAAAGACCCAGGATAGCTAAAAGAATCCTATATGATAAAGCAACCTTTGGAGGCATCACCATCCCTGACCTCAAACTCTACTATAGAGCTATAGTAATAAAAACACCTTGGTACTGGTATAAAAACCGACATACGGACCAATGGAATCGAATTGAAGACCCTGACATTAATCCATGCACATATGAACACCTGGTTTTTGACAAAGGAGCCAAAACTATACAATGGAAAAAAGAAAGTATCTTCAACAAATGGTGCTGGCATAACTGGATGTCAATATGTAAAAGATTACAAATAGATCCATATCTGTCACCATGCACAAAACTCAAGTCCAAGTGGATCAAAGACCTGAACATAAATCCAGTTACACTAAACTTAATAGAAAAGAAAGTAGGAAGCACTCTTGAACGCATTGGCACTGGAGACCATTTCCTAAATAAAACACCAACAGCACAGACCCTGAGCACAACAATTAATAAATGGGATCTCTCAAAATTGAGAAGCTTTTGCAGGGCAAAAGACAGTCAATAAGACAAAAAGACAGCCAACAGATTGGGAAAAGATCTTCACCAACCCCACATCTGACAGAGGATTGATCTCCACAATATATAAGGAACTCAAGAAACTAGACATCAAAATACTGAACAGTCCAATTAAAAAATGGGCTAAAGAGCTAAACAGAGAATTCACAAAACAAGAACTACAAATGGCTGAAAGACATTTAAAGAAATGCTCAACATCCTTAATCATCAGAGAAATGCAAATCAAAACGACTCTGAGATACCACCTTACACCTGTCAGAATGGCTACGATCAAAAACACCAATGACAGCCAATGTTGGAGAGGATATGGAGCAAAGGGAACACTCCTCCACTGTTGGTGGGAATGTAAACTTGTACAACCACTGTGGAAATCAGTATGGCGGTTTCTCAGAAAATTAGGAATTGAACTACCTCAAGACCCAGCCATCCCACTCTTGGGCATATACCCAAGGAATGCTGATTCATACCATAAAGATACATGCTCAGCTATGTTCATAGCAGCACTATTTGTAATAGCCAGAACCTGGAAACAACCTAGATGCCCATCAACGGAAGAATGGATGGAAAAAATGTGGTGTATATATATACAATGGAGTACTACTCAGCAGAAAAAAACAATGAAAGCATGAAATTTGCAGGCAAATGGATGGAACTAGAAAAAATCATCCTGAGTGAGGTAACCCAAACCCAGAAAGACAGTCATGGTATGTACTCACTCATAAGTGGATTCTAGATATAAAATAAAAAACAATCAGACCACAACCCATAGAACCATAGAGGATATATATATATATATATATATATATATATATATATATATATATATATATATTATGGAGGTCCCTAGGATGACTGTGGCTTATAATAAATTTCGGTTCTACTCAATTATTGAAAAAAAAATAGCCAAATGAATGGAAACACATGAACTATGAACCAAACGCTGAGGGGCCCCAAGCTGGATCAGGCCCTCTGAATAGGTAAGACAGTTGATTGGCTTGATCAGTTTGGGAGGCAACTAGGCAGTGGGACCAAGTCCTGTGCTCATTGCATGAGTTGGCTGTTTGAAACCTGGAGCTTATGCAGGGACACTTGGCTCAGTCTGAGAGGAGGGGACTGGACCTGCCTGGACTGAGTCTACCAGGTTGATTGCAGTCCTCGGGGGAGGATTTGCCCTGGAGGAGGTGGGAATGGAGGGTAGGCTGGGGGTAAGGGGAGGGGTTGGGAGCAGGGAGAATAGGGGAACCCATGGCTGATATGTAGAACTGAATGGTATTGTAAAATGAAATAAAATAAAATAAAATAAAATAAAATAAAATAAAAAAAAGAGAGAAAAAAGAAAAAAAATAGTGAAAGACTTTAATACTCCACTCTCACCAACAGGAATGCCATCCAGACAAAAACTAGGCAGAGAAATAATAGGGTAACAGATATTATGAACCAAATGGCCCTAACAGATATCTACAGAACATTTCACCCAAACACAAAAGAATATACCTTCTTCTCAGCACCTCACAGAACTTTCTCCAATATTGACCACATACTCAGTTACAAAGCCTCAACAGATAAAAGAAAATTGAAATAACCCTGTGAATCCTAATAAATCATCATGGTTTAAAGCTGGATTTCAACAACAGAAAACCTACAAACTCATGGAAATTGAACAACTCTCTAGTGAACAACTATGGGGTTAAGACAGAAATAAAGAAATTAAAGATTTCCTAGAATTCAATGAAAATGATTGCACAACATACCCAAACTTATGGGACACTATGAAAGCACTAAGAGGAAAGTTCATAGCACTAAGTGCCTCATAAGGAAATTAGAGAGATCTCACACTAGCAACTTAGCAACATACCTAAACGCTCTAGAACAAAAAGAAGCAAACACTCAAGAGAAGTAGAAGGCAGGAAATAATCAAATTGAGGGCTGAAATCAATAAAACAGAAACAAAGAGAACAATACACAGAATCAACGAAACAAAGAGTTGGTTCTTTGAAAAAAATCAACAAGATAGACAAACGCTTATCCAAACTAACTAAAAGGCAGAGAGAGAATATCCAAATTAACAAAATCAGAAACTAAGGGGGACATAACAACAGACACTGAGGAAATCCAGAGAGTCATTAGATCATAATTCAAAAACCTGTCTCCACAGAATTGGAAAATTTAAACAAAATGGACAATTTTCTCGATAGATACCACTTACTAACTTACTAAAGTTAAATTGAGTTCAGATAAACAATTTAAATAGATGGAGACTGTTACAAAAAACTACAATTTAACATAATGCGGAACCCAATGCATCATGGACCCAGCCCCAGTGAATACACCTACAACACAATTCTGCCACCCAAGGCCCAGGGAATATTGTAGAAGAGGAGGGCAGAAAAATTGTAAGAACCACAGGATCAAGGAGTCCTAAACAGACCTAAACAATGACAACATCAATAGACGTGCATATGCAGAAAGGAGAAAGTCTCCCAGGGTCCCATCCCTAGACTAAGAACTACAAGTGTGACTGCTCAGACAGGCAGAATTAGCCTCTCCCAGCAATGACCTTCTTAACTGGTTATCTGATACCAAGTGGTCAGCCCTGAAATCATATACAGACAAACTGCAAGAATAGACTCAGAAGGTTTTGGGGTGTGTGTGTGTGTGTGTGTGTGTGTGTGTGTGTGTGTGTGTGTGTGTAACACACTAAAAATCAAATAAAAAGAAGCAAAGCCATCAACTTGAGAGTAGTGGAGCATGGGAGGGTTTGAAAGGAGAGAAGATGGGAAGGACTGGGGGAAGAAAAGCGAAGACAAGTGATGTAACTACATTTTAATTTTAAAATATATTTAACAAAATAGAAATATTCTCCCAGAAGCTGAAGCTATTATCTCATGCTATCAGAGTAGTGTCACACACACACACACACACACACACACACACACACACACACACACACACACACACGCATGAAAAGTTTCAGTCCTATGATTGTGATTTTGTAATTTCTTATTGCTTTGATAATGTTCTAAGTATGGGGATAAGTATCAGAGATAAAATTACTTAATGGTTCTCACGAACCTAAAATTTGACCTATGGGGTTTTTGCATTAACATTAGCATTGAGGAAAAGCAGTGTGCTAGGTAACAGGTTGACACATATGTACAAAGACACAAGCTAAAAATGCCTCAAATTAGTACAATCCATTGTGATCTACAACTGCGTACATCTTCATGATTCTACCTGCCTCCTGGGGCAGCTGCTCAGGGGAGATGAGCACTGAGGGAAACAGCTCTCCACACATGGAGTCAGGATAAATGGAACTCTCATTCCGATTGCTTCTTCTGTTTTCTTCTGAGTGGCACCCACTACCACTCCATCTACCTTCAAAAAACTGTCAGTCTCTTCTGCAAGTTACCTTTAAACTTAAGCACCAATCAGCATTCACCCAGCTAGGCTTTTCTTTCAGAAGGAGATTGAGCAATTCACAGTACGTGACTCTTCAGAATACATGTGTGTCAATACTGACTTTACTTAATTTCCTGACTCTCTGTTTGACCAGGCTCAATTAGAAAGAATTCTATGTTGACACTGAATGAAGTTTTTCAAGCAGAAGTGTAATTTGTGCTTAATTATTCGGCTTATTAAACATTATATTTTCTCTTCCTGATGCTTTGTCAATGATCTTTTAATCATACTGTGTGGGTCAAGAAAGCCCAAGAGACTCCCATTTCCAATCTTCCTTTAAAAAGTTATTGGGAGGTAGTCATCATGAAAGAAATGTTTTAAAAATAAATAAAAGAGCTATTGCTTCTGAGAGATGAAGATCTACCCTGCCAAGCAAGGAACATTTTTTGTTGGCCCAGCAATCTATCTATGATTAATCTGGATCCATGCACACATTACTTTCTATGTAGACTTCAATTTTCCTTAGACAAATGCAAAATGTAAGCATGTGGCCAGCAGAGTAACTTATACTGTTAAGTTTAGCCCCTGCAAAGGTTGTTCAGCCCACGTGATCAGTTCTGGACACATGTACATCTGAGCAATGCTAAATGAACTCAGTAGGTTGTAGCTACCTGTGTGTGTGTGTTTATGTGTATATTGTGGGAATTCTGCCATTCAGTCTAATGACCAATGGAATGGAGAGGTTTAGCCCAATGGGTGTGGTCTTCTCTAAAACCACATGACCCTTTAAGAACCTGTGGGGGTTCCTGGAACTCAGCCTGGTGCCTGGCCATGGATCTCTGTATCTGCCTCCACCTGTCACTGGACAAAGGCTCTATGATGACAGCTAGGTAGGTTATTTGCTAGGCTTGTCACCAGAGTAGACCGGTCCAGGCACCCTCTGGACCACCGCCAGCAGACCAAGGTGGGGTCAACCTTGTGGATTCCTGAGAGCCTCCCCAGCACCCTGCCTCTTCCTATTCCCATGATATCCTCATCTATCATGGTATCTTCCTCCCTGCCCTCCCACTGTGTCCCTGTTCCAGCTTGACCTTCCCATATCCCTGTTCTCATCCCCCACTCCTCGCCTTCTGCCTTCCTCCCTCCCCAGTCCACTCATGTAGATCTCATCCACTTCTCTGAGCTGAGCTCTGAGAATCCAATTGATGAGAGAGAGGAGAGATACTGCAGGCAAGGGACATCGAGATCATGATGGGAGGACGTGCAGAGATGACTGGCCACACTAGTGGAAGCCCATGAACTGTGGACTGGTGGCTGTGGAGCCCCCATGGGACTGGACTAGGCCCTCTGGATATGGAAGATGGTTGTTTGGCTCGAACTGTTGGGGGGGGCACCCAGGCAGGGAGATTGGGATATGTCCCTGGTCTATGGGTAGGCTTCTGGAATCCGGTGCCTGTGGTGTGACACCTTGCATAGCCTTGGTGCAGTGGGAAGGGGACTGGACCTGCTCAGTGTGTTGGGCTTTGCTGACTCCCCATGGGAGACCTCAATTTGGGGGATGTGGGAATGTGGGGTGGCTTGGGAAAGAGGGCTGGGGTGGAAGGGGGGAGGAGGGGAGTCTGTGAATAGCATGTGGAATGAGTAGAAAATTTCTTAATAAAGAAAAATGAAAAAAAAAAAAACCAGTGGGGGAAGGTCGTGCTCTCTTGGACTGTGGAGGGCTTCCTGATGGACGGCTAGGTGACCTTCTCTGGACCGTCTCCATCTCTCCCTGGTGAAGCAAGAGGCAGCTGCACGGCTTCATTCTGTATTTGTGAGTGTACTGAATTGATTTCATCCTTTAATATATCTGACCTGATCCAAGACTTCCTTCCATATTCTGCATTTTGTGTGTGTGTGTGTGTGTGTGTGTGTGTGTGTGTATGTGCGTGTGTGTGTGCGTGCGTGCGTGCGTGTGTGTGTGTGTGTGTGTGTGTGTGTGTGTAAAACAATAACAAAGAAGAAGGGGTCATGAGTGGGGGTCTTGGGAAGTGATGGGGGAAGGCAGGAGTCATATGGAGGCCGCGCTCATGCATGAAGTTCTCAAAATGTTTTTAAACAAATATATTTGTTCCTCAGCAATAAGCCATTCCTATGATGCCCTATCTTTCCAAGCACATCATAACAACATACTCTGGACAAAGAAAATATCTTTGTGCTTTAGGAATGTCACGGACACAGGAACTTGCTCACTTAGGAATTATTCCCCATAAATCACTTTCATTATTCACAAAACCCCCGTCTTCTTCATCGTACGCTCATCAAGGGCCATTTTTAGTCAGGCACAGAGGCTTCCATTAGCTTCTGGAGAAGCAGGCCCATCCCCAGATCCAGAGCCCACCCTAAACCCCAGCTGTGAGGCACGTTTCTCTTCAAGCTGTTGTCTTGCCTTCACACCATTGCCAGGCTGCAGCCGCCATCATGAGGCGGTGGAGGAAGTCGGCCTGAGAGAAGTGCTGAGGCATGCAGAGTGCGAACATGAGATGGAAGGGAGGTAGGATCTGGATGACATTCGAAAACGCTGAACTGCCTCACCTTGGAATGGCCCTCCTCCAGGGCTCTTGCTGTGTGAGATAATGAATCCCTTCATTATTTAAGACATTTTAAATTGGAATTCCCCATACTCATGGCCAAAATCATCCTAACTAAACTACATCAATATCATTTTATGAGACTCTATCAAGAGTAGTAAGATGCCTAACATTACTACAAGGAACGGAAGTTTCTTCCCACACTGCCCGTTTGAGGGACGTTCGTTCCCTGTCAGCTTCCAGATCCATAAGCCAGTGTTGGAGCTTCACAAAGTAAACGGTGGTTCAACAGCAAACTAAACGATGTGTCAACTATGAAAGAGTGAGATCAGCGCAGAATGCTCACCCGGGAAGAGCAGCGATGAACAGGAGACAGCCAAATCTATAGCTCTGGCTAAATCTATCACTCTGGAATCTCTACCCAGAACAAATGGTACCGTCGGGTTATCTGGTTGAGTCAGGTGGGCATGAGCATGGAAAGATGATAACCAGAAACAGCTAAGGTGAATATAATCCAAATAAACACAAAGCCACAGATTTACTTCTTAGAAAGTGCGGTGGAGAGTTTGGGAAAGCTCTAATGAGGAGCCCTAATCGTTTTAATTCTCTGACGTTCGAAGCAGAGTGAATTGTGTACTATGACTGCCATAAACGTTTCTTCCTGTAGTAAATATTCTTTGTAGCTTACAGACATGCCTAAATACTAAATTATATGTGGGAACTTTAAAAATTGGTTAAATAGTAGATTTTATTATTTTTGTAGCTTTTTTGGGTTCTCAGAAATTTGAATGAAAAGTAGATAGAATTCTCACAGATCTCCCTATCCCCCACAGGAAAATTCTCCCTTCATTATCAACCATCCAAATGTACAGGCTCCCAAACCTACCATGATGGTGCATATGTTCTTCCTGCCAGATGTTTACACGGGCACATCCCATCACTCAGAGTTGGTAGTGTTCTCTAATACTTACTGTTGATTTGATGCAGTCTCTGGGCATTTGTATAACAAGTGTGCACTCTTACAATACTGTACAGGACCATTTCACTGCCCTCAAAAGTCTGTGATTTGCTATTCATTTTTTCCTCTCTCCAAGGTCCCTGACAGTAACTAAACTTTCCATTATCTTTATAGCTATGTCTTTTCCAGAGTAGCTATGGGCCTATACAGCCTGTAGACTTTCCAGATTGGCTCCTTTACTTCGTGATATGGGTCTGCATTGCACATAACTTTCCCACCTAAATTCTCCTTTTTAGTGCTGAATCACGTCCTGTCATCTGGACTCACACTGTTCATTTACTCACTCATCTCTTAATGTGACCAAGATGCTTCCAAGTTGGGACATTTATGAATAAATCTGCCATAAGCATCAATGGGCAGATTTTCATGCGGGTGGGAATTTTCAGTTAACTTAAATAAATCCATGGGTCTTATAGTAAAACCTGCCATGGTGTCTTCGAAGGTGTTTTTAACAGTTTTTATTTCTTATGGCAGTGAATAATGCTCTCTCTCTCTCTCTCTCTCTCTCTCTCTCTCTCTCTCTCTCTCTCTCTCTCTCTCTCCCATCTTTGAAGACGTCTAATAATGTCAAGAGATGCCCCCAAATCCAGACAAAGTGTATCAAAATGCTTGGGGTTTAGACCTGACTTTAGGCATTTTGTAAAACTCCATGGTGAAATTGACACTTGTCTGGAGTCTAGATCCAGCAGGATCTGCTGAGCTTGCCTCTGATGGCTCTCACCGGTGGAGCGGGAGTCTGAGCTCTGGAAACCACAATTCTGAAACCTGAAGTCAGATTGCAACCAAAGGAATTGGAATGTGAGGGGCTGTATGATTATGTCAGGTGATGAGAGATACTTAGTCTAGAAAGAAAAGGATTTCGATGGGAGCTGAGGAAGGAAGCCACAGCTTCTTGTTGAATATGTAAGGTCTGGTGTGTTGAGGAAGTGCCACTTAGCAGCATGGAAAAGCAGGCAGAGAGAACTAATCTGTGGAACAACAAGACAGCCTACAGCAACATATAAGACACCGCTCAGGCCATTAAATGTTCAGCCGTGGAAATGTCTGTTCCGGGAAAATGGTAAATTCTCTCACAACTGTATTTCCCCCAGAGGCCGATGATAAAAAGAAATGAATCCAGAAGGGCTGTAAAGAGAACACTTGCTTCCACCAGAGGGTGGAGCAATACCTAGAAGGCTGCTTTAGTTCTGAAATCAAGCAAACCGAAAAGCAAAGTATCCCCTGGGATCACCTATTTATGCCCACAGTGTATGGATAGCAGCTGCTACTGCCTATATATGAGCAAGGGCATGCCAGACACTCCTTGCTTCATATTCCCAATCCTCACAGCGACCTGGAGTGACCATACTGTCTTTCTCGGGTTTTGTAGATCAAGAAATCAAGTTTCTCAGGTGATGGCTAGACTGCCATTAAGCTCATAAAGAGCCTGGTGTCACAGGCCTGAAATCCCACCTACACGGGAAGCTGAGGCAAGGGGATTGCCAAGGCCTGAATGAGCTTTAGCATTAGTTCAAGGCCAAGTGGGGCGACTTAGAGAGAGCCTGTCTTAAAGAGGGAAAAGAGGGCTGGGGACAGAGTGCACATCCGTTGTAAAGCATTTGCCTCGCATGTTTAACAACCTAATACCAAGGTGGAGGGGAGGGAGGAACAGAGAGGGGTGGAAGAGACAGAAGGGGAGGGAGGGAGGAAGAGACAGGAAGAGGAAGGGAAGGAGGGAGGGAGAGAGAGAGATGGAAAGAGACAGAGACAACTGAGGGGAGAGGGAGAGATACTGCTTGAAGCCTTGTGTTCTCAAAGTCAGAACTCTAGAGCTTTCTGAACGTCTACAGAACAAGCGTCAGTCCCTGTTTGGTACTTGGGTCGTTGATAATCTGTCACCATCTAAAAGTCCAACATCGTCGTCATTTTCGTGGCAACCTCATTCACTTTAGCTGAAGTGACTTTGTTTCCCCAAGCCCACAGACTCCACTAGCAAGGCTTCCACAGAAGTTTGTTCTTCCGGTTCCAATACTGTTTCTTTTTGTCTCCACTTCTTCCTCAACAGAAGCTCATTCCAGGACCAATCAGAATCCTTCCTACTCAAATTTTTGAAGACTGCAACTCAAGCTAAATGCTCCATCCTGAGGCATCTCAGAGGTTTTATATTCACTCTCTCTTGGTATTATATATGTGCAGTATGATTTAAGAAAACAAGTTTATTGAGCATGCTGCAAGGGTCAACACCCTGGGCAGTAAGAATAGTGCCATAGCTTACCTAAGAACATTTTTTAATCTGTCTTGTTTCTCCTACCACAATCTAAAATGCCCTCCTAAACTCCGATCCAAAGATGAATATAGACACACACAGAAGATACTCAATGTATTTTAATTAAATAAAACAGTTGAGAGGGAGGCGACAAAGAAATTAAACAAATCCTCTGGGGCCACAAAGGTCATTGTATCTTAGCTAGACTTGCCTCAGATTCTTTACTGAGATTTTCACCAAAAAAAAGGAGAAGGAGAAGAAGAAGAAGAAGAAGAAGGAGGAGGAGGAGGAGGAGGAGGAGGAGGAGGAGGAGGAGGAGGAGGAGGAGAAGGAGAAGGAGAAGGAGAAGGAGAAGGAGAAGGAGAAGGAGAAGGAGAAGGAGAAGGAGAAGGAGAAGAAGAAAACTGCTTTTATCATAAGGACTTGGGATGTAGGTCAGTGGTAGAACATTTGACCAGCATATGCAAAGCCAGAAGTTCATCCCCAGCACAGGAAAAAATGCTGATGATAACAAATACCATAAAGAAATTTACTAGAAACAAATAAACTGAAGGGAACATGCTTAGCTCACCAAGGAGCAGAAAGCAGGTGGAGTGTTGGTAAAATGCTCCTCTGATTAAGGCTGGGCATATATAGCTCAGACGCTGAAATGTTTGTCTAGCTTATACAAAGCTGAAAATATCTACGACCATTGGCCTGGTGACTCATGTCAGTAATTTCAAGTGGAGATCAGAAGTTCAAGGTCATCTTTGGCTACATATGAGTTTGAAACTAGCCTGTGTTACCTGGGACCCCAACTCAAAATAAAATAACAAAATTTCTTTGTCTGCTCTAGAAAAAATAATCATAAACTTTGTATTGTCACATTTTGTAATGATACCTTCACCCCAGATAGGCAAAGTCAAGCTCAAACACCTCAAACCCAAATCTGTCAGTAGTCACTAAATATGTAACTACCACAGTTCACACATGCACAGAAACCCATATTCCTAATGACATCGGTGGTTCTGTGGGGTTTGGAGCATGATCTCTGAACAAGTCAATCTGAGAAATGCTATCCTAATGCCAACATATTAAAACAAAAAAAGGTAAAAAATCATGTCCACAGCATCCCTTCCATGTCACACGTGGAAAAGAAAAGTAAGATGTTTTTAACAAACAGAGGGATGCAGAGAGAGCATTAAAATCCGAGAACTTGGTAGAAAACACATATTGAAATGGTACCGATTATTTTGAGAGGTAATTGCTTTGTCAAACAGGCAGTTCATATGAATGAACAGCAGACACTTGAACTTAGTATCAGCATTTATAAACACCATCACAGCCGATTCCAGAGAGGATCAATTCTGAATCAGAAGAAACTCTTAAGGAACAATAAAATATGTTGAGAAAATAATCAATGACTGAACCCTACACACCAAAATAGATAAACCCAATATGTAAAATGGTCTATAGCAAAACTTTTACAATGTGAATTTGATCAGTTTAATGATTCCAAATGATTTTACAGTAAATTTTATATAAAACAGCTGGGGTGGTTTGAAAGAAAATGACCCCGAAAGGGAGTGTCACTGTTAGGAGGTGTGGCCTTGTTGGAGGAGGTGTGGCCTTGTTGGAGTAGGTGTGGTCTTGTTGGAGGAAGTGTGTCACCACAGAGGCAGGCCTTGAACTCTCATATATGCTCAAGATACCGCCTCATGAGACAGACCACTTCCTGCTGCCTGTAAGCCAAGATGGAGGACACTCAGCTGCTTCTCCAGCACCATGTCAGCCTTGCATGCCACCAGGTCTCACCATGATGGTAATGAACTGAACCTCTGAACTACCACCTCAATGAAATGTTTTCGTTTATAAGAGTTGCTGTGGTCATGGTGTCTCTTCACAGCAATAGAAGAAACCCTAAGACAGCTTAACGAGGGCTAGAAAAAAAATGGCTCAGTAATGAAGAGTTCCTGTGACTCTTACGGAGGACCTGAGTTCAGTTCCAAACACCGAAGTCAGGTGGCCCACAACCACTGTAACTCCAGATCCAGGGATCCAATGTCCTCTTCTGTCACCTATCAATGATGTCACCACCTCTGGAAACCTCATCATCAGTTTTTTCTCCTCACTCCCAATTCTCCTTTTCGGCCTCAACTGGGTTCCTTCTCTAGCTTTCAGGTGAGTACGTTCCCTAAGTATGCTAGGTGAAGCATACAAACTCAATACAGGTCCATCGCCCACTTCTTCTAGTCACAAAGCAAATTCAAATTCATTATCATTTTTTATTTTTATTCCTCTCACCTTCTAGCATGTATACATGTGCTCATGTATACATACATACATACATACATACACACATACACACACACACACACACACACACACACACACACACACACACACACACCTTGTATTTTTTAAGTCCATAGTAGGTATAATTGTAGTCTTTGGTGTGAGTGATTTGATTTTTAAAACCTACTGAATTTTGGAAAATTTCATCCAAATGTCACTGTCCAGCTGACTAAAAATAAGTGGCATTTCATAGCTTACATGTTTCATTCTCTTTGATGGGAGAATGATATTTGTAATGTATTATGTAATATTGGCCTGATATTACACAAGGGGTTCATTAGGAATTTAAACATGTAATTTTGGGACCGTCTGGATTCTCAAAACGGGACTGACAGCTAAGCGGACATTAGGTCTAGCCTGGTGTGAGCTGCTACTCAAAAATGGCCATTTCTAGTTGGGTCCAACAAGAAGTTTTAGCACAATTTCATTTAAAAGGAAAGTGGTTTTGAATAACTTGAACCTGTGGTTCAGAGGTGGAGTTGATGTTCTCAGTCAGAGAGAGGGTTTGTGGTGATGAGAGGTAAAGGAAGTCAGCTGTCCTTTCTGTCCTTACAGCTTCTGTTTTGCAAAACTCATCAAAAGAGACTACCTTCGAAACAGACACAAGTCCTCTCTAGACACCAAATCCATTGCTACCTTGACCTCAAATTTCCCAGCCTCCATAACTATAAAAAACAAAATTCTTTTGTTTATGAATTGCCTATGCTGGGCGATTTGGTCATAACAGCAAGAATGTACTTTGACAGTTATCTTGGAGAAATAATACATGTTCTAATTCATCCATTGGAGTCACTCTACATGTCTACTGTGCCCTGATTCTCATGTGTGTCTCTTAGCACTCTGGAATCACTTTAGATCTTGCAGAGTTCCAGGGAACACTCTGGTTGCAACGAGAGTGGAGAAATGTAAACCCACAACATAGCCATATCATTTCTTCAGATAGATCCCCTGGTCCCCTCACACAAATGCAAACATACACGTAAAGTTTACTAAAGTCAAGAAGAAAATCCCAGGAAGATAAGTCATGTTAGTGATAAACATATTTCAGTATGGTGATATATAGACATCACCACTGTCCTGTGAGGTGAGTTTATTCAGTAGTGGAAATTCAAGAGCCACTGCTTTGGTTAAAGCAGGTTTATGACATGGTAAGGCAATCCCAAGGTGCATTTTTTTTCCATGAGCCACACCAAGTTTTTCTGTGAATTTCTCTGCTTGACTTGTGTCTATCTACCTCATTATTCTAATACACACAGGACACAAGTACCTAATCCTTCATCACTGCAGTGAAATGCAGTGTGTGTGCAATGCAGTCTGTCGTACATCTGAAAGTTGTGTAAGACAGAGAAAAGGATGTGGCAGCAAGAACGGAATGTTGGCTTCTAGCCATGTCATTGCTGTGGCCTGAATGTGTTCTACATCCCCAATCATACGTTAAAAATTAATTGTCAATGTGACATTACTAAGTAGTATGACCTTTAGGAGGTGATTAAGACACAAGGGCAGAGCTGCCATGAATGGCATTAATGATCTGATGAATAAGTTGGAAAGAAGCTTTTTGTCCTTTGTCCTTATACCTCCTGCTGCATGAGACCCTCAACAGGGTCCATCACCTGGAGTGGATAGCAGTCCTCCTAGACATCATGTCTGCCAAGCTGTGACCTTGGATCTACTTCCTCCTCAATCGTGAGAATACAAACTTCTCTTATTTATTAATTACCCAGTCGAAGGAATTTTTTTTTTAGTAGCAGCAGTGAATAAAGATGGCTGAGAGAAATCATTTCAAGTCTAAAGCATCCATTTCTAACTGCTCACAAACATCTTACCTTAAACATTAAATAACATTCTGAAAATTGCATAATAACCTATGATTAAGTAAATACTTTTTCAAATATATTTATATTTGAAAATATATATTTATGTCCGAATATATACATTTGTTGGTGCTAACAGCTTTTAATAATTTTGTAATATTACTGGCACATTTGACTTATAAAACAAGCATAGCTTAAGAGAAATAACAAATATATATTATGTTCATTTCTCCTTTTAGCACAGAATTGCCGAGACATTGACCTGTGGAAGCAGATGGAGGAGTTTACCAGAGAAACTGCCGCATGATGAAGATCGGAAAGCAAGCTTAAGAGTTACAGCATAATATCCTAAGAAATTATAAACCACAGCTATGTCCATTTTCACATGTTCCCTTTCTAAAGAAGAACAAGAAATACTATGGTAAGAGACAGACACTACTAACTGCAAATCATTGTTCTAGCTACAGCACAGGTTAGAAGGGCACTAGAATCCATTGCAACCCAAATCCAGCTGTTAGATTTGGACCTGGAGAAGTGAGGGAATTTTCCAAAGATAAGAGCACATATGTGTAGGAGATTTGAACACAAAAGCAAAAATCAACAATGTAAGCAGTCAAGATGAATAAAGTTATTTAAGGTTTTATAAAAAGGGAAGAGAAAGTTCTGTAGAAAATTAATGATTAAACATACTCACAGCATCCCAAGTGCTCTCTCTGCCTTTTGAAATTCCTGGAGCTTCTTCGCTTTTAAGGTGCTTTATTTCCAGCTCAAAAAATAATAACAAAATGCCAATTTTATGACTTAATTCATGAGAGTGTAACTTTATTTTATTTTCTGAAAACATTCTAACACATTCCCAAGGTATTTTTAAACTCCCTTTTTAATGTCAGACAAAATTGCATGTGTATAAACAGTAAAAATGCATAATTTACATCCAAAGTGTAAACTATTTGATCAGCACTTTGTAAACACACACACACACACACACACCCCAAGAGCAATAAATGTTCTTCTCTCACAGAAATCGTTGGATTTATTCCTTGACCCCTTCAAAGTGGTTGCTTAAAAGTATATGAACTAACAAATACATCAAACAGATACCGACACTCTCAAAGGTCATTTCCTGCTTTATATAGTAATAAAGCATTCAAGGCAACTGTCAGGAAATAGCTTGCACAGCACCACACTGGGCTGACAGCAAAGGAGTTGTTGACGGTATAGTTTCTTTGAAACCAAAAAAGAAAAAGAAAAAAGATAATAATAACTTAGTTTGTGCTCTGAGCTCTGATGATCCTGAGTCCCTACACTCTGAACTGAACCAAGTTATTTTAACAAAACACAAAGAGGAAGCTGCTGCCCTAGGAATATATCAAAATTCAAAACAGCCTCATTTCATAGGAAATGCTTCGGCAGGAGGACAGTAGACCAGACCCCTAAAGGTGTCTTCAACATAAAACATGCATCCTTTATTCCCCCCTCCTCCATCTATTATCATTGGTGATGACAAGGATCTTCCCTGAGGAACCTTAAGAAACTAGAGAACCCCAACATACCTGATTGGATTATAGAGATAACGGGTAAGCCGGGCGGTGGTGGCGCACACCTTTAATCCCAGCACTCGGGAGGCAGAGGCAGGTGGATCTCTGTGAGTTCGAGGCCAGCCTGGGCTACCAAGTGAATTCCAGGAAAGGCGCAAAGCTACACAGAGAAACCCTGTCTCGAAAAACCAAAAAAAAAAAAAAAGAGAGAGAGAGAGATAACGGGTAAAGCATAGGAGTGGAGCCAGAGCATAGGGTGGGGCCAGAGGATAGATGTGGGGCTAGAACATAGGGGTGGGGCCAGAACGTAGGGGTGGGGCCAGAACATATGGATGGGGCCAGAGGATAGAGGTGGGGCTAGAACATAGGGGTGGGGCTAGAGCCTAGCTCCAGTGTGAGGCCAAGAACTTAGACATGGTTCGAAAATTCAAAAGAAACATAAAAGCCACTAGATCAAGAAACAAATGGGTCTCATCCTCTCAATCTGTCATATACTCTAGAGGTAGGTGGATAGTCAAGTCTTTTGCTATGACACGACAGCTTTCAGAAACATCCAGAAAGTCAGTAAGAAAGTGTAGAAGATGAAGCCACAATGAGAACACAGCTGGACAGAGAGAGCATGAAGTTATTTCATAGATTTCAGCAACAAAACTCGGGTTTTAATAGTGGAGACAGACGATAGCCGAGTGAGCACAGGAATGGAAGTACTAAAGGTGTCAATAGCCATCTGTGTGGCTGGAGGGAAGCGAGGCAAGTGGGGTCTACTGTGCTTGGGAGGGAGTGAGGAGTGGGTGGATGAAGCTAAAGACCTGAGTCTGTGATGCAACAAAACAGTTTTCAAAACCATGGACCCCTGAGTACCTCTTGAACCTCAAGGTGTAAAGATCATATGAAAATACACTTCTGGTTAAAAAGTCAGACTGGACCAAACACTTTAGTTATACTCGGAAAGGCAGTTATGGTGGACCATCAATATGTAACTGGAAAGTGACCCTTGGAATCAGAAGAAATGAATCTTGAACTAGGGCTATGCCATAGTTCAGTTGGTGTAGTGCCTGCCTAGCATGCTCAAAGCTTTGAGTTCCATCCTCAGCACAACAACAAAACAAACAAATAGAAAACAAAACTAAACATGTTGGGATGAGTGTAATCCAAGCCCTCTGAAAGTGGAGGCAGGAGAATAATATATTAAAGGTCATCCTCAACTACATAAAGAGCTTGAGACCAGCCTTGGCTACATGAGATCCTATATCAAAACAATCAGGAAGAGACTCTTCACTCCCCTGCAGTCACAGAGAGCAGAATTCATTTGAAACAAACTTAATTAAAATAAAAAGAACTTATTCTCTGCAGATAGTTTCTATCAATCCTGACAGAAGGTGCTAGCCCAGCATAATCATACAGCATGCCAATGTCTTTTATTTATCTAACATGGGTTAAAATCGAGGTCTATTTTTCTCATTTTTAATTCCCTCTTTTATATGTCAAAAATTTTAGATCATTAAAATTTATACAGGAAACTCATCAAAGAGCTACTGGTTTTTATCAAAATTCAGTATAATGTAAATAAAACCTACCATTCTTTTCCAGTCCACAAGCTGCTATATTTCTATTATAAGCACATTGGTTCATCAGAAGTCAGTCTGTTGGGTTTTTTCCAGCCCATTAGACTCCCATATAACATTGTTCTTCTTGTCAAACAAAATAGAAATATTGAATAATAATAATAACCCAATCAAAATGTTCAGAGCACTATAACATTTGCACAAATACACTAATTATAAACTATAGAATCAGCAATAGACATATATGGGGAAACCTACTCATTTAAACCATCATTATATAATTACTTTTAATTTCCTTTATATGACAAAAATTATTTTTAAGGCATAACCAATCACTCAATATACATTTCTTACCACAATGGCTTAAAGGATAATTAAACATAGAATACTACCAGAATAAGACACAAGTAGATCAAAATGTTTGTCTTCTCCCTAATGTCTATTTAAAAATCACATGGATGCTTATCAAATAATTGACTCACAGTGAGTCTGGCAGTTAGTAATAGGAACAGACATTTTGCATAGAAAAGTCTTCCACATGATGAGTTTAATGGTCGTGTCTTTACCTAAGATTACAGAAAGCTGGAGCTGGGATGGAGCCTGGAGACGTGTCCAGAGGGACCAGAGAAGACACAAGACCCTCAAATTATATAAGGAAAGACGCATGGTTTTGTGCATGTGCATTTAAAGGAGAGGAGAGAAATCAGAGTTAAAAATAGATTTCAATGGGCTCAAAACTCTAAAACAAGTAAGAGTATCCACTTGAACTCAGACTCTTCATTCTACATATAAGAAAAACGGGGCCTGGTTAAAGCTCTAGTGTCACTCAGAGTCATAAAAATCTCATGAGGTCCTATTTCTAGCAACGCTGTTAGGTGGAATGCTATCTAAATGCTCATTCTCCATCCACACTGATGACAATCGTCTACCCTGAGAACAACAGACCCATTGGAAATCTGAGGAAGCTGAATACTCTCTATGCCCATGTCGGGAACATCCACTCGGAAGCCTTCAAATGGCACCTTCTAGAATGAGAAGGTGCAGCACTTCAGTGTCTGCTTTATGTTAGTCTAGGCCAGTGGTTCTCATGCTGTGGGTCGTGACCCCTTTGAGGTCTAATGACCCTTTCACAGGGGTCCCATATAAGATATCCTGCATATCAGATATATATTTACATTACAATTTATAAATTCCAATTATGAAATAGCAACAAAATAATTTTGTGGTTGGGGGGTCACCACAACATGAGGAACTGAAAAGGTCACAGCATTAGGAAGGGTGAGGACCATTGTTCTAGACTGAGCTTCTTCTGGGAAAAACAGAGAAACTTGACCATCTAAATACGATAACGTAGGAAGTAGTATGATCTTGTTCCCAAATGCAGAACATTTCAGCCTTCCACCAAGATAGATTTTAAACACAAACATGACAGGAAACTTGTGGCAGGAAGTTAGAGTTTCCTGAATCTGTTACCATCATCAGTCAGTTTGCATACATGATCATGGAAATGGCCCTGCAGCCAGGCTCTTTGAGTCTGAAGGCATCCTGCTTCGCTTTCCAGGGATAGGAGCCTAAACAAGGTTCTTAGTTCCCTGTTCCTGTTTCTAACACAATGAGGACAAGGGGAGTTCTTGTCTTAATCTGAGTTTTCACAAAATAAAATAGGAAAAAAATCTTCAAGTTGACTTGACAGATGGCTGCGAACAAGGTGAAATGTCACAAGAGTGAGACAACTCTACACAAGTGAATAGTAAACATCGCTTCTACAAGCACTGGGGGTTGGAACCAGCCAGGGCCTCTGAGATGACAGTGTAGAATTGTCCATCTGAAGAGCGAAGGGTGGAGAGCATGCTCACCAGCTCTTTTCACCCATTCTTGAGGGTTGCCTGGAGTTGCTAAATCCCCTTCAATTTGTGATAGGCTGACAACAGACCAGGTGACTTCTGCTGCTTTCAAGAGCACCTGGGAAAGAAAGCAGACTGATGCAGAGCACACTTGAGTAACTCACTCAGCATGAGTCCGTGCTCTCCCAAAACTGTCTGCCAAAGCAATGGCTAGAATCAAAGTCAAATCAAAGGACTATGACACAGAGCACTGGAGGCATCGGCCCCTGGCTGTGTCATCCACAATAAACCATTGTAAAGACTGAATAAAGTGATTCATGATATTGGAAAAACCTGACCAAGACTAAAAGATCATTGTAAGTTAGCTCTGATTATTACTCTTTTAATATTTACTGCCTATAAGACACCAAGTGCTGCAATATGAGATTCAATAATTAAATAATAAATAAATGAGAAGGAAAATAATAGATTGCTCTAAATATCTTTCCAGACTTCTAGAGGCCGTAAGAAAGCATTTGTCAACCAAGACTAAAGGTTGTGATAAATGTGTCCATTGGGTTGAATTGTTACAGAAACTAAAGAGCGAAGCAGTCTACACAGAGAATATGGAAACTGGGTTTCTCAGCAGATGTGGTGTCTGCATAGATCCTCGACACATGTGTAGGAATGGCTTGCGTAAGGAAATAATCAGAGGAGAAGAAACGAACATGGGGCTTTGAGGCAACGCCAGGGGTCCCATGGGAACAGCCTGAAAATAGATCTCTATTATAAAGAGACATAGGTATAGTCATGAAACAGACAGAGAAGCATTTGCCTTCATTTAGAATTAATTCTAAAAGCAACAGATACAATAGAAGGATTAGTGTTTCATGAATTTGGTGGAAATTTGGAGGATGGCTTGGTAGAGAATTCTAGAAGCCTTTATGTTTGATTATGAAATGTCCCTCACAGGCTTTTAAATTCAACTCTTTGGTCCTCGGAGGGTATTACTATTTCAGAATATTCAGGAAACTTCAGTAACTGTAACCTTCCCAGAGGAAATGAATATGATGTCCTTAGCATATATCTCACTTGAGTCCCTTTCTTTTGTCTGTCTCTATTTCCAGACTACCACATAGTGAAGAAATTCCTTCTATACAATTCCACCATGCAGGCTCTGTGATGTTTTTATACAACTACATGGTACAAAGCATCCATGGAATGAAATATCTGGGACCATGGAACCGAAGAAATGTTCCCTTCCTGAGACTGTTCTCCTGGGCACCTTCTAAGTGATAATAAAATGTGCTGATATTTTGTTTGTGCTCTAACAAATAAAGCTTGCCCAGAGGTCAGAGTGCAAAGCTAGCCACTAGTTAACCATAGAAGCCAGGCCGTGGTGGCACACACCCTTAATCCCAGCACTTGGGATCTCATGCCTTTGATCCCAGTACTTGGGAAGCACACACCTTTAATCCCAGCACTAGGGAGGTAGAGACAGGAAGTGACATGGCTGGGCAGAGAGAGGACTATAAGGTGGGAGGAGGCAGGAGCTCCTCCCCTTTGAGGAGTTGGCAAGGAAAGAGGTGGCTGTGGCTTGCTTCTTTGTCTCTCTGATCTTTCAGCATTTATCCCAGTATCTGGCTCTGGGTTTTTATTATTAAGACCAATTAGGATTCTTGCTACACTAAAACTAGCCCAGAGGCTGCTACAATAGCCCAAGCTGAATGTGTTTTCTGTGTTCATGATCACAGAAGAGAGGCGGTGAGGATAAGAGGTGGGACGTAAGTGGTGGGTTTGCTTTGGGTCTGTTGACTTCGAGGGATCCACCGTGCATGTGCTGCCTGCCGCAGCTGTGGTTTGCTGCCATGGTAAACTTGGGGGAATGGTCCAGGCTGGGTGAAAACGACAGGGAGGGGCTGCCATGATGCTCTGCAAGGCACTGTGGAGACCAGATTCCAAACCAGAAACAGACTTTAATGAACACACTTGTGATGTGTTAGAAATCTACCAATGCTACTTGAACTGCTTTTGAACTCCACTAATTTATTACATCATCATTACAGCAGACATCAGGGCCTTGGCACTTGGGTGTTTTATAATATGATGTGGATTAATGTTATGTCTGCAATTTGGCCACTTGTTATTTATTACTTCTGAAATATTGTTCTCTCCAGGAATTTTTATTTTAAAAGTGCAAATACTACTGGATCCAACTGAAGTGTTATTACTCATTGACAAACCTCTGTTTTTTTTTTCATTAATCTTGCTAGAAGGAAGGCACTAAGGAAAGGAGCATGTGGAGGGCAGAGGAGTGGGGTCATCTGAAGTGCTATGGGCAAGGACAGGGCAGGAAGAGTGGTTTGGGGGGAATCAGAAGTCACCATCTCTGAGTCGAGCACTGCACAGAGGGAAGGTGAGCTGAAATGGGAACAGGGTCAAAGGAAATGCGACATCATTAAGAACTAACTCTACTAATTTAGCTCTTTGGACTGGGTCCTTGAGATATAGTATGAAGCATGCCCTAGCTCTTTCAATCTGTAGGTCATGACACCCTATGGAAATCACAGTACTGAATGTGGGACTCATGAAAACCTTGGCAACACTGAAAGGTTTCTGAATATGGGATGATCAAAATGAATTAAAATCAAACACCCAATGGTTGAGGCCTTGGAGACAGTGCTTACCTCAGATGCACCACACAACATCATCATAGGTTTCGTTCTGAACACACAATATGTATGCTCTGCCTGGCAAATGCCTTCATGCTATACAATGTAAGTGAACTCTGCCTGAAACACCATAGCTCAGATTGATGCTGTCATAAGTTATGAATTTCAGCATTTCACTGTGCATACAAAGTTTTCTCCTCTTGCAGAAACTTAATGGCTTAATTCCAGGAAACAAATTTTTAATATTTTTTTAAAACATCCCTCAGCATGTATCAAATTATTATATCTTTGAGTTGTGTTTTCCTAGCATGTTTTTATTATTGAAAATGGATTCTGGTTTCCTATCGTATATTCTGGCCACAGTTTCCCCTCCCTGTACTTCTCCTAGCTCCCCCACCCCCCAGATGCACTCCACCTCCTTTTCCTCTTCAGAAACAAGCAGGCCTCCAAGAGACAACAGCCACATGCTCATGCAAAATGGTGTCCTCAGCATTGACAATTAAAAAATCAAAATATCAGTCAAAGGCTGGGAAGTAAGGACCTGAGTTCAGATCCCCAGAAGCCCACATAAATGCCTGATTGAATTGGTGACCTGCAGTAATTCCAGCCCTGGAAGAAAGACAGAAGATCCCAGAGCAAGCTGGTAAGAAAAGTAGCCATATCAGCAAGTCCTGGATAAGACTGAGAGACCTTGACTCAGTGAGTAAGGTCAAGGAGAGATCAAGAAGGATTCCCAACATCAATCTCAGACCTCTGCATGCACACAAACATGTATGCAAACTCAACATGCATACACAAACACATGCAAAAAAAAGTACATGTACATCACACACATGTGTAAAATGGAAAAATAAAAAAAATTAGTAATCTCTTTAGAAAGTTAAAGATCGCTGGGCGGTGGTGGCTCACGCCTTTAATTCCAGCACTCTCTGTGAGTTCGAGGCCAGCCTGGACTACAGAGTGAGTTCTGGGAAAGGTACAAAACTACACAGAGAAACCCTGTCTCAAAAAACCAAAAAAGAAAAAGAAGAAGAAAGAAAGAGAAAAGAAAAATGTTAAAGATGTTCTGGCCCCACAGAATGAAATATTCATCCAATATTTAGTTTTGTGTAAAATAATAAAGGGTACACTCATCTCATCAGTATGCAAATTTGCTTTTGACTTTGATAAATTCATAAAGCATATGTATATCAAAGAATTGTTTTACAAGTTTATTATTTTTACCAGTAAATGTTAGACTTGTATACCTATTTTGTATTTCTATCTACCCAGAGTCATGTAAAAAATTTCTCAGGCAAAATGTAATGACAGCAGAAACAGGAAAAGAAGCCCTGATGTGGGGTTAAAAAAAAATTGAAAAGAGATTAAATCATGTTTTTGTAGAATAACAGTAGCAATTGCCTGTTTACATGTTGTTTTGGTTTGGCTCAACATGTATTAACTATAAAAACTGGAAGCCTTTGTGCCCAGTGGACTTACCAGCACCCTCCCTACCCACCCTCACTCTCTGCCACCTCTAGGCGTCACCGTTTCACAGTCCTGGTCATTGCCACTAGAGTTGGCCAAGGAACCTGGACTACCTCTTGGTTGGGAGTAAGACTGAGTTTCTAATATTGTGATCTAATCTAAAATTTTATAAGAAAGATAAATCTTGATTTAATAATGTTAATAAAGGTAAAAAGGTCTGTGATTTATGATGGACCTGTTCCTGTCCCCCAGCTTGAACAGAAGATGAGTGTCTCTGACAGATCATTTTTTCGGTGAATTAATAGTTGGTTTCCCTGCCTAATAAACTGGTACCCTGAGCATCAAATCTCCATCTCCTCTATTAAGTGAAACTATTCCCACTGCCCTCCTACCACATTCTTTCATTAAGCAAGCACCTTAGGTCAGAGTTTCTTTTACCAATTATAGGCCTCATCAATTCCCCAATCTCAGTTTTAAAAGCTGTAATAGGAATTTAAGTTCCCTACAACTAACAAGCAATTCCATCAGAAAAAGACTGAGGGAGGAGAGGGGGATTCGTGAATTAAAGGGAAATGCATGTGCTTACCTGCACCGTGCTACTCCAAAGCAAGCTCTGTGAGTGGCAGCAGGGACACAAGGTGGTGTCCACCTCCAAGGGGCCTCTAGTCAAGCCAGAGATGATGTGCAGAGACAGGAGAAGGGAGAAGACCCTGGGAAGTCAAGCCGAATGCCAATGAGATGGTATGGGGGCACCTGTTAGTCACACAGAGATGGAGGCAGATGATATTCCCAAAACCAGGTGTGCCCCTCTGAAAGGAAAGGGGGCAATGGGAACATCCTAAACCCAGTAAGGGCCACAAAGAAGATGAAATTGCAGGATGCTTTGACAATTGTTCTTCATGACTGCATTACTGGATTCATGGCCACTTTGGAAACATACCTCTGCATGTGTGTTTATAACAGTTTCCAAAATGAAGGAAGACTGATCCTAACTGGACAACAATGTCCCACAAGGCCGTGGACTGTTCAAAATGGCCAAAGAGCTAAGCACCTGCATTCCTCTAGTTGCTTCCTCGTTGTGAGCCAAAGTAAATCCTTCTTTCCTTAAGGGTCTTTCACTGGGCATTAGCCCATGATGAGAAAGTAATGAACGCTCACTAGCAAGGTGTTAGCGAAAGTTTCTGTGAGCACCTGAGCCACAGGAAGCTCTTCGAGAACACATCTCCAGTCTTTGATGGCCACAGGCAGCTCTCTGAGGACACATCTCCAATCTCAAAGTGGAGCAAGGTCACAGTTCCCAGAGAGGAAGACATTAGCTTGGCATGTCTGAAGGACAGAAATTGGTCCAGGGTCACTGCAGCATGAATGACGAGGAAGAGGGCAAAGCAAAGCCACTTAGGGTTCAGGTTATCTGGGTGTTGGTTGGTGTGGCTAGCAATCCACATTTTGTCATGAGTAGAAGCCATAGAGAGAATCTCTTCCCTTGCTACTGTGAGGGGGGATCAATAAAAGAGGAAGTGGGCAATTTGGAGGTCCCATTATGGTTTGGGTAAGAATACAGTAACACTATCCAGGTGAGTTAGGGTGGCAGCGTGGGCCAGCACTGTGGAGATAATGAAAATGCATAAGACTCGGTCTGTATTTTGGCAGTGAACTGACAAGAGCTATTAAGAGTTTAATGTCTAATATAAAGAAGAGAGAAATAAAGATTTCCAGCGCTAGCCTGAGTATTGCTATAAATGACATCAACTTTCACAGAGATAGAAAGGCCTAATGAGGGGGAAATGCCAGGGTTTTCTGACTCTGTTAAGTTTGATCCTAATTACAAACTCAACTATGCTGTATATATAATGGATCTATGGCATATAATTTTGTGGGAAACAGAGAAGAGATGGATTTGAAGCTGTTTGGAAGAGACCCTGGAAGAAGTCATTCAGTTATGATGCTAGGGCATCTTTAGTATGCAAAAGCAGATACTGGTCCTGCACTGGGACAAATGGTTGCCTGTCCTCTGGGGGCCTACGAGGGGTATGTAAATGCATGTAAAGCAAGATGCATAGAAGGAGAGAAGAACTGCCAGGAAGAACAAGGCAAAGTGCGGTGGATACTTGATTAATTCCAACTAAGCAATCTATTTCTTACAAGGTGTGACATTTTGGGCAGCTCTTAAATAATGCATGGATGTTCATAGGTGGATGAAGGCAGAATGAAGGTACAGTGTAGTCAACAGCAGAGGAAGGAACAGAAATGAAGAAATCAATATACTACAGTTCCCAGCAGCAAAGGAACTTACAATCTACGTAAAGAGACATATATTATACACGAATCCAATATCTAGCCAAAGAAGCCAGGAGGAGGGCTCATGGAAAGTTGGTATCATGTCAATTGACACCATATAGATAGAATCTAGTAGTATAATTCTAGAGTATGGATTCAGGAAATAGTTTGTCTTCGCTACTTCTCTGACAGGAAAGACGACTTGTTCCGGCGTATGGCTTTAGGAGTGTGTGGACGGTGGCTGGCTGGCCCCGTGCACTTGAGCAGAGCATACGTCGGCTGGCACTTGGGGCAGGGGCACCTTTTCCCTTTGCAATAGACGGGAAGCCAGGAGACAGGAAGGGGACAAGGAAGAGACTCTTCGGAGGGCTTGCCTTCCAGGTTCCACTTCCTCCAGGTAGTCTGTCTCCCTCCACCTTCTAAAGTTTCCAGAACCTCCAAAACTAGCGTCACTGCTTTGGGGGGCAGAGGATCAAGTAGTGAGCGTATTCGCCTATGTAGAAAATTTCATTCATGAACTCAAACAAGGATGACTTTAGAGACTGACGCCGGAGAGTCTCCTTTCACACTGGAGGAAAACTAGGCGGAGGTACCTGTCAATTCTCAAGGTAAAATAGTAAAAACCCTTCCTAGTCTATAGTACTTTTCATATTCCATACCATCCATTGGATCCAATTTAATATCAGTAAAGAAATCCAAAACTACTGTGATTTTCCAATAGTCATAAAATCCAAACTTTAAGTCTTTTAAAACATTAGCTGATTGCTGGGTGTGGTGACACCCACCCATAATCCCAGGATTTAGGATGTAAAGGCAAAAGGACAAGTTCAAAGTCATCCTCAACTACATAGGAACTACAAGGCAAGAATTGCTAAAAGATAACAACAAAAACATAACCCTATTAACATTGGCTTTTGCACACAAACCATTGATCAGTAATATATAAAACCCACAAATGACAGATTTTTCCAGACAAAATACTTAAGTATTTGTATTGCAAACAAACTGAACATATAGTTCATTATTTTTAAAGTATATCCACATACATCTATGCAAATATGCACATACATTACTTTATATTGCAAGAATACTAGGCTTTTTCTTGATGAGGTCTATTGGCCAAACCATTCTTTACTGAAATAACTACAGAGTGAAAAATAGTCTGAGCTTCAGTGTAATATATTTGTTAGGGACCTGACATGATTAAAGACTGCATAACTTCATAATCATATCCATTTCTGAAGCTCCATTTTTTTAAAGGACAAATCACCAAGTGGAAACATGTAAAAATACAAGAGCATAAAAACACATAAACAGGAACCCACGATGTTGCCAGTAGTATCAGGAGGGAAGTGACCCAAATCCCTCCTGTTTCTGTTTCCCCCGGAGAAATGGAATGGGTTTGGATTTCTAGAGGGCAAGAGCCATCTGGTACTGTAGATAATGGCAGTGCTACCCTCCAAGAACCGTTCCTGCTCGCTGGAACTGGCCTCAAGCATCATGATACCAGACAGCATTTGAAACCAAGATGATAATATCCAATATTAAAGCCACCATGGGGGCCTACTTGATGTCTTGATTCTGTAGCCTTCTGCCGTGTGTTTAGTTCTGAGAGAGGAGTGTATGTGCACAGATATATTGTTAGAAGCTCCCTCTCTTGAACTCATCCCTCACCGTGCACCACAATTATTTCTCACTTTCTAGCCAGAATGTAATTTCAAGACGATCAGAGAGAAACACACCATCTGGATGTCATAAGAAAATAACTAGCTTCTAAAGCCTGCCTCCAGCCACCTGAACCAATGTAGCTATGGTGGAGTTGGCTGTCACAGGCACTCAGAGCAGCCGAGAAGACACCTTCAGGCTCATCCTCATCCTCTTCTTCACTATGACATTCTGTCGGCCTCTGCTACAGGATCAGTGAGCTGAGTGTTCCACTTCCCTCCAATAGCAAGTTAGTCAGAGCTGGACAGTTCTGATCATCAGGGGCTACTTTTAATCTGTGTTGAAATCTGCTTCCTCGTGGTTTTGACCAGTCTGTCTTGGTTCCACCACTAGAAACTGTACTGGAGTACAATCCCTTCACACTCAACATCTGAGTATTTGAAGGCAGCAGAACTTCAATTACAACTATTTCATAATAATTACTTCACAAGGGCTAGAGAGATGGCTCAGAGGTTAAGAGCACTGGCTCTTACAGAGCTCTTACAGAGGTCCTGAGTTCAATTCCCAGCAACCACATAGTGGCTCACACCATCTATAATGAGATCTGGTGCCATCTTCTGGCGTGAGGGCATAAATGCAGGCAGAACACTGTATACATAATAAATAAATAAATATTTAAAAAAATAATTACTTCACAAACATACCCTCATTCATTTTCTAAGGCAACCATTATGTTTATAACTTTTGTAACAAAAGTAGTTTATTCCTGTGGATCTCCAAGACTCGGGGCAACAGCAGAATATCCAAGAGGAGTCCCAGTGAGGGTCCAACATTGACGGTGAACCATAAGCCAGAGGCTTTGTACACAGCAAATATCTGCAAGCAAAGCTGAGTGGACAAGAGGGTATACTGAGGACCCACTGCAGCTCCCAGTACCACAAAGATGGAGGAAGAGCTGTTAGATAGGTGGGAAAGACGGGGGAGTGAAGTGAGTTTTTTGTTTGCTTGCTTTGCTTTGTTTTTAATTAATATCTTTCTAATTTTCTTTTTTGTGGGGATGCTTCAGGGGTGAGGGGTGGATATGAAGGGATGGGGAAGTTAGTAGGGTGCATGATGTGAAATTCCAAAAGAATCAATAAAAAATTATGTTAAAAAGTGACTTATTGATTTTGTTTTCTTAATGCCCTGTTTTTCATATCAAAATAATGAAATAATTTATTTTGGAAATTTTGAAGACTTTAAAAATTTTCAAACACAGGGGCATAATTTACTCATGCCTGCACATGGTCTCCTTTATTGTCAATATTCAATACTACGTTAGTACTATTCTCATAATTAGTGAGCCTACGTAGACACATTGTTATTAACTGAAGTTCATCCTTTATTCAGGCTCCCTTGGTTTTCATTTGATGTACAAGAACCTACCTAGATAGTTACATCAGGTTTCTCTTGACTCCGAGTTTCTCATACCTTTTTAAAGGGTTTATTTCACGGGTTTATTTAATTGTACCAGAGTATCTGCAAATGTGTGCTCATGTTTATACACATGGAAGCCAAAGAGGGTGCCCCAAGTCCTCTTCTATGATGCTCTGCCTCTACTTTTTGAGGCAGAGTCTCTCCCTGAATCAGGAACTCACAGTTGTTTGGCTATGCTGGAAACCAGCAATGTCTTACTGTCTCTGCCTCCCTCAGCAGTGGGATTACAAACATCTCCTAGGAGTCCTGACTTATTATGTGGATGCTGGAACCCAGACTCCAGTCCTCAAGATTGTAGTCCAAGAATTCTTAACTACTGAGCCATTTGTCCAGCCCCTCATACTGTCCTTAGTTCTGGTGGTTTTGATACTTAAGGCAAGACTTGTCAAACATCTTGTAGAATATGCCTGCATATATATTTTTATGAGTGGACTAGAGTTGGTGAAGGGAAGCCACAGAGGGAAAGTGTCATTGACACTGCAGTATGAACAATAAATACTTTAACCATGACCCCCTCTGCTGAAGCTGACCTGGATCTCTTGGTGAGATAATGTCTGTCAGGTGGCTGCCCTGTAAACTTGCTCTGTCCTTTGAAAGGATGCAGACTTTGCATAGCTCTTATTTAAAGACTGGGTGTCTAAGCTCTGTGTCCCTGAGAACAGAGGATCCACATATATTATTTGGAATTCATTTGCATGGGCTACATGTGGATATTTGCCTTTATTAAATACATAATATCCTCATGTATCTACACTTTACATAATTTATTTTGTGTGTGTGAACATTATTTTATATTTTGGGTGATAATCCAGTATAGGTAGATTTTGTAGATGAAATCATTTCATATTTGGCTACTGGGGGTGTTTTATGTATTTATATCTCTTAAAATAACCATATATTGAGAGGATTTTGTTTTTTATTGACCTACTTATTTGTCCAAATAATGTTCCTCTTTCAGGTACTATAGAGTGGTGCTTTGTCTAGTTTTGTCTTGTATGTTACTCCTCACATCAAAAATTAAAAATTTCTACTATGTGCTCTGTGTGTGAATGTGTGCACGTTTACCTGTACACACATGTGTAGAGTCTAGATGTTGACATCAGTTGCCTTCCTCTACAGCTGTAGTATTTTTTTGAGAAAGCCTCTCACTGAACCCGGAGCTCACCATCTTGCGTATACCTGCTAGCTTGTGAGCCTTTGATGAGCATCTGTCCCTGGCTTCCAGCACAGGGCTGCAGACCGACACTGCCAAACCTAGATTTTATATGGTGCAGGGGATCCAGACTCAGTTCCTCACACACGCGCAGCAAGCATTGTCCACACTGTGCCACCTCTCCAGCCCTTTAACTATGTCTTTTAGTGGACTGATATTTAATTTCTTTTTACGGATGGATATATTCCATTGTATTGCATAAATGTACCAATTTATTGACCCATTGTTCTATCAAAGGAATAGCAACTGCTTCTAATGCTACAGACATTATGAAAACAGCTACTATAAACTTCACAAGTAGGATTTTATTAGACTCAAAAGTGCTTATGGCAGCAATCACTCAGTCATTATGCTATCGCTATGTTTCTCTGCGTACGAAACTGCCCACATGTCTTCTAACATGTCTACAGCAATTCTGGTTTCTACTAGCAAAGGATGAGGCTCCCTGTTGCTCTGTATCCTCTCCATCAATTGATGTTGTTACTTGCTTAGATTTTAGTCACTTTAGTAAGAACCACTAATGGTATCATGTTGGTGTTTGAACTTGAAATTCCCTGATTAAAATTGTATTTAGCATCTTCTATGTTTATTTTCCATCTTCATAATTTCTTTATTAAGATGTTTCTTCATATATTTAGCCTATTGTTTTAAAAAATCAGATTGTTTGAATTTTTATTGTTTGACTATTAAGAGTTCTTTATAGAAGTATTTCAAATAGAATGGAGTAGGCATATTACTTCCTTTGTTTCTACTATATCAGTAAAATATGAATTAATTTTCCAATACCCAAATTTTCACTTTGTGCTTCCTTTTCACAAAAACCCAAATCTATTTTCTCTCATGAATTATTCTTCATTCTCTACTTAAAGAGTTGATATTTTACTACTCAGTAAAAGGCGTTAATCTTGTTCTCATTAAATTTAGTTACATATCAACCAATAAATATTTATAGCATGTCATCTTCATCTAGGCACTAGTATGTCCTAACTGCCTTGGGTTGAGCAATGAACCATACAGGCAATGATCCTACTCACATGAGTTTGTATTCTGTCCTGACTGCCATGGGTTGAGCGATGAACCACACAGGCAATGACCTTGCTCACGTGACCTTGCATTCTGATCAGGGTGATACAACATGAATAAATCAAAGTTTTATAAAACTCTACTAATAAATGCTGTGAAAATACACAAAAAAAAAGGCTATTGAAGACATTGGAAATGGAGATGCTAGTTCAGTGAGCCTGGCGAAGAAGAGCTTTCCTAGTCACAGGCACTTTTGAAGAGGGAGAAGTTCATTCACTGGCGTTTTCTTTTGAATCCTGAAACCCAGCATGCTCGTCCTTCAGAGCTTTGCATTATTAATCATTCAGCCAAGCAAGGTCAAGGGCAGAGCTCTATTGCTGTGTGACCTTTGAACTGTGTATATACAGCTCAACTAAGCAGCAAATATATTTCCTACAAGTCCTAAAACTGTGGTTGTGCAACAAGGCTGGGCATAGAAGAAATGTATGCAGATTAGAAGTCAAGACTAGAGCTACAGCCCTGCCTCAGCCCCTAAATATTGATCCTGAGTCTGCACTTGGCCTCTTTGGGATGCAGCAGCTGTCAGGATACAGCTCTTTCAGCTTCTTTTTTTTTGTGGCAGATTTCTGTATCAATGGACTTGGAAGGTTAGCAAGTCAGCAGGGGCCAGACCACTTTCACGGCTCCCAGTCGTCTTTTCTCTCCTTCACTTCATATCCATCTTTTTCCCCCCGGCTTCCTCTCACATTATCAGTCCCAACAATTCTGTAAGATCAAATCCCCATACAAACCTATTCTCTATCCTTCCTAGGACTTCTGCCCTCTATAATAGACCTCTGACTGATACAGGGACCCAGCTTAAATTTCTGTCAAACTCCTGTCTTCCAAATATTTCTGACTTACCCTGGAGGAGACAATAATTCAGCCAGCTAGGAATTCATCTGAAAACATGATTTGTCCCGCGTTTCTGCATATGTGAGCTGGGTATATGCAGCTTTGTAAATACCTACCTAAAATATCAAAACTATTATACCTCTTGCTTTCCTCGGGCCTGGTAGTCCTGGAAATGCATTATAAGAAAAACAAATGAGGTTAATTTGGCCTGATTCCTGGTGATTGTAATCCCTGTTTCTAGGAGCTGACAAGTTACCTGTTTAATAATTCCTTCCAGAATTTTGTGGGAAATTACTCTCAGACTCACTCCCCAGTAATTTCCAGGACTCATCCTTTTCCTTCTTTGAAAAAAATGGCACCTAGCTGGCTCCCTGCGATTCTTCAGATTACTGCCAGCGCCTCTCTAATCACGGCTATAAATTCTCTCTGTACCCCAAGGATGTAATTTGTCTGACCCAGGAGAGTTATATTAATTCAAAGCAGTTTGATGTGTTCTTACTGCTTCTTGTCAAGCCTGTTACCAGCTGTGAGCTAAATCCTATCACCCACTCACTCTGACCAACAAAAACACAAGTGGGGTGCAGCCCCTGAGGAAGTGGTGCTGCTTGTAATGTGTGCTTTAATACGCCGCTTCTCCAGTACCAGCATTCATATGCATGTAACTATCCGAGGTCTTCCCAGATGCGTTCTTCTCCATCAGGTGTAGGTGAGTCTGTGTGGTGGTTTGAATAAAAATGGCCTCCATAGGCAGTGGCACTATTAGGAGGTGTGGCCTTGATGGAGTAGGCGTGGCTTTGCTGGAGGAGGTGTGTCACTAGGGAGTGGGCTTTCAAGTCTCAGATGCTCAAGCCACGCCCATGTGGTAGTCTTCCTACTGCCTGTGGATCCAGATGTAGGACTCTCAGCTCCTCCTCTGCATGTCTGCCTGCCCACCACCATACTTCCCACCATGATGATAATGGACTAAACCTCTGAAACTGTCGGCCAGCCCCAACTAAATGCTTTCCTCTATAAGAGTTGCTGTGGTCATGGTGTCTCTTCACAGCAATAAAATCTAACTAAGACAGTCTCAGAGCCTGCATTTCTAAAAAGTTCCCACAAGCTGCAATGTTGCTGTGTTTGGACCACTTGGGGAGTCAAGAGGAAAGCCTGGGGGTCAGGAGCATGTTCCCTGAGAGCGTAGCAAGGTCTCAAGCCCATCCCTTGCAATGTGTCTCTGGGGAACCGAGCGATTCCACAGGCTAAGAGCAATCCATGTGAACGTGAAGAAGCCAGGCTGTGATCAGGAAGTGTTTCTGACAGAGCACCGAGAGCTCACACACAGATCCAAACTGTCAGGTTTCGCAGGATCTGTGATGATTTTTCCTCTTTCCAGATGTTTGACCTGTATCTGACACTGTCAGTGAGGTGAAGCTCTCTACCAGCTATGAACTTTTCCAGGTGGCAAGCAGACCCTAATGAATGATGTCATATGCTCCTCACTCGCTGGTAATTCTTGCCAACTTCCTCCCTTGCTTATACTTGTTTTCAATCAGCAGAATGTAGCAAAATCAGTATTGTGATTAAATTAGAACAGACTGGAGGGGAAGGAAAAGGAGAAACACAGACAGACAGACTCTGCTACTGCAGTGGAAACTTCCTGTGGAGATAGGCACATGTATGGGAACTATGGGTAGCCTGTAGGAGCCAAAGGCCTTAGCCTTAGAATACGAAGATCCTAGATTCTGTCAGCAAACATGAGGCCAAGTTCGTACATAGAGGGCCCTGAGCTCCAACTGCTACCTTGATGCAGTCTTACACCACCCTGGTCAGAGGTAAGCTATGCCCAGACTTTTTACTCACAGAAAATGGAAGATAATGAACATGTATCATTTTGATTCATCCAGGTTATAGAATGTTGTCATGGACAATAGAAAATTGTGTAACTCCTCAAGCCATGTGGATGTCCAGAAACCATGAATACTAACACAGAACAAAATGGCTACCACACCCCCAAGATTAATATCTTGATCAGAGAGCAGAAAGTTCTTTCTACACCAGCCTTCGAGTCCCTTCTCCATAGTCTGCCTTAAAGAGCTTAAGGATCCTCAAGGCATGTCTTTAGGGAAATGATTTGGTATAGCCTACCAGCAGAATTGGCTACATGTGAGTATATAGTGCCAATGTGTCAGTTGGCTTTGACTAGTGGAACAAAATACCAAAGGTAACAATTTTTAAAAACAAAAGGAGGTTTATTTGGGAGGTTTGGGCTTTCAGTCCCTGATTCGCCCTGTTGCTTGTGGGAAGAAGTCATCTCATGGCAGGGACATGTGGGAGACAAACCCATTACAGGCAGGAAGTGGGAAAGAGGAAGAGGAAAAAGCCCTAAGATTCCCTCCAAAGGCATGCCAGGAAGCCAAGTTTCTCCACTTCTCAGTAGTGCCAGGCTGAGGACCAGCTTCAGTCTATAAGCCTTGCTCACATAGATATAAATTATAGTGCCAAGCAATGAGCTCACGGCAGCCCAAGGCCAATGTGACTACACAGGTCTCAGACACATGCATGAAACCAGATCTCACTGCCATATTGGATATGCTTCAAGCAGATTATTTAAACTTAGCTTCATTGTTCTCATGTGTGGAAATGGTACACAGTAATTCACGCTGGTTTAATGTTAGATTTGAAGGAAATGATAAATGGGTAAGTCCCTAATTCAGGTACTCAAAATGCACTCACTTTTTTTCTATTTTCCTTTTTTAGTCTTTGCTTGTTATTGAATTGTCAGCCTCAAAGATATATAAACTTCCTAATCCATCTTCTTTTTCTCTCCTAAACTCAGCTAGTCTAATGATTTCAGTTGTCTAAAGTCATACTAGTAGAGACGAAATTAATCATTTCTTCTGAGGCATGTTACTCATCTTTAGGTACATTTTGTGATTTATTATTTTTTAAACAAGTGACTTACACCAAAGTTTATAGCTCAGGTTAAACCACCTCTAGGCTATCCAACATAGACAGAACACTGTCACCTGAGTACATTATTCTTATAAGCACACAGTTAGAAAACGTCCCCTACCAAGCACAAGTGAGCAGTGAGGCAGATTGCCATCAACAACAGTGACTCCCCTGGACAGATTCCCCACTGAGGATGCCTTGGAGGTTGAGAGGAAGATCTTAAGGATTAAAGAAGGTAAGTAAACTGAGGAAGTCTCTGATGGCTGACCAGGTGATTGTACCTCAGCATCACTGCTTTGTGGGGAGGTATTCATCTGGCAAGATGCCACATAGCTTGCTATCCAGGGGTGTGTGAAGCTTGTGTTCATTTTCTTGGGTCTATAGCTTTTAGGCATTGATGCTTCTTTGCTTCTTTAGCATGTAAAATTTGGGGCAGGTAATACACAGTTTAATGATGAGGATGAGAGTGTCTGATGGGGAGAATATCAAAGGGCACAAATTCATAGACTCACACCTGACTACCCCACGAGAGTAAGATCCAGTGCTGTGGCTAGAGGTAAGCTGAAATGTCCGCTTCCACGTTTTATGGAAACAGAGGTAACTTCCCAGGTGTACAGCTGGAATGAGTAGAGCCCTGGCTCTAGGTAACACTACCCCAAGCCCGTCAACTCAGTCACTAACAGAATCACAGTCCAAATTCCCAGCATTCTGAGAGCATTTTCCTGAGAAAGTTTTGTAAATGCCAGTTAATGCTTAAATTCATTATAATGGGCTGAATGGTATTTTGTGGGCCACTCTGGACTCTAAATATTAGTAATGATATTTTAATGGGATAAGGCCTCAAGGTAACCATTTACAAACAAACTTTTGGCATACAGACTGTACATGATTTGGGGTCTACATGAAATCTATGACATTTAGAACTGTCAAGAATACAAGCCAGCTGTAATACGGTTTCGAAGGGAAAGTGCCACCCAAGATGATCGCCTGAGCTCTATGCTGAGACTGACACAGCAGAAAGCAGAAAGTGAGTTCCATGTGTTACCATTTAAACCCTGCATGTTCACCATGGCATGTGTGTGTACACAAACACACACACACACACACACACACACACACAAATAAATGCAACTTTCAAGAACAATTAAAAGGTATAATCAAAGAAAACTATGAGGAAAATATTAGCACATTAATGGTGGATGTTTACTATCCTGTCAGAAAAGCATGCCTTCACACTCTTCCTACACCTTTCAACTATTATTGTTCTTCGTTCATTTGAATCAATACACAGCCACTGAGTTGGTTAATAAAGCTATAGCACCTTCCATCTCTTTTCCTACATTCCATGGTCATAGAAAAAAAAAAACTGGTAATCATGAGATGTTGGTACATTCCCCCCATTTAGGAGACCAGAGATCTGCATATGGTTTTGGAAATGCAGCATGCAACGGGCTGGAAAGTCAGTTCAGTGGGTAAAGTGTTTGTTGTGAGAACCTGAGTTCAAATCCCAAGAACCCATGTAAAGTTGGGCGTGGTAATGCATGCCTGTAATACCAGTATTTCTGTGGTGGAAGATGGAGCCGGGAGAACCCCGAAGGTCACTGGCCAGCCTATGCAGCCGTGAACAGAAGAGAGACCTGCCTCCACCATGGTGGAAGGCAAAGGCCCCAGCACCCGGAGCTGACTCCTCACTCTACACCCACACTGTGATACACGTGTGCTCACATCAGCACACATATACATGTGTGCATACACCATATAGAGACCCAAAAAGCAAGAAAAGAAAGGACAGCAGGTGAGACTTTTATTAGAAATGAACTGCACATAAAGAAGGGGAGTGATGAAATCAAAGAAGAAAATCAGGAAGGTTGGAAGAAAACAAAAAAGACAGTTAGGAGCCCTCAGTCAGTGGGGTCAAAACCAGCAAGAAGCACGGGGGAGGTGAAGGGGAGAGACCAAGTCAGGGAGCCGAGCCGAGCCAAACACCTCAACAGAGAAGATGTCAGGAATCTGCAAAGAGCTCTTGTTTAGTAAATAAATATTGCTATTTTTATATTCATGGCCACAAAAGAATACAGCACATTCTGGCAACTTGGTGACACTTGAAGAAGTTCAGATTCAATTTGGAGAGGATTACATCTTTTTTTGAAAGGGAACGTTGTTTTCACAGTTTATTAATGTCACTTCCATAAAGCTTAGTAACTGTACCTTCACATTTGATAAAAATCAACTCGCATTCCTCATCTCTGACCTTCAAGGAAGTCCCAGGAGAGTGGTAATGAGACTTTATCTGAAGTTGATATCGGAGGAAATCAAGGGACGGGATGGACTCACGTGACATTTCAGGGAGAGAATCAACAAGACTTAATCAAGTAGAGGATGAGGGAAGAACAGCAGAGAAAAGCAGAGTCACACTCACATCATACAAGCTGAGAGCACACACACTTAGCACATAGAACATATTAATAAACTCCAAGAAAGGAATTTTCAATTTAACCCAAAATGTGATTCTGTGTGGACTAAAACTGATCTTAATGTGTTTCTCACAGAGGTGTCAGGAGCCATGCAATTGTTTCTTTGGGGGTTATGAATATAAAATTAATGAGAATATAGAGAGTATCCATGAGCTCATTTATCTTAGGCCCTCAGAGGTTGGGCGAAATCAGTCTCGTCGTCCTGGATCTCCAGGCTACAGCAATGCACAGTGTCGCCGCTCTGACTCTAGGCGTGCCTACGAGAGAGCTGGGAAACTTGGCGGCTTTTCCACAAGACGGTGATGACTTAAATGTCAGTATAAGAGTAGCTGTTAGTAAAGTGGGGTGTGGTGTGTACTCTTCACCCCACAGAGAATGCAAGGGAAGATTCTCCTTCCAAATTAAAAGAAAACAGCGCCTTGCCTCCCCCTCACTGGTTCCCTTTGCTGCTGAGTCTCTGCCAGGGTTGGCCCCATTCCCAAGGGTAGTGCGCATGCCTGCCCAGCCAGTGGTTGTCCTACATACAGCAGACCTTCATTCCTTACAGGCAGAGCCTTGGGGTGCAGGGCGGAGACGGGGGCATAGCTTTCAGTTTCTCTGGGAAAGAACCTCATCATGGTGGGGCTGGTCAATACAGGATGGCTCTGTCTCAGAAAGTGATGACTTTCTCGACACCAGAACTATTCACAACAGTCGTTGGCCCAAATTAAAAAATATGAGGTGTATTGTTGTGATTGGATGTGTATCTTCTTTTAAAGTGTACACACTATTAACATTATAATTTTTAAAATGTTGACTTAGGAAGCTGGGCATGGTGGTGCACACCTTTAATCCCAGCACTCAAGAGGTAGAGGCAGGTGGATCTCTGTTAGTTCAAGGCCAGCCTGGTAAGTTACAGGACAGCCAGAGCTACACATAGAGAAACTATGTCTTGGAAAACAAAAACAAGAAATGTTGGCTGGGGCTGGAAGATGGCTCAACTGGCAGCATCTGTCTTGAAAGCTTAAGACCTGATTTCAACCCTCAGAACCCACATGGAAAGCCAGGTGTGGCTGACTGAGCTCATACAGAGCTAAGGAGCCTGTGACAGGTGGGTCCCTGGGGTTTACTAGCCAGTCACCTCCTTGGTGACTGCCACGTCACTCAGAAACTCTGCCTTAAAGAAAAAAATCTGTGTCAAAAGATCACACTTACTGGAAAAAAAAACTGTGCAATCACTTTTTGTCATTTAAAAAATCTTAGAAACCTTGTACAGCAATTGGTCTGTCATTCTTTGCATACCCATGATGCACCTGTAACCGATTCTGAGCCATCCTCTAGCTGTGCCCTGCTCTACACTGTCAATTTGGCTGACAGTAGATGGCACCTGAGAATTGAGACCTATGGCTGACCTCCAACCTCTATACACATGTACACATACATATACATACATGTGCACCCACATACACATGTGCCTTCTTGCACATGAACAAGTATATACACACAAAAAACTGACTATAGAAAAAAAAATGAAATCCCACAAAAACGTGTATTCCCGTGTAAATAAACACTCAACAATAAGAATTCAGTATTTTCTTTAAGGAGTTACCACACAAAGGCCGTCTCTCCACTTGCTGGCCTCCACTTATGCTAGAATATCTCATTCCCTCTTTACATCTCACTAATCTCTTCTAGAGCAGGCATTTTAAGTTCGAGTGGACATCTTCCATGTCGACAGTGCTTACGAGAATACCATAGAATCATGCATCAACAACGCTCACCAACCGTCTCTGCTCCCTCCTGTGGCTCAGGCTTTAGTTCCTAGTTTTATTTTTATGTATCCCTCGTGGAAGATTAATGTTTTTAACTACTACATCTGCTACACTGGGATTATGATAAACAGAAATTTAGAATCCTCTGTGTCCTCTACAAAGCATTAAAATGACAGAAATGTGCATTAGGAAGAAGAGAGAGGATAATAATGCTCTCTGTACCACATTATCTCTCCCCCAGTCATCGCGCCTCTTTCTTGCCAATCATTGGGTGGATTCAGCCTCTACTGTGCAAGATTCACAGAACCAAACGGACCGTGTAGAGCAGGGCATAACTAGGGGGTGGCTGGGGATAGGTGAGAGGTGCATCATGGGTATGCAAAGAGTGACAAACAAATTGCTTTACAAGATTTTCCTTATGACAAAAAATGATTGCACAAATTTTTACTCTACAGTGTGATCTTTTGACATGGAAAGACAAATGTGGCCTCACTTGTATATAGAGTCCAAGAAAACAGAACTGTAAGAAATAATTAATTGGAATTGGTTAGCATAGGCGAGGGGCGGGAGGTATCCATGAGGGCTTGGGGAGATGGGGAGACATTGTTAGGCTCAAAGTCGGTTTTTTAGAGTAGGATGAGGGGTTTTGGTGTATTGTGGGAAAAAAATGTACTCAGTAATAACAAAGTGGGTTTCAAAACAAAGAAGCAGTAAAGGGAGAGCATTAAAGGTGACAAAATGGCAGGATCTTTCAGCTGAAGTTGTAGACTGCCAAGAGCTTAGATGTTCTAATTCTTGTACTTAAAGCAAGAAAAAGCAGAAAACAAACCACGTTTAAGATCCACTGGGGAGCTGAGGTCACAGGACAAAGCATGATCCCCCACATCTCTAAGAACAGCCAATTACAGAAAATCACAACTGAACAAGGTTGATATGCAGCAAATGTTTCTGGAACCACACTGAAGAAATACTTGGTGACAGAACACACTGACAGAAGCTGAGTGAAGGCTGTAGTGAGAAGACAGGCTGTCTCGGGCCCCAAACTCTAGTGGGCATTAACACATGATCCCTGCAAAAGCCTCACGGCAAAACCCAATATAATACCTCACATATCGGGAATGGTGGGGGAAGAGTGGTCCTCCTAACAGCCTTCTGCGAAACTTAATGGAAGCCTGATCCAACCTAGAAGAGCCATCATTGAACCTCAGCCCTGTTTAGACTCCTTGTCCTACCAAAGCAGAGGTTGAGAAAGAACTAAGAGACAAAGCGGTGATCCCAGCCCAGGGACACCACCCACTAAAAGATGGAGATTTGGCCAAAAAAAAAAAAATCTATCTATATCTATATCTATATCTATATCTATATATATCTATATCTATATCTATATATAGATATAGATATAGATATAGATATAGATAGAGAGAGAGGGAGGGAGGGAGGGAGGGAGGGAGAGAGAGAGAGAGAGAGAGAGAGAGAGAGAGAGAGAGAGAGAGAAAGAGAGAGATCATATTCTTGACATAATCTCGCCAGACACGGTGATAGAAGAGACACAGTGAGAGAGAAAACACAGGCTGAACTTAGCAAGGAGTTTTCAATGAAAACACAAGAAAAACCACAGAAAGGAAATCTAAGCCCATATCATCACAGCTACCACGAACACTAAATACAACCTGTTCTTTGTCAGAAAAAACACAAATCCTCTCACTATAGGTTACCTACCTAATTTATCCTTATCCAGTATGGCATGTCATCTAATTGAATTTTTAAAATAGTTATGATTAACACATCAAGGAACTTAATGGAAAAATTAGAAAACGTGTAAGAACAGATGGTCAATATAAACAAAAATATGGATGACTTGAGGAAGGAAAAGACATACCAGAAGTCAAAAATCACTGTGAAAGAAATGAAAAGTATCATTGACTGTTTCTCAATACATAGACTATAGGGCTACAAAAATTCAATAAGCTTGATTGCAAGAACAGATAATCCAAAAACTGTGAAACAAGATCAAAGGCACAAAAATATATACAAATAAATAAGAAAAGAGAAGGTTCTGGAGAAATATATAAAGTAATAAGGGTCACCAACTTTCTAAAATTAATGAGAGGCCCCAAACAACAGATTCAGGAAGCCCAGGGAGCACTACACCGTGGCATGTCTTATTGAAAGGAAAGAAATACACAGATACCAGACAACAAAAACACTTTACTTCTGCAGAAATATGGGTAAGGATTATACCAAATTTCTAGTTAGAAATCAAATAAACAAGGAAATGAAATATTACAAATGTTGGAAGAAAATGACAAACCTAGAATTCTATACCCAACAAAATGACTATTAAAGAAAATGAAATAGTGAGGAAGAATTTCTCAAGCAAACAAAATTGAAATAACTGATTGTAAGCTGATTTGTTTTGTTTACAGAAATCCTAAAGAGAGAAGGAAATTTATGTGGATAAATTAAATCTACAAAATAAAATCTAGAATATCAAAGGATGATTAAAATCTTTTATTCTCTTAATAACTGCTTGTCAAATATAATGGACAACTAGCCTATGTTAAAAAGAATGGAAAGTACAGTTAATAGTTTCAATCCACAGAAGTCAGTTTTCTAAGGGTGTGGCCCCATCAATTAATCATGCTCCAATGGATGAACCCACACCCATGAATACATGGGAAGCACCAGCTGAATTCTGGGTTATAAGATGGTTAGGGGGGTCGGTAACAGCAGAGAGAAGGAATACAAAATGCAGCTTTAGGAGGGGTGGGGAGGTAAATGGTAGATGTAGGAGGAGTTTTGCGGAAGAGTGGAGGATGAATATGATAAGAATACATTGTATGTATGCGTGTGTGTGAGTGTGTGTGTAAAATTCTCAAAGAATCAATAAAATATTATATTTTGAAATGGATGGAGCCATACATTGGTGAGAGTTTGATAAAATACTACAATATTTATGATGCAGTATAATATTAATTGAAACTGAACATAGATTAATTATAATGAGCTGTGCATTCTAATGCTCATGTCTAAAATCCCAGCCATCATATGCTGAGGAAAGATGACTACCACAACATTGAGATCAGCCTGGTTACACAACAAGCCTTTTATTTAAAAAAACAAAACTCTAACAACAATAACAACTATAGTAACAATAATATAACAATATACATAACAGTAACAACTATGTAACAATAACAACAATGACTAACTATAAATGTATGGTGAAACTTATCCACCAAAAGTTTTTAAAAGAAGTGTAATTGCTGTGCTAAGACAGAGCAAACTGGGATCATATAAAGTGTTCACTTAATACCAGAAAGGGAAAAATAATGCAAAAATAAAGGATGAAAAAATGAAAAAAAGAATAGAAGATATTTATAAACATAGTAAATCTCAATCTAAATGCATCAGTAGTCACACTGATTATGAATGACCTACATGTACAATTAAAAATCAAGGAAAATCAGAGTGGGGGAAAAGAACTAAGGATATACTACCATTAAAAATCCCCCACTGTATAAACAAAAACACACAAAGACAGAAAGTATATAGGTAGAAAACAAAGCTGGGCTAGTTATGTTAGCTTCAGAAAAGGCAGAATGCAGGAGAAAAATCATCAGAAATAAAAAGAGGTGCTTTATAATAAGGGTTTGATTCTCCAAGAGAACATACAAGTTGTTGATGTGTATTTCCCTAATAAGGAGGCACAGCATGCTGAGGCAGAAGCTGAAGGACTGAACGGAGAAGCAGGACAGCATGGCCTCCATTGTCCACTGTTTCCAGTAATAACCAAACCACAAGTAAAAATGATTGAACATATACATAATCAGTCAACTTAACATGGACATGTGCAGAGAATTCCACAGCACAACACAGAATTTATTTCTCAAGTTTGTATCCCCTAGAGTACATATGAATATTTTTTTAAATCATGCACAACATGTTAACAGATTTTAAAAAGTAATTAAACTGGAAACAGCAAATGAAATGCAAAGGCCTAAATTAGTTGGCTTTTAAACAGTGCTCTTCTATGTAACACACACACACACATGGCTATTCAGCAGTACTCTTCTATATAACACATACACACACGGCTATTCAACAGTGCTCTTCTATATAACACATACACACACGGCTATTCAACAGTGCTCTTCTATATAACACACACACACACACACACATGGCTATTCAACAGTACTCTTCTATGTAACACATACACACACATGGCTATTCAACAGTACTCTTCTATGTAACACATACACACACATGGCTATTCAGTAGTACTCTTCTATATAACACATACACACACATGGCTATTCAACAGTGCTCTTCTATATAACACACACACACACACACATGGCTATTCAACAGTGCTCTTCTATATAACACATACACACATGAAAGGGTTCAAAAGAAACATCTCAGGAAAAATTTTCAAATGTTGAAATGAAAATATTATCAAAATATGTAGTGTACAGATAAAGTCATAATTACAGATAAACATACATGTTAGGGAAAAGGACGATCTATAATTAATAATTTATATAAACACTGGTAATATTTGTACAAAGGAGTGTTTGGTGAAAAAAACAGAAATGAACTATCATGCTATGACCAGATGCATAAGAATGTAAAGATAAGTGAAAGAAGCCAGTCCATACGACTCCAGACTGCATGATCCCAACTGTGTGGTATTCTGGAAAAGGTAAAAAATTGAGCAATTTTAAGAATCAGTTTTTGCCTAAGGCTCAAAAGGGATGGGGGTAAGAAATGGGTAAAATAGACAGTATTGGGGGTTGATTAAACTATTCTATATGGTGCTATAATGAGATTTATAACAAATTTTAAATGTATATAAAATATAGTAGTTTTCAACTATATAAATTTTGCCTTACTTTTCTATTGCTGTAAAGAGACATCATGACCAGAACAATTTACAAAAGAAAAACATTAAATTGGGCTCATGGTTCCAGAGGATTGGGAGTTCCCAATTACCAAGGCTGGGAACATGGTGGCAGGCAGGCAGGCACGGCACTGGAGCAATAGCTGAGGACACACACCTTGAGACACAAGCAGGAGGCAAAGAGGGCACACTAGGTCTGGTGTGGACTTTTGAAATCTCCTCAGTGACACATCTCCTCCCATAAGCCCAAACCTCCTAATCCTCCCCCAAACAGTTCTACTAACTGGGATCAAGTGTTCAAACAAAAGTGCTTATAAAGGCCATTCTTGTTCAAATCATCAGTTTTTAAATTTATATTTTAAAATAAATTATGGATGTCAGGGTATCCAAGCAGTAATGTAGACTATTGTTAGAGAATCTAAGGGCATTATAAATATTTGGAACAAATTCACTGAAGCAGATAGGGACTTTGAAACTGAATAAAGACTGAGTCTGAAAGCTAAAGAAGACACACATAGACACTGTTCTTTGAATGACAGTTGTACTCACAGGACAACAAGTGAACTATTCAGACACAGCTCTAATCATTACTAAAGCTGTACAATTAAGCAAACAGGTAGCAATGGCGGGACTATCCACTAAGATGTGTGCTGCTGGAGTGGGACTTGGAGGCAAAGCCAGAGGAGGACCTGGATGACTAGAACGACTCATGGATGAAGCTGGAGTTATCAGCAGGAATTCAGTAGGGCTCAGTGTAGATGAAGGTTCATGTGGATAGAAATGTGCACATGCTCCCAGGCAAAGTGTGTGCACACAATTCTTTGTCAACTACACACTGATAGTTCAAAACACTAAAACTAACATCTAACACTTATTCCCACACTATTCTGCAATGAAAGGAATCTGGGCTCTGGTCCTAGGACTGTAACAAGAAATCTACAAGATGGCTCTAATCTAGAACCTCTACAAGGAACAGAAAATAAAATTCTCAGAAATAAAACCAAAACACCAGGGAATAGATTGATGTGAGTGTACCAGAATGGCACAGGAACCAAGTAAAAGAGCATCCTTTAGTCAAAGTAAGGGTAATTTAAATGACTAAGTAGCATTGGACTAGAACATAGATTTAAATTGGTATTCACAAGTCCATACTGAAGAATATTAATGCTGAGTAACAAATCAGGAAGATGAGACATATCCCAACTAAAGAAAGCATAAAGGATGTAGATCAGAGGTAGTTTTGCAGTGGAGACTCCTGACAAGTAGACCTTGAGACAGGTGACGCAAGGTCTACTTGGTCAATGATAAAGCATGTTCATGGTGTCTGCCTTCATGATGAGATAAAATAAACCTCAATTTTATTTCTCTTTCCTCTGAGAACATACAGCTCCTATGCAATCATAAAAGCATCTCATTCAATTCCAAACTGAGGGATATTCTATAAAATGTCTAAGCTGACATCCTCAAAACGACCAAGGTCACCAAAAACAAGAGGGAAGAAAATGCAACAGGTAAGAGACACCTAAGAAAATGTGACAAGAAAATGTCATGTGGCATCCTGAATGGAATTCTCAGAAAGATCAATGATATCAAATAAAAACTCAGGAAATATGAATAAATCATAAGCTTTAATCAATGATGGATCAATATTACATCATTAATTATTGGTGTTGTTTAAAACGAGAGAATGTTCCAAAATATGTAGAAATTCCCTGTCTTCTCTTTAGACCTGAACCTAATTCTAAACATGAAATCTAAAAATAAAAACTATTCAAATAAATGCCAGGTTTAAAATGCCAAATTCTTCTTGCGGCAGCTTGAATGTGCCTCCCTTCCATCACCAAAAGCATGTGTTAGAAATGTAATTCTTACAGAAAAGGTGGTCCCCGGTAGCATAGCAGCCTCTCCAGGCACACTGGGTGTGCATCAAAAGCTGGAGAAGGCAGGGTATGGTGGCTCGAGCCTACAGTTGTGGCCCTGGGTGGGGGGGGGGACGCTAAAGGCGATCAGCCTTGGCTGCACAAGCTTGAGGAAACTCTGAGAGAGGAAGGAAAGAGGGAGGGGAGGGAGGAAATAAGAGAAGTGGCAGGAAAGGAGAGAGGAACAAGATTAGGAAAACTGAAGAAGCTTCAGTGTGTTTTCAAAACCAAGAGGCCTATACAGGGAAAGGAAATACAAATTAGGGTAAAAAATGATGCAATTACTTTGATTGGATATTGAATTATTATATTTATATTTTATGTGAATATTGAGCTCTATGTGGTGCACGAGAGAATGTTGTTTTTTTGACTCAGCTGCTTTTTTTCTTTATGTTAAAAACAAGCCATATTCTCAGTTAAAACCCTGGAAGGATGAAGTGGGTGTCTGGCATCCTTAATGGACCACACTTCATCCCACTCAGCTTCAGCGCTGAACACAAACTCCATCACGGTGTTTTAGAAATCTGTCTACACTTGAGATTGCTCCACATTGAAGAATAGCAGTGGCACTGGTCCACATTTCTGTGAAAACTACAAGTTCCTTTCACATAGAGTCCTTTGACTTGGGGCTCCATGGCTGGCATCTAACACTATGCCGGACAAAGGAAGCGGAGACTCCGATATTGAAGCGAGCAATCTGATCAATATCAGATGGCTGAGGAAGGGACCTGGCTGGCTAGCTTTGTCACAAAAATTTCAAAGCATTAAAGATTTCATTTCAGAAAGTCACCATCACATATTTTTAAAAGCCTGTTAAATCATGTTGTCCTTAAGGCTTCAGTTTCATGTCACTTGATTTCAGCTGTTCGGCAGATATCCTTCTCTATGGGCAATTGGCCAAGAGAAAGGAATGGCTTCATGCTGCAGGGTCAGAAATTAAAGGAGCAGCGGCCACAACGGCTTCTGCTACAGCATCAGCACACTGTCTGTGGCTTGGGGTTCAGGAGAATTCCTCAGAAATGTATGTAGAGGAAGTCATTGGGAGAGGATGAGTTGGAGAAACGTTAGAGTCAGGAAAGCTTAAGACTTGGTCACCAGCTTGATGGATTCAAATCAGCTTGTCGTAACCATGCCTTGGTAGCGCTCTCCTCTCCTCTTCATCTCTTCTCTTCTCTTCTCTTCTCTTCTCTTCTCTTCTCTTCTCTTCTCTTCTCTTCTCTTCTCTTCTCTTCTCCTCTTCTCTTCCTCTTCTCTCCTCTTCTCTTCTCTTCCTCTTCTCTCCTCTCCTCTCCTCTCTTCCCCTCCCCTCCCCTCTCCTCCTCCTCTCTCTCTGAGTCTGCGTGTGTGTGTGTGTGTGCACACGCGCGCGCGCCTGTCTATCTGTGTGTCCATGTCTGTATGTGTGTGTGTGTGTGCCTGTCTGTCTGTCTGTGTGTCCATGTCTGTATGTGTGTGTCTGTGTGTGTGTGCATGTCTGTCTGTCTGTGAGTTCCATGTCTGTATGTGTGTGGGGGGGGGAGGAGTGTTACCTACTACCTTGCATGTATGGGAATCAGAGGATAACTCACAGAAGTCAGTTCTCTCCACTTTGTGGGATCCTAGAATGTCTCACAATCCCATTTATTCTTTTTTAATTTTTTGTGATACATTTTTTCCTCAATTAAGTCATAGAACATTGAGAAATCAAGCTGGTACTGTTATAGATGTTTCATCCCTACTGGGTAGCATTCATAGTTCTAGAAGGTGCTATGTGCGCTACATGGGGGAAAGTAATCACAAATCTCACTCAACTATAGACCTGTAAACTGCAACGACAATCAGCCTGGCAAGATACGCCTACTGTGCATCAATGGCCCACATAAATACTATAGGAGTGACCACCCACTGTGTAACAATGGCACAGATGTTACAGGAGTGACCATCCACTGTGTAACAATGGCACAGATGTTACAGGAGTGACCACCCACTGTGTAACAATGGCACAGATGTTACAGGAGTGACCACCCACTGTGTAACAATGGCACAGATGTTACAGGAGTGACCACCCACTGTGTAACAATGGCACAGATGTTACAGGAGTGACCACCCACTGTGTAACAATGGCACAGATGTTACAGGAGTGACCAACCAGTCTCTGGTTGGATTTAAGGCCCATTCTACAAAACAGAACTTATTCCACACACTGTTAACAAGCCCAAGAGCCTGAGGTCATGCCTTAGGGAAAGCCTGCTGCTAGTATTCCATTAGAAGGATATAACAGTAAACTGGCTCCTAAAAACCTGTTGTTATAACCATAGATAATCATATCTCTCAGCTCTCATCCAAGAGCCTGCTTCTAGCAGTGGATGACACAATTGAGGGCAACTGACACAGATTCACAACTGGTCAATGAATGGAGAAGGAGACTGTAGAGTGCTTGTTCCTAAAAGAGACGTCAATATCACTCTATCTCCTCCCAAGGCTCAGAGATCACCAGGGAAGACAGAGAAGAAAGACTAAGAAATAGAGGTCGTGGATGACTACAGAGAGACACAACAGGCCAACCAAGCATATGAACTGATAACAGCTGTAACTCCATGCACAAGACGTACACAAGAGCAAGCCAGACAAAATCCAGTGTGAAGAGGGAGAGTCAGAAGGTCCTACCCCAAGCTAAAGAGCTCCCGAGGATTAATGACTGCTGGGACAAAGTCCATTTTCTTCAGGGATGAAGCCCTGAAAAGCTACACATGTTTTAATAAATACCTGGACACACCTGTATTACTAGCAGTACCAAGTAGATTCCAAAGGTTTAAAGCCACCAGAAGAAGAAGACGAGATCACATGGAATTAGGAGAAAAGGTGGTGGTGAACTATGGGAGGAGTTGAGAGGAACTGACTCTTGCAAGTTGATCTCTGACCTCCACATTCACACGCAAAAACACACAGACACAGGCAATAAATAATACATGAATAATGTAAATTAACACCACAAAAGCACTTAGAATATTCTGTCCACAGTAACTGGCCATCAGATGCAACGTGCCCTACACACTATAGATCACCTTGTTCTTAGTGACACAGACAGTTAAGCAGGCACAATGGTCAAAAGCCCACCAGGCTCCAAATTCCAGGGGACAGAGAATGTCCTTAGATCTCTAGCCCCAGCCCCCTGTGTGGAGCAATGCCCCACCACCGCAGAGTCAGGAGATGCTGATGTAAACACAGGCCATGTCTGTGCAATAACCAAGGGAGCAAAACTAAACAAATGGAAAACTGGTCCCAAAGTCAGGGCTTAGACCCGGCAAGTAACAGAATAATTCTGTGAGGGTTTTCCTGAGTCCTAACCAAAGAACTGTGATAGGATTGGAGACGTGACGACCACCACTGTGATCACTTGTGCATAGTGAACTGTGATGGGGGGGGGGGGGGGTTCCCACCACTGTGATCACCTGTGCATAGTGAACTGTGATGGGGGGATTCCCACCACTGTGATTACCTGTGCATAGTGAACTGTGATGGGGAGGGATTCTCACCACTGTATCACCTGTGCATAGTGAACTGGGGGGGATTCCCACCACTGCGATCACTTGTGCATAGTGAATGGGGCGGGGGGTGTGGGGGGAGGGATTCCCACCACTGTGATCACCTGTGCATAGTGAACTGTGATGGGGGGGATTCCCACCACTGTGATCACCTGTGCATAGTGAACTGTGATGGGGGCGGATTCCCACCATGGTGATCACCTGTGCATAGTGAACTGTGATGGGGGGGATTCCCACCACTGTATCACCTGTACATAGTGAACTGGGGAGGATTCCCACCACTGCGATCACTTGTGCATAGTGAACGTGAACGGGGCGGGGGGTGGGTGGGTTGGGGGGGGATTCCCACCACTGTGATCACCTGTGCATAGTGAACTGTGATGGGGAGGGATTCTCACCACTGTATCACCTGTGCATAGTGAACTGGGGAGGATTCCCACCACTGCGATCACTTGTGCACAGTGAACGGGGCGCGGGGGGGGGGGGGGGGGGGGGGGGAGGGGGGGATTCCCACCACAGTGATCACCTGTGCATAGTGAACTGGGATGGGGGGGGGGGGTTCCCACCACGGTGATCACCTGTGCATTGTGAACTGTGATTGGGGTACAGGGATGACACTCAGCCTGATTTCTTATACACCTGAGGACCACTTTCCCAGGGTGACACCATCTGCGTGAGTTGGGCATGCCCACATCAATAATTAATCAGGAAAATATGCCACAGGCTTGCCGACGGCCCCACTTTATGGAGGTGTTTTCTCAGCTGAGGTTTCCTCTTTTCGGATGACTCCAAATTGTGTCTAGAAATTAGACACAAATTAGGACTTAGCCTATATACTCGACACAATCTAAATGCATCTATTAGACGATCAAATGCCCCTAAGAGCCATAATGCCCTGAAACTGACTAAAGAACAACCAAGACACAACACACCTGAAGACAAGAAACCTAGGGCAGCTCTTGCCAAACACAAGAGTGGATTTTAAATTATAGAGACCAAGAATATCAAGTTCTGGCTAAGGATAGTGTTGACTGGGGTAGAAAAGGCAAAAGGGAACAATGCGTTAGACCAGGAATCAAATACACGAGAGTTTGATTTACACAGATGTGAACTGAAGGTCAGTAGGACAAGAATAGACTTTTCAGCAAAAGGCATTGAGACAAAATGTGGAGAAGTATTACATTAGATACCTACTGATCACACACACACACACACACACACACACACACACACACACACACCCTGACCATGATCCTATGTAAGTGAAATAATTAAGTCTAAAAGTTAAAAACATAAAATGCAAAAATATATTAGAAATATATATCCTAAGGAAAAGAACAATTTCTTAAATATAAAAAGATCAAATCATAAAACAAAATGTTGACATTCTTGATTATAACAAAATTACAATCCCTTGTCAAAAAATCATAAACAGTAAAAATTCAAAGTACAAACCAAGAGATAGTAGCTGCCCTATATTAAAAGATTATCATAAAAATATGTAAAGCACACAGGTAAATAAATACAAAGTGGAAATTTTCTCATTTAAAAAATAGTACTTCACAGAACAGAGATGAAAAAGCTCAGAATTTCAGAGGCTGTAATCTGGAAAACAGTTGGCATCACGCAGCGCGGTGTGAGTACGTACGCTAGCGGTAAGCCAACAGTCAACTCACACAGACACTGGCACACATCAAAGACGCGCTTACAAGAGTGATTCACCAGTGTCTGGAAAGGGGAACCTTATCCAAGAGCAAACCGGTACGTAAACGCTGACAATTTCACTGTAGAACTTACGTCACAATGAGGCTGGATAACCCACAATTACACAAAACAACGCAGAGGGAGCTCAGAACAGAACAAGGAGTGAAAACGCAAGCCACGTCACGATTTTGTTTCACAAAACGAACAAAAGAGCGTAACTGGCTGGAGTTGGAAACATGCAGGTACAGCTATGAAGAAAAAGCAAAGCAGTTTGACCCACAGACCCGGAAGAGCTTTTCCCTCTGAGGAAGCAGAGATGAGCTGTGCGCCCATGGAGCCCCCAGCCACACGGCTTCTCTAAGAGCTAGCTGAGCTGTGCGAGACACTGCCACCTTTCACCCTGCGTCCCTTGCACGTTTATAAATGGTGTTTTGTCGTTGATTTTTTTACATTAGGTCAAAAAGAAAGAAAATGTTGTCTACTTGTAATACCCTTGAGCTGATAATCTTTTAAATCTGTGTTCCTCCGTTTATGAAATAAAGATTAACAATCTATGGGGCTGGTTAAAAACATGGCAGAACTTAGAACAGGACTCGGCATAATAGGTTCCTCATGACAGTTAACTACAATCATTTTTAACATTAATTCCATGTCTATTGTGAATATGACCATCAATATAGCCAATCTAAGGACTCTCTCCCCACCCAATGCTCACTTTTCTCCACAAATGATAAAATCTAAACCAACTGATGAAATCTGATGTGACTCAATAACTTCTTAAACATATCTGACATATCTGATGTTCTGTGGTTTCTGACTCTATTTAGTATGCCTCTGAAAGCTCACCTATGGGCTTAAGAATATTATCTGAGAGTCCTGAAGAGATGACTCAGGACTAAAGCTCACCTGTCCACTTAAGAATACTATCTGCGGGTTCCCAGCACCCAGATAGTGGCTAACAACCATCTGTAACTCCAGTTCCAGGGGATCAGACACCCTTTAATGGCCTCCACAGCACTGCATGCACATGGTACACAGACATCCATGCAGGCAATACTCCCATACACATAAAATAAAAATAAATCTTCTTTTAAAACGAAAGTATCTGAGGGATGAACAATGCTTCTATATTTTACCTTTCCTCCTAAAACAAAATCCTTCACCACTGAGCTTGGCTATAAAAAACAAAATCAGGTTAAGAGTGTGGTTTAGTGGCAAAGTGTGTGCTTAATGCATGCAAGACTCTGGGTTCGATTCCAAACACTGGAAGAGCGGGACTAAGTAAATAACTCCTTGACAGCATTAGTCTACCATGACTGGAAGATCAGAGAAGCGGAACACTCCTTGGTGCTGACTCCACCACCTTGCCCTGCGTCACAGTGTTGTTGGAATATATGATATGAAGACTCTTGCAACTGTGAAATAAATAAATTAGCAAGGACCAGGCAGAATCAGAGAGTTCTCAGTTAGTTAAGTAGAAGCAGAAGGTTGGCCTCGCATTTGTCCAAAAGCAACAGTGCTGGAGGAAATGACACAACCCAATGCAAAGGGGCATCTCTCTGGAAAGGTGTGGCTGCTGGATCCTGAGACTGAGACAGGGAAAGCCTCTAATTTATAACGTTCAACATGCAGATAGAAGAGACTGCAGACCTGGCGTGACAGCTGGATGGAGTCAGGAAATGGCTGCTGTTACAGGAGAGATGCTAAGCATGAGGTCGAGAGAAGTCTGCCTTCAGGGAAACTCGCCTGGAGGATCCTCCCACCCATTCAAAGACATGCAGGTAGAGGCAGCGGCAGCTTTTTATATTCAGCCAGAAAGAAACCTAAGGCCTGACGAATTCTTACAGAAATTAAGCTAACGATGATGAAGGTGGCACCTGTCTGTTATCACATTTTGAGTTCTCAATCAGTCTGTCTTTGACTTATTTCAAATACCAGTGGGAAATTCCATCATTTTCTTACTTGAGGATTTTCTTCTGGTGACCCGGTGTCTTTCTGTCTGAAGCAAAGCAGCTGCTTTCGGGGCCTGCTCTGTAGCCAAGATCTCCTTTTCACTTCATTTGTCTGTCATGGTCCTTGTATTTCCTACTTTCTGGATTTCTATTCTCATTCTAATGAAGACATCCCCCAAGTGACTTCCTTGGGAGCACACTAGAGATAGGCTTTCCCGTTCACATGTAAAAAGGAATTCACTGGGGCTGAGGTGACGGCTCAAAGGATAAAGTGCATGCTGTGCAGACATGATCCCTGCACGGTCTGCATCCCTGGAGTCTGTGTAAAACGCCATGTAGAACTCATGACATTAAAAGGGTAACAATTTCCAAAAAAAAAAAAAAGCCATGTAGATATGGCAGTCTGCTGGCTCATTTGTAACCCTAGCCCTCAAAACAATAGAAAAGAGAAAATAGTAATCCTTCAGAATTCTACAATCCACAGACATCCAGCTGGGAGACTGTCACACATTATTTCCATATTTCCTCTGTGTATGTATATGCACTGTGTTTCCAGTAACTGGCCTATGACATCTGCAAGTTTGCTCACAGCATGTTTAGAGTAAATGTTGCATCAAAAGTATTCCTCGTCTCCTCCTCCTCAATGTCCTTGGCATGTTTTATTTATTGAATTAATCAGTTCTTGCCCAACTATCAAAAACTTAGCAGATTTACAGTATTTTCTTTATCCGAATGGTGACTAATGATGCAGTGAAAATATATCTGTGCATAAATCCTTGCTCCTATTATTTTCATAGCTCAGATTTTCTGAACTAAAATACTGAATCTTAGAGCTATCCAATAAACTCAAACTGAAGAAAAGGTATGCTGAATGCAGTCGTTGGGAAGCATTGTAATTCAAGCCAAAGGAGGGAAGGGCTTGAGGCATCTGTGTTTGAAGGCTGGGTGGCAGCTTCTTTCCTCTGAGTTGTGAATCAGTAAGAGGATATGATGCCTTTTAGGTTGAATGAACATGACCTTAGCAACAGCAACCTCTGTTCTCCCAAAAGTGAGTCCTAATTTGCACCAGATAAACGCAATCACACATTCCCCTCCTTTTGTGGACACTATCTGTCTACAGAAGCAGTAGACAGGCAGAGCCCCAGTCCAACCAGGAAGATCCAGGGCATCCTTTCAAGGCTGTTCAGAGAATCGTCTCTGCAATCACGCTTCCTCTTTCATCCTAAGGGCTCCAGCATGACTTCAATATAAGGTGATGGTATAGATCTGATCAAATGGAGACAGAATTAATAGAAATAAAACAAAATCATGTCTTTCAAGAATATTAGTGAATTAGAATTTTCTTATGATTTACTGATTTTTTTTTCTTTTTTGGGTTTCTGGAAGAAAAACAACCTAATTATTTTTTTAGATTTCTCTGTATTTAAGTTCTAAAAGCAAAGCACCAAGTGATCTTATCATATTAGTTCATTTCTAACCCTGGCAATAACCTAAGGGCACTGGGAGTGTGACACAAACAAACAGGTTTTGTTAAATGCTTGAGTATTAAATGTGGGTGGCAATCATGATCTATCTTTCGCACCAGAGGCCACATGAGAAAAATGCCACCCCACTGCTGTTCCATGTTCAGCCAAGACTCTTGTTTCTTAAAGCTGAAAACACTTCAAAATGATCCAAGATTCCCTTCAATGTCAACTTATCAAGTCTGCTGAGGCTGGCAGCCCACAGCTTCTAGCTTTGGAACTCTTTTCTCCTTTATCAGTAGCTGTTTAGAAAACACTGATCATTTAAGATCGGTGCTGGCCCTCCTTCCTCTGCAAAACAGTAAAGCTGAACAAAGTGATGGACAGGAAGCAAGATCAGAAACAAAGAACCAAGGGCTCTAATGCACGTGATACCCAAACCCAAAGAGACAAAGACCACACGTTTTCATTCACACAAGGACCTTAGCTTGTGGGGGGCTAGCCTGATCCATCTTTCCCACTATAAGCCACATGGGGGAAATGTAGGTTATGTGGCTAAAGCCTTAAAAACTAGAAAAATGACCGAGATGGTAAAGAGAGATGCTGAGTAGAGAAGGGCAGGCAAAGGATGGATACCTGTAAAATTAAAGCACATTTGAAAGGGGCGGACACTTTCGGGGGTGTGGGGGAAGCGGGGAGGGGTGGGGGGTGGGAAGGACATAGAAGGAAAAGCCACCAAAACAAATTTTGTTTGAAAATGCCATAATCATACCTAATATGCTGTATGCTAATTAAAATAAAGTGTCTTATATCATCAAACAGGGTTTTGAAACAGATATCAGCTAATTTGCAGTTCATTATAATTTCAAGAATATATTCATATAAGAGTCAAACTGCAGATGTCCAATAAATACTTTTTTTTTTTGTTTTTGTTTTTTGTTTTTCGAGACAGTGTTTCTCTTGTGTAGCTTTGCGCCTTTCCTGGAACTCACTTGGTAGCCCAGGCTGGCCTTGAACTCACAGAGATCCGCCTACCTCTGCCTCCCGAGTGCTGGGATTAAAGGCGTGCGCCACCACCGCCCGGCCAAATAAATACTTTTAATCAGACTAATTTAAATAAAGATTGTCAGTAAATTCATTTTAGCTCTTTACTTTCTTATTAGGTAAGAATAAAATTTCCACAAAGACTCGACTTTGCATTTTTTCCAGAAAAGGACAAAACCACCACTGTTTTCCTGTTCTTCGTCTGAATTTTACTACAGAAAATCCTCCACAGTGACTTTCCTCCAATGGTCTAACGCAGAAATAGTGGTTTCTCAGTGGATTCCAGAAAATTTTGAAGAAAAAACAGTACAAAAAAACAAGAAGAGCAGATTACTGCCAACTCTTGTTAAACACTGTAAAACAGAAATATAAGGGGAAATCCCAGCTCCCTGTAAGAAATGAGCTAAACACTGCCATTAACACTCAATGGAGGCCCCATCGTAAACACCTGGACTCTCTGTGTCACTCAGTAAGACACGCGACACTCACACTGACTTCCAGGGTCCGTATCTCCATACAGCTGTTGTCCTTCACTTCTCTTGCCTTGTGCTCCTCACCCTCTGTGCCCTTGGTCTGGAATATTTCCTCACAGAGCTACAGAGTTTCTTAAAGATCTTGCTTAAATGCCATCCTCACAATAAGATGACCACCCCACACAAAGTGCCAACTGTCCCACCCACCTGAGGCCCTTCCGGTGCCCTGGGGTCTGCTCTGGGCTTTCCTTTTTCCTGAAGCATTTTGGAAACATCTTCTTGAACTTACTAAACTATTTATATATAGTGATTATTAGCTCCTCCATCATAATATAGACACCAAAAAGCTAAGACGTCGTGTTTTGTTCACCATATCGTTCCATATGCTGACAATCTTCCCCAGCCATACAACACCCAGTTGATTTTTTTCCAAATCAATGACTGAAAGATGACATTTTCACACGTGAAGAGAAAGCACAAAATATGCACTAAAGGCACTAAAAGTCACTTCACAGATACACATTATCACCAAATATCCATCTAAGTGAATTCTGACGGCTGCATTAGTCAGGTTTTCACTGCCGCAAGCAGATGCCTAAGCAAAATATCTCAAGGGAGGAAAGATTTGTTTTGCTCACACTTTCCGAAAGTTGACTGCATTGGGGTTGGGGAGGCATCATGGGCAGCTCAGGTCACAGTTGCTGGGAAGCAGAAAGGAGGCGGCTGCTCTTCCAGGCTAGGAGGGACTGCCCACTCTAACAAGCTTTTGCATTTTTCCTCCTCTGAAGCCATCTAGACCTCCAGCCTAGATGATTCCACCAACATTCAGCAAAGGTCTTTCCTCCCCAGCTAATTCTTTCACAGAAATATGAAGAGGAAGACTTTACAAAAATAGGCACCTCTCAAATCAAGCCCATCCCTATCACCTTGAAAGCCCAAACAGCATTTCCTTCAACTGTGATAATATATTCATGATCACCCAAAGGCTCGTGTCCATCTCAATTCAAAATGCACTCGGCTTACTGCCAGGAATCCTTATAATCTTAACACTTCCCTCCCTGTTCTGAAGTCTAAGCTCATAGCTCTAACATAGGATGGTAAAGCATAGACATTCAAACTCCACCATGTAGAACTAAGAGACGAGCAGGGGCAGCTCTACGCAAAGTAAGAGCAAGACTTGCGGAGTAAACATTACATCTGTGATTCCATGCCCAGTGTCCTGGATATGCGTTGACATGATAAAACCTGCACAGGGATTGCATAGGCAATCAGAACCCCGCCCCCATTCCTGCTCAGTGCAGCCTGCACGCTTTCATGCTTAGGCTGGCTCCGTTTACTGCCTGTAGCTTCCTCGGCAAGTCGTCTGTGTTCTTGGCATCACTAACTTCATGGAGTCTCCCCTGCACCTTCAGCTTCACACTCACAGCTTCAAACAGCACCCTTTCTAAGGCTGCCTGCAAGGATTCTAACGATGCCACATGTAGCCCGCCCCCAGACACAGGTTTTCCTTTGGGGTGGAAGCATTCATCGCTGAATAACTCTTACATCCCAGAGGCCTTCAAAGTGAGCATCTGGTGTGTATATCAAGGACTTCTGCAGGTGGGAGCAGCAGCCAAGCTGCCATGGACGATGGCTGTCACAGCTTCTGAATGCCTAGGTCACTGAACATAGGGAAACATTCGTAATGGCTCTGTTTTCAACTGAAAACAATTTACAAGCTTTGGTATGTATGTATGTATGTATGTATAGATGTATGTATGCATGCATGCATGTATGTATGTACGTATGTATGTATATACTTGATCTTGATAATTTATCATTAACTTGTACAGTGGTGTGGCTCTACCTATCACCACTGAACTGCATACAAAAATAGTCAAAAGTGAAAAATATACATTATTTATTTATCTGACCACAAAGAAGAAAAGAATTCACCATCAAAAACTTCATCAGTGGTGCTGTCAATTCTCATCTCATTTTGAAATGAAATATTTCACATTAGTTTGTTGTGTGTCCACACAGTTTAGAATGCGCCTTTGTTCCGGTGGTATCTGATTTTATAATGCATAAACCAAAGCTACACTTTGATCCACCCATATTTTTTATTCATAGATTCAGGATATAAATATTTCACTCTCATAAAGAAGAAAAGTCCACTGAGATCAGCATTTCAGTTATGGGATCACCACTAATACAGACAATCCATCCAGTTCCATACATCTCAGCTCACTCCTGCTGAGTCTCTGTGAGCGCAAGGGACTCCCCAGGATGCCCGTATCGTTGTCTCAATATCCAATTGACTAATCAATAGACTAGTCACGTTGAAGGTAGCCACCAATCTCCACTGTAATACCAAAGCCAGTGAGGAACTTTTTGCAAACCCAACCCTGGCTGGTGTCCTACATTTTTATATCTGGTTTCTAATGCTCCTGCCCTAAAGAAAAACGCCTTACACATAAATTGTCACTCAACAACAAGACATTGGCTGAGCGGTGTTTTTCTTCGGCTTGACTAGTGCTGTGTGGCCAGAGCAGCAGGCTCCTTGCTGGTAACTCACAATTTCAAATAGGGGCATGCTTCTTGGGCTTCCTTCCTGTTTTCTTCTTGGTTTCTGTGTGTGTGCTGAAGCTAATAAACTCGATTGCTTTCTGCTCTGAAGATCTTCAACTTGCCTCTTAGGTTGACTTTTCGGTGAGCATGACTGGGTCCTAAAGTGCCTCGCCTTGGGTGTCCAAAATTCGGTATTAGACTGGTAGTGTTCTCTGAGTCAGGGACCTGAGCTGCAGGTGTAGTAAGTCCTCTCAGGGTCCCAAGTCTCCTTGGTTGAAACCAAGGTTGATGTGAGCTGTTTCCTTCGTCAGAAACAAGAGTCAAGTTGCATAACCAATGGGCAGATGCCATTTCCCACCTTTCTACAGACGATCTGAGTCAAGGGTAAGGACAGACAGACAGACGATCTGAGTCAAGAGTAAGGACAGACAGACTGTCTACCTTGGTTACAGGGTCTATTTTCTGCTTCTTCTGCCGGTCAGGCCTCAGATGAAGACAAGGGTATTTTACAGTGAGGCTCTATAGTTTCAGTTGCTTTTCTGTATTTTATAGACTGAAGTTGCTTCTCTCTTTGTTCTTTGAGATGTAAATTTGCCTTTGACTGTGACCAACACTTTTTAGTCTGACCTCAATAAAAACGTATGAGAGCCAATCTTACTTCAAAGAAAAGCAGAGTCATTGCTCCCAGGCTGAAAGGATGCTTTAGACAAACACAACCCTAAGGAGAAAATATCAGGACTCTCTGGATGTGTGCATGGTCTCACAGGGTTTCAGGAAAAAAGGGCCTTTTAGGGACATGCACTCAGCTGGAAGGTACACAGAAATCCTGGTCATCTGGCACCTCAGCCATCCATCCACTCTAAGATATTTGGATTTACAAACCACAGAAAAGTAGAAAACTGACTCAAAGGCAATACTTTGAGGAAAAAGCTTGCAAACAACACACTTGACCAAGACACAGGCCTGCCACAGTCACATCCAAATTAAACAAAATTATTCATCCAAGCCCAAGCTTTCCTTGAAAACTCCACCTGACTGTGCAGAGCACTGTAGTACCTCATTTTCCTGGTATCTAGAAAATAGTATCCTCTCATTGCAATCTTAACCTCCAAGTGGCCAAAACAGAGAACTTTTGAAATTCATGTTTTGCGGGGGGGGGGGGGGGGGGGGGGGGAGCTTTTTAAGACATGGTTTTTCTGTGTAGCATTGGCTATCTAGGAACTTGCTTTGTAGATCAGGCTAACCTTGAACTCAGAGAGATCCACCTTCCTCTGCTTCCCGTGTGCTGGGATTAAAGGCGTGGGCCACCACAGCCCAGCCAGTATTTTTAAGAATTTTTTTTTTACTTGTATGTGTGTGAGTGTTTTGCCTGTGTATGTGTATGTGTATGTGCACCACATGCATGCCTGGTGCCTGCAGGGCCAGAAGAGGGCAATAGATCCCCTGAGATTGGAATTACAGGTAGTTTTAAACTGCTATGAGGGTGATAGGAACTGAACCCTGATCCTTTGCAAGAGCAGGAAGAGCTTGTAACCACTCTCCAGCCCCTGAATTTCTAAAACTATAATAATTTTTATGTCCAATTGGAAAACTGTTTTAAAACCAAAGATTGGAAATTGTTTTCAATGGTACTTTAAAGCTTCTAAGTATAGCTAAGGAAAAAGATCTGCTCCCTACAAGTAGTGCATTAAAAATGAACGGAGACTCTGTGGAATAATGCTTCACCTGCTACTGCCCTGTGGTCCTCACCCTTTGCTTTGGTCTTCAATGCCCTTCCAGTTATTTTTTTTTTCTGCTGGGGAAAAAAAAAAAAACATTCCTCAAATTTTAGTCAGTCACCTGTAGGAATGCCAACACATTGTGACATTGTTCTAGAGAAGAGGAGAGAAAACATGATGATGACCCACACAGTGCATGGACTCCCTGTCCGAACTTTCTCCCCGAAACTGGCTTCTGCCAACCGAGAGGCTAAGAATGCCATAGGCTCACATCTGCTTGAGTCTATACAGAAATTCCCTGCTTTACCGTAATCCACCTGCCTCATCTCCCCACCGATGCATTTGATAAATCTTGATTTAGAATTTTCTTTCTCTGTGACTATAAAATGTTCAGTGTCTTCAGTATTGGAACATCTGTGGCTCTGCTCCATACTCATGCACCTTTGACTCAGAATAAATAAATGTTTTATGACTTTGAGGGAAAGTTGTGCTTTTCATGGACAGCTTAACCTTTTTAGCTTAGACAGATTCTACTCTTGAAGAATATGGCTTTAAAAACCAGAATTCACTTATATGAAGCACTGCTAAGGCACATCTGTGTTTACATCTTAGATCCATCTCTTAGTGTGTTCACTGCTTTACTTAACCAGCTCAAGCTTGCTTCACTCTAACTGGTCCTGAATTCTTCTGTCACTCCTACAGTTGACTTGATGGTCTGCAGACTTGAAATGTCTTCCTACAATATTCTCTTCTAAAACGACTAAAATATGCCATCAATGACAACAAAATAGGCTGCTAAAAAGCCCCAAAGAGGCTTTTCCCCAAACTCAAGCAGGCTCAGACTGTTTGCATTGTTCTACTGCCTAAAAGGTTATGCCCTGAAGCCAGTATCTAATTAATAAACAAACTTCACCAGAAAACCTTAACTATGACCTTCTCATCGCACTACATGACTACAAAATAAATTTGCATTTATAAAAGAACTTGCCTCTCTGGGAGCTCCTGCAGTAAGGGGAGACTGACTTCTCTTGGTGACCAGCCCTTGACCATGTTGTCCAGTGTGGTTTTCCCTGTTTTCTTTGCCTTTGCAAATACTAACATCTAGGAAGTCTAAGTTTTATCTCTTTAAATGCTTTTCTTGTCTTATCAAAGAATCATGGATTTCAAATACAAAGTTAGAGTTGCTTAGCTCTCGACATTATTTGGTGAGATAAAGTCAGTAATCGAAATCCTAAGTCCATAAGGGAAAGAGCTTACAAGCAAATGAAAGCACTCAACAGGAAGTTCCAGATCTCTGTGTTTGTACATGTGCGTGTGTGTACTGTGAAGCATGCAGGGATGCTCATGGCTATACGTGGATTTGCAGGTTATCTTCATGATATTAAGTCGATTAAGACATGAACACTCATAAATTAAGTAAAATGAATCCAAAAGCATCTCAAAGTTCATGTGACTTGGCAAAGTTCTGAGATTGCACTAGACTAAAGTGACACTAATTAGATGGCTGTCATTTCAATATAACTTAAAATTTTCAAATAATTGCTGCATATGTCTAACTGTATAAATAGGGCCTGGAGAGATGGCTCTGTGGCCACTTTGTATATGGATGGAAAAAGTCATATTAATAAAGGAAGACAACTCTGCTCTTTGGGATGTTATTTAAAACATTTAGAAACTGTGTATTTCTATAAATTATGAATGTGTATAGTTTTGTAGGGTACTGTTTCTCAGCCGCTGTGGATTAATAATACACAATAACTAAAACTAAAAAGAAAAAGTCTGTAGATAAGGAAAGTGGGGCATGTTTCATAAGAAAGTTATAAGCATGAAATTCATTTTTGATAAAGCTATTAAAGGATAAAGTAATGTTTGAGAGAGAAATCTGTAAAAAAATAACAAAACTACTAGTCTAAACTGAAGATTTAAACAAGGTGCAAAATGTCTGAGCAGGTTGCATTTACAAAGGTTAGAAAATACAAATTTTTGTTTAAAAGCAATTTTCTGTGTGAGCAAGTTGGTATAATTAAAAGAGAATTGTCTATAGGTTAAGGTTTATGTCAAAAAACGCATGCTCAAAGCTAAACTATAGTGCTAACGCAGTTTGTTTCTCTTTGTGACACTGATTTGCTCTTACAGAAGGTGGTGAAAGGGAGTCCTCATTGTGCAGGCTGCTGGCCTAAGAAACAGCGGCCCCAGGTTTAACAAGGCAATCTCTAGCAGTTTGTACTGTCAGTTATTAGGTCTTTGCTACTTAAGGAAAGTGAGTCTTTTTACTTTGGAAGTGCTAAGCTTTATGGGTACTGTTTACATAATGAGAAACAATTGCTTCTTGTACTGCTGAGAGTCACAGTAAACATTCGCTTTAAATAGTTTATCTAATGCAGATAAAAGGCACAGGTTTTCAGTGGTCCCCACATAACACGAAGGGTACCAGTGCCTCACTGCATTCTCCATCAATTCTGTATATTTTCATAATTTTAATTATTCAAAATTGCATCCTTTTTTAAAAATCACTGTGTTCAATCTGGATTTGTCTTCATTTTAACTTTTAATGTAAAAATGGGATCCAATGTACAAAGGTGCTCATTAAATAACGTGACCTTCTATATTTGACTTTATAATCAATTTTCATTTTCAAATGGGTCACCAGGTTCATGCTGTAGCATTATTTCAAACCTCTTGGTATCTTTTTGAGACTATAATTACAACATTCCTCCCTCACCTCTTCTCCATCCAAACACTCCCATACACCTCCACTCTCCTTCAAATCCTTGGTTTCTTTTTCTTTTTTTAAAATTTCATTTAAATAACATTTTTTTTTTCATTTATTTTACATACTAACCCCATTTCCCCTCCTTCCTCTCTTCTCGTCCCCCCCACTACTTCCCATCTATCCCCCTCCCCATCCACTCCTCCACCATCTCCATCAGAAAGAAGCAGCTTCCCATGGGCTTCTACAAAGTATGGCACAGCAAGTTGAGGTCAGACTGACCTCCTCCCCTTGTGTCAAGACTGGGGGGAGGTCATTTTCATTAAATTGTTCTTACATCCATATAAACCTCTTGGTATTAAAATTTTATTCAAAGTAAATTTCTCAAAATTAGATTCTAAAGTTAAGGAGTTTTCAATCTATATGTGACCTTTGTATTTTCACAGAACTCATGAATATTTAAAAGACACATATTAGATATGTTTTGATAAATGTGTTATTTATATGTGTTCCATGTTTATATGAAATTAATTGTAATCTGCCTTGGTATATTAGTTCTCATTTGAATTATTTGGTCATTATTTGATGAAATTATTATATTCTATAGAAATAACCAAATTCTTTTTCAGTTGGGAAGAGTCACCAATAAGTTCTTTACCCATAGCTATTTAATGTCTGATTCGCAGACATTATTCTTATTCTTACTAGAAACTTTTGCAAGCAGAGTGAACCGTAAAGTCTCGTGTCTTCAAGAAGGTTCACAAAAGAATACAAGGAGCTCTGACAAGTGTTGACTTCTGCAAACACAGGTCACAGCTCTGGGTTGCCTAAGGACCTCGAAAGCTGTAACATGAGCCTGGTGGATTCATGGAAATTCTAACAGAAAGAAGCAGAATATGGGTTAGTCACATGCGACTAAATGAATTGATTTTTTTTTAAGGAGGGATTATGGGTTTCTATCAAGCTTTCCTTCAGACTCATCTTTGAAGATAAAATTCTGCTGTGACTTCCAACAGTAAGGAGAGAGTGGTATTCTCTTCGCCACTTACATCCTTGAGAGAGGCGCTCAGGCAAACTAGACCTAACTTACACATGGCCCTACATGGCTACCTGTTCTGTTTAGAAGATGTTGCCAAACGCTCTTGTATTATATATGCAGTTTCTCAACTACATACAATGTTTAGTTTGCTATCCTAAAGATGGAGAGGTTGGAAATTCCAAATTGTTCTTTTGCTGGTCATTATATCCTTTCTTCTATTTTTGACTTGATTATATAACTTACGTTTTATATATCCTAACACTTCAAAACTATGAGAAATTAAAGGGCTGGAGAGATGGCTCAGCCATTAAAGGCTAGGCTCACAACCAAAAATATAAGAGAAATTAAAATTGCGGTAGCCTAATGATGAGATACGATACAGGAGTTTACAACACTCACCTGACTGGGGCCCCATGAGGCCCGAAGAGGCCCGATGAGGCCTGAGGAGGCCCGATGAGGCCGACTGTAACTGCCTGAGGGGCAGCCCTAGCTCCTTCCTTACTAAGCTGGTCATGACCAACCAGGAATGAACCTGTCCATCAACGTCAGCCTTCAGTTCCCAACTCTTGTGAACCATTAGTCAAGAAACAATGTTTGCCATGCAAAGCTTTTTGTCAAGGCAGGAAAAAAAATGAAAAAGTGTTTTAAATGTCACAAGAATGAAGTCACAAAATCCTTCGGAATAGAAGAAAGACGAAGCATAAGACTGTAGCCGTCTGAGTCATTCTGACCTAACACAGGTTCCTGGGGACTCCCTGACATTATAAAGATAAGGAATTACAACTCCAGGAAGGGAGGAATATTAACAATAGTCCGTAGGTACAGAACAGATTCACTCTGTGCTCGATAAATTATCAAATCCCTTTAAATCCCATCATGACGTCCCACACACGTTATCTTTCAGGAGTCATCAATGCTGTTGCTGTGGCAGAAGGATCTGAGAAAGCAGATCATTGTTTCTGAAGGTGTTTTCTCTGCCTCCACTCATATGCATGCCTAGAATGCACAGGAGGAACCATGCTGTGGAGGCCTGGCCAGTGGCTGCTATTGCCTCAAACCAGCATGACACAGGCAGAGAAGGGTGCCGGTGGCGAGCAGGCCGCTCTGGCACAAATGGCATCAGCCAAGAACTGGTGCCTGCCCAGAAGAAAAGCACTGACATTCAGGTGCACATGAGTCTCTGCCGCAAGAGCAGCATACCACCCACCCTCCAGCTACACAGACAAGCTAACAAGGGGAGACTTGATCAGGAAATCATTGGAAATTTGATGCGACTGAGAGAACGATGCCATAGTTACTGACATCTCCGCAAATTACCACAGTATCTATCTAAAAATCTACCACTGAATGAGAATTCACGGAAAGGATTTGACAAGTTATTTGCATAATTTGTAGCAATAGTAGTCTTATGTCACCTAGATAATAAAATCAATTGGAAGGCTATTGTTTTAAATCTTAATAGTTGGTATATGAATCCATCTGGATGTCTAATATTAGTATTTTGAATGTTATTTTTCCAGTTAACTTTAATAAATCTCTATTCTATGAGAATTAGGGCCTACATCTGTGTTTGCTCACCAATAGAGCCCTGAAGAAAAATTCAGTGCCAGCATACAATAGTCTCAAAGTATTATCTACTAAAGGATTAAATAAATGGACAAATGCATACTCAATTAGAAGTAATTTCCCAGTCCTAATTCCTAGGTCAATAATTCAATTCCACAAGAAAAGGTTAGAAAGAACCTACTAAGCACAAGCACTATGGGAAATCTATGCAAGTGGGACAAAAAACATTTCTCCAATGCCTGTTCTCAAACAGAAGAAAACCTAGTGAAAGATAGACGTCTGTCACACACTTCCATTCTGAACTCTACATTCCAACAGCAGCAAATTCTTCAGGATGTGTGACTCTTTCACCGTGCATCACCCCCTGTACCTGGGGTATTAAAGACAGCGAACAGCCAGTGTGGGATGGTAGGCATGTACTTCAGCCACATTGTGCTGGAAGCCATGCTCCACTCAAGGCTGTAGTTCTGAAATGGAGACGCCACTGTCTCTGCCTCTGGATGCCACCCTCTCTTTTGTTGCCTGGGGGTGAGGTGGTTGGCTTTGCTGAGCCACTGCCCCTGCTGTGATGTGCTCTCTTGCCACAGGCCCAAAGGCAGCAGCAAGGCCAACCGATCATTGACTGAATTATCCAAATCTGTAAACCAGAAGCCATTCTTGTATTTATGAGTTTATTACCTTTGTATTTGTTCCAGTGATAAAAACTGAATTAACACAAAAAGGAAATATGAAAAAAGAAGATAGGACAAGAAAAGATTGTGTATCCTCCCCTTTAAAGAAGAGACTGCATGTTTGGTATGATGCTTTCATTTATTAAATAAAAAAAAAAAGAAAAGAAAAGATAAAAAAAGTCAGTAGGGGGCTGGAGAGAAGAAAGACAGGGAGGATGTCCTGGATAGTTTTATGTTAACTTGCCATAAACTAGAGTTATCTAAAAAGAGGGAGCCTCAATTGAGAAAAATGCCTCCATGAGATCCAGCTGTAAGGCATTTTCTCTATTAGTGGTCAATGTGGGAGGGCCCAGCCCACGGTGGGTGGGGCCATCCTGGGCAGGAGGTCTTGGGTTCTATAGGAAAGCAGGCTGAGCAAGTCATGGGAAGCAAACCAGGAAGCAGCTCCCTCCATGATCTCTGTGTCAGCTCCTGCCTCCAAGTTCCTGCCCTCTCTGAATTCCTGTCCTCACTTCCCTTGATGATGGACAGTGACAGAAGTGTAAGCCAAAAAACAAAAAACAAAACAAACACAAAAACAAAAAAAGAAAACCTTTCCTTCCCGACTTGCTTTTGGGCATGGTGTTTGCTGTGGATATCACTCTATATAAATAAAACACTGATGGCCAGTGACCAGACAGGAAGTATAGGCAGGAGAAGGAGAGAGGAGAATTGGGGAAACAGGAATTAGGAGGGAGAGACACTGCAGCCACCACCAGGACAAGCAGCATGTAAAGACGCCGGTAAGCCACCAGCCACGTGGCAAGGTATAGATTTATAAAAATGGGTTAATTTAAGATAAAAGAACAGTTAGCAAGAAGCCTGCCACGACCATACAGTTTATAAGTAATATAAGCGTCTGAGTGATTATTTTATACGTGGATTGTGGGACTGTGGGGCTTGGTGGAACCTGGAGAGAAGCCCTCCAGCAACAGGTGTTTCATCATAGAAATAGCAACTCCAACTAAGACAGGGGGTTCACACTGTCAACAGCTCCAGGAAAGAACTGTCGAATATATTAACATAAATAATGAAACCTAAGTCCATTATTCTTGAGACAGCAAAAATTAACTGAAAGCTAAGATGAAAATGAAAATAAGAATATAAATGGACACCACTGTCTGATTGAGTTACCGCCTACCTCTTTAGCCAAAAAAATCTGGTCTTTTCTCAAAAACTGTTTTATAGTTATTCCATGAAGGCTGGAAGAGCCATAACCATGATTTTAGTTTTCTCTGGCAGAACTAAAAAATTATACACAGGGACTCAGAAGCTGCCTGAAATGGTTCTCAATGACCAAACCAAAGAAAAGTTAAGTAAAAATTTTAAAAAATTCATAAAATAATATTGACTTATACATCATAAGACAGATATCCCAGGTTCCATGCTAATATAAATAAATGACTGAGCAACTATGAAAGAGACATGTCTCTTGTGCAGAGGATTTTAAAACCTATGTAGATGTTCTACCTAAAAAAGTGGAAAGTCACCCTACACTCCTTAATCATGAGCTGCGTACATTGACTCCCTTCCAAAGGATTCCCACTGTGGCAAGGGGAAAGTGGTGATGTAATAATGTAGTGTGACAGGTGACCTACAGTACCCAGCAGGTGACCAAGGTTACCTCTAAAGAGCAAAATCCTGTGCATAAAATATACTCTCGGTGAGTGACAAGAACAGCATTTTAATCTTGAGGTCTCCCTCCTCCAGACAACCATGAAAACCCAGCAGAATCAGATCAAAGCCTCACACTGCATCCGGGCATCCTGCAGTGTGTCTCACTAGTATTCCCCAAGACTGCCAAGGTCGGCCAAAGCCAGGAAGGTCTGTGACCCTGTCGCAGGCAAGTGGGGACTCCAGAGACATGACAACTGAAATATAAGGTAAAATCGCTGGGATCTCGGAAAGCAAAATGAAATTAGATACAAACTAAAGAAACCCCAGTGAAGTGTGAGCTGTAGTTAACAGTACAGTTAATGATGGGTGCTGGCTCATTAATCGTAACAGTTGTACCACTGTGAGATTTTATTATCAGAGAAAATCAGGTATGGGCTGCATGAGAATTGTATTGCCCAGTTTGTCTATAAATCCCAAGCTGTTCTAAAACAAAGCAGTTGTTTTAAAAGCAAAGCCATACAAACATCACTTCATGGGGTTACCACCTTCCAATTTAACACAACAGTGATGGTTCAGGAGGCTCATTGGTTAAACACAAACCGTGGTGAGAACCCTCGACCTGGCATCCCTGTCAGTCAAACTGTGCCTTTGGACAGGGAGCTTGTGGTTGATGTTAGGTTACCTCCATGAGACTCAACATACGCTGGGTGAGTTCCAAACACATCTTCATATACATTAGCTGTACGCACTGTGCATTTTATTCAGCATGAATCAAGAACATTGTTACGAAGTGTATTTCAAAAATTATGATGCCCTACTTTAAAAGTTCAATTAAAAATTACTGCAGAAAGAGAGCATTTTCTTCCAGAGATGATTATGAAGTTTATCTCCCCTTTTGTAAATCACTTGCTGTGTACTCAGACAAGATGGCTTTTCCTTTTATAATGAATCCCGTCTACCCACTGTGTAAGGAAAATAAAGGGCAGCTTTATTGTGAAGTCACATTGCTAAATTTGTGTTACCACCACCGTTTCTCTGGCAACAACGCGATGTCAGGAAAGCAATCACCTGACTGCAGGACAGAGAAGAAAGACACGTCTTCTCCTAGGCTACCTAACCCACCCTCCCAGGAAATGCCTGTCTTTACACACAGCAGTGAGTCTTCGGGAACAGAGTGCTCACTGAAGGGAGCCGATACCACTATCCACCCTTAGCATTGCCACATTCAGATAAAGACGCATTTCTCAGAATAAATTAAGAAGTTGCAACTCAAAGTTGCTGTTTTGCATTTCATAAGAAGCTATTTCATTGATAAAAGCCTGACGATATTCCGTTTTGAATGATTTCATACCAGCCATGCCTGCCCGCTAAATAAGCTGTCACGGGAGACGGTGTCTATGAAAGAAGAGAAAAGGAACTACCCAATCATTCCGTTCAGGCAGCAGGATTAACATCCCACCTTGAGAAAGAAATAGGGAGATTCTATGGTGTCTAACATTTTTTAGAAAAATCAAGGATATATATATATATATATATTTACATATAGCTGTATTTGTACAATAGGTGTGTGTATATATATATATACCTATTGTATAATTAATTTTGGTTTATAAGGGTGTTGTATGCCTTGCATTGCACTCCTTTCTTTATCAAGGTAGAGGTCATTCTGCTGTGCACGTGTGCGTGCGTGCATGTGTTTAGGGATGACAAAAGGCCATTATTCCCTCACAGAAATCTTGAATTTCTGGCAGTTTTTTCTTCACAGGACACTTGACTGTTCAAAGTAAACCAGCTTTTATCAAGCACTGACCCCATCCCAAGGGCTGTTTTGAACACGACAGAAAGAGAAGAGCACTGTTCTTTGAACAAGCACAGCACCTATAGTAGAGAGCACAGTGCCTCAAACAATGTCCTCTCAATATTCGTGTTCAGCCAGAGCCCAGAATGTGACCTTATTCAAAAAATAAAGTGTTTTCAGGCTAGTAAAGTTCAGGAAAGGGTACATTACATTAAGTGACCTATAATCCTTTTATTGTCATCCTTAGAATAAGGAGCACTAGACACAGGGGGAGAATATCATGTAGCAGTAGAGACAGGAATCTAGTCACTCTGGAACCCATGCATAGAAAGGACCATGAAGCTAGGTGGTAGTGACGCATGTCTTTAATCCCAGCACTCAGGAGGCAGGGCCAGGCGGATCTCTGTGAGTTAGAGGCCAGCCTGGGCTACCAAGTGAGTTCCAGGAAAGGCACAAAGCTACACAGAGAAACCCTGTCTCAAAAAACAAAGAAAAAAAAGGACCATGAATGACCATAAGAACAGAGATCCAGGCAAGGGGCAAGGAAGCCCCTCCCCAAAGCCACTGAGAGAGCAAGGCCCTGAAAACACCTTGATTTCAGCTGTCTGTGGGTTCAGTTCTCATCTGGAATGGGCATTCCAGTTCACAACCTCCTATAACTAGTTCCAGGGGCTCTTCCACCCTCTTCTGGCCTCTGCAGGCACGGAGCATGCAGGTGGTGCGCGCGCGCGCACACACACACACACACACACACACACACACACACACACATGCTGGCAAATACTTATATACATAAAATAAAATAAAAATAATTTTAAAATAGAATGGATTTAGGCGAAACAAAACTTTTTAAAATACTGCATCCCAGGCCGTATATATCCAAATAGATACCACAGTTGAAAAGGTCTAAGGCACACACAATTAAGAAGGGGCCGGGGAGAAAATGGGATCTGGTTCTCTTCTCTGCTGTTTAGAAGCCCAGTTCTACACCACACATCACATTTATTCATTTAACAGGGTGGTTGACGATTCTGACTAAAGGATAAAAGTTTTTCAGTGAAGTTTCCAGCCATGGCTAAAAGGCAATAAAACTAAAGATGTGTGAAATGAAATTATCAGTCACAGACCTGATGAGGTTCCAAAGCAGGAGCAAGCAGCATCCCTCAGCCCGTTGCAGTCTTCCAGCATCCCCCACCTTACTCAGTCTCTCAGCTGAACTGCACAGGGGTAGCGTTCTTACTTCTGAACACGCTGCTGCCCCAGCCTCTGCCCACGCTTTCTCCCTTCCCACTGATCTAACGGTCTCTTCTCCAAGAAGCGCTTCTGAGTAACCGGGAGGTTGGTATGATACCTCAGTCAGACAAGCCCCAGGAGAGGAGTGGATGCTAATTGATTAAATGCTTGGCTCACCCACCTACAGCAGCCTGGGAGCCAGAGCTAACTTCACTACACATTGCCCAGTAAGTCAGCACTCAAAAGAATGAGTGGGTTTTCGGTAACATCAGTATTTCTCAGCTCTCTCCCATCACCCTATATTATATGTATACATATATACATATGTAATATGTATCTATATAATATTAAAGTAAGTGTATTATTAACATATTTGGACTAAGAAAATACAAGTGTCTCTACCCAACTTTATGATGAATATGACATAAAAGGAAACCAACAATAGCAACAAAAGACACCAGGAAATTGGGACTTCTTAGATAAACTCGTGGGGGAATTTTGGGCTTGCTTTCACTAGAATTAGAAAAATAATCAGCAAGCTTTCCTGAACTGGAGCTCAAAAAGGACAAGGGAAGAGGAGGGGGCATAGGGAGGGGGCTTAAACAACAAGAAATGAGAGAGAAATAAAATAAAGTCAAAATTATCAGTGATGTGCAGGCCTAACCAGGTTAGAACACAAAACAGCAAGGACCCAGCTCATCCCAACACATGCAGGACAGCATTGTGCTCAGCGCGGCTTCCCACTCAGTCACTCCATACACTCTAATCCCGCCCCCTACCATCATCCTCTCTCAGACATAGACTCCAGAGACTCCTTCACTGAGAATCTCCTGCCTTCCCACAAAAACACAAAAGCAGCTTTTTATACTATGATTACATTTTTCTAGACACTTTTTATTTCAGAAACTTTGTTTATTGCGATGTGTGTGTCTATTTCCAAACACACCAATATTTAAATAGAATTATAAGTTCTGTAACGAGCAAAATTTGAACAAAGGTAATTGTTTTAAAATCTTTATTATAAAGCTTCCATTGGCATAATAGAAAGAAAAAGGTCTAGATTACAGAGTACATACTCAACATGCTCGAAGACCTGGGTTCAATTCCCAACAAAATACTGCTTCCTTATGCAGTTTTCACACATGCGTGTCTTGGACGGTATTCACCCACCATTACTCTCTCGTCTTCTCCTCTTTTCTCCACCAAACCCTGGTCTCCTTCCTCTCCCAATGCGGCCTTGCTTCTACATTCGTGTTATGTGTTAAAATCTGGATGCCACGTGCCCTGGAAAACACATATTATTTGTCCTTCTGGATCTGGTTTATTTTTCTTAACAGAAGGTCCATTCATTTCCTCCTTCTTTTTTTTTTTTTTTTTTTTTTTTTTTGGTTTTTCGAGACAGGGTTTCTCTGTGTCGCTTTGTGCTTTTCCTGGATCTTGCTCTGTAAACCAGGCTGGCCTCGAACTCACAAAGATCCGCCTGCCTCTGGGAGTGCTGGGATTAAAGGCGTGCGCCACCACCGCCCGGCTCATTTCCTCCTTCTTTACAAATAAATAAAACTCAGTATTATATAGTATTATATATAACATGCGTTGCATGTTCTTTATCCACTAACCCGGTGGTACCACAGCAAACGTCAGCACGCAGGTCTTTCTGTGCTGGCCTGGATTCCTAGGCCTGGTGTAGCAGATCACGGGAGCATATGGTAGCTCTGCTTTTCGTTGGTTTTATTTATTTATTTATTTATTTATTTATTTATTTATTTATTTATTTATTTATTTGAGGAACTTCCACATTGATTTCTGTGGCTGCCTAATTTACAATCCTGCCAGCAGTATATAAGGGTTCTTATGCATGTGTAAATACTGTGCAGGTTGCTTGGACCTCTGCCCTGCCCCAGAGCCATGGTTCTGTGACTCACTGCTCAGTGCTTCTGGATCAGAGTACACACACACACACACACACACACACACACTGTCTATATGAACTAGCAACCCTCAGCATCCCTTAATTCATCATTGTGCTGTTCTTATCCACAGTGAACCCTCCTGCTAATCAGTTCCTTTGTGAGGTATCAGTCCAATCATATGCAAAAGCCCAGAAGACAAGAACTTTACCATTTCTGCTTATTACCAGATGCCCAGTACTTAAAACACATTACCTTCCATAGGCTTGGGCGCCTTTGTTGGGAAATGAAGGATGTCCCATTCAGCATTGTGTACTAGGGTTTCTCTGCAGTGTTTACCAGGAACGGCAATCAGACATTTAGACAGTTCATTCCTAGTCTCCCTAGTGCTTTGGGGTGGGTGAAAGAACTAAAGATTGAAAGGAAAAGTATATACTGCTGAAAGCAACGGACAGCCTTAGCAGCTGGAGTAGAGGAGGCCACTTCAAAGAGCTAGAGACCGAAAGGACTGCACCTGGAGCTGACCTTTCTGTCCTGTCCTTGATGAATGACCTTCAGAAACTGTCCAAACATGTCCGAGCCATTTCGTTCTGACCAACCTGTAAAGCCAGGTCCCCCACTGAGAACACAACACAGGCTGGCTCCCATTTGAGTCACCAAGCAACAGGCAAGAGACAGCACACAAACATTGAAGGCCCACAACGGCAACTAGAAGATCCAAGGAGAGACTTAGAGGATGAGAAACCAGAATTCTAAATCAAGGCCTTTTACCTTCACCCAAATCTACAACACCCAGCACTAGCAGGGAGAGCACTAGTATGATTTTAGGCTGAACTTCTACGTGCATTCCTTCACTCTCAGGCAAGGAATATCTGAAGGCCAAAGAAAGTTGGCAAAACTAAAATTCAGAGAGGTATGTGGTGGAGGCTGTTTCGAAGCCCCTTTAAACCCCAGCGCCAACAAAGTTCTGTCATTGGGGAAGTTAGCACACAGATGAGCATGTACATGTGCGCACATACACACAAGCTCATAGCCAATGTCTGAATGGGACCCTTGGCTGACAACCAGCGACGTGGTGTGAATGCATCCACGATCCTTCCTCCTATTCCAGAGGGAATCCAGATCTAACCAAGTCTGTTAGACCTCACATCTTGCAAAAGAAAATTTATGTGAACCACATTCTTGCTAATCTTCCCCTATCCTGGGCCAGAGTTATCTCTCCTGTTCCTCAGCCCACACCACCTCCTCTCTGCCCAGCCCACACTACCTCTCCCGTGCCCAGCCCACACCTCCTCCCCACTCCCCACCCCCATGCCCAGCCCACACCACCTCCTCTGTGCCCAGCACACACCACCTCACCACCCCCTACCCCTGAGCCCAGTCCACACCACCTCCCCCGTGCTCAGCCTACACCAACCCCCACCCTCCTCCCCCCTGCCCAGCCCACACCACCTCCTCCCACACAGCCTTTTCCTAAAGGGAGTAAATTATGGCACCTAATTCAGGTTCTGTTCCTACAAATTCAACATCAAAGAGTTCATTTCCAGGTGAAGCTTTTGACATCAAATAAAAATAATGTAGCCCTCAATTAGGTTAAATTGGAATAAACCTTGCCTTGTATAAAGGTCATGTGAATTTAATTGATTCTGAGCAAGTTGATAGAAGTAGAGATAGGCTGGATGTGAATCCAGGACTGTCCCTATTTCAGTTGTCAAGTTCGTTACTGTGCCCGCTGTGACAGCGAGGGTAAGAAAACAGGCATGCTGTATTCGAATGAGGACCACGGGCGCTAGAACATTCTCTTCTCTGCCAACGTTACACATGTGCAATTGATTGGTTTACCTTTGTATAATCATACGATACGTAAGTAAGTTACTGTATTGTCTATTTATTTACTTGGTTTTTGATCTCCTACTGTGGAATTCTTGGCTCCCGAAGTTGAAGGAAATAATGTGTGTACCAGGTCAGCATCCTTCCATGCTGTTTTTGAGATGTTTATGTGCCTTGTGGAACCAGTCTTGGAGACTTGATGAATTTTGAGGACTCTTCCTCATACTTTCTATTACAGCTTTATATTGGTTATACTCAGTTAAGAACTTAGTCTGTGCCCTGCATTTTATTAGCAAATTGTGTGGATTACTTTCCCAACGTTTGGACGGGCTTCTCTTTGGTCAGTTGTTATTTCGGTTGTTGTTGCTGTTTGTTTCAGCTGACATGTTTTAGTGATAATATTATAAAGGTCTCCAATGAAGATGGAGTATTTATTGCTTTCTCTTGGGCCTATATTCTCTTGAGTGAATTATTTACTTGACTTATAGACTGCTTTCTCCTAAAGCAGTTAGATTTATATTTTAGTCAGTTTTCTATTTTCACATATTATGTTGGAAATATATTCTACCTTGATTAAAATGACACTACAAGGTAGCTATACATTTTCTGGAGGACAATATTTTTCTTTGTTGTTTGGAATAATATAAATAACTTAATAAGCATGATAAAAACATTTTATAAAAAATTTTATATAAAAATTATGTAGTGTTCATTATTTGATTCTCATATAATTACTATATTTTGTTTTATTTTTCAGGTTTCCACCAACTATGTGGCTTTATTCTATCTTTTTAATTATTTATTCTGTAACCCTCCAATTATAACTACACATGAATTATTTTCCCGTGTATTCCACAATCTTACCAATAAGCAGAACAGAGTGAAAACATGTGTCACTGTGTCTCTTAAACACAAATTAGACACAACAGCAAAGTCACTCCTGGACTTAAGGAGAGAGCACACCCTGGAGGTGGGGAGCCCGCAGCCTGCGGGTTCCCGATGCTGCTGCTGCTGCTGCAGGACCACTTAGGGTCTGGCAGGTCTATCCTGGACGTGGTGAGCACTCTGCAGCCAGCAATAACCTGTACTGGGTGTTGTGGCTACATCGGACCATGTTAGGTCTCAAGCACTTCCTAAGTCACTGTTACACCAAAGAGAACAAGGCAAGAGGCAGCCTCTGCTCCGAACCTCAGCTGAAGGAACGAGCACTCTTCAGGAGAAAAGTAGGTTTTTCCCTGTGTCCCATGAGACCAGGATTAAGACACATTATGAAGAAGCTGTAAAAAAGGATTGTAAAGGTGAGTCATGCACTGGCTGAGAAGTTTATCCGAAAGAATTCAAGATTCCTTACAAAAAGGAACAATTAAGAACAATTTAAAAAAAACTAGAGCCCCCTGTATACTTAATCTGTGACAGTGAGTTATTTCGCATGCATTTTCACATTTAATCATGATCTCAACAGGAGATAAGTGGATTATTACAAGAGCTCCATTTCTTCAAGTGTGTATCAGATCCTCCTGCAGATGGCATCACAGGAAATTGTGAGCAGCCACATGGGGGTGCTGGGAATCAAACTTGGGTCCTTATAGAAACTACTTTTTTTTTTAAAGACAGGTTTTTCATCTAATATATTCTGATTATGGTTTCCACCCAAAAATCCTCCGAGATCCTCTCCACTTCCCCACTCACCCAAATCCACACCTTTTCTTTTTCTCTTATTAGAATACAAACAGGCATCTAAAAAAGTAATAATAATAAAATAAAATACAGTAAAAGCAAAGAAACCAGAGTGGGAAAAGAAGAGGAGGAGAAGAAGAAAAAAAAATCACCAGAAACACATATAAATGCACATACACACACACACACACACACACACACACACACATTCACACACAGGAATTCCATAAAAACACAAAACTGGAAACCATAATATACACAAAAAGGACCAATAGGAAAAAAACAAACAGACACAAAAAACCCTGACAAAGCACTATAAACAAAGAACCTCCAACAATGCTGTGGAGTTCACTGGGCTCGTTTTGTGTTGGCATCTGCTGCTGAGCACCAGGCCTTCCCTCAAGAGTGCTTTGATACCCGGTGAGGCTAAATTGGGGAAAACTAATTTTTAATTACTTTAAAAATCTTTTCAAAAACAAAACAAAATCAGTCTAAGACTAGGGAAGAAAAACAACCTTAATTTTTTATTATATAAACTGGAAATTATCCAAAAGGAAAATCCTTGGATTGGGGTTTATTGTTCTTGACAAAGAATAGAGGACAATCTTTAAAGCTACCTCCATCTTACTGCCAGAAAATGTAAACTAGGAAATACACCAAGGGGAAGAAATACATGGCAATTTCGTGCAATTACTGTGCAGCCTTGGGTTGGTGGACTTGTTCTCTTTGATGAGCTAAAGTACATGTCAGACTTTTCTAGAACCATGTGCCCTTTGACATATTTTAAAGGGCAGGCTATTTGCATTTTATGAATGTAATAAGTTATTTTCTTTCTTTTGACTTCTAAAAGGCCTCTTGCCTTTTAAGACAGGGATGGTTACCTGAATTACCAAGTTGTCATCTGTGGGAAATAAAGATACCCAGAGGAGCACACTCACCTGACTTAGACTGTTAAGTCAGAAGTTTGGAATATCTTAATCAAATTTATTATGAAAGGTTTTGCTGTAATTTTGTGTGGTTGGTTTTAATCTGCCAGTGTGCTGTCTTCCTTGCTCAACTCTCAAGTGGATGTTGTACAAATAGAATGTACCTAGTGTGTACATTTGTGCAGTGTGTCACTATCTCACAACGCAGTCATCGAAGGTGGGAAACCTAGAGTCTAGAAGAATTCTAGAAAACGGGCCGATAGGCCAACATCCATAGTGCAAAAACAGGGTGTGGTGAATGACAAGTGTGGTAACAGTTGATGAGTGCTTGGATGCTGCTCACCTAAAGGTCATGCCCACCCAGCATGCTTTGGGATGGCTGGAGGGAGGAGCTCACATGGGCAGGGTCTTAAAGGATGGGGAAAACATTAAAGACAGAGAAATGATGGGTGGAGGAGGACACTAAAGGGAGGAAATGGTGAGAACAAGCAAGGAACAAAATAGTAGAGACAGGTGTTCAATGGAAAGTATCAGAATCATGCAATGCTCGAGACTGGGATCTCGGCAGCCTTGACCTTTCTGACTGTTACAGGTGCTCCTAGTCTACATTTACCTATGCACCTTAAATCTCCTAAATCTTATCTTTATTTTGAACATGATGCCCCTATAGTTGGAAAAGCCCGACTGTGATTCAATGTAAATGAAACTTAACTGGAAGTTGATTTTAGGATTCCACTTTAAGCAGAGATATAAGAAAACATTATCACCTTATTTTTCCTATTCTGAGAGTCAAAATTTGAGCATATAAATCTTCCTAAGCTTTAGCTAGTTTAGTTATGCTTGTAAATTATTTGTATTCACAAGGGAATAAAGCTCATATATCCTCAAGTGTCACAAACCAAGGCCTTCATTTTAAATAGCCTTATATTTCAGGACAATGCCAAACAAGAATCAGCAGCACTGACTCCTGACTGTGTCCTTTAGGTTTGCCCCAGAGATGGTGCTATTGTCTTCAAATCTGTGAGTCCTAATAATTATTGAGCCTTGTTCCCTTTTCCATTGTCCTAATACTAAATATGTTCTTAGACATAAAGAATGGAAAAAATATTGTGTCCATAAGTTGAGAGAAACCACATTGTTAAAACATCCATACTACTCTAAGATATCTACAATTAAATACACCTCATCCTAATAACAATTTCCATACAATTGAAGGAACAATGAATATTTAAGAATTATAGAAAAACATTTGTGCTAGGAGCAACACTTAAATGGACTTATCATGCTGTGTGTATGTGTGTATAAAACAATAACAACCTTTAAAAGGTCATGAGTTTGAGATGGAGTTGGGGCATATGGGGGAGTTAGAGCAAGAGAAAGTGAAGGATGAACATGATGAAAATATAGTACTGATGCATGAAATTTCCCAAAAACTAATATATGTGCAATCAGAGAATAAATACAAATAGCCAAAATTATCTAAACCATAGCAAAAAGCACAAAGAGAAAGCAACAGACTACCTGCTTCAAATATGTTACAAAACTGCAGTGATCAAAACAGCATGGTTTTGGACTAGAGAGATGGCTCAGCCATTAAGCACTATGCTCACACCCAAGAAATAGCATGGTTTTGACATAAAAACAGATGTACAAACCAATAGAACAGACTAGAGAGCCTGCAAATAAAGCTGGGCATTTATAATCAACTCCTATGTGTGAAAGGTGCTAAGAACATTCACTTGATGAAGGATAGATTTTTTTTCTAATAAGTGGCTCCATAAAAATTGAACATCTCAACACAGAATAATGAAATTAAATGAAGAAAGCATAAAGCATATATATATGCCTGGGTACACTGTCATGGGCAACAAGGTCCCAAAAGCGTGAGAAACAAAAGAAACAACAGAGAAATGATTACACCAAACAACAAGCTTCTAAACAGCAGAGCAGACAAGCCACAGGATTAAGAGACACCTACAGAACAAAAGAAAACTCCGCAAATGCTTCAACTCCACAAAGGGCTAATGTATGGAATGGATAAATGAAATGACTTGATAGCAAAACAAAAATCGAGTTAAAACAGGCAATAAGCCAGTAGACATTTCTCTAAGAAATACATGCGATGACCAACAAGTACATAAACATGTAATGCTTAGTATCAGTTCTCCCTAACTGCCAGCCCCCAAAGCAACAACAGTGAATAACCTGGCAAGACACACCCATTCGTGCAGTAGTGTCCCAAACAGCGTGGGAGGGACTGGCCACTTTCTGATTGAATTTAAGTCCCACTCCACACCTTAAAAACACCCACACCTGACACCATTGCCAGGCTAAGAACCTGTGGCTAGACGGGCTGTTAGACCCCGGGAGGAACCAAATACGATTACTCTGCTAAATAGACATAGCGTGAAACCTAACCCTAATGACTGGGTGTTACACCCACAGACCAGTGCACCTCCCAACCCTCATCTGAGGTGCTTCCCTTTGTAGTAGATGACTATAGCACAGTCTTCAGCCGTGAAAATTCAATGAAATGCTGTCATTTGCAGCAACTTGGGTAGAACTGGGCATCAGCAGAGTAAGTGAGCTAAGCCAAGCCCAGAAAGGCAAGTACTACAGGATTTCACTCCTATACCGAGTCCAAACAGTTTGAGTCATAGAAGCTGAGAGTAGAATAGTGGTTGCCAGGAACCAGGACAGCAGGGAGGAGGGAGGGGCGGGGAGAGTTGGCAGAGCACACTATCCCAAAATCAAATATGAGAAATAAATTTTGGTGCTCTACAGCGAGGAACGATGGTTAGATGATTACTGTGTGTAAATTTTAAATCACATGCACCGAAAAGAGAAGAGCGAAAACCAAATCAAGTCTTCCCTGCTCAAGTCTTTTGAAATTGCTCAGGGTCTAAAGAGGCACGCTGCTCTGATCCTTGCTTCTAGAATCTTCCCCAGGAAACAACTGTTCTTTTTCAAGGGCTACTTCTCGGTGGAAACTCCCAGCCAGCTCAGCCTGTCTCTTATTCACTCTGACCAGAGCTCTCCAGCTTCAAGCACGCCGGGAAAATGAACGACCCAGCAAGTTCTTTAAAATAGCCACGATTGTGTACAATAACCATTTCATTTTGAAAAGCCTGGCAACTTGTCGCTAGTTGAGATAGCTTTCGGTTGCAGATGCTGAGAACGCAGCAGTTGCGCCATGCCTCTGCCACTGTCGCTCCTGGGGTCTTCCTTCCACTTCCGCATGGAAGGCCTTCCTGCAGAGCACACACAGATCAGGCCCTGGCTTACTGCCTTCTGGGCCGCCACCTCTTGTTTGACAAAGCCAGGGCTTCTAAGCATCGTTTCTTTGTCTCTTCCCAGCAGTGACGCCTTCTTTAAAACCATCCTTTGTGGGAAGAATCCCCCAGCCAGCCCTGGTTGCTGGTATCTGAGCCGTGATGCTGTACTGGCTCAAGCTGCTCTTCCTTGTATTCAAGGTGCTACATGCTCTGAATATCAGCAGAAGTTAATTTTATTTTCTCTGCTCCACTTGAAGTGGAGTCTTCAAGACCAGCCATCCAATTTAATAAAGTCACTCACAAACTAGAAGGTCCTAATGTTAATTGGGAAAAGAGCCAACAATAATTTGTCAAAATCCACTAAAAAAGATTCAATAATAGCCACATTCATAGAAAGAAATATCCCATCACTTACTGGAGCTGCTGAGATCTCCACATGCCCACACTCATCACAGATATATAGAGTTAAAGGAAACAGCAAGAATGCTTAAGCTTTTCTATAGCATGAAGGTCTAGAAAAATCAAAAGCCAAAATTATAGTTCCCAAGAGGAGAGTCATCCCCCCAGAAAATTGACTTAAAGTGAAAGCATCTGTGCCATATGATCCTGTGACCTTTCTAACCCTTTCCATTCATAGTTCAAGAAACCAATCAGACTCTACACAGACACATGACCATCTATTCACACAACCTGCACAAACTGGACTCTCACCATAGACTAGATTCTATGCTGAACGCTAGGTAGATAGATATTGGTGAAAATTCCCAACACAAGTTCCACCTACATGACATAACAGGAGGCTGTAAATTAAAGTCGTAAATCGCAAGTGTAAGGTTGAATGGGAAGAGGGCCTGGACAGAGCTCTGAAGCACTCCAAACAGGAAGGATAGTCAAGGAAATTACGGTGGGAAGAAAACAAAGCATGGAGGAAGCAAGAAAGGATCCCTGCTCCCACCTCAGAGTTTCATATTCCAGACAGATTCAAAAGCATTCAAGATACCGAGTCCACAAGAAATAAAAATCCTTTGATAGCAAATTAAAATGAACAACAAATCGATAAGAGATCAAACCAACGTCAAGACCCAGAAAATTGCAGCTTGAATTGCTCAGGTCTGGGTATAGGTGGACAGATTCGAAGGCCTTGGACCTGTGTCATGTGTCACACAGATGACTTGAAGCCTGCTCCTATCTGTAACTCTCAGATAGAGCAGGTTGGAAAATGTCCACCCACCCACTAAAGAAAAAGATAGGAAAAGCTCTGAGCTGGAAACGGTATTGATAGCCTCTCAAAAAGAACTGTTTCTGTAATCATTCTTTTGCATAAGTCTGGGCTTGGAGTGCAGCTGTTCATATAAACAAGGCTTTGGGGAAGGGTCAGTGATGTCTTGTGAAAACAAACATAAATCCTATCTGTAGGATCCCTTAGGATCTACTTTTAAGATTAACCAGAAATGTACTCAGATTTTATAAAAGTGAATAGAAACTCAAGATAACAGTCCATTGTAAGAATCAATAAAAAACCATAAGACATTTAAACCTCAGATATCAGATCTCACAGGGAAAGAATAATATGCTGGAGATGCCTACAGAAATAAGAGCTAGAACTGAATTTTGAGAAAGAGGCAAGATGTGTGTAAAAATTCTTTGATAGATTTCCAGAGGAAAGGAAATGGAAAAGGGCTAGACACCTTGTGTTGACTCTCAGATCTGCCCTGCCCACCCCTCCTACCACCCAAAGTTGATCTCTAGGGACACTCAGACCAGGAGTGCTGTGGACCCCTTCTGAGCAGGTTTGGCCAAAGTGGATGACCGACAGGGGAGCAGAGGCAGGAGAGTGAGTCTGGGTGTTCACACTCCGGCCTTCTCCCTGGAGGGCCAGAGCTGGCTGTGCTCCTACAGTAGTTCACGGCTCCAGAGTTAACCCGCTCTGCACTACCTTCCCCTCTCCAGCTTCCACTGACTTCCTGTCTGTCTCAACTTCATCACTGCGACTTAGGAGTCTCCACCTCTTCCCGTGGATGATCTTCCCATGGCCAGAAGGGGAAAGAACGCTCACTACAGAGAAATGGTACTCTACTGACACGACAATTTTCAGTGATAACAACAGCAGCCAGAGAACTGTGGGCAATGTCCTCCAAGTGCCGCTGAGACGTGGAATCGCATTACAGTATCTCTCAATGGCAAACACAAGCAGCCGTTTAAGAAAAGCAGAAACCAAGAGGATTCTCCAACAATAGACATCCACTACAATAAATACACATGAAAATTGTAAAATTGCATGAAAATATTAGAGTAAGAAAATTTAGTAAAGCATCCGACAGCAAAACCATCATTAGTCAACACTATTCTACATGCCATTAACAGAGTAAGAACATGCACGCTTAAAAAGAAATACTATTTTAAATCATACAGTAAAAATAAGATGGCTGAGAGTAAGTCTAATGCAGGATCTGTTGTGTTGCAAGTTAGCAATTGATGGACCTACTGAGATATGCTTCAGAAGAGAGATGTATAAGATTATACTAGGCAGCCCAAGATGCCAACTCAAATTGACCTAATGATTAGCATTGTTCAAATCACAGAACAATACAGGGGTGTGGACAGGCATAGGCATGCTTAGTTTTTCAAATGTAGTACATGCATATGTGCATGATATTTCATCTTCAAAAGTTAAAATGTAAGGAGAATTCAGTACCAAGAAAGTCAACAAAAGAATTTTTAAAGAAAAGTTAAGAATCTGACATTGCCAAATGGTCAAGTAAAATTAAAAACAGAAATACCCAAAATATACTAAGTCTCTTTTTTCAATGACCGTGGCAACAATCTCTCACGGAAGCTGTAGGGATGGAGTCCAGACAGACTGCACTGAAATGGGAAGTATGGTAAGGTTGACAGTCTCTGCCTCGGTGCTTGGTTCTCTCCTGTGGAAGAGAAAGGGGTGGCCAGAGGAGAGTAGGGGGTGGGGGGAAGTTTGGTTCTTTTGAATAGATGAACATATTGAATGTTTACTGGGAATAAGAAGGATGGGGGAGAGGAGAGGGGAAGACACAGGAGACAGGAAAGTGCCCGACAGATGTGTTCCGGTTGCTTGAGGAAGGGAACACACAGCAAATGTGCAGATTTCGTGCAGCCCGGAAGGAGACAAAAGAACACCAACAAGAAGCGTGAACAAAGTAGAAAGGGTGGTGAGTTATTAAAGGAACCATTTCGAGGTTTGTTTTGGAAATGAGCACCGAGAGGTCCCAAGGGCACACGCTTCTCCCTCACACCATTTCCCTTTACCCAGCTTCGATGCCGGTAAATTGAGTAGCAAGTCCAAGACACTTGGTTAGGCAGAACCTGTTGATATTCCTGGTGGGTATTTACTAGCAGACACAGGTCTCATTGTCTGCTAATTTCATGCAGCAGACAGAATCCTCAGGTCTAGGCCAGACAGGGCTCAGCACTGGCTGCTCTGCTCTGTTTAACTCTAGGAAAGTTATCTGGAAGACAACTAGGGGGTGGGGAAACACTGTAAGACTGCGCAGCTCACAGTGCCACAGAGCAAAGGAATTGCAAATTGTCGAGTTTTGCACATTAAAACATTAATCTCCCTGCAGGGAGCAACTTCAGTCATTCCTTTGCAAATGTCTTCTTCAAGAATTCATTAGGGTGACTGGGACAACCTTCCTATCCATTAATTCAAAGGACATGTTCATACGCACTCCCCTGCATTTTCAGTGAATGATGGTCAGGCTGGAATCTCAAATTCTTCTGTTTCCAGAAAGCTTTTCTCGATCTTCCCAAAATTAAGCACCTCTGTTGAAGGATCTGCAAAGGAACCTCACCAGTGAGCTCACAAACAGATCTGCAGTGGTCATGCAATGCTGACTCCCAACAGCCTTCCAGTAGAAGATGGAAGATCTTTCACAGGACAGAACTGGTCCGTGCTTATCTTAATGAAGACTTGCCACCTGAGGTGCTCATTTCTTGCAAATACATTGTTCTTGCAGTGTAGCTGAATTCCCACGGTATCTGTACTATAAGTAACCATGGTACAAATAAACCTTAGCAGCACTGGTGCCATCTGGGGTAAACAAAGCCTTCTTAAAAATAAAATATATTTTGTGCTCAGCACGTATCTTCTAAGACAGCAGGAGGGAAAACAATCCAGCATATACTGTGGCCATTCTCTATTTAGCCACCAACATCTATAGACAGCTTTAACCAGTACATTTTATAGAAGCTAACATTTATTTCTACTTATGTGGATGTTCTGAGTAGAAATTCAGCAATGAGTCAAGTTTTTAAGCGTGCCCAATGCTCATAAAATGACCGTGTAAACGAAGTCGATTGGATTCCAAAGCTCTCGTGGATGGCACAGCAGATGTTTCCTTCAACTATGATGGTTTTTTAGGCCATGAAACAAAATTTGGCCTAGAATGTTCAAAGTGCATGATTAAAGGTTTCCAACTGCTGGACAATTTTATGCTCATAATCAGCCCAGAATCTCCAGATATTGGGTATCTACTCAACAGAGTGCCTCTGAGCAGACTTACACAAACATTTTCAAACGTTGAAGAGAAAAATCCTACAGGAGAGCATTGTTTTTAGCCAGACTCCCTCACAGACTGGAACAATCACAACGTCACTTCACAAACAGCAGACCAAGTCTTCCTAGCCTCTGCCACCCTGCTGCAAGCTTTGGGAATGGGGAAGGAGGGCACGTGTTTTCTTTCCCAACACTGGAATTTCACAGAAGAAGGCTGAACTCTGACCTCAGAAACTTGTCTTCACTTCTGGAGCTGGGTGGATTGCAAGGGCAAGTGTTGTAGGGATTCACTCAGAAGCCTCAACCTACCAGT